>NC_074677.1:13706676-14909176 GCF_029448725.1 Salvelinus fontinalis
ACTTTGCAATTAATTGCAATTCATTTGATCACTCTTCATATCATTCTGGAGTATATGCAAATTGCCATCATACCAACTGAGGCAGCAGACTTTGTGAAAATTAATATTTGTGTCATTCTCAAAACTTTTGGCCACGACTGTACATGTTATCTGGCTAAGCTCCATGCCATAGGCTGTAGGCTAGTTCATTTAGCAGACAAGATAAGCTTATAACTCATGTGCCATTATTTTATACTATATGATTTTATACATTGAACAAAAAGATAAAACACAACATGCAACAATTTCAAAGATTTGACTGAGTTACAGTATATAAAAGTAAATCAATCATTAGAAATAAATTAATTAGGCCCTAATCTATAAATTTCACATGACTGGGAATACAGATATGCATCTGTTGGTCACAGATACCTTAAAAAAAACATAGAGGGGTGGATCATAAAACCAGTCAGTATCTGGTGTGACCACCATTTGCCTCATGCAGCGCCACATATCTCTTTTGCATAGAGTTGATCACTCCTTTTCACTAGTCACTTTAATAATGCCACTTAAATAATGTTTACATATCTTGTGTTACTCATCTCACATGTATATACTGCATTCTATACTATCTATTGCATCTTAGCCTATGCCGCTCTGGCATTGCTCATCCATATATTTATATATTCTTATTCCATTCCTTACTTAGATTATTCATTTGTTCTGGAATTGTTAGATATTACTTGTTATATATTGCTGCACTGTCAGAACTAGAAGCACAAGTATTTCGCTACACTCACAATAACATCTGCTAACCATATCTATTTGACCAATACAATTTGATTTGAGGCTGTTGATTTTGGCCTGCGGAATGTTGTTCCACTCCTTTTCAATGGTTGTACGAAGTTGCTGGATATTGGCGGGAACTGGAGCATGCTGTCGTACACGTTAATCCAGAGCATCCCAAACTTGCTCAATGGGTGACATGTTTGAGTATGCAGGCCATGGAAGAACTGGGACATTTTCAGCTTCCAGGAATTGTGTACAGATCCTTGCGACATGTGAATTATCATGCTGAAACATGAGGTGATGACGGCGGATGAATGGCACAATGGGCCTCAGGATCTCATCCCGCTATCACTGTGCATTCAAATTGCCATCGATAAAATGCAATTGTGTTCGTTGTCCATAGCTTATGCCTGCCAATACCGTTGAACTGCCTGCCCATACCGTACAGTTGAAACCAGGATTCATCCGTAAAGAGCACACTTCTCTAGCCGGCCAGCAGGCATCGAAGCTCAGCATTTTCCCACTGAACTCGATTTTGAACTGTAGTCAGGTCAAGACCCTGGTGAGGACGACGAGCACGCAGATGAGCTTCCCTGAGAAGGATTCTGACAGTTTGTGCAGAAATTCTTTGGTTGTGCAAACTCAGTTTTTCAAATCAAAATGTTATTTGTCGCATTCGCCGAATACAACAAGTGTAGACCTTATTGTGAAATACTTACTTATAAGCCCTTAACCAACAATGCAGTTAAGAAAAATAAGAGTTAAGAAAATATTTACTAAATAAACGAATGTAAACAAATAAGAGCAACAAAAAAATAACAATAATAAGGCTATATACAGGGGGTGCCGGTACCGAGTCAATGTGCGGGGGTACAGGTTAGTCAAGGTAATTGAGGTAATATGTACATGTAGGTAGGGGTAAAGTGACTATGCATAAATAGAAGCCGGATGTGGAGGTCCTCGGCTGGCGTGATTACAGTGTGAGGCCGGTTGGACCTACTGCCAAATTCTCTAAACAAATGGAGGCGGCTTATGGTAGAGAAATGAAAATTAAATTATCTGGCAACAGCTTTGGTGGACACTCCTGCAGTCAGCATGCCAATTGCACACTCCCTCAACTTGAGACATCTGTGGCTTTGTGTTGTGTGGAAAAAACTGAACATTTTAGAGTGGCCTTCTATTGTCCCCAGCACAAGGTGCACCTGTGTAATGATCATGCTGTTTAATCAGCTTCTTGATATGCCACACCTGTCAGGTGGATGGATTATCTTGCCAAAGGAGAAATGCTCACTAACAGGGATGTAATCAAATTTGTACACAAAATGTTGTTTGTATCAAAACAATTTGCCGTCTTTTTCAACTCATGAAACATGGGAACAACACTTTACATGTTGCTTTCATATTTTTGTTCAATAGTAAGAAGAATATAATTGAACTTAGCTGAATAAAATAAACAATATTTTTCCAATTCCAGAGCGAGTGCAAATATGAAGTGGCTATGTTTAGCATAAAAGTGATCATTTGAGCTAGGTCCTATATGCTAGATTTAGAGTTATTTGGAAACTTTATTTGTGAATGATAAAAACCTTAGAATGTCTTAGAAATCAAAACATATATGGGCTCCATGACCGAACTATAAGATTATAAAAAATTGCTAAAAAGTATTGCACTCTGTTCCTTGCCTCAAGGTGTTATCTCATCAAGTATTTTCACCCATCAGACTTTTCTCAAATTAATCTTGTCTTTACTAATATGTAAAATTTGTTTAAGATTTAGAATTGCCCATTATCAAATGGGCAGGAACAGGGGCAGGGGAAAAATACATGTAATCCTTAAGCACTCGAATAGCGAATGGAGGCCGCTTCCCATGGTTTGCTTTTCAATCATGCTGGGTAGGCTACTCCGTTTTTATAGTGGAGCATGTCCTTAATATTATCAGCTGAGAAATCAATATATTAGCAGCTGGGATCCTCCTCTTTTTAGTGGTAACCATCAGAACTCTGCTTTTTGCATATAGAAATGTCTGGGTGTAACGGATGTAAAATGGCTAGCTAGTAAGCGGTGGTGCGAGCTAGCAGCCTTTCAGTCGGTTACGTCACTTGCTCTAAAACCTAGAAGTAGTGATTCCCCTTGCTCTGCAAGGGCCACGGCTTTTGTGGAGCGATGGGTAACGACGCTTCGTGGGTGACTGTTGTTGATGTGTGCAGAGGGTCCCTAGTTCGCGCCCGTGTCGGGGCGAGGGGACGGTTTAAAGTTATACTGTTACATGGGCTTATAAGAATCCTTATTTCACACCACACATCAACCACTGTTTGAGGAGCATGCAGCCTCTCGCTGTGCGACAGGTGATATTCCGCCCAAACTCTGTATGTCATGGTATATCCAACCCTGTTCCTGCTGCTACCCAGTGCTTAATTTGGAAAACCAAGTGAAATCTGCTTGGGAACATCGATAGTAAGATGTTTTCACAACAAAACATATTTCATTAAACTGTCGACAGCTACTCTCTCTGTGCGCTTGAGAAAGGTATGAAGGTGAGAGAAGAGGAGATGGAGACGCACGGTGGTGAGATATGCTGTGGCTAAAGGTAATGTGTCAGTCTATTAATTATGAAAATATTTAAAAATCCCTATTACTAGGCTATTCTCTCCCAGACTCATGGATAGAAAGTTTGGAGTGTAGCATAAGGTAACAGTCCATCCAGTATGCGAATCCAGTATACAGTTCACACTCAAAAGGTGATTACTAGAATTTGTTTAATTTTGGAGAATATCTTAAATCTATGTTGTTGTTTTTTCTGCCGTGAGTAATATGTGGTTGGCTATTAGGCTATGTATTGTATGACACAATCATTATTTTAATGATGTGTTTTTGGGGGGGGGCTTGGGCTCATATACACTCACCGGCCAGTTTATTAGGTACAGGGTCGGACCGACATTTGCCTTTAGAACAGTCCATCTCATCCCAAATATTGTCAATTGGGTTGAAGTCTGGGGACTCTCAAGTAAACTGAACTAGCTGTCATATTCCAGGTGATGTTTTTCCACTCCTCAATTGTCCAGTGTTGGTGATCATGTGCCCATTGGAGCTGCTTCTACTTGTTTTTAGCTGATGTGGTCGTCTGCTGCAATAGACCATCCGTGACAAGGGTCGACAAGTTGTGTGTTCCGAAATGCCGTTCTGCACACCACTGTTGTACTTTCGATTGTATTTGCATTGGTATCAGAGTAGTTAGAGGGACAATAGAGCACTTCGTATCAAGTATCAGGCCATTAGTCACCTGACGGTCGTTAGCGAATTGTCTACTACCAATGCATGTCCAGAGTGCATAAAAGGATATTACCATGACTCAACGGTCATGTGGGATTTGACAATGGTCATGTAATTCAGATTAGAAATCTCGTCTCATCTCATCCATATCAATCTCTTCTCAGGTTAAACCAGAGGTGTGAACAATTTCCCTGTTTATGACACGTTCTCAATTCTCGGGTGATTTCGTCAACACCAGAATGCCACAGTAGCGACACACAAGGACAACGTTTCTCAGACGTAGAATGAAAATGCCAGATTGCAATTAAATGAAAGAATAGGCATATCAATGCATGCTGGGAACTTAATAAGCAGGCAATTATTAATTCCAGTGGGTTCGATTAAACAAAAGTTTGAACAAGAAGCTTCCGTGTTGTGTTCATCTATCTCGCGGCTGTGGTGCGTTGTTTGTGCATCACAAGTGGTGATCTATAACTGATTACCATCTGATGTGAGAGATGCATTTAATCACAAAAGACAGCCAGGGAAATATCAACCTGGCTGCCTGCCAGTGACTTGAATATTTCTCAAATTAAACTAATCTACCAATATCAATCAATCAATGCATGCTGACTGCATTAGCTAGTTATCACAAGTGATTTTCAATCAGTGCAGTTAACTTAAAGGTAGGTAAGACAACCACAAATCACATATCACATACATATAAGGTATACATGGTTTTGGTTATCACTAGAATCTGCAAAGTAGTGCCATTGTATGCCTGCTGACTGGGGTCGATGCAGTAAGAATATAATTCCACAGTGATGAATCACATATTCAATGGCTTTACATAAGCCACGGTTGCATCTGCAGCAGCAGTCTCTGGTTACTAAACTTTAGCAATAAGAGTGAGGTTGGATATTTGATTAAAATAGAGAGGTCAGTATGTCCCTTTCATCCTTACCTTTTATCTGACATGCACGTAAAAAAGGGCTGTCACATACAGTACCAGTCAAAAGGGTTTTTCTTGATTTTTACTATTTTCTACATTGTAGAATTGTGAAGACATCAAAACTATGAAATAACACAAATGAAAATATATTTTATATTTTTCAAAGTAGCCTTTGCCTTGATGACAGCACACTCTTGGCATTCTCTCAACCAGCTTCACCTGGAGTGATTTTCCAACAGTCTTGAAAGAGTTCCCACATATGCTGAGCACTGGTTTGCGCTTAGTGAGACTATCATTTGTATTTCAAAAGGACAATGACCCAAAACACACCTCCAGGCTGTGTAAGGGCTATTTGACCAAGAAGGAGAGTGATGGAGTTCTGCATCAGATGACCTGGCCTCCACAATCACTCGACCTCAACCCAATTGAGATGGTTTGGGATGAGTTTGACCGCAGAGTGAAGGAAAAGCAGCCAACAAGTTCTCAGCATATGTGGGTACTCCTTCAAGACTGTTGGAAAAACATTCCAGCTGAAGCTGGTTGAGAGACTGCAAAGAGTGTGCAAAGCTGTCATCAAGGCAAAGGGTGGCTACTTTGAAGAATCTAAAATCTAAAATATATTTTGATTTGTTTAACACTTTTTTGGTGACAACATGATTCTATTTGTGTTATTTCATAGTTTTGATGTCTTCACTATTATTCTACAATATAGAAAATAGTAAAAATAAAGATAAACCCTTGAATGAGTAGGTGTCCAAACTTTTGATTGGTACTGTATATGCAGTAGTATTGTATCGATACTAAAAATGCTTATATAACAATGTGTCTAAGAAGTGCACAACATAAAACATCATACCATACTGTAACAGCACCTAAGAAACATTTCAATGCAATGCATGAACATCCATAAGTGTTTAAGGAAAAAAACATATAGACGTATGCATGTCATTGGCAAACCCTTGCTTATATGTTGACTTGTGAGTAAGATGGTATGTAGCTTTTACACTGTATTGTGCTCTTTATAGAAAGTTAAGGAACAGCTCCTACCACAGAGTTCCATTGCTATGAGACACTTCACTCCAATTTAGTGATTAGAGAAGCACATTGCTTTGCAAGGTGGATTTCACAAGCCCACACGTTCTGCTAGGGAACAGTGTTGAGTTGAATGAAACAGCAAGATGATATTGTGTGTGGTGGTGAGTAATGGACAGTGAGGATGAAGAACATCTTCAATTAACTGGTGGGATTATTTGCCGCTGAGTCATCGAAAATGAATGTTCCGGGGAACAAAGCCCCAGCTTATTGGTTTCCTCTCAAACAGCAGCTGATTCATTTCTGAAACACCACACAAACAACCAGAGCAATGTGTCTATCTAACACTCTCCAGGACCAGAGGTTGACACCATTGCTAAGGCAACTTGTGTTTAGTTTTTATGAAAAGGGGAAGTGAATTATCCTCCTCATTGTTTTATTGGGACAGATATAGTGATTAAAAAAGGGGGAAACCGATGAGAGGTGTGCAGACCGGGTTGAGGAGATCAACGTGGGGATTGAAATTCGAAACTTAGTTTTTTCACAGGCCATGCGCAGTCTGGAGTTGGCTGTGTTAGCACTAGACCAAACTCAGACACAAGCAAAACAAATTTGGATGTAAATTCTCTGGCGACAAGTCTGTCTGTCTGGACCACTTGGTGGCCGCCATTAAGAAGGAGTGAGGAACATCTGATGCCTGTCTCAGCTGCCATGTTTGTGGTGCAATTTCAGGCCCCCAAATTTAACAGTGTCCATATGCCCGACGTTCACACCCAATCAATGACCTAATAATGGTCTTAAGGAGAGTTCACACGGAGGTCAAGGTGTCCAAACAGTTGGGGACAGCCTGGCTGATTAGAAAACCCTTATTTGCAGCTGCTAAGTGGATTGTTGGCACGACAGAAGGCTAGATCACGGAGACAATGTTGACAATACGGCAAGACAACACTATTTGTGGCCGGGAAATGGTAACAGACATGTAAAAAGAACTGGCTTGATCCGCAGGTACTACACTACAAGAATTTGATTAAAGGATTCAAAACCCTTGAACTGACATAATAAGTCACAGTGAAAGACTACCAGGGCTTTGGTAATGAAATAAGGTCTTGGCTTGGCAATGAATGGAAGATGAGAACGGGCTAAACTTGAGGGGGTTGGAGAGAATGGGACAGCATGCGTCATCCCTTTGAATGGACACGATCAGCATGGATAAAATTAATTGCCAACCGTCTGATAACCGTAGACATAATCTGAAATTAGCAATGGCTCAATAGCAATGTTCTCTTCACTAATTAATCACTGTAACACTCTTCCTAAACTACTTGTCATAGGGCCTGATCTACGCTGTCGCAAGCCTGACATGACAGGCTGGGGGTATATCGATATAACTGGTGTCACTATACGATAAATGATTTGCTGCAATAAAAACACAAGTTAAGCCAGTTTGATCAAATTAAATTGTATTTGTCAAATGCGCCTAATACAATGGGTGTGGACTTTACTGTGAAAGTACCAGTACCAGATCAATGTGCAGGGGTATGAGGTATTTGAGGTAGATATGTGTACTGAACAAAAATATGAACGCAACATGTAAAGTGTTGGTTCCATGAGCTGAAATAAAATATCCCAGAAATGTTGCATATGCACAAAAAGCTCATTTCTCAAAAATTTTGTTCACAAATTTGGGACAATAAAAGGGCACTCTAAAATGCAGTTGTGTGTTTATGTTAATTTCTCTACCATAAGCCGCCTCCAACATCATTTTAGAGAATTTGGCAGTACGTCCAACTGGCCTCACAACCGCAGACCACATGTAACCACGCCGCCAAGGTCCTCCACATCTGGCTTCTTCACCTGTGGGATCATCTGAGACCAGCCACCCGGACAAGTGATGAAATTGTGTGTTTGCACAACTGAAGAATTTCTCTGCAAACTGTCAGAAACCGTCTCAGGGAAGCTCATCTACGTGCTCGTCGTCCTCACCAGGGTCTTGACCTGACTGCAGTTCGGAGAAGTGTGCTCTTCACAGAGGAATCCCTGTTTCAACCGTACCGGATAGATGGCACACAGCATGTATGGCGTCGTGTGGGCGACCGGTTTGCTGATGTCAACGTTGTGAACAGAGTGCCCATGGTGGCGGTGGGGTTATGGTATGGGCATGAATAAGCTACGGAGAACGAACACAATTGCATTTTATTGGATAGCAATTTTAATGCACAGAGATAACGTAACGAGATCCTGAGGGCCCATTGTCGTGCCATTCATCCGCCGCCACCAACTCATGTTTTAGCATGATAATGCGCAGCTCCATGTCGCAAGGATCCATACACAAATATTGGAAGCTGAAAATGTCCCAGTTCTTCCATGGCCTGCATAATCAGACATGCTCATTGTGATGCTTTGGATCAATGTGTACGACAGCGTGTTAGAGTTCCCGCCAATATCCATCAACTTCGCAAAGCCATTGAAGAGGAGTGGGACAACATTCCACAGGCCACAATCAACAGCCTGATCAACTCTATGCGAAGAAGATGGTGATCACACCAGATTCTCACTGGTTTCTGATCCACGCCCCTACTTTTTTTTGTTCAGATATTTGTGACCAACAGATTAATATCTGTATTCCCAGTCATGTGAAATCCATAGATTAGGGCCTAATACATTTTTTGAAATTGACTGATTTCCTTATATGAACTGTAATTCAGTAAAATCTTTGACATTTTGCATGTTGAGTTTATATTTTTGCTCAATGTACATGAAGGCAGGGTAAAGTGACTAGCCATTAGGATAGCTAATAAAAATGTAAAATAAAGAACAGAGTAGCAGCAGCAGATAAACCTTCACGCAAGCTACTGTATATTCCAAGCATTCATAACAGGGCATGATAGTGTCCGCTTTCATAACAGGGCATGATAGTGTCCGCTTTCATAACAGGGCATGATAGTGTCCGCTTTCATAACAGGGCATGATAGTGTCCATTAATTTGCGATAATCAGACATGACACCATCTGATATGCAATACAGGCCAATATTATGCATCACTGCATTTAGAGTATTAAAGGGACATTACAATCCAAAAGTTTGTCAGATGTTTTCAATAGTATCCTAATATCAAGATGAATCCACATCCCACACCACCAGTTGTGTACGCCTCAAGTGAATGGAAAAGATAAGCACAATAAATCTGGAAATTATATGGTTCTTATCTGTCTATTATTCTTGGACAGTGGCATATCGCTGGAACTACAAAGCAGATGGGCTTGGAGCTGGACCTATCTCAACAGAAGAACACATTTGAGGTCTGAAAACATCTCTGTTTTTGGAGTGTAATACACTTGGTGCTCTTGAGCCAAAAAGGGTCCCCTAAATGGCTAAACTTATTGTCCAGAAATGACCTCATTGGAAAGAAAAGGGCAATATAGGCAAAATCTCCTTGTTAGCCTTTAATTACAGATTGTATTGTATGAGGAAAGAAATATACACTGCTCAAAAAAATAAAGGGAACACTAAAATAACACATCCTAGATCTGAATGAATGAAATATTCTTGTTAAATACTTTTTTCTTTACATAGTTGAATGTGCTGACAACAAAATCACACATAAACTATCAATGGAAATCAAATTTATCAACCCATGGAGGTCTGGATTTGGAGTCACACTCAAAATTAAAGTGGAAAACCACACTACAGGCTGATCCAACTTTGATGTAATGTCCTTAAAACAAGTCAAAATGAGGCTCAGTAGTGTGTGTGGCCTCCACGTGCCTGTATTACCTCCCTACAACGCCTGGGCATGCTCCTGATGAGGTGACGGATGGTCTCCTGAGGAGACCTGGACTAAAGCATCCGCCAACTCCTGGACAGTCTGTGGTGCAACGTGGCATTGGTGGATGGAGCGAGACATGATGTCCCAGATGTGCTCAATTGGATTTTTGTCTGGGGAACGGGCGGGCCAGTCCATAGCATCAATTCCTTCCTCTTGCAGGAACTGCTGACACACTCCAGCCACATGAGGTCTAGCATTGTCTTGCATTAGGAGGAACCCAGGGCCAACCGCACCAGCATATGGTCTCACAAGGGGTCTGAGGATTTCATCTCTGTACCTAATGGCAGTCAGGCTACTTCTGGCGAGCACATGGAGGGCTGTGCGGCCCCCCAAAGAAATGCCACCACACCATGACTAACCCCTTGCCAAACCGGTCATGCTGGAGGATGTTACAGGCAGCAGAACGTTCTCCACGGCATCTCCAGACTCTGTCACGTCTGTCACATGTGCTCAGTGTGAACCTGCTTTCATCTTTGAAGAGCACAGGGCGCCAGTGGCGAATTTTCCAATCTTGGTGTTCTCTGGCAAATGCCAAACGTCCTGCACGGTGTTGGGCTGTAAGCACGACCCCCACCTGTGGACGTCGGGCCCTCATACCACCCTCATGGAGTCTGTTTCTGACCGTTTGAGCAGACACATGCACATTTGTGGCCTGCTGGAGGTCATTTTGCAGGGCTCTGGCAGTGCTCCTCCTTGCACAAAGGCGGAGGTAGCGGTCCTGCTGCTGGGTTGTTGCCCTCCTACGGCCTCCTCCACGTCTCCTGATGTACTGGCCTGTCTCCTGGTAGCGCCTCCATGCTCTGGACACTACGCTGACAGACACAGCAAACCTTCTTGCCACAGCTCGCATTGATGTGCCATCCTGGATGAGCTGCACTACCTGAGCCACTTGTGTGGGTTGTAGACTCCGCTTGTGTGGGTTGTAGTCTCATGCTACCACTAGAGTGAAAGCACCGCCAGCATTCAAAAGGGACCAAAACATCAGCCAGGAAGCATAGGAACTGAGAAGTGGTCTGTGGTCACCACCTGCAGAACCACTCCTTTATTGGGGGTGTCTTGCTAATTGCCTATAATTTCCACCTTTTGTCTATTCCATTTGCACAACAGCATGTGAAATTTATTGTCAATCAGTGTTGCTTCCTAAGTGGACAGTTTGATTTCACAGAAGTGTGATTGACTTGGAGTTACATTGTGTTGTTTAAGTGTTCCCTTTATTTTTTTGAGCAGTGTATTACTATTATCATAGTGCCTATGAACTGTACACACAATTTGAGTTAGCAACTAAACTACTATAATGTACCTTTTAATGTAAGTATAATAAGACAGGTACGTACCTTACTGGCCCCAGGCAGTAGGTGCAGTTTGACATACGGATCTGAGAGCCCGTTGTGGTCCATGGGTTTTAGCCCCTGTGGGAGAGACAGACAGAGAAGAGAGTGTCGTAAGACTTCACAAGGTAGTACCTGCCAGACATACAAGGCCGCCTGACATCCAATTTAAGTCAAACACTTTTGTTTCTGTCAAGTGCACAACCTCGTCAGAAGAACAAAAGCCATGTCACCTAATTAGAACAAAAAATTCAATCTCACTGCCTCAGTCGACTTCAGAATGTGTTGAGAGAAACTGAAATAACGAGTAAATATAACTCTAACAAGAGAACTAAAACTGTTCATATGAATTACTGGGTCAGCATACGTGTTAGTAAATCAACTATATTGAACAAAAATATAAACGCAAAATGGAACAATTTCAAAGATTTTATTGAGTTACAGTTCATAAAAGGACATCAGTCAATTGAAATGAATTCATTAGGCCTTAATCTATGGATTCACATGACTGGGAATACAGATTTGCATCTGTTGGTCACAGAAAAGTAGGGGCATGGATCAGAAAACCAGTCAGTATCTTATGTGACCACCTTTCGCCTCATGCAGCATGACACATGTCCTTCACATAGAGTTGATCAGGCTGTTGATTGTGGCCTATGGAAGGTTACCCCACTCCTCTTCAGTGGCTGTGCGAAGTTGCTGGATATTGGCGGGAACTGGAACACGCTGTCCTACATGTTGATCCAGAGCATCCCAAACATGCTCAATGGGTGACCTGTCAGGTCACCAACACAAAATGTGAAGAAATCCAAGGGGTCTAAATACTTTTGCAAGGCACTGTATATTTCCCTATATCAACCAAACGCCATTGATGTGCAGCATCAGCTACTGCGGCAGTGAACGGAGTTGCCCATCCTTGTACTAGGGCATTGTCAGATGGACATGTATTAATATTTGAAGTTACAAAAAAACAGATTGTTGTAACTCTTAGTTGTTTGTGACTTGTTTGCAATTGCTCAGTGTCAGCTGAATCAAACTTGTACTTTTTCTCTCTCTCCCCCTCTGTTAAGTTGAACTGTTTTCCTTTTGTGCGTGCGCTCGCACGTGTCTATCTGTCTGCGTCAGTGCTATCCTATCTCCCAAACTTATTTGCTCAGCCATGTGTGGGAGTAACATTCTTCAGTGTGTGTGTGGCATTTCTCTCCCAACAAAGAGCAACACTTGGTAATGAACGTTTTTTTGATCCCCATGAGTTTCGGGTGAACAAGTGCAAAGTTAATATTTCTATTTTCGCGAGGCGGCTACTCGTCTGCAAAACCTTTTATACATATTTGTGTGTGCCTAATCAAAAACTCATGTCACATTCCAATTCCACATCAAAACCAAACTATGAAAACTTTAGGAACAAAAAAGCTTGAAATATGATTGTAGGACTGAGCGGAGCAGGAGGGAATGAGTGTTTGTTCTCTGTTCCTACGTCGCTTCCTCTTAGCAATCATTTGTTGGAGGTCCATTACTGCCTCTACTCTCTACGCTCTGAGCCTTTCCTCCTTTCATTCGCAGCGAACAGCATCTCATCTCCTCTACAAAGCCCCAGGTTGAGTCAGATGTTTGTGTGGGACACAGATGGATGTTCTCTTTGATAGTGCAGCGGGGCAAGTGTCTCCCCATTGTGCGAGTGGCTTCAGAGCCGCTCCACAGATGTGAATTGATAGGATCTGTCGTGGAATTGCGCCAGACAACAAAAAGGCTCCCAACAGTAGTGGGCCCCACTACTCCAAGTTATTTTATGTTATGTTCTACTGTAGATACCACTACCAGTCTCTGGGCTGAACCCAATAGGATTCAGACACTTTGGAATAAGCTGTCTACAAGTAGCATGAAATATCAGCTTTGCATTTGACAGGCAGCTCAAGGCTGATGTATTGAGTACATGTAGTGTTTAGTGAGTGGATGCTTCCCTAGGTAAATTGCTTTGTTCATGGTTTAAACAGCTAGCTAGCTGACATACAGTATGAGCCAAGGGGTGTTCCTTCACTCTGTTACATCGCTGAAGAGCAATAGATCAATAGCTTTGAGGCACTATGATACTGTGTTCTTGCACCGTCTCCAGAGTTGGGGTTAATTCCACAAATTAAATTAAATTCCCTCTCCCTGTAAATTCCATTTAACTCAATTCAAACTCCAGTTCAGTCGTTGAATTCAGAGATAATTAAATTCCAATGTTAGGTACATTCCCCAAATTCAAATTCAATTCCCTCAGGCTTTCAGGATGATAATGTGACTGTTCAGACAGGCTAGCTATACTAGAAATGTAGAAGTTGAAATGATTTAAAACAAATCCTGTACTCCATTTTTTATACTAATTGCCTTACTTCCATCAATTCAAGATTAAATATTTGTACAGTTACAATTCAATTTCATTTGAAATAGTCCAAACAGTCTAATCCCAATTCAATAGCTTAAAGAATGTTGACATTTGAATTGAATTGAACATAAATTCTCCACTTCATGAGTGAATTTAATTGGAATTTCAAATTAAATTGGAATTGACCCAAACCCTGACTGTTAGGCTGTATGGGTGGCAGCATTAAATACATGGCGAGGTAAAACTCAACCAAAGCTCCCTGTGCAGCTACAACCTCCTCTACCCAGTTTTCTTCCTTACTGAAGAAAGACTAGCCCAGTCAACCGAAACAGAAGCAAGCGAGATCAGGCAAGTGAGCGAGATCAGAATAGTTCCACCAGGCTAGAGGAGGACCAGACATGGGCCCTGGTCTGAAATACCTGGACATCTGGTTAAGTGTTCTACAGGATACCAGGTATGATGGCCTGAGTTGAGCCATGATTGTCTCATTTAGAAAATGGTTGAAATCAAGCCTGAGAGGCCATCATCAAATGACCAACTACAACCAAAGCTGAAATGCTTTCATCATCTAACAATTTTTTGTCATCTCTTTATAGTAAAGACAGGGAATAGGCTATATCATACATATTTTCCCATTAAAACTTGAAACTATGGCACTAAACAATGGGAGTTGATTGAAGGGACTGACATAGATACCATCTCTATCCGTGGCGGTTACCACCCCACTGACCTTCTAAACTCTAAACTGGGCAGAGATGCACTATGTGGGTTTGGTGTCGGATGAACAGACTACTGCATGATCGCGGCCCTGATTGCCTAAGCCACCAGTGAATAGCCAGTTGATCATAATTATGGGGAAACGGGGGGGAGATGACGGTTATGAAAGGCAGATGGGCGCCATGCATCAGTGTATCCACACACCTCACATATAGTCATTCATTCCCCTTGATGCTGCCTTTGTGTGTCGTGCCTGTGTCTCCGCCTCCCTCCGGCCCCTTTCCCCACATGCCTGGAAATGTCTGAATTTGTTGAATCAAATCCTCTTTATCTCTAATATTACCCTTCCTTGCTTCATCTCCTTACGCAAGGAGGTGTGTGTGGTTGAGCAAGGCAGAATACATGTTTGTGAATGTAGGGATTAGTTTCAGTGAAATGCTGGAGGGAATTGGAGGGATGTAAGAAATCTTTTCGATAACCTAAGCTTCATGGACAGCCTATGAGCTAGAGTTTACATGGCTTGTGTGGAATTTCATTCTGTTAAAGGCAAAGTACCATTAAAAAATATATTTTACTCAGTTGTATCAATACTTCCACACTATGAGGTTGAAATAATAGAGTTATAACAGAGCGGCATGTTTTGCTCTTCAACGTAATCAGAGGGTTAACATCAATACAATGAATGCCAGTCTCTCTTGGCTAAGAGTTAAGGAAAGACTGATTTTCAATGTACCAATGGCACATGGTTTATGAATTGACACGCAAAACGACGCCAGATTCAAAACGTTGAATTATTCCATTTAAATTATTATACAAAATTCTTGCAACCAATAGAATGCTATATATATGGGGGATACAATTTTCCCAGCTCTGCAGATTTTGCTGCAAGGAGGCAGATTCATTAGATCATTTATTTTGGTACTGTCCATATGTAGCTCGTTTTTGGTCACAGGTCCAGGAATGGCTGAAGAATTGCAATATTTACCTAGAACTAACGCTGCAGATAGCAATACTGGGTGATTTGAAAAGTCATAGTCAATCGATCAATAATATAATCAATATTTTTGCAAAAACTGTTATCTTTAATTTACATTCTGTAGAAGCTATGAGAATAGAAAGGTTCAGTACTTTTGTGAAGCATCACAGCATAGTTGAAAAATATATGGCAAATAACACCATCCATTTTGGATTTCTAAGAGATCGATAGGAGGGGTTGAATGGAGCTGAAGGGTGGGACTAATGACAAGATAACAAATGTAAAACTTACGGGTCTGTAAAATGTTTATAGGTTCAGAACTTTCGTGAAATAGCGGATACAAATAGAAATCTAACTGGATGGACATCAGAAAAAGAGGAAGGCCAGGACTAAAAACAAACAAAATATAACTATTGTAAAATAGATTGTGTCTGTAAAATGTGTATAGTATGTATAAACAGAAGGTAGAAGCCTAAGTGTTTTTGTTTATTAGTTTACTCCAATTGGGGGAGGGGTTGTAGGGTTTGCGGGGACTAATAAAGCTATATACTAAAAAAAGTGTGTATGTGTACATACAGTTGAAGTCGGAAGTTTACATACACTTAGATTGGCGTCATTAAAACTCATTTTTTTCAACCACTCCACAAATTTCTTGTTAACAAACTATAGTTTTGGCAAGTCGGTTAGGACATCTACTTTGTGCATGACACAAGTAATTTTTCCAACAATGTTTACAGACAGATTATTTCACTGTATCACAGTTCCCGTGGGTCAGAAGTTTACATACACTAAGTTGCCTGTGCCTTTAAACAGCTTGGAAAATCCCCGAAAAATATGTCATGGCTTTAGAAGCTTCTGATAGGCTAATTGACATTATTTGAGTCAATTGGAAGTGTACCTGTGGATGTATGTCAAGGCCTACCTTCAAATTCAGTGCCTCTTTGCTTGACATCATGGGAAAAATCAAAAGAAATCAGCCAAGACATCAGAAAAAAAATTGTAGACCTCCACAAGTCCGGTTCATCCTTGGGAGCATTTTCCAAACGCCTGAAGGTACCACATTCATCTGTACAAACAATAGTACGCAAGTATAAACACCACGGGACCACGCAGCCGTCATACCGCTCAGGAAGGAGACGCGTTCTGTCTCCTAGAGATGAATGGACTTTGGTGCGAAAAGTGCAAATCAATCCCAGAACAACAGCAAAGGACCTTGTGAAGATGCTGGAGGAAACAGGTACAAAAGTATCTATATCCACAGTAAAACGAGTCCTATATCTACATAACCCTAAAGGCCGCTCAACAAGGAAGAAGCCACTGCTCCAAAACAGCCATAAAAAGCCAGACTACGGTTTGCAACTGCACATGGGGACGAAGATCGTACTTTTTTGGAGAAATGTCCTCTGGTTTGATGAAACAAAAATAGGACTGTTTGGCATCATTATGTTTGGAGGAAGAAGGGGGAAGCTTGCAAGCCGAAGAACACCATCCCAACCATGAAGTAAGGGGAGGCAGCATCATGTTGTGGGGGTGCTTTGCTGCAGGAGGGACTGGTGCACTTCACAAAATAGATGGCATCATGAGGCAGGAAAATTATGTGGATATATTGAAGCGACATCTGAAGACATCAGCCAGGAAGTTAAAGCTTGGTCGCAAATGGGTCTTCCAAATGGACAATGACCCCAAGCATACTTCCAAAGTTGTGGCAAAATGGCTTAAGGACAACAAAAAGGTATTGGAGTGGCTATCACAAAGCCCTGACCTCAATCCCATAGAAAATTTGTGGGCAGAACTGAAAAAGCGTGTGTGAGCAAGGAGGCCTACAAACCTGACTCAGTTACACCAGCTCTGTCAGGAGGAATGGGCCAGAATTCACGCAACTTATTGTGGAAGCTTGTGGAAGGCTACCCGAAACGTTTGACCCAAGTTAATCAATTTAAAGGCAATGCTACCAATTACTAATTAAGTGTATGTAAATTTGACCCACTGGGAATGTGATGAAAGAAATAAAGCATTCTCTCTACTATTATTCTGACATTTCACACTCTTAAAATAAAATGGTGATCCTAACTGACTTAAGACAGGGATTTTTACTAGGATTAAAAGTCAGGAATTGTGAATAACCGAGTTAAAATTTATTTGGCTAAAGTGCATGTAAACTTCCGACTTCAACTGTATATGGGTATGTGTATGTATGTATATATATATTTTCCCCAAAAATATATGGGGGATTGGAAATGATGCAGACAATTACATTGATGGAAGCAGCAATCTATCCACAATATTTAAGTTGATCCAAAAAAAGTATAAAAAGACAAATAAAGAAGAAAATATAAAATATAAACAAAGGCTGACTACATCAGTTCATGTTTTGAGAAGAAACATTGTGTTGAAAATTCCAAATTGTTTGCATAGATACACACAGCACTTACAAACTTAATCCACCGGACATGCCTCCAGGTTTCTTCTCACAGTCCCCAGGTCCAGAACAAAGTTAAGGAAATGTACAGTATTATACAGAGCTATAGTTGCATGGAACTCCCTTACATCTCATATAGTGAACAGCAAACCTGGTTTCAAAAAACAAATGCTACAAATGTCTCATGTTTTGAGGGAGTGTGTAATTGACACGCTGACTGCAATAATGTCCACCAGAGCTGTTGCCAGAGATTTGGATGTTCATTTCTCTACCATAAGCCTCCACTAATGTCATTTTAGAGAATTGAATTTGGTAGCATGTCCAACCAGCCTCACAACCGCAGACCACGTGTATGGCATTGTGTGGAAGAGCGGTTTGCTGATTTATTTTTTTATTTTTTATTTTATTTAACCTTTATTTAACCAGGTAGGCAAATTGAGAACACGTTCTCATTTACAATTGCGACCTGGCCAAGATAAAGCAAAGCAGTTCGACACATACAACAACACATAGTTACACATGGAGTAAAAACAAACATATAGTCAATAATACAGTGAAAAAAAAATAAGTCTATATACAATGTGAGCAAGTGAGGTGAGATAAGGGAGGTGAAGGCAAACAGATATATGTATAAATAAATAAAATATAAAAAGGCCATGGAGGCGAAGTGAGTACAACACAGCAAGTAAAAAATAAATAAAAAATAAATAAATAAAAAAAAACACTGGAATGGTTGGTTTGCATTGGAAGAAAGTGCAAAGTAGAGACAGAAATAATGGGGTGCAAAGGAGCAAAATAAATTAATAAATAAATACAGTAGGTAAAGAGGTAGTTGTTTGGGCTAAATTGTAGATGGGTTATGTACAGGTGCAGTAATCTATGAGCTGCTCTGACAGCTGGTGCTTAAAGCTAGTGAGGGAGATAGGTGTTTCCAGTTTCAGAGATTTTTGTAGTTCGTTCCAGTCATTGGCAGCAGAGAACTGGAAGGAGAGGCGTCCAAAGGAAGAATTGGTTTTGGGGGTGACTAGAGAGATATACCTGCTGGAGCGCGTGCTACAGGTAGGTGCTGCTATGGTGACCAGCGAGCTGAGATAAGGGGGGACTTTACCTAGCAGGGTCTTGTAGATGACCTGGAACCAGTGGGTTTGGCGACGAGTATGAAGCGAGGGCTAGCCAACGAGAGTGTACAGGTCGCAGTGGTGGGTAGTATATGGGGCTTTGGTGACAAAACGGATGGCACTGTGATAGACTGCATCCAATTTATTGAGTAGGGTTTTGGAGGCTATTTTGTAAATGACATCACCGAAGTCGAGGATTGGTAGGATGGTCAGTTTTACAAGGGTATGTTTGGCAGCATGAGTAAAGGATGCTTTGTTGCGGAATAGGAAGCCAATTCTAGATTTGACTGATGTCAATATTGTGAACAGAGTGCCCCATGGTGGTGGTGAGGTTATGGTACGGGCAGGCATAAACTATGGCCAATGAACATAATTGCATTTTAGTGATGGCAATTTGAATGCAGAGATACCGTGACGAGAACCTGACGCCCATTGTCGTGCCATTCATCCACCGCCATCACCGTATGTTTCAGCATGATAATGCACGGCCATGTCGCAAGGATCTCTACACAATTTCTGAAAGCAGAAAATATCCAGTCACCAGACATGTCACCCATTGAGCAGTTTGGGATGCTCTGGATCGACATGTACGATAGCGTGTTCCATATCCCGCCAATATCCAGTTACTTCGCACAGCCATTGAAGAGAAGTGGGACAATATTCCACAGGCCACAGTCAACTCTATGTGAAGAAGATGTGTCGCGCTGCATGAGCAAATGGTGGTCACACCAGATACTGACTGGTTTTATGATCCACTACCTTTTTTAAGGTATCTGTGAGCAACATATGCATATCTGTTATCCCAGTCATGTGAAATCCACAGATTAGGGCCTAATTAATTGATTTCAATTGATTGATTTTCTTGTATGAACTGCAACTCAGTAAAAAAAAATGCAATTGTTGTATGTTGCGTAGATATTTTTGTTCAGTACAAATTGTACAAAAAGTATTTTTTTCATTATGTGTCAGACCCCAGTAAGACTAGCTGTCACCATTGGTGTCGGCTAATGGGGATCCTAAGAAAGAAATACTCATGCCGTCAGAAAGTAATCACATCCCTTGACTTTTTCCACATTTTGTTGTGTTACACCCTGAATGTCACTGGCCTACACACAATACCCCATAGTGGGATTATGTTTTTAGACATTACAAATTAAAAATGAAAAACTAAAATCTCTTGTTTCATTCAAGCACTTTGTTATTTGCTTAACAAGTTACATAATACGTTGCATGGACTCACTCTGGGTGCAATAATAGTGTTTAACATGATTTTTGAATGACTACCTCTGTACCTCTCAATTGAGCAGTGAATTTCAAACACAGATTCAACCACAAAGAGTAGGGACATTTTCCAATGCCTTGCAAAGGGCACCTATCAGTAAATGGGTAAAAACACAAAAAACAGACATTGAATATCCCTTTAAGCATGGTGAAGTTATTAATTAGGATTAGGCTTTGGATGGTTTATCAATACACCCAATCATTACAAAGATACAGGCAACCTTCCTAACTCAGTTGCCGGAGAGGAAGGAAACCGCTCAGGGATTTCACCATGAGACTAACGGTGACTTTAAAACAGTTAATTTAATGGCTGTGATGGGAGAAAACTGAAGATGGATAAACAACATTGTAGTTACTCCACAATACTAACCTAAATGACAAAGTGAAAATAAGGAAGCCTGTACAGAATGTTTTTTTTTTTTAAAGGCACAATGTTTTAAACGGCGCCGGAAGAAATGGCAGCAGTTTTACGGGCGCCCAACCAATTGTGCTATTATGTGGGGTTTTTTCGCGTTATTTGTAACTTATTTTGTACATAATGTTTCTGCAACCATATCTTACGGCAAAAAAATTACTCAGGACAGCGATCACTCACCTCGGATTAGACAAAGATTTACAACAAGGAGGACGCACAAGACATTCTCCAAACACACCACAGGGTCGACGTCCCCGTTATTTGCAAGAGGAAGCGACGCAGGTACAGAGGACAAAGAGCCGGATGCCTTGTCAGGACCCAGAGAAGGAGAGTGGGAAAGCTGCCGTTACCGTCAATACTACTCGCCAACGTGCAATCATTGGACAATAAATTAGACGAGGTACGATCACGAATATCTTACCAACGGGACTGAAAACTGTAATATCCTATGTTTCACGGAATCGTGGCTGAATGACGACATGGATATTCAGCTAGCGGGATACACGCTGCACCGGCAAGATAGAACAGGGGGGGGCGGTCTGTGCATATTTATAAACAACAGCTGGTGCAAGAAATCTAAGGAAGTCTAGATTTTGCTCGCCTGAAGTAGAGTATATTGTGATAAATTGCAGGCCATACTACTTGCCTAGAGAGTTTTCAGCTATACTTTTCGTGGCTTTTAATTTACCACCACAGACAGATGCTGGCACTAAGCCCACACTCAGTCAGCCGTATAAGGAAGTAAGCAAACAGGAAACCACTCATCCAGAAGCGGCGCTCCTATTGGCCGGAGACTTTAATGCAGGGAAACTTAAATCAGTTCTACCAAATTTCTATCAACATGTTAAATGTGCAACCAGAGGGAAATCAATTCTAGATCACATGTACTCCCACACACAGAGACGCGTACAAAGCTCTCCCTCGCCCTCCATTTGGTAAATCCGACCACAACTCTATCCTCCCGATTCCTTACAAGCAAAATTAAAGCGTGAAGCATCAGTGACTCGGTCTATAAAAAAGTGATCAGATGAAGCAGATGCTAAACTACAGGACTGTTTTGCTATCACAGACTGGAACATGTTCCGGGATTCTTCCGATGGCATTGAGGATTAAAACACATCAGTCACTGGCTTTATCAATAAGTGCATCGAGGACGTCCCCCCACAGTGACTGCACATACATACCCCAACCAGAAGCCATGGATTACAGGCAACATTCGCACTGAGCTAAAGGGTAGAGCTGCCGCTTTCAAGGTGCGGGACTCTAACCCGGAAGCTTACAAGAAATCCTGCTATGCCCTGTGACGAACCATCAAACAGGCAAAGCGTCAATACAGAGCTAAGATTGAGTCTTGCTACACCGGCTCCGACGCTCGTCTTATGTGGCAGGGCTTGCAAACTATTACAGACTACAAACGGAAGCACAGCCTCGAGCAGCCCAGTGACATGAGCCTACCAGATGAGCTAAATCACTTCTATGCTCGCGATGAGGCAAGCAACACCGAGGCATGCATGAGAGCATCAGCTGTTCCGGACGACTGTGTGATCACTCTCTCCGTAGCCGACGTGAGTAAGACCTTTAAACAGGTCAACATACACAAGGAAGCGAGGCCAGACGGGTTACCAGGACGTGTGCTCCGGGCATGTGCTGACCAACAAGCAGGTGTCTTCACTGACATTTTTGACATGTCCTTGATTGAGTCTGTAATACCAACATGTTTCAAGCAGAGCACTATAGTCCCTGTGCCCAAGAACACAAAGGCAACCTGCCTAAATGACTACAGACCAGTAGCACTCACGTCCGTAGCCATGAAGTGCTTTGAAAGGTTGGTAATGGCTCATATCAACATCATTATTCAAGAAACCCTAGACCCACTCCAATTTGCATACCGCCCAAACAGATCGACAGATGATGCAATCTCTATTGCACTCCACACCGCCCTTTCCCACCTGGACAAAAGGAACACTTATGTGAGAATGCTATTCATTGACTACAGCTCAGTGTTCAACACCATAGTACTCTCAAAGCTCTTCACTAAGCTAAGGATCCTGGGACTAAACACCTCCCTCTGCAACTGGATCTTGGACTTCCTGACGGGCCGCCCCCAGGTGGTGAGGGTAGACAGCAACACATCTGCCACGCTGATCCTCAACACTGGAGCTCCCCAGGAGTGCGTGCTCAGTCCCATCCTGTACTCCCTGTTCACCCACGACTGCACGGCCAGGCACGACTCCCACACCATCATTAAGTTTGCAGGCGACAACAATGGTAGGCCTGATCACCGACAATGACTAGACAGCCTATAGGGAGGAGGTCAGAGACCTGGCCAGGTGGTGCCAGAATAACAACCTATCCCTCAACGTAACAAAGACTAAGGAGATGATTGTGGACTACAGGAAAAGGAGGACCGAGCATGCCCCCATTCTCATCGACGGGACTGTAGTGGAGCAGGTTGAGAGCTTCAAGTTCCTTGGTGTCAACATCAACAACAAACTAGAATGGTTCAAACACACCAAGACAGTCGTGACGAGGGCACGACAAAGCCTATTCCCACTCAGGAAACTAAAAAGATTTGGCATGGGTCCTGAGACGCTCAAAAGGCTCTACAGCTGCAACATCAAGAGCATCCTGACTTGTTGCATCACTACCTGGTACGGCAATTGCTCGGCCTCTGACCGCAAGGCACTACAGAGGGTAGTGCGTACGGTCCAGTACATCACTGGGACTATGCTGCCTACCATCCAGGACCTCTACACCAGGCGGTGTCAGAGGAAGGCCATAAAAATTGTCAAAGACCCCAGCCACCCCAGTCATAGACTGTTTTCTCTACTACCGCATGGCATGCGGTACCGGAGTGCCAAGTCTAGGACAAAAAGGCTTCTCAACAGTTTTTATCTCCAAGCCGTAAGACTCCTGAACAGGTAATCAAATGGCTGCCGGGACTATTTGCAATGTGTGCCACCCCCAACCCCTCTTTTACGCTGCTGCTACTCTCTATTCATCATATTTGCATAGTCACTTTAACCATATCTACATGTACATACTACCTCAATCAGCCTGACTAACCGGTGTCTGTATGTAGCCTCCCTAATTTTATAGCATGTCTTTTTACTGTTGTTTTATTTCTTTACTTACATATTGTTCACCTAATAACTTTTTTGCACTATTGGTTAGAGCCTGTATTTAAGCATTTCACTGTAAGGCTGTTGTATTCGGCGCACGTGACAAATAAACTGATTTGATTTGACTAAAGTAAAACTGCAAAAGAAATGGGCAAAGAAATTAACTTCATGTCCGGAATACAAAGCGTTATGTTTGGGGAAAATCCAACACAACACATTTGAGTACCACTCTTCATATTTTCAAGCATGGTGGCTGCATCATGTTTTGGATATGCTTGTTATCGGCAAGGACTTGGGAGTTTTTATGATAAAAAGAAACTGAAAGGAGCTCAGCACAGGCAAAATCCTAGAGGAAAACCTGGTTCAGTCTGCTTCCCAACAGACAATGGGAGACAAATGTACCTTTCAGCAGGACAATAACCTAAAACACAAGGCCAAATATACATTTCATAAGACGCTCTTATCCAGAGCGACTTACAGTAGTGAGTGCATATGTTCGTATTGGTCCTGCGTGGGAATTAAACCCAGAACCCTGACGTTGCAAGTGCTATGCTCTACCAATTGAGCCCACAGACTTTCTTACCAAGACAACATTGAATGTATTTACAGTTTTGACTTAAAAATCTATGGCAATACATGAAAATGTCTGTCTAGCAATGATCAACAAACAACTTGACAGAGCTTGAAGAATAATTCATATAATAATGAGCAAATATTGTAAAATCCAGGTGTGCAAAGCTCTAAGAGACTTACCCAGAAAGACTCACAGCTGTAATCGCTGCCAAAGGTGATTGTAACATATATTGACTCAGGAGTGTGAACACTTATGTAAATGAGATATTTCTGTATTTCATTTTCAATAAATTTGCACACACATGTTTTCACTTTTTCACTATGGGGTATTGTGTGTAGATGTGTGAGAAAATGATTAAACCACTTTGAATTCACGCTGTAACACAACAAAATGTCGAATAAGTCAAGGGGTATGAATACTTTGAAGGCACTGTATCATATCAATGTATTATAAGCAGCATCATACTGCTTTGGAAACATACAGTAGCCTATATATCGCCATGTGTTAATTTTGACACTGACCCACCCATAGGCCTGTTACATTTACATTTACATTTACATTTAAGTCATTTAGCAGACGCTCTTATCCAGAGCGACTTACAAATTGGTGCATTCACCTTATGACATCCAGTGGAACAGCCACTTTACAATAGTGCATCAGATCTTTTAAGGGGGGGGGGGGGGGGGGGCAGAAGGATTGCTTTATCCTAGGTATTCCTTGAAGAGGTGGGGTTTCAGGTGTCTCCGGAAGGTGGTGATTGACTCCGCTGTCCTGGCGTCGTGAGGGAGTTTGTTCCACCATTGGGGTGCCAGAGCAGCGAACAGTTTTGACTGGGCTGAGCGGGAACTGTACTTCCTCAGTGGTAGGGAGGCGAGCAGGCCAGAGGTGGATGAACGCAGTGCCCTTGTTTGGGTGTAGGGCCTGATCAGAGCCTGAAGGTACTGAGGTGCCGTTCCCCTCACAGCTCCGTAGGCAAGCACCATGGTCTTGTAGCGGATGCGAGCTTCAACTGGAAGCCAGTGGAGAGAGCGGAGGAGCGGGGTGACGTGAGAGAACTTGGGAAGGCTGAACACCAGACGGGCTGCGGCGTTCTGGATGAGTTGTAGGGGTTTAATGGCACAGGCAGGGAGCCCAGCCAGCAGCGAGTTGCAGTAATCCAGACGGGAGATGACAAGTGCCTGGATTAGGACCTGCGCCGCTTCCTGTGTGAGGCAGGGTCGTACTCTGCGGATGTTGTAGAGCATGAACCTACAGGAACGGGCCACCGCCTTGATGTTGGTGGAGAACGACAGGGTGTTGTCCAGGATCACGCCAAGGTTCTTAGCGCTCTGGGAGGAGGACACAATGGAGTTGTCAACCGTGATGGCGAGATCATGGAACGGACAGTCCTTCCCCGGGAGGAAGAGCAGCTCCGTCTTGCCGAGGTTCAGCTTGAGGTGGTGATCCGTCATCCACACTGATATGTCTGCCAGATGTTACACATCTGGATGGATGAAATTAGGGCAATACATTTGGTGTCAATCAACGTGGCAATGATCAATTAACAAATATTCAATATAGGGAGGAATGTTCAAGGGTGAAACTAACTTTATGTACCACATCTACACAAACAGAAATAGAGATAGAAAGAACCTTGACATTGGGCCAGTAAGATCTATCAGACTAGGTTGGCTTTTCTAGTGTTGTGGACCTTAATCACTCAACGGTTTAATGATTATTTGATTAATTGAATCAGATGTGTTAGTGTTGGGCTAGAAGAAAATGTTCTTGCTGGGAATGGCCCAGTCTGGACTGAAATTGAAAACACCTGATTAAAAAAACTCACAGAAGGATAAAAGTGCCTGGCAGACCATTTTCAGGTTTTACAAGTGACACTCCATAATGATTCAACCAGGCTCTGGTTAATTAAAAGTACTGTCACTGTATTTTACATACCAGAAACAGTCTCATTCTGCAGCAATGACAGAAACAAGGGTATGCTCCGTGACTCGTATAACCTGAAATGTGCCACAATTTATTGAAGGGATAAATCTACACTGGTGGTTTAACATGTACCTAAGCTAAGCCTGACTCTCACATCTGGGCGTTGTGTCAAGTACATTGCTTATACACTTTTCACACAACTGAACCGAGCCAAGCAGAGCTCTACTGCACTTGCCTGGTAATGCATCCACTGTAGTTGAAAGAACTGTGCTGGAAAAGGACAATATGAAAATAAAGTATCCAGGCCAGCACAGTATAGTATGATAGTGTGAGAAGAGTATTAGAAAATGGTTTGAGTTTATTTATTCTTGCACACAGATAAAACTGAAGAAATGCAGAATTTACATTACTAATAATTGCTAAACACTCATTTAAAATACATAACACAACTTGACATAAATAGAATTCAGAACACTGAAACATCACAGGACATTTTCCATGATGGAAATTTAAATATTAAAATGTGATTGTAAAAAATGACATTTTTGGGAGAACCGTTGAAGAGCTAAAGTTATTATACAGTCTGATAGCAGTGGGTAGAGTGGCATTTCGCAGGCTGTTGAAGGGAGCTGTGGTTGGACTGCTCTGCAGTGAGAGGAGCTGTGGTTGGACTGCTCTGCAGTGAAGGGAGCTGTGGTTGGACTGCTCTGCAGTGAAGGGAGCTGTGGTTGGACTGCTCTGCAGTGAAGGGAGCTGTGGTTGGACTGCTCTGCAGTGAAGGGAGCTGTGGTTGGACTGCTCTGCAGTGAAGGGAGCTGTGGTTGGACTGCTCTGCAGTGAAGGGAGCTGTGGTTGGACTGCTCTGCAGTGAGGGGAGCTGTGGTTGGACTGCTCTGCAGTGAAGGGAGCTGTGGTTGGACTGCTCTGCAGTGAAGGGAGCTGTGGTTGGACTGCTCTGCAGTGAGGGGAGCTGTGGTTGGACTGCTCTGCAGTGAAGGGAGCTTTGGTTGGACTGCTTTGCAGTGAAGGGAGCTGTGGTTGGACTGCTCTGCAGTGAGGGGAGTTGTGGTTGGACTGCTCTGCAGTGAGGGGAGCTGTGGTTGGACTGCTCTGCAGTGAAGGGAGCTGTGGTTGGACTGCTCTGCAGTGAAGGGAGCTGTGGTTGGACTGCTCTGCAGTGAGGGGAGCTGTGGTTGGACTGCTCTGCAGTGAGGGGAGCTTTGGTTGGACTGCTTTGCAGTGAAGGGAGCAGTGAAGGGAGCTGTGGTTGGACTGCTCTTCAGTGAAGGGAGCTGTGGTTGGACTGCTCTGCAGTGAAGGGAGCTGTGGTTGGACTGCTCTGCAGTGAAGGGAGCTGTGGTTGGACTGCTCTGCAGTGAAGGGAGCTGTGGTTGGACTGCTCTACAGTGAGGGGAGCTGTGGTTGGCCTGCTCTGCAGTGACGGAAGCTGTGGTTGGACTGCTCCACCTCTGGAGATGATCAAGGCCCTCCTCTGCACCCTGTCTAGTTGGGCCTGCTGCTTTTTACTGCATCCAACTAACAGCAGTCCACCGTATTCCAGACAAGGCCTGACCAGTAGAATAGACTGACCAGTAGTATAGACTGACCAGATCTTCAGTGGGTTGGCCATTTCTGTCAAGAACAGTCAAAAAGTGCAGGCGTTTTGAGGCCTTCCTCACTGACTGCTCCACATGTGTGTCACCACTGAGGTTAGAGTCTAGATGAAAACCAAGATACTTGGTTGTTGTTACCACTGGTACTTCCTGTCCTCCTAGGATTAGTGGTGCAGGTTGTGGATCTCTAGAAAAACATATCCGAATTTCCACAGACATTTCCCATACAGGAGCATGATGTTGGATGTGGCCCACTCTTCCAGCTGCTTTGCCTCCAAGCCCATGGAAGTATCCTCTTGGATGCTGGTTAATGGTATGGCTCGGGACAGCCCTACATCGTCTGCATACCCAGTGTCTAGAGTGCCACTGAAGACAACTTTTCATGTGGACATGTGAAGGAGAAACATATGGTGAAACCACACCCCCTGGTGGCAAACCAGAGGTCATCTCTGACCAAGGCCTAAATGTGCCCTTTGCCATCACCCTCTGCCTTCTTCCGGGGGTGTAGATGTGGACACAGTTCAATGTCAGACAGATGTTGGAGAAGCTTTGTGTGATCTACTTGATCAAAGGGTTTGGACATATTAGCAAGTAACACCCTCACCATTGTTGGTTTTCTGGAGTCTGTAGCTGTCAGCTAGGAGTGTGGGGCTTTGGTAGGTAGACATACTGATTCGTTCACTCAAATAAAACTTTCCAAGGCATGAAGTTAGAGAGATGTGCCTCCAGTCACTCGTTGTACATGGGTTTGACACTTTAGGTATGGGACACACATTGGCAATCTTCCAGGCAGCAGGATCAGTCTATTGCCAGTATGAGATGTTAACAATGTGTGTTTTGACAGGGGCTAGATCTTCTGCATGCTCTTTTAGTAGCCAGGCTACAATGCCATCAATGCCATCAGTCTGGTCAGAGCTTGCTTTATCTGGCCAATGCCGCACAGCTCAACCTGCCTTGTGGGCATGGGCAGGGGAAGATGGCAAGAGGTGTGGCGTTTGTCCATGCCTCAGCAATTGAAAACATCAGCCACGTCATTGTCTTCAATTCCCTCAACCTGTATTCTCCCTCCTCGTGTTTTCTTTCGTCCCAGTCCATTACTTAGGGTTTTTATTCTTTAGGTCATCGATTTCAGTTTTGCAGTAGATTGTCTTTGCTTCCTTGATAAGCATACGCACTGTGTTTCTGTATTTTCTCCATTTCATTGTTTTTCCACATCTGTTGAACATCTTCTCTTTTCCTGATAACAGCCTTTATTTGTTCAGTCATCTAGTGCTTATCCAGTGTTGTTTTCTTATTGGCATGCATACATCAAGCACAGTTTGAATGCAGGAGTTTAACGTCTCCACCTTTGCATCAATGCTCTCCACCTCATACGGTGCTGGGGCCTCCTTTCTGTTCTGGGTTACCAGACGTTCTTTTTTCCACTGCAAGTCACTTCTCCCTCCTGATGTTGTGAATGTGGAGAACAGCAGACATTTGTGATCACTGGATCCGAGAGGAGCAAGTACAGTGGTGATGTTGTAGTGATTCTTCATATTTGTAATGATCAGATCTAGGATGGAGTCCCCTCTGGTCTTGTCTTTGACCACTGACCGTTTGTCATCATCTTTATGGGCACGTGATTAAAGTTTCCACACAGGATAAAACCCATTTGGGGAGAGGACTTCCTGATCAAATCGACAGTGTTTATGAGATAATCCACAGTGTTATGCGGAAGTGTTTTCTCATTTGCCCATGGTGGATGGTAGAGTACTCCCATTACCAGAGTTGAAACTGAGCTGGGGAGTTGTTTAGGAAGGAGCCGAAGCCACACACTCAAATTCCTCTTTCTCTAGGTCAGTTCTTCTCTTTGCCTGCATACTGTGATTCACATACATAGCCACGCCCCCTCCTCTCATCCCCTCTGGACCTGTCTTTTCTGAACAGATTATCTTGTTAGAAAATACACTGCTCCAAAAAATAAAGTGAACACTTAAACAACACAATGTAACTCCAAGTGAATCACACTTCTGTGAAATCAAACTGTCCACTTAGGAAGCAACACTGATTGACAATAAATTCCACATGCTGTTGTGCAAAAGGAATAGACAAAAGGTGGAAATTATAGGCAATTAGCAAGACACCCCCAAAAATGGAGTGATTCTGCAGGTGGTGACCACAGACCACTTCTCAGTTCCTATGCTTCCTGGCTGATGTTTTGGTCACTTTTGAATGCTGGCGGTGCTCTCACTCTAGTGGTAGCATGAGACGGAGTCTACAACCCACACAAGTGGCTCAAGTAGTGCAGTTCATCCAGGATGGCACATCAATGCGAGCTGTGGCAAAAAGGTTTGCTGTGTCTGTCAGCGTAGTGTCCAGAGCATGGAGGCGCTACCAGGAGACAGGCCAGTACATCAGGAGACGTGGAGGAGGCCGTAGGAGGGCAACAACCCAGCAGCAGGACTGCACATTTGTGGCCTGCTGGAGGTCATTTTGCAGGGCGCTGGCAGTGCACCTCCTTGCACAAAGGCGGAGGTAGCGGTCCTGCTGCTGGGTTGTTGCCCTCCTACGGCCTCCTCCACGTCTCCTGATGTACTGGCCTGTCTCCTGGTAGCGCCTCCATGCTCTGGACACTACGCTGACAGACACAGCAAACCTTTTAGCCACAGCTCGCATTGATGTGCCATCCTGGATGAACTGCACTACCTGAGCCACTTGTGTGGGTTGTAGACTCCGTCTCATGCTACCACTAGAGTGAGAGCACCAGGAAGCATAGGAACTGATAAGTGGTCTGTGGTCACAACCTGCAGAATCACTCCTTTTTTGGGGTTGTCTTGCTAATTGCCTATAATTTCCACCTTTTGTCTATTCCATTTGCACAACAGCATGTGAAATTTATTGTAAATCAGTGTTGCTTCCTAAGTGGACAGTTTGATTTCACAGAAGTGTGATTGACTTGGAGTTACATTGTGTTGTTTAAGTGTTCCCTTTATTTTTTTGAGCAGTGTATATTTCATCTGGGATATTTTTGTGGGCCCAAGTTTCAGTGACACATCCAATGTCTGCATTTACGGATTGAAGAAGCAGTTTAAATTCATCCACTTTGTTAATCAATGACCTTGAATTAGAAACATTCTGAGTCTGTGGCATTGACATATTTGCGACATCACATAATTCAGTTACTACTCTGCATTCACGTGAGCGATTGTGTTTTTGAAGTATTTTAGATCTGTTACCTTCTATTATTTAGTATTTTTCCTATGTCTGCCCTTACCAGCTGTAGTCCCTCTCATCTGGCTTCTGGCGCGCATTATCCCAAAGCACTGAAGTGTCTCGGATATGCGGTGCGTTTTTTGTAAATTCATAGAAAATGTGTTGAGTATTGCACGTTTGTACAATCCATCGTTATCAAAGCCATGCTTAATCCTTTAAAAGAGCAAGGAAAAGTCTGCAGTGCGACAACAAAAAAACGATAAAAAAACAAATATTTCAAACATTGTAACACATGTTACTTTCAAACGGCTGCCTGGAAGTGCCACCAGGTATTACTTGGTGGGACGCCAAAAGCGGGAAAGAGTTGGTTAGGGTTGGTATAGGCTGGTTACTGTTTAGTAAGGGTTTGGTTAGGGGTTGTCCACTCCAAAGTGGACATTAGGAGTTGGTTGGGGTTGGTCTAGGTTGGTTAAGGTTTGGTTAAGGTATGGTTAGGGGTTGTCCACTCCAAAGCGGACATTAGGAGTTGGTTGGGGTTGGTGTCGGCTGGTTAAGGTATGGTTAGGGGTTGTCCACTCCAAAGCGGACATTAGGAGTTGGTTGGGGCTGGTGTCGGCTGGTTAAGGTATGGTTAGGGGTTGTCCACTCCAAAGGGGACATTAGGAGTTGGTTGGGGTTGGTCTAGGTTGGTTAAGGTTTGGTTAAGGTATGGTTAGGGGTTGTCCACTCCAAAGCGGACATTAGGAGTTGGTTGGGGTTGGTGTCGGCTGGTTAAGGTATGGTTAGGGGTTGTCCACTCTATAGGATAAAGTGGGAGTTGGTTTGGGTTGGTGTAGGCTGCTGGTTAGGGTTTGGTAAGGGTTTGATTAGAGGCTGTTCATTCCACAGGGGAAAGTGGTAATTGGTTGTGGATGGTGTAGGCTGGTTAGGGTTTGCTTTTGGTTTGTGCACACCACAGGAGAAAATGGTAATTGATTGGGTTGGTGTAGGTTGGTTAGGTTATGGATTTTCCACTCCACAGGGAACAGTGGGAGTCAGTGCCTTACCTTCTTATACCGGGGGTTGGGGAGCTGTTCCCCAGCAAACATAAACCAGGACCATGTCGAGAGAGAGGAGTGCATGCAAGAGAGTAAGGTGGAGGAAGAGAAACATAAGAAATATGAAGACTTTAGATAGAGAAAAACAACAGCATGCCTTTGAAGAAAAGAAAAAGTAAGGGGGAGTGGAAAGATAGGGAGTATTGTCTGAACTTTTAAAACAAAAACTACAAAGCAAATAAATGCTTGAGTTTGGAATTTGTTTTTAAATAATAACCAAGACGGAATTTGAAAAGTGTGTTACAATGAAATTAAATGTTAGTTTGTATTTCACTTGTGAGTTGCTAGAAAGTTTACAGTTTTGAAACATTGTTACCTTGGAACTCATTGTTAGGGATTAAGTTGGCCTTGTTAAGGTTCTTTTAATTAACATTTCCAAATCCTGTTTTACAACAAAAGTTTGAGATATGAGTGGCACATTCTTCAGTCAGTGAGTCACATACTACTACATAACTGTTGCACCAAAGGCTAAACAAATAATGAGTATCATTACATAAAAAAAATACCAAATTAATATGGTGCCTGGAGGTTCAATTAAACATCCATTTAGCCAAGTTTAACACTTCGATAATGAGCTGCTCCAAATCCAATGCTGTCCCAAAGTGCAGGAGTTGGGGCAGGGGATAAACAGTTCCCCTATAGAGCTCTAACAGTCAAAATGCATGGGGATAGGGCAGAGTAGATAAGGACATTGACTGCCTTACAGCCAGTTCCTTCCTCATGCTATACAACTCATTAAACCCAGAATCAATTGGTAACATTACATCTCATCCGTGTTTAAACAATATGGGCAGATTTGTATATTGCTCAGTTGATTTTGAAATAGAACATAAACTAGTTGTAGCAAAGGTCAATTCCAAAAAATAATTTCTGCTCAACGTATGCAGTTTGGTTTTATGTTTAGGTGAAAACTCAAATGTTGTACTGACCCTTGTACGAGACTTGGCAAACAATTTTGTTATTAAGGTTGCCTTAGCAAATGGAGCGTTGGCCAATTCACTCAACAGAGTCCTTTTCCCAGTATCAGAAGTCTAGAGGTGTATAGGTCTGACATCATTGAGCAGGGCCCCTCTCTTTGCAAGTGACCTAGCTGCTATCACTAACTAATGAGAGTGACCCTTTCAGAGCTGTCACCTTCAAAGTACCCAAAGGTCACAGACAGGTGACTTTAATTGAGTTACGCGGGGGTGTGTGGTGTGTGTGTGTGTGTATATTTGACACGTTGAGTCAAATTGGGGTCGTGCGTACTACAGTAGGCGGACAAGCATGCAATCTCTGTGATTCATTCTAACGGAGTCTGGGAGACATTTAGTACAACAGGGGTGTAATCGTTAGTCCAAACAGTTGCAAAACTGAATGTTTGGCAACTAATACAGGTAGGTCCCTCCTATTTTGTTCCATTTGCTTCCATTTAAGAGACGTTAAGCAAAAGAATACGCCCCAGATTCATTCTGGGGACGGGGGGACGGACGGGGGGGAATCACCTCATGTGGGTCATGGGAGAATTTTGTTTTGTTATCTGAAGTCACAGCCATAATACTGCAGATTGAAGCATGAACAATGCTGTCGGCATTCCACTGAATCAGCCGTCAAAGCCACCTATCTAAGATCACGTTAGAGTTGTAATGTGACATGGGAGCTCTCCTTTGCCATTGCCTCCATCATGGCTTCTAAGAGAGAGAATACCCAAAGTCTATAAATTAAATCCTTTTAGATAGCTATGGTCTCACAGGATGAGGAGTAAGAGTTCACATACTGGTAAGAGGGTTGTCCAGTATGTTATGCGTAAAAACTCACCGTAAACACACTGCACACTAGCTTCACTAGAAGCATGTGGAAGGCTAGTGTGTGTGTGTGTGTGTGTGTGTGTATGTATGTATGTATGTATGTGTGTGTGTGTTAGCAATATTGTATCATCAATGCTCAATCCATCTTGGTTGAATCATTTTACAGATAAGGGATAACGTCATTAATAAGTCTTACGTGCCTCTTAGACTAACAGGTTTCTTAATGTTCATTATGGCTAGGACTGAAGTATGTGTCTCCGGATCCATTGAAACAGCATATGAAGTCAATATTGCCTGCAACATCTTCGTGGTGGCTCTCCCTCAAGCTATAATTAATTCAATGCACATCAAAACAAAGCTCACATCTACCACAGCTATCAGAAAATACAAGGTCAGAGAGTTTGTCACCTGTGTGTCTCTGGCAATGCTCGTTATGGTGAGGACAACTAAAGACGTCAGAGAGTTGAGACCGTCATTGCTGTCAATGCTGAGTGACAGTCCAGATAAAATGTGTTAAAATGTCCTCGCACAACCTATCTTTGATACGATGAAGCATTTGTCTCTTTATTTCTGCTACAACAAAACAGACACACGCAACAGCCGTGAGATCGCATGACAGGTGTCTTTGCATTAGAAGATAGACAGCAGCCTATCTACGCTCTGTCAGGCTGGAGACGAAGCCTCCTCCTTTATGATGACTGACTCTCTAAACTTCACAATGACTCGCTAATAAACTTGGGGGAGATAAAAACAAACAAGTTATCTCCCAGTTCCAGGAGCCATGGATTATTCCCGGGTAAACCACATGGCTTGAATGGGAATCTACAGCTTTGTTTTAATTGCGGATGTGCGTGGTCCAAGAACAGTTACCGAGATGGACGGGTAATTATCAGAATCATGTCACACTGGAGAGCTGGGTATGTTCGTCGAAGGGTGGAGCTGCACACTTCACATGTGATCGTGTAACTATGGAGTCTCAATTCACTCAAGTGGGCTCCAGTCTGTGTGGCCCCTTCCCCCTCTGTGCATATCTGAAAGCCCAGAAACTCCTGGGAGATTTGTTTTTAATCGCTGCAATTATTTAAGTGAAGGAATTCAGTTTGGCTTATTGAGATGCAGGAACAGATCATCTCATCTGATACACACTGGGAGAGACAGAGAAAGAGAGACCACTCCCCTCCACATTTGTCCCTCAGTCTGGCAATGGATACAGTTCAGGAGCCAACCAGTCTGCAAATAGCTGCCATCAATCAATTCAGGCTGGCCTGCCAGGGGCACCCACTCTCCTACCCACTGCCATGCCCAGTCTGTCCCCTCAGCTGCCAGCTACCCTCTGTGCTATCCAGCCACCCTGACAGATACAGAGCTACAGGATGGAGGGCCAAGCCCTGTCAGAGGCGCTTCTTTGTCTCACTGTTACTTCAACAATCTTCAAGTAACAATCATAGGCAATAACACCACAGGACTCCGGAGTTGGCTCAGGTCTCCCTTTAAGAGCACGCTTCTGTTAGCTGGAGTGGCTTTTGTTGACACTGAAGAGGAGGCTCTAATGTGGAAGGCATAAGTACCAAGCAGAGAAAATAAACAACGCAACCATATCATTATCAAAGTGAACTGCAATTCACTTTTGCTAATTATTGCATTTTAGGAAATCAAAACAAATCAATAAATGCCTGATGTACAATCTGACTTCTGGGTGCAATTTGGAAAATAAATGTCTAAGGTCAATACCCATGCAGTATCTTAGAATGAGTACGAATGAACAAATATGTGCAACAATGCACGTTTTATAGTCCAGCAATATATAACACGATAACTACGAAAATCAGTATTGCTGCATTGAACACTGACTCTGCCAGAGAAAGCGTGGGTGATTTTTCATCATCACACAATAGTAAACTTACTTGCTCTAGGAATGGCTCAGCATTAAATGGGGGGAAATGTGATGAATAGTGGAGAACCCTGAGGGGGGATAGTGAGTTTCACACATAAAAAGGTAGGTCTATGTGACCTGCGTCCCCTGTAGAGCACTAATAGCCAGCGCAGCTCTGAGGAATGGGAACAATTACTTTCTATTGATTACCACCCAGCAACAAATGAAAGCTTTTATTCTAGCATGTTTGATTTTAATATACTTTTAGCCCAAGGGCCAGTCTTCCAAGAGTCCTTAAGAAATGTAAAAACAAATATTGTGAATTAATCTCTAAAAGCTCTTTTGCCCAGCTCTAAGTTGGGGTTTGGTGGTCTGTAGGTGGCCTTGGTTCTGCTCTGTGTGTCACGACAGTATTTGTCTTTGACTGTATCCAGTTTATCATATATAGCGGTTGGTTTTTCAGAGTGGTGAATTTTATAAAAAATAATTAGTATATTATTTTCTATCATTTTCTTGACAGTCGGCCAATTGAGTGCATTATGTAATTATATGGAAGACCTCTTGTAACCACATTGCAGAACCATTTGGAATGCCTTATTTTGTGTTATCTGCATTCTCTTTAGGTCACAAACACATTACTCCAGATAGAGCAGTAGTTAATTTGACTATGGATGAGAGCTTGTGAGATTTGTTTAAGTATTTGCTCTGGCATATATTTCACAATCCTTCTGAGCATACAGGGGGTGCCGATGATTTTGTTGCAGATCTGTGAAATGTGTGATGACCAAGAGATACTGTTGTCTAGCAGCACACTTAACCTGTTTGGGCTGCAGGGGCAGTATTGAGTAGCCAGATAAAAGGTGCCCATTTCCAGGTGCCCAGAGACTGATATTCTGCAAAAGGTACAGTGATTGGACTGCTGAGGACTGGGGTAAAGTCATTTTCTCTGACGAATCTCCTTTCCGATTGTTTGGGGCATCTGGAAAAAAAGCTTGTACGGAGAAGACAAGGTGAGCGCTAATATCAGTCCTGTATCATGTCAACAGTAAAGCATCCTGAGACCATTCATGTGTGGGGTTGCTTGTCAGCTAAGGGAGTGGGCTCACTCACAATGTTGCCTAAGAACACAGCCATGAATAAAGAATGGTACCAACACATCCTCCGAGAGCAACTTCTCCCAACCATCCAGGAACAGTTGTGACAAACAATGCCTTTTCCAGCATGATGGAGCACCTTGCCATAAGGCAAAAGTGATAACTAAATGGCTCGGGGAACAAAACATCGATATTTTGGGTCCATGGCCAGGAAACTCCCCAGACCGTAATCCCATTGAGAACTTGTGGTCAATCCTAAAGAGGCGGGTGGACAAACAAAAACCCACAAATTCTGACAAACCCCAAGCATTGATTATGCAAGAATGGGCTGCCATCAGACAGGATGTGGCCCAGAAGTTAATTGACAGCATGCCAGGGCAGATTGCAGAGGTCTTTTGGCCACGACTGTACACCCATATACAGTTACTGACAATTGCTTCTAAAATATTACTAAATCATGACAGTAGACTAGTCTACGGTCTGATAAAAGGTTATGTTTTGCCTTTTGGAATTGGACACAATTTTGCATGCTTCCATTCATTAGGAAACTTTAATTCCTTAAAAAAATATGCCTAATTGCAGCTGCAATATATGGTGCTGCTAGTCAAAGAAGTTTATTGTCAATGAGATCAAGCCCAGGTGACTTGTCCTCAGGTAAGCACATTAATGCTTTGAGCACTTCATCAGTTGATACCTGTGGTAATGTGAAACTGCAGGCTTTTGATGATTTTGTCAATAGAATAAACAATGTCCCTTTCATTGACAGGATGACTCATATTCTGCCTGAGACTGTTCACCTTATTTTCAAAATAATCTGCAAAACGATTAGTAATGTCAATAGGTTTTGTTTTATATCCTCATTTACTTCCACAGTAGATTGATAGTATGTGCTGGATGTGCCCAGGAGGCCTTTTACAGTATTCCAGACTGATGTGGGATTGTTTTTGCAGTCAGTGAAAGCTAATTTTGTACAAAATAATAATACATTCTGATGATTCAGTTACACAGCATAGTTCCATGGGTTTCCTGTACAACATTATATCAGATTCAAATGACGAGTTAATAGCATGACTCTGACTCATATCGCTGTGTAAAAACCACACATAGCTCATTGTCTATCCATGGGGATGGGCTGACCTTCACAGTTTTTCTATTATTATTATTTGGGCATGGCGATCAACCGTCCTTGCAAAATGTTGTGAAACATTCTACTGCATGATTTATGTTGTCTTCAAGGTAGACCAATTTCCAAGGCAAATCATTTAAGTCATCAAGAAAATGTTTACAGTTCCAGTGCCTTGGAAAGTATTCAGACCCCTTGACTCTTTCCACATTTTGTTACATTACAGTCTTATTCTAAAATGGATTAAAAGAAAAATCCTTAGCAATTTACACACACAATACCCCATAATGACAAAGCGAAAACTGGTTACTAGAAATGTTTGCAAATTGACATAAGTATTCAGACCCTTTGCTATAAGACTCGAAATTGAGCTCAGGTGCATCCTGCTTCCATTGATCATCCTTGAGATGTTTCTACAACTTGATTGGAGTCCACCTGTGGTAAATTCAATTGATTGGACATGATTTGGAAAGGCACACACCTGTAAGGTCCCACAGTTGACAGTGCATGTCAGAGCAAAAACCAAGCCATTAGGTCAAATGGCTCTGAGAAAGGATTGTGTCATGGTACATATCTGGGGAAGGGTACCAAAACATTTCTGCAGCATTGCCTTCCCTAAGAAGTGGCCCCAATCATTCTTAAATGGAAGAAGTTTGGAACCACACATATTCTTCTTTCTGAAAGCTGTCCGCCCAGCCAAGCTGATCAATTGGGGGAGAAGGGCCTTGGTCAGGGAGGTGACCAAGAACCCAATGGTCACTCTGACAGAGCACCTCTGTGGAGATGGGAAAACCTTCCAGAAGGACAACTATCTCTGCAGCACTACACCAGCACTCCTCAGTAAAAGGCACATGGCAGCCCACTTGGAGTTTGCCAAAAAAGCACCTAATGATTCTCAGACCATGAGAAACAAGATTCTGTGGTCTGATGAAACCAAGATTGAACTCTTTGGCCTGAATGCCAAGCGTCAAGTCTGGAGAAAACCTGGCACCATCCCTAAAGTGAAGCACGGTGGTGGCAGCATCATGCTGTGGGGATGTTTTTGAGCAGCAGGTACTGGGAGACTAGTCAGGATCGAGGCAAAGCTGAACGGTGCAAAGTATAGAGATCCTTGATGAAAACCTGCTCCAGAGCACTCAGGACCTCAGACTGGGGCGAAGGTTCACCTGCCAACAGGACAACGACTAAGCACACAGCCAAGACAACAAAGGAGTGTCTTCGGGCCAAGTCTCTGAATGTCTTTGAGTGGCCCAGCCAGAGCCCGGACTTGAACTGGATCGAACATCTCTGGAGAGACCTGAAAGTAGCTGTGCAACAACACTCCCCATCCAATCTAATAGAGGTTGAGAGGATCTGCAAAGAATGGGAAAACTCCCCAAATACAGGTGTGTCAAGCTTGTACCGTCATATCCAAGAAGACTCGAGGCTGAAATCGCTGCCAAAGGTGGTTCAACAAAGTATTGAGTAAAGGGTCTGAATACTTAACCCTACTTATGTATATTATATTTATAAATTAGCAAAAATGTATAAAAACCTGTTTTTGCTTTGTTATTATGGAGTATTGTGTGTAGATTGATGAGGGGAAAAAAACAATTTAATAAATTTTAGAATGAGGCTGTAACCTAACAACTTGTGGAAAAAGTCAAGGGGTCTGAATAGTTTCCAAAGGCACTATACCATTCTTATAGCTCCTTTTACCACAATTTTGGGGCGGCTTTTTTGGGACCATTGCTTTATTAGTTATTGCAATACTACTATGATCGATCCAGCCCAAAGGTACAGATTTAGCCTTTGTACTTTTTTCTATATTACTGCAAAATATCAAATCAATACATGTTTCTGTTTGGTGGCCAAACCTGTTTCTGGATGATCTTCTGGTGGCATTAACCATTTGCATTAGATTTACACTGTCAGTGAATCTGGCAATCCTGGATTTGCTGCCATCATTGTCCTTCCAATTAATATAAACATCTCAGAGAATGTATAACTCTTTATTTTCATCAGAGGCATGGTCACATACTGTATTTCATCCAGGTAAGATACATTTGAACATGGTTGCCTGTACACACACCCCACCAAAATTGGTGGTTGAAATGTTAAATGAACCTGTAGCCATAGTACTTCTATTCATCTCTCAGTTTAAACGGTAAGTGAATCTGTATATATATATATATTGCAACACCACCACCTTGTCTGTTCCGGTCCTTTCTAATAATAGTATAACCACTGACGCTGACCTGTCCATCAGTAGTACAATTTTCCAGATGGGTTTCTGTGATTGCTAGAACATGCACGTTGTTGTTATGTACCAAGTCAGACTTCATTGGTTTTATTAGGGGGCTACACATGTTTAAATGGGCAATATGCACTCCTTTCTTTGATAATTGCAAATCAACAGAATGCGAAATTCTTGCAGATGCAGTCATTGTGTTTTTAGTGGAATGCGGGATTCAGAAGTCATGGCAAAGAAGGAATGAACTAAAAACAGCCAGGGGATCATTTTTGTGTCTCGGAACAGCTGGCCATTTATGTATATTTTGTCCACAACCGGTGCAACTCGGTTGCTCCGGCCCCTGTGTTCTTTCATGACAGAATATAGTACTTGCTTATGTCATGGGGAAAGTGGTCATTCATCCCATAGTTAGTTCCTTTTCATTCTCTGTCCCTGCTTTTGACCATTTCATTCTGTTTTGAAATGTTCAAAGCGCACAATAATTGTGCGAGGTCTGCCTCAAAGATTTCCCCATTCTATGCACCCTAGAGAAGGTGATTTTCTCCACCACATCGGGGGGCAGTTTCATCTTTTTCGTCATAAATTCCTTCACACTATACTCTGGTTTGATATTTTCTGTCTCAGAAATCCCAGAAAATAATAGATTGTACACCAAGCAGTGACTCCTTCAGCTTTCTGATCTCTCGATAAATTGTCTCAACTGCATTCTGAATGTTATATACGGTACCTTTGAAATATTAATTCTCCTTCTTCAGTTTGTCTATTTCCTTTTGGCTGAACTCCAAACAGGCTATCAGTTCTGAGACACTCTGTTGGATGGTCTCTAGCATCTCCAATTTCTCACTTTCTTTTGTCGAAAGACTCCAGCACATCCCTGGCACCGTCCATGGCCTCCATGCTGAAAGACTCTTTAACTGGTGTGGTCAAACGAAGAAGGCCGGAGCCGTGACTTTTTGCGGTGGGCGTATGACGGAGCTAGCTCGGATGTTGCCTTTGCCATGTTTCATGTCCGACAGGGCCTGGTAGTGGCGGTCTATAAAGCTTTCTAGCTCCTGGGTTGACTCTGACACTTCCAGTTTTTGGTTTAAAACATTCCCTACTACACAGTGTATCCTTGTGGATGGCAACATATGTTCATAGATACATCTATATTACTTAGATTGAGCAAACAAGTGTATTTTGCACAGCGAGAGAGGGACCGTACCACTGCTCACGGCCAGTAGTACTATCGGCCAAGATCCACTAGGTAGCGATGCTTAGCCTATCTACGCTAGCTTCGTCCAGAGTGGCTTGTCATGCTTGATGGTTCAGTCTAAATAAAACAGGTGATGGATCAAACAATGTAATGAAGTGCACTAGATAGGGAATAGGCCTCTGCTCTCTATCTTGAGAATTCTTTGTTTTGCATTATTAAAAGAAAAATAACTTTCTGTACTCTGTGTTCTTGGCAGAAATGCATCAATCCTGTAGTTATTTATTGACCATGCATGTCTTGAGTGTCTATTGAGGCATGGTCTTTACTTAAACATATGAATCCATGCCAGGGAAAAACACCCATCAATGTCTTCTTCTGGGAATGAAAGAAAACATTTAAAGAAACTCCAGTTCTCGACTCCATTCAACTGCTTATCTTACCAGTCTTTTTTAGTGTGTTAACTTTTGCACTAAAGATAGATGTCAAAATGTACGTGAAGCAGGTATTTAGTCTGTCACAAGTAATAAGAAATTTCCCCACCACCAAAGAAAAAAAGCTGAGTTTTAAAAGGCTCTGCTGCTGCATTTGAGTCTTTTTGTCTTTTTGGCATACATTCCAGTTATGTTAAGCGATGACAAGCACCCTAATGGGACCGAATACTCTTCAAACCCTCAAAACCTTGCAGAAATCCCAACAGTGAAAAAAATACAAATGTGTTTTTTTGTGTTCTGGTGAAGACCGCCCTAAAAAATGAGGCCATCCACAAGCCCAGAGGGAGCCTCTCTAGCACTCTCTCCCAGGGAGTCTCTCTCTGATGCTAGCCCAGCCGCTGCTCCAAGGCTTTGAGAGGAAGCCAAAGGAGTCGCCTGGAGCTCCCTGGACTGGGGCTTCGCTAGTCCGCTGCCAGGTACCAGAGCAGAAGAAGCCTGCTGCCTACTATGACACCTGGGGTTTCATGTAGAGCCTTGCACTGACTGTGACAGCTGAAATCCCAGAAGAAGTCACTAACCAAAGGCCTAATCTGGCAACTCAGATTGGCATGTTTGGTAGGGAGAAACTGGGGTGAAAGAGGGAGGTACTGCTTGAACTTAAAACCACAGATTTTCGTTTTCCATTGCAAAAAAAAATTATACAGTGTGCCCTGCTGAACATGACCCCAGTGTGTTACCCCTGTGACTTAAATTCTTTCCTTGGGGAATAGAAGGGGTTATTCTCAGATCTGCCAGCTGGTTCTCTTTGAGGAGAAAAGGGTATGTGGAAGAGGGCAAAGTAAGTGTCTGACCTGACTCTCCTTGTCTGGCATTCCCCCCCAAGCCAGCCAATGTGGATCTGGCTGGGTAAATTGGACCTACTTATCCTGAAAAGACAATTACGAGCAAGGTGGAAAAGGAAAATGGTCACTTCAACTTCGAGTGGAGAGGGAAAAGATAGCAGAGGCTCTGTAACTTTTTCCCCACCTTGTTGATTTGGATGGAGAGGCTGTTTGTTTGGGTTGGAAAGCATGCAGTCTTCAGTAAATAATCCTGGTTTCAGACATTCCTCTTGAGCCACCTGAGCCACTGCATTCAGATCCTGTCTGGCCTATTGCAGTCCAAGCCATGATACAATAGCTTGCAGTAGGTCACAGGAAATCCATTTGAGATCATTAACTAGTAAATGTCACAAATTTGGGTGAGCAACAGAGGGGAAGAGATATCTGACATCTCTACAGATGTTTCCTGCTTTGTTCTAGAGCCCAGTGAATGAGCTACTGAAGCCTAAAAGTAATCTTCAAGAGGAAGCAGTGATTATTTAAAACAAAACACAGTGAGGGAGACACGAAGAGATTTCCCTTCATGGGGGGGATTTGAGTGTGTGTGGATTTGAATGTGTGCGTGTGCATGCACATGTGTTATTGTGTGGGTTTGAGTGTGTGCATAAGCAAGTGTATGCATGTGTGTGTTTTCCTTTGTGTGTTTGTGGGTGTGTGTGTGTGTTTGTGAGAGCGTGAGCCTGTGCATGCACATGTGTTTTTGTCTGTGTTTTTGTGTGCGTGTGTTGACCTGTGTGTGTACTGCAGAGCTGCTGTAAGGACAGACTAAAGGCTTCGTCTGGATCTAGAGTAAAGTGGACAGCAACAGATGCTACCAGCAGCTTGTTGTCAGGGGAAATACCCTTCACATGACCACGGAGTGGCAAGAAGCAGAGAACACACATACACACCGATAGAGCCAAAACAAGCTGCCAGTGATCCCCCTGCGAGCCTCTGGTACATGTTTAGCTATGAGCCTGGAGTGTGTGTGTGTGTGTGTGTGTGTGTGTGTTTGAGACAGAGAAAGGCTATCAACCACCTTGATCAAAATATAACCATGTAGCATCATGGATGTCCGTGGAGCCTAGTTTATGTTACCGTTCTAGATATCTGAAATAGGAAAAGAAAGCTGCTGAACTAAAAGTCCTCATCTTTTATCTGAAATAGGGGGGAAATGATGGTACCATTTACAGGCTGGGTTTAAAGCAGGATAAATTGCAAACGTCTGACTATTTAACAAGAAACATACCATTTATTCCCTGTCATTATGCAAAGTTAGTTAGAGACCAGCTACCTACTATATTGCCATGTATGGATCGAAATATGTACTGCTATTGAGCCCCGGACCTAGGTACTTAAATGGAATTGCTGCAGTGACTACCAAGCAATACAAATGTGAGTATCAATACTACGCCTGCTATTTCGACAAAGCATTACGACAAGGATATAGTTTAAACTTGACAACAGCTTAATAGCACAGATTGGTAATGAATTAACTGATATAACTAATTAACCTATGAGATGTTGATCCATGCTTGGGGTGGTTCTGGTTGTGTGTGTGTGTGTGTTAACCCTAAACCATGGAAACAATTTCCCGTTGAATGACAAACATCATCATCATGAATGCTCACCTTGGCTTTGTTGATGGTACAGTGCAAAGCGTTGTTTTCTTGGTCATACAGTAAACTGAAGTCCAAGGTCCCCAACGTAGCTTTAGGAGAGAGAGAGAGAGAGAACATTTTTTATCAGATATCAGAACAGAGATGGCTTCAACTACATGCTACACACTATGGAAGAGAGAGAAAGAGGAGACTACAACAGAAATCAGACGACAGAGTGGAGATGCCTTCAACCGCTTGCTTCGAACACACCACAACTGTGTTTAACCTCACTTTCATATAGGCCTGTCTGCCAATATAGAGTAGAAAATATTTCATGCCTGATCTAGTCCATAGGGTCCATCTGGAGTATAAACTCTTCCAAATGTTTCATTAACTACATGATCATACAAAATAATCCTTTCATTAGCCCTATAAAGGCCTGTTCCACAGCATGGCCCAACACCTGAAACAGCATTACATTGTGCCACTTTCTGTCAGAGAGACCGTTAGTCCAAGACCTTGATACCGCCTGTGTTTGTCTTCTCGCTGGCATCTGGAGGATGCATTAATTCAATAAACATTGAGGCACGTTTGCCCATGGAGGTTGTGTGTGTGCGTGATGCTACGTAGAAAGGCAACAGAGGACACCCGAGGGATTAAACCAGGTTTGTTTTCGATTATCGAGATAGGTGCCCGGGCCGTGACTTCAATTTCTAATACATTTATGAGATGCTGGGGGGAGGGCATTCAGCGGAGGCTTGTGCTCTTTTTTTCCTGTGGAATTGCCTCTCAAATTTGTTTTTCTTTCTACTGTCCCTTCATCACCCCCACCAACAATTTTCTGCCCCTTCGTTGCCTCGTAGTACATAGCTTGTATCAAATCCATTACACCATGTCGTGTCATTATTTCTGTTCTCTAAAAAGGAACATATCCCTGCAGGCAGCATTTTCCCAGCAGCAATCACATAGAGAGGGGGAGAGGGAGCAAAAATTGGCAGGTAATAAAGCCATTACGCAAAATTCAGGGAGGCATGCAACTGTATGGATCTGGCCGATACAGGAGGAGTATCTAATCCTATCTATTCAATGGCTAAACATGTATCTCTCTCTAACTAAGAGTGCTCTTGGTTTTCGTATTGCAAAGCTATCAATTGGTTTCTTCAAAGGATTGAAAATCCTGGAGCAAAAACATGTTTCCATACTATAACGCACCGTCTGTATTCTATTGCAGGGGAAATACAGTAAGCCAATACATACAGTATGGCCGGAGCCACAGGTTGTCTCGCCACAGCATGGCTTTCAGCTGTCTGATGACCGTTTGGTCTCTCAGGTCATTAGATGTGTTAGTACCTCAATTTTCTGCAGTTTTATGTGTTTCACATCCATGGATGGGCTTTCCTGGTACATATAACTGTAAGGGTGGAGTACCTACTGCTCTAGTTTGGCAGCTTGTGTTATGTCACTTGCAACCTCAACACTGCAAAGTGGTGTAGCAGCAACCTACAAACAGGAAGAGAAGGAGCACAGTAACCTACAGACCAACTAGAAAACAACGAATGACATCACAGGAAGAGAAGAAGGAGCACAGTAACCTACAGACCAACTAACAAACAACATCACAGGAAGAGAAGAAGGAGCACAGTAACCTACAGACCAACTAACAAACAACGAATGACGACATCACAGGAAGAGAAGAAGGAGCACAGTAACCTACAGACCAACAAACAAACAACGAATGACATGTAAAATAGTAAATAATGGCTACATCTCAGAAAGTTTTAAACTATCTAGAGGAGTAAAACAAGGTTGTCCACTATCGGCATATCTATTTATTATTGCCATCGAAATGTTAGCTTTTAAAATTAGATCAAACATTAATATTAAGGGATTAGAAATCCAGGGCCTAAAAACTAAGGTGTCATTGTACGCTGATGATTCATGTTTTCTTTTAAAACCACAACTAGAGTCTCTCCACGGCCTCTTAGAGGATCTAGATACATTTGCTATCCTCTCTGGATTAAAACCAAATTATGATAAATGTACCATATTACGTATTGGATCACTAAAAAATACACATTTTACATTGCCATGTAGTTTACCAATTAAATGGTCTGACGGAGATGTGGACATACTCGGTATACAAATCCCAAAAGAAAGAAATGATCTCACTCCAATAAATTTTTATAGAAAGTTAGCAAAAATAGATAAGATCTTGCTACCATGGAAAGGAAAATACCTGTCTATTTGTGAGAAAATCACCCTGATTAACTCTTTAATCATATCACAGTTTACCTATTTGCTTATGGTTTTGCCTACACCTAGTGACCTGCTTTTTAAATTATATGAACAAAAAATATTCCATTTTATTTGGAACGGCAAGCCAGATAAAATTAAAAGGGCCAATTTATATAAAGAATATGAATTCGGAGGGCAGAAATTATTAAAGCATTAGACCTCTCACTAAAGGCATCAGTCATACAAAAGTTATACTTAAATCCAAACTGGTTCTCTAGTAAATTGGTACGAATGTCTCATCCTATGTTCAAGAAGGGCCTTTTTCCCCTTTAATCAGATTACACCTGCTCACTTTCGGTTGTTTGAAAAGGAAATAATCTCCAAAATATCTTTATTTTTTAAACAAGCCTTAGAAAGTTGGTTGCAATTTTAGTTTAATCCACCTGAAAGGACGGAACAAATAGTACAACAAATATTGTGGTGAAATTCAAATATAGTAATTGATTAAAAAAAAATATTTATCGAAGAAATTTTTAAAAAAGGTATAATTTTTGTGAATGATATCATAAATAGGACTGGTGGAGTAATGTCACACATGCAGCTAACACAGACATATGGAAATGTCTGCTCTACCCAAAATTACAACCAATTAATTGCAGCATTACCACAAAAATGGAAGAGGCAAGTAGAAGGGGAAAAAAGTAAGGAACTTGTATGTTGGCCCTATATTAAAGAACATAAATGGTTAAAGAAAAGTGTGATAAATAAAAACATATACCAATTTAATTTAAGGACCAAAAAACCGACAGCTGTGCCATATAAATTGCAAAATAGTTGGGAAGAGATTTTCGATGTACCCATTCCATGGCACATGGTTTATGAATTGATACGCAAAACAATGCCGGATTCAAAACTTCAAATTTTTCAATTTAAATTACTGTGCAAAATTCTTGCAACTAATAGAATGTTATATATATGGGGGATACAATCTTCCCAGCTCTGCAGATTCTGCTGTGAGGAGGCAGAGTCATTAGATCATTTATTTTGGTATTGTCCGTATGTAGCTCGTTTTTGGTCACAGGTCCAGGAATGGCTGAAGAATTGCAACATTTGCATAGAACTAACGCTACAGATAGCAATACTGGGGTATTTGAAAAGCCATAGTCAATCAATCAATCAATAATATAATAATTATTTTAGCAAAAATGTTTATTTTTAATTTACAATCCGTTGAAGCTATGAGAATAGGAAGATTCATATCTTTTGTGAAGCATCACAGCACAGTTGAAAAATATATGGCAAATAAAACTCCGAAATGGATGATGTTGGAAGATAGATGGGAAAGGTTGAGTGGAGCTGAAGGGTGGGACTAATAACAAGATAAACAATGTAGGGCATACGGGACCTGTGAAATGTGTATAGGTGGGGAGCTTTTGTTAAATAGCACAGTTACAAGTGGAAATCAAACTGGATGGACAACAGAAATAGAGGAAGGACTAAGAACAAACAAGAGAGAACAATTATAAAGTAGACTGTGTCTGTAAAATGTGTATAAGATGTATAAATTGAAGGTAAAAACAGAAATGTTTATCAGTTTACTCCAATTGGAGGATCGGTGGTAGGGTTTGCGGGGAATAATAATAAAGGTATATTCTTTAAAAAAGTATGTATGTCTATATAGGTATGTGTATGTATATATGTGTATATGTATGCATACGTGTATGGATATATATATTTACCCCCCAAAAATATGGGGGATTGGAAATGATGCAGACAATTACATTGGAAGCAACATTCTTTCCGCAATATTAAGCTGATCCACCCCTAAAGAAAAAACAAGAAAAAAACAAAAACAAACAACGAATAACATCACAGGAAGAGAAGAAGCAGCACAGTAAACTACAGACCAACAAACAACATCACAGGAAGAGAAGAAGCAGCACAGTAACCTACAGACCAACAAACAACGAATAACATCACAGGAAGAGAAGAAGCAGCACAGTAACCTACAGACCAACAACCAACAGGAAGTCTCTCAATGTGCATGCAGATACAGCCATTCTAAAACATAAGACAGCTGATCGAATCCATGTCAGCAGAAAGTTCACTGCAACAAAGCATTGAAAGGCTCATTGGAATAATGTTAAGAAAATAATTTCCGCCACATAAATTACAACTCTGGCTGTGGGGACAGCCGCTAATTAATGGAAATGCCAATAATACAAAGCGCGGGCCGTTTGGAGCCGGATAAGAGGAGTCATTTTAATTGAACACAGTCTAATTCATCATCAGCACTGACTGGCAGCAGCCTTGGCTTGGTGCAGCCATCTATCCCCATCTTACACAGAATTTTTTCTTTGATTCCATAAACGGTGCCTGCCGCTTTGTGATTAACCTTAGAGTGCCGGCCTACTCTACAGTGCCATAGAAAACTTTGAATCTTTCTCCCCGTTGTGCATATTAGAAAGCACTTTGTGGGTGCATTAGTGGGCTAGGAGAGCCAGGCTATCGCCTCGTCTTTCTTTTGTCGGGGGCACTCAGTGGCTGCCGAGAGAGAGATGTACGTGTGTGTTCAAGTTGGTTATTTGTCATATATACAGTAGATGGAGTACATACTCCCTTGCAGGTTCACCACATGACAATGCAACAACTATAGGAAAGTAAGTTAAGAATAACAATAAAAGCTCAATTAATAAAAATAGGACACAAATTGCCTTTCTCTCAGAGAGAAAGAGAGGAAGAAAGAGAGAGAGATGGCACTAGCCGCCTAATTCCGCTAGTGTGTGTTAGTCTTGCCTGATGAGCCGAAAGCTTCATTAAAAGCTTTTGGGGCGACGCGCAACATTAAATCCCTTCCCCGCGCATTTCCTGGTGACGCACAGATCGAGGCTTCTCAAAGGTTACCTACATTTGGAAGCACATTAAGAGACGGTGTCAGAGAGCCCATCAAGCAAATGAGCACTCCTCTCCTGTCGGCCAAAAACAGCAACAGCAGACGAAGTGCTTCATTATGTGGTTGACAAAAGGGCCACCATTGTTCAGGCGTGGCCACATTGGGGCCTCTGAGTGCTTAATCAAAGCTCATCTAGTTCAATTAAAATGAATAAAATCTTAATTAAGGCTGTGGGTATCGCCTAAATGGGCCTCTTCACTGGGCCTAAGCGTCTGGACAAGTCCTCCTCGATCGTCACTAAACACAACACCATTACCATAATCATATTTCCATTGTGCCCCACAGAAGTCAGGTGGTAAACACAACCCGGTTATCTCCATGGTGATCGAGGAGGGCAAGAAAAAAAGAGAAAAGAAACAGGCCTCTTGTTGTTGTTGGCGAACGGATCGCAGGAATCCTAGGACATGCCGGCGGGCGTTACTGTAAAACTAATCATAAAATGTCAAAGCCATAAAGGCTCAAGGAGAGAAAGGAAATGTTTGGATTCGAGTAGCCAGGGTGTAGGGAAGAGCAAGATTATACCTGACCCAGAATCCTTTAGTCCACTCCTGGGGTCGGTGGCATTATCAAATGCAGAAAATGATTCCTAGCCTTGACAGAAACCACAATTTGTACCGCCCTGCGCTGCATATCAAATGGGTGACTAATAGGTACAATAGGTAAATCATTGTCTTACAGACAACATAAACAAATAGAATGGCAACAGTATTTTCAGTACATTCGGAAAGTATTCACACCCCTTCCATTTTTCCACATTTTGTTATGTAAAATGGATTAAATAATACAAATTCCTCAATCTACAAACAATAACCCATAAAGACAAGGCGAAAACAGGTATAAAAAAATAAACCTTAATAAACCTTTATTCAGACCCTTTGTTATGAGACTCGAAATTGAGGTCATGTGCACTCTTTTTCCATTGCTCATCCTTGAGATGTTTCTACAACTTGATTGGAGTCCACCTGTGGTAAATCCAAATGATTGGACATGATTTGGAAAGTCACACACCTGTCTATATAGGGTCCCACAACTAACAGTGTATGTCAGAGCAAAAACCATGAGGGTGAAGGAATTGTCCGTAGAGCTCTGAGACAGGACTGTGTCGAAGCACAGATCTGGGGAAGGGAACAAAACAATTTCTGCAGCATCGAAGGTCCCCAAGAACACAGTAGCGTCTGTCATTCTTAAATGGAAGAAGTTTGGAACCACCAAGACTCTTCCTAGAGCGGGCCGCCTGGCCAAACTGAGCAATCGGGGAGAAAGGCCTTGGTCAGGGAGTTGACCAAGAACCCAATGGTCACTTTGACAGAGCTCCAGAGTTCCTCTCTGGAGATGGGAGAACCTTCCAGAAAGACAACCATCTCTGCAGTACTCCACCAATCAGGCCTTTATGGTAGAGTGGCCAGACGAAAATCACTCCTCAGTAAAATATACATGACAGCCCGCTTGGAGTTTGCCAAAAGGCACCTAAAGGACTCTCAGACAATGAGGCACAAGATTCTGTGTTCTGATGTAACCAAGACCAAGAACTCTTTGGCCTGAATGCCAAGCGTCATGTCTGGAGGAAACCTGGCACCATCCCTACGGTGAAGCACGGGGGTGGCAGCATCATGCTGTGGGGATGTTTTTCAGTGGCAGGGACTGGGAGACTAGTCAGGGTCGAGGGAAAGATGAACGGAGAAAAGTACAGAGATCCTTGATGAAAACCTGCTCCAGAGTGCTCAGGACCTGCGACTGGGGCGAAGGATCACCTGCCAACAGGACAACAACCCTAAGCACACAGTTAAGACAATGCAGGAGTGGCTTCGGGACAAGTCTATGAATGTCCTTGAGTGGCTCAGCCAGAGCTCAGACTTGAACCTGAACATCTCTGGAGACCTGAAATAGCTGTGCAGCAACGCTCCCCATCCAACCTGACAGAGCTTGGGAGGATCTACAGAGAAGAATGGGAGAAACTCCCCAAATACTGGTGTGCCAAGCTCGTAGCGTCATACCCAAGAAGACTGGAGGCTGTAATCACTGCCAAAGGTGCTTCAACAAAGTACTGAGTAAAAGGTTTAAATACTTATGTACAGTTGAAGTTGAACATTTACACACACTTAGGTTGGAGTCATTAAAACCACTCCACAAATGTCTTGTTAACAAATTAGAGTTTTGGCAAGTCGGCAAGGACATCTACTTTGTGCATGACAAGTAATTTTTCCAACAATTTTTTACAGACAGATTATTTGACTGTATCACAATTACAGTGGGTCAGAAGTTTACATACACTAAGTTGACTGTGCCAGTAAACAGATTGGAAAATTCCAGAAAATGATGTGATGGCTTTAGAAGCTTCTGATAGGCTAATTAACATAATTTGAGTCAATTGCAGGTGTACCCGTGGATGTATTTCAAGGCCTACCTTCAAACTCAGTGCCTCTTTGCTTGACAACATGGGAATATCAAAAGAAACCAGCCAAGACCTCAGGAAAACAATTGGAGACTGTCACAAGTCTGGTTCACCATTGGGAGCAATTTCCAAACGCCTTAACCTGTTTGGGCTGCAGGGGCAGTATTGAGTAGCCGGATAAAAGGTGCCCATTTCAAAAGGCCTCATACTCAATTCTCACTCGTACAATATGCATATTATTATTACTATTGGATAGAAAACACTAGTTTCTAAAACCGTTTCAATTATATCTGTGAGTAAAACAGAACTCCTTTTGCAGCAAACTTCCTGACAGGAAGTGGAAAATCTGAAATCGATGCTCTGTTCTAGGGCCTGCCTATTAATGTCCTTGATATTTATTAGTATAGATGCACTTCATACGTCTTCCACTAGATGTCGACAGGCAGTGAGAGAAGAAATGGAGTGAATAACTTGATCTGGGGTCGAACAAAAGCTCTTTGTATGACGTGTCACCAGTTTCCTGTTTTCTGGAGAGCGTGTGAAGGGACATGGTTTTGCCTTCTGTACAGCTGTCGTTATAGACGACTAATATCTCTGGCTTTGATTTTATTTGATACGTGACAATATCATCGTAAAGTATGTTTTTTCATTATAGTTTCATTAGATTATTGAAATTTTTTCGGGACGTTAGGCGTGTTGCGTTGTGTGCCTTTGTTCGGGAAGGAGAGCTTCGAGCCACTTTGCTAGCTTTCTGTGCTAATTGACTGGAGAAGATGACATTCTAAATCCAAACAACGATTGTTCCCGACAAAGGACCCCTTGTACAACATTCTGATGAAAGATCGTCAAAAGTAGGACCCATTTTATGATGCTATATCTGTCGAACATGTGAAATAGTCGTTTGCGCCCAGATTTTGGGTACTCTCTCGCTATACCTAAGCTGGATGTCGTAATGAAGTTATTTTTAGAATTCTAACACGGTGATTGCATTAAGAACTAGTGTATCTATCATTTCCTATACAACATGTATTTTTTAGTAACGTTTATGTATAGTTATTTGGTCAGAATATGTGAGTGCCATAAAAATATCCGCACATTCTGGGAAAAAGATGCTACGTTAGCACAATGTATAACCACTGATTTCAGCTCTAAATATGCACATTTTCAAACAAAACATAAGTGTATGTATAACCAGATGTTATAGGACTGTCATCTGATGAAGCTTATCAAGGTTAGTCAAATTATATTTCTTTTGCTGGTTTATTCGCTATCGCTAACGTGCCTATTGCTATCGCTAACGTGCCTTGATGAATGAATGCGGTAGTGTGGTAGGCTATTGTAGTAAGCTAATATAATGCTATATTGTGTTTTCGCTGTAAAACACTTTTTTTAAAAATCGGAAATATTGGCTGGATTCACAAGATGTTTGTCTTTAATTTGCTATACACCATCGATTTTTCAGAAATGTTTTATGATGAGTATTTAGGTATTTGACGTTGGTGTCTGTAATTACTCTGGCTGCGTCGGTCCTATTTGTTTGTTACCACTATTAGCTGTGGTAAAACTGATTTATACCTCAAATATGCACATTTTTCGAACAAAACATAGATTTATTGTATAACATGTTATAAGACTGTCATCTGATGAAGTTGTTTCTTGGTTAGGTTGGTTGGTTCTTGGTTAGTTAGGTTGGCTTTGTGCATGCTACCTGTGCTGTGAAAAATGTCTGTCCTTTTTTGTATTTGGTGGTGAGCTAACATAAATATATGTGGTGTTCTCGCTGTAAAACATTTAAAAAATCGGACATGTTGGCTGGATTCACAAGATGTTTATCTTTCATATGCTGTATTGGAATTGTACCTTTCATCTAGTGTCTTGGACTTGTTAATGTGTGAAAGTTAAATATTTCTAAAAAATATATTTTGAATTTCGCGCCCTGCACTTGAAGTGGCTGTTGTCATATTGTGCCCGGCTTCGGGCTTGCAGCCCAAAGAAGTTAAGGTACCACGTTCATCTGTACAAACAATAGTACGCAAGTATAAATACCATGGGACCACGCAGCCGTCACACCGCTCAAGAAGGAGACGCGTTCTGTCTCCTAGAGATGACTACGTTCATCTCTAGGAGACAGAACGCGTCTCCTTCTTGAGCGTGCAAATCCCAGATGAACGTGCAAATCCCAGAGATGAACGTGCAAATCAAATCCCTTGTGTAGATGCTGGAGGAAACAGGTTCAAAAAAGTATCAATATCCACAGTAAAACGAGTCCTATATCGACGAAACCTGAAAGGCCGCTCAGCAAGGAAGAAGCCCCTGCTCCAAAACTGCCATAAAAAAGCCAGACTATGGTTTGCAACTGTACATGGGGACAAAGATCGTTGTTTTTGGAGAAATGTCCTCTGGTCTGATGAAACAAAAATAGAACTGTTTGGCCATAATGACCATCGTTATGTTTGGAGGAAAAAGAGGGACGCTTGCAAGCCGAAAAACACAATCTCAACCGTGAAGCACGGGGTTGGCAGCATCATGTTGTGGGTGTGCTTTGCTGCAGGATAGACTGTGGCACTTCACAAAATAGATGGCATCATGAGGTAGGAAAATTATGTGGATATATTGAAGCAACATCTCAAGACATCAGTCAGGATGTTAAAGCTTGGGTCTTCCAAATGGACAATGAACCCAAGCATTCTTCCAAAGTTGTGGCAAAATGGCTGAAGGACAACAAAGTCAAGGTACTGGAGTGGCCAAAAACCCGATCTCAATCCTATAGAACATTTGTGGGCAGAACTGAAAAAGCGTGTGCGAGCAAGGAGGTCTACAAACCTAACTCAGTTACACCAGCTTTGTCAGGAGGAAATCGGCCAAAATTCACCCAACTTATTGTGGGAAGTTTGTGGAAGGCTACCCAAAACGTTTGACCCAAGTTAAACAATTGAAAGGCAACGCTACCAAATACCAATTGAGTGTATGTAAACTTCTGACCCACTGGGAATGTGATGAAAGAAATAAAAGCTAAAATAAATCATTCTCTCAACTATTATTCTGACATTTCACATTCTTAAAAAAGTAGTGATCCGAACTGACCTAAAACAGGGAATTTTTACTTGGATTAAATGTCAGGAATTGTGAAAAACGGAGTTTAAATGTATTCGGCTAAGGTGTATGTAAACCTCCAACTTCAACTGTAAATGTAATATTTAAGTTCTTTATTTTTAATACATTTGCAAACATTTATGAAAAGCTGTTTTTGCTTTGCCATCATGGGATATTGTGTGTAGATTGATGAGGGGAAAAATAATTTAATTAATTTGAGAATAAGGCTGTAATGTAACAAAATGTGGAAAAAGTCAAGGGGTACGAATACTTTCCGAATGCACTTTATATCTATCAATCACAGTGAGCTCCAAAAGTATTGGGACAGTGATTATCCATAATCATGGTAGCATCCACAATGTTCTGGGACACTGTAAAGTCCATGGAGAATAAGAGCACCTCCTCCCAGCTGCCCACTGCTCTGAGGCTAGGAAACACTGTCACCACCGATAAATCCACTATAATTTCAATAAGCATTTCTCTACGGCTGCCCATGCTTTCCACCTGGCTACCCCTACCCCGGTCAACTGCCCGGGATCCTCCACAGCAACCCGCCAAAGCCCCAGTCATTTCTCCTTTACCCAAATCCAGATAGCTGAAGTTCTGAAAGAGCTACAAAATCTGGACCCCTACAAATCAGCCAGGCTAGACAATCAGTCGAAATTGTTGCAACCCCTATTACTAGCCTGTTCAACCTCTCTTTCGTATCGTCTGAGATTCCCAAAGATTGGAAAGCTGCCAGGGTCATCCCACTCTTCAAAAGGGGGTGACACTCTAGACACAAACTGCTACACACCTACATCTATCTGCCTAAGGTCTTCGAAAGCCAAGTTAACAAACAGATTACAGACCATTTCGAATCCCACCGTACCTTCTCCGCTGTGCAATCTGGTTTCAGAGCTGGTCATGGGTGCACCTCAGCCACGCTCAATGTCTTAAACGACATCATAACCGCAATCGTTAAGAGACATTACTGTGGAGCCGTATTCATCGACCTGGCCAAGGCTTTCGACTCTGTCAATCACCACATTCTTGTTGGCAGACTCGACAGCCTTGGTTTCTCAAATGATTGCCTCGCCTGGTTTACCAACTACTTCTCTGATAGAGTTCAGTGTGTCAAATCGGAGGGCCTGTTGTCTTGACCTCTGGCAGTCTCTATGGGGGTGCCACAGGTTTCAATTCTCGGGCCGACTCTCTTCTCTGTATATATCAATGATGTTGCTCTTGCTGCTGGTGATTCTCTGATCCACCTCTACGCAGACGACACCATTCTGTATACTTCTGGCCCTTCTTTGGACACTGTGTTAACAACCCTCCAGACGAGCTTCAATGCGATACAACTCTCCTTCCGTGGCCTCCAACTGCTCTTAAACGCAAGTAAAACTAAATGCATGCTCTTCAACCGATCACTGCCCGCACCTGCTCGCCCGTCCAGCATCACTACTCTGAACGGCTCTGACTTAGAATACGTGGACAACTACAAATACCTAGGTGTCTTGTTAGACTGTAACCTCTCCTTCCAGACTCACATTAAGCATCTTCAATCCAAAATTAAATCTAGAATTGGCATCCTATATCACAACAAAGCATCCTTCACTCATGCTGCCAAACATACCCTTGTAAAACTGACCATCCTACCGATCCTCGACTTCGGTGATGCCATCTATAAAATAGCCCCCAACACTCTACTCAACAAACTGGATGCAGTCCATCACAGTGCCATCCGTTTTGTCACCAAAGCCCTATACACTACCCACCATTGTGACCTGTACGCTCTCGTTGGCTGGCCCTCGCTTCATACTCGTCGCCACACCAACTGGCTACAGGTTATCTACAAGTCTCTGCTAGGTAAAGCCCCGCCTTATCTCTTCACACTGGTCACCATAGGAGCACCCACTCGTAGCACGTATATCTCACTGGTCACCCGCAAAGCCAATTCCTCCTTCGGTCGTCTTTCCTTCCAGTTCTCTGCTGCCAATGACTGGAACGAACTGCAAAAATCTCTGAAGGTGGAGACTCAGATCTCCCTCACTAGATTTAAGCACCAGCTGTCAGAGCAGCTCACAGATCACTGCACCTGTACATAGCCCATCTGTAAACAGCCCATCTACCTACCTCATCCCCATACTGTATTTCTTTATTTTGCTCCTTTGCACCCCAGTATCTCTACTTGCACATTCATCTTCTGCACATCTACCATTCCAGTGTTTAATTGCTATATTGTAATTACTTCACCACCATGGCCTATTTATTGCCTTAACTCCCTTATCTTACCTCATTTGCACTCACTGTATATAGACTTTTTGTTTTACTGTATTATTGACTATGTTTTGTTCATTCCATGTGTAACTGTGTTGTTGTATGTGTCGAATTGCTATGCTTTATCTTGGCCAGGTCGCAGTTGCAAATGAGAACTTGTTCTCAACTAGCATACCTGGTTAAATAAAATAAAAAGTGTTTTATTTTCATGTAGAAGTGTTTCGAAACGTATTCTATTATTTTGTACAAAAATGACAAGTACAAAAAGTGGTGTAATTTCTAAACGGTTCACCTGATATGGATGACAATACCCTCATATTAAAGCTGACAGTCTGCACTTTAACCACACAGTCATGATCTAATTTCAAATCCATTGTGCTAGAGTACAGAGCCAAAACAAACCAAAGGTTCTCAACTGTCCCAATACTTTTGGAGCTCACTGTATTTCTAATTACAAAGTCCAGCATTTACAATTGCATGCAGACCGTATCCCACAAGTAAAAGGCCTGTCATTGGAATAGCATCATTACATGATTATCTAAAAAGGTTTCCCGCTGACCTTTTCAAAGACTCATCTTTGACATTTTGCAAATTTGACAGTATTTGATGGCATTTGCGCCCAGACACCGCTTTCTTCTCTGTGTAAAGATTTCCTATTTGACAGAAATCAGAGTTTCTTATTATGAGAAGAAAGGATATGATGATTGTGTTTTGAATCTGTCTATTATGTGATGATTACACCATCTGATTCTTAAACTATTGGTTATGAATAAGTGCAAACGCAGCAAAAAAAAGAAACGTCCCTTTTTCAGGACCCTGTCTTTCCAAGATAATTTGTAAAAATGCAAGTAACTTCACAGATCTTCATTGTAAAGGGTTTAAACATTGTTTCCCATGCTTGTTCAATGAACCATAAACAATTAATGAACATGCACCCGTGGAAAGGTCATTAAGACACTAACAGCTTACAGATGGTAGGCAATTAAGGTCACAGTTAAGTAAACTTAGGACACTAAAGAGGCCTTTCTACTGAAAAACACCAAAAGAAAGATTCCCAGGGTCCCTGCTCATTTGCGTGAACGTGCAATAGGCATGCTGCAAGGAGGCATGAGGACTGCAGATGTGGCCAGGGCAATAAATTGCAATGTCCGTACTGTAAGACGCCTAAGACAGCGCTACAGAGAGACAGGACGGACAGCTGATTGTCCTCGCAGTGGCAGACCACGTGTAACAACACCTGCACAGGATCGGTACATCTGAACATCACACCTGCGAGACAGGTACAGGATGGCAACAACAACTGCCCGAGTTACACCAGGAACGCACAATCCCTATCAGTGCTCAGACTGTCCGCAATAGGCTGAGAGAGGCTGGACTGAGGGCTTGTAGGCCTGTTGTGAGGCTGGACCAGACAGGACTGGCAAAAAGTGCTCTTCACTGACGAGTTGCGGTTTTGTCTCAGCAGGGGTGATGGTCGGATTTGCGTTTATCGTCGAAGGAATGAGCATTATACCGAGGCCTGTACTCTGGAGCGGGATCGATTTGGAGGTGGAGGGTCCGTCATGGTCTGGGGCGGTGTGTCACAGCATCATCGAAACGAGCTTGTTGTCATTGCAGGCAGGCAATCTCAACGCTGTGCGTTACAGGGAAGACATCCTCCTCCCTCATGTGGTACCCTTCCTGCAGGCTCATCCTATTGTCCCTCCAGCATGACAATGCCACCAGCCATACTGCTCGTTCTGTGCGTGATTTCCTGCAAGACAGAAATGTCAGTGTTCTGCCATGGCCAGTGAAGAGCCCGGATCTCAATCTCATTGAGCACGTCTGGGACCTGTTGGATCGGAGGGTGAGGGCTCGAGCCATTCCCCCCAGGAATGTCCGGGAACTTGCAGGTGCCTTGGTGGAAGAGTGGGTTAACATCTCACAGCAAGAACTGGCAAATCTGGTGCAGTCCACGAGGAGGAGATGCACTGCAGTACTTAATGTAGGCTAAATGTAGCTACGCAGTTGGTCTATAGAATTACATTTTCTTCTGTTTTTGTGTGAGTTATTTGCTACATTGTCACTGTATTTTTGACACTGACTTACTTTTGATTTTGTTTAGGGACACATTATTCCATTTCTGTTAGTCACATATCTGTGGAACTTGTTCAGTTTATGTCTCAATTGTTGAATCTTATGTTCATACAAATATTTAAACATGTTAAATTTGCTGAAAATAAACAGTTCACAGTGAGGACATTTTTGTTGTTGTTATCGAGTTTATATTACCAAACCTAAGATATATTATACAATATATATGCCATTTAGAGGACACTTTAATCCAAAGCAACTTGCAGTAATGCGTACATACATTTCATATGTATGTACGCATTACGAGAATCAAACCCACAATCCCAACCTCTCCTTTGCTTTAGCGTAGCCTCTTCTGTAGCCTGTCAAATATGTGTCTGTCTATCCCTGTTCTCTCCTCTCTGCACAGACCATACAAACGCCTCACACCGCGTGGCCGCGCCCACCCTAACCTGGTGGTCCCAGCCCGCACGACCCACGTGGAGTTCCAGGTCTCCGGTAGCCTCTGGAACTGCCGATCCGCGGCCAACAAGGCAGAGCTCATCTCAGCCTATGCCTCCCTCCAGTCCCTCGACTTCTTGGCACTGACGGAAACATGGCTCACCACAGATAACACTGCTACTCCTACTGCTCTCTCTTCGTCTGCCCACGTGTTCTCGCACACCCCGAGAGCTTCTGGTCAGCGGGGTGGTGGCACCGGGATCCTCATCTCTCCCAAGTGGTCATTCTCTCTTTCTCCCCTTACCCATCTGTCTATCGCCTCCTTTGAATTCCATGCTGTCACAGTTACCAGCCCTTTCAAGCTTAACATCCTTATCATTTATCGCCCTCCAGGTTCCCTTGGAGAGTTCATCAATGAGCTTGATGCCTTGATAAGCTCCTTTCCTGAGGACGGCTCACCTCTCACAGTTCTGGGTGACTTTAACCTCCCCATGTCTACCTTTGACTCATTCCTCTCTGCCTCCTTCTTTCCACTCCTCTCCTCTTTTGACCTCACCCTCTCACCTTCCCCCCCTACTCACAAGGCAGGCAATACGCTTGACCTCATCTTTACTAGATGCTGTTCTTCCACTAACCTCATTGCAACTCCCCTCCAAGTCTCCGACCACTACCTTGTATCCTTTTCCCTCTCGCTCTCGTCCAACACTTCCCACACTGCCCCTACTCGGATGGTATCGCGCCGTCCCAACCTTCGCTCTCTCTCCCCCGCTACTCTCTCCTCTTCCATCCTATCATCTCTTCCCTCTGCCCAAACCTTCTCCAACCTATCTCCTGATTCTGCCTCCTCAACCCTCCTCTCCTCCCTTTCTGCATCCTTTGACTCTCTATGTCCCCTATCCTCCAGGCCGGCTCGGTCCTCCCCTCCCGCTCCGTGGCTCGACGACTCATTGCGAGCTCACAGAACAGGGCTCCGGGCAGCCGAGCGGAAATGGAGGAAAACTCGCCTCCCTGCGGACCTGGCATCCTTTCACTCCCTCCTCTCTACATTTTCCTCTTCTGTCTCTGCTGCTAAAGCCACTTTCTACCACTCTAAATTCCAAGCATCTGCCTCTAACCCTAGGAAGCTCTTTGCCACCTTCTCCTCCCTCCTGAATCCTCCTCCCCCTCCCCCCCCCCTCCTCCCTCTCTGCAGACGACTTCGTCAACCATTTTGAAAAGAAGGTCGACGACATCCGATCCTCGTTTGCTAAGTCAAACGACACCGCTGGTTCTGCTCACACTGCCCTACCCTGTGCTTTGACCTCTTTCTCTCCCCTCTCTCCAGATGAAATCTCGCGTCTTGTGACGGCCGGCCGCCCAACAACCTGCCCGCTTGACCCTATCCCCTCCTCTCTTCTCCAGACCATTTCCGGAGACCTTCTCCCTTACCTCACCTCGCTCATCAACTCATCCCTGACCGCTGGCTACGTCCCTTCCGTCTTCAAGAGAGCGAGAGTTGCACCCCTTCTGAAAAAACCTACACTCGATCCCTCCGATGTCAACAACTACAGACCAGTATCCCTTCTTTCTTTTCTCTCCAAAACTCTTGAACGTGCCGTCCTTGGCCAGCTCTCCTGCTATCTCTCTCAGAATGACCTTCTTGATCCAAATCAGTCAGGTTTCAAGACTAGTCACTCAACTGAGACTGCTCTTCTCTGTATCACGGAGGCGCTCCGCACTGCTAAAGCTAACTCTCTTTCCTCTGCTCTCATCCTTCTAGACCTATCGGCTGCCTTCGATACTGTGAACCATCAGATCCTCCTCTCCACCCTCTCCGAGTTGGGCATCTCCGGCGCGGCCCACGCTTGGATTGCGTCCTACCTGACAGGTCGCTCCTACCAGGTGGCGTGGCGAGAATCTGTCTCCTCACCACGCGCTCTCACCACTGGTGTCCCCCAGGGCTCTGTTCTAGGCCCTCTCCTATTCTCGCTATACACCAAGTCACTTGGCTCTGTCATAACCTCACATGGTCTCTCCTATCATTGCTATGCAGACGACACACAACTAATCTTCTCCTTTCCCCCTTCTGATGACCAGGTGGCGAATCGCATCTCTGCATGTCTGGCAGACATATCAGTGTGGATGACGGATCACCACCTCAAGCTGAACCTCGGCAAGACGGAGCTGCTCTTCCTCCCGGGGAAGGACTGCCCGTTCCATGATCTCGCCATCACGGTTGACAACTCCATTGTGTCCTCCTCCCAGAGCGCTAAGAACCTTGGCGTGATCCTGGACAACACCCTGTCGTTCTCAACTAACATCAAGGCGGTGGCCCGTTCCTGTAGGTTCATGCTCTACAACATCCGCAGAGTACGACCCTGCCTCACACAGGAAGCGGCGCAGGTCCTAATCCAGGCACTTGTCATCTCCCGTCTGGATTACTGCAACTCGCTGTTGGCTGGGCTCCCTGCCTGTGCCATCAAACCCCTACAACTCATCCAGAACGCCGCAGCCCGTCTGGTGTTCAACCTTCCCAAGTTCTCTCACGTCACCCCGCTCCTCCGCTCTCTCCACTGGCTTCCAGTTGAAGCTCGCATCCGCTACAAGACCATGGTGCTTGCCTACGGAGCTGTGAGGGGAACGGCACCTCAGTACCTTCAGGCTCTGATCAGGCCCTACACCCAAACAAGGGCACTGCGTTCATCCACCTCTGGCCTGCTCGCCTCCCTACCACTGAGGAAGTACAGTTCCCGCTCAGCCCAATCAAAACTGTTCGCTGCTCTGGCACCCCAATGGTGGAACAAACTCCCTCACGACGCCAGGACAGCGGAGTCAATCACCACCTTCCGGAGACACCTGAAACCCCACCTCTTCAAGGAATACCTAGGATAGGATAAAGCAATCCTTCTGCCCCCCCCCCCCCCCCCTTAAAAGATGTAGATGCACTATTGTAAAGTGGCTGTTCCACTGGATGTCATTAGGTGAATGCACCAATTTGTAAGTCGCTCTGGATAAGAGCGTCTGCTAAATGACTTAAATGTAAATGTAAATGTTTGAAAGCACCATGCTCTATCAACTGAGCCACACTGGACAAGTGAAAAGGTCAGCCTACCAAACCTCACTTCATCGCTCCAGTTTGAAGGCGTATGTGCTCACACCAGTTCAGGGAATCATTTGATGTTTTCAGACATGGATGTCCATTGATATTATCCCCTATTAATACAATTGTTTGGTCCTTGCCTGGAGAATGTTATACCAGTACTATTCTTGTTTATTTTACAGAATACTCACTCACTCACTCAGGTACCTTGCAAAAATGTGATCTGTCACGCCTGCTCCTGCTCCCTCTCTGGCACTCGAGGTAATAATGGCTGCCCATCATGACGCACACTTGTCTACATCGTTACGCGTTTTAGCGCTTCATTGGACTCACCTGGACTCCATCACTTTATTGATTGTCTCCCCTATATCTGTCTATTCCTCAGTTTCATCCCCGTGTCAGCATTAATGTTGTTTTGTTTCCCTTGTCCAGACACTGTCCGTGGTTTGTTTCATGTTTGTTATTTATTAAATATTCACTCCCTGTACTTGCGTGAAGTAGAAGTCCGTCCCTGGCCGCGGGCAGCATTTGGTACTTTAACGCACGCACACATTCATCACTCCTCCCTGCTCCGTTATAAGATAAGTTAATGTGGGTCGACACACAATTTAACTTCTGTCTTACTATATACATTCCACACTTATGTCAGTGTTCATATTTAAGATTTGCAATATTTATTATACTTATCTATGTTGTGGATGAGCGCTTTGCTTGTTTGTTCTGTTCCTCTCTCTCCATCTCGGTAGCTTCCAGGTATGCTGGAAAAGGACCCGCGCTAAGAGAATTGGGCTGACTTTATAGTGCCTGTCCCAAATGGCTCATTAATGTCAATGGGCATTTTGAAAGATTACATCACTACTGAAAGTATGTTATAAATGTTATTGTTTAAAAAAACGTGTTGCAATGTATATCCTTTTAGTATGTTTAGTTAAGGGAAAATGTAGGTTTGGCTAGGTAATTGCTTAATTAATTAGTGTTAATTGTTCTGAGGGGAGGGGCTAGCCCTACAAAAGGAGCCTCTCTTTCAGTTCATGGAGGATGCATTTTGGATTGAGCTGTGGACGGGGCAGCATTGTTTTTAAGCTGTCCCATAAGATATATGTTTGATGGCAGTACTGTTGTTTTTGTTCTGGAATCACTTTGTAAATAAACACCCTTGCACAGAAGAACTTTTGTGGCTCCGCCATCTTTTTATTTTGATAGAGGTTAGGTTTTTCAGTTTAGCCCTCTGGCCTACTCTACGTGACAACTTGCTTCTCGTTTCCCAGCGACAGTCCTCACAGTGATCCACTGATTAAAATCGTCTTGTGCAGTAGTACAATTCTCTTTCACCTCAGGTAACTCAGGCAAGCAATAAAATCAGTTTTAAAAAACAGATAAAACGACACCTCAAGGAACAACACGGACTCTGAAGTGACACACACTACTTAGTATTGTTCATTTATTTATTCTTTATTTTCTTCTTAAAATAGTAGTGTTCTTAGTTTAAATGTTTGTTACTGTTGCTGTCCCTTCGTGTCGTGTATTTTGTCATGTTCTATGTTTTGTGTGGACCCCAGGAAGAATAGCAGCTGCTTCAACAGCTAATGGAGATATGAATAAAATCATACATGTTGAACATGAGAAAAATCTAAACATGTCTCAGTGTTATTCTCTATCACCTGTAAAGTCTTCTGTTGTTCTCTTCAGAACTCAGTAAAATGAATGAATCCCTGTGAAGCCATGTGTTTGACATGACAGGAGCGCTCACGGAGAGTAAAAACAATCCCTAGTTTATCTGTGTCACCGCAGACGCATGTGTTTTTATCTTGTAACCTTGCAACCCGTGGCACGTGTAATGACAGGTCTATGGTTGAAGAAGAACAATAAGTCTCTGTCTCAATGGTTAGGTCTATGTCCCAAAGATTCTAACAGTTAGTCATGAAACACGCCCAGTGGGTTACAGTACAGCTGTTGAAACATGTACCCAAATACTGCACATCCTCAAAACTGTGGAGTCAACTATGATGAATCAAATCAAAGACTTGAAGAACTGATAAGACGATGAACTGAATAAAATGTCATCAAGGACTTTTGCAAAAGGCCTCCTGCACTGACAACAACACGCCAGCACTGGGATGTGTGGTGGCACTGTTGTTTGGTTGGGGAGAATTGAGAAAGTACTGCCTCAGCGCTAGTTGAACGGAGCCAACGGTAAATGGCGACGTAAGGGATATTGCATTGTACAATTCTGGGAAGGCGCTTAATACATTCTGACAGGAACCAGGTGTGGCAGGGTTTGATAGCACAGGGGACAGGGGAGTCATGGCAACATAAGTGTTTGAGGTGGTCAAGGACACGCAACATGAACACACATGGAGGGAAAGTCCTGGCCGTACACACAACAAACTATTCCACTGGGGTTTGACTGTAGATAAGAACTTAAATATCTAAAAGAAATGAATATACCAGATCAGTTTTGCTACTCCCATGCAGCTAGTACACCTCACAGCCGTCAATTCCGTAACTAACTAAATCGATTTTTTGCTTAGACGGCTTACCTCAAAGTAAATGGTAATGGGAGATCGTGTACAATATATAGGTAAATTGTTGGTGTATAGAGTAAATAGATTTAATAGTGGTGCTGTTAGAGCCATGGTAGAGGTCATCCTCCTCTATTAATTGCTCAAGAGAGCCATGAGAGGGTGACATTTAACCTTCTGACACTGTCACTCACTCCAAAGGGCTCATTAGAAACACACACACACACACACACACACACACACACACACACACACACACACACACAAACAGTCTTCCCGACTGGTCTGTGTGTGAGAGAAGGAGAAGGACACAGACAGACTAGATAGTTTTAGCAGGTGTGCTAGTATGAGTGTGTGTGTGTATTGTATAAAATAAAAACATATTGGCCTGTGTCTGTTAGTGTGCATCTCCATGCACTTGTCTGTGTGCTTGTGTGTACATGCTTGCATGCTTATAGGTGTGTGCCCCCGTTGCTCCCAGTCTGAGGCTGAGGGGTCTCATGGTGTAAGGGATTATGGTCACCTCACCAAAGAGGGCAGTTTGCTTGAAAACACACAGTCTAAGGATACATACAGTACGACTCTTCCTATTTGATGCATGATCTTACTGAGGTGCTGAATCCCAACTAGAGAATCAACGAGTGACCTCAAGAAGTAGATCTAGAAATCATGCATTGACGTCAATGGGAGATGTGTGTGTGTGTTTATCAGGTTAGGATGCATGCAGACCTAAACTGAAGATATTGACATGACCTCCAAGGCACCAACAGAATTAATAGCAGCTAGAAGGCAATAACTAGTCTTTGGACAAATACGCCAAGCGTCCGTAACTAGAATGTAACATTTCTCAGGAGAATATCTATTGTTTTTACACCATAGATCAAATCCTAGGGAAACGAGGGTTGCGTTCCGATTCTCTACCCTTCGTTCAGAAGTGTGCACTCGTTTACTCCCCCTCATGCATTTAGGGCCTGTAAGCATTTGATTGGTGCAAGCATAGCTGAAGGAAGTTTTCACCATATTCCTTACACCACTCCATTCCTTTTATATCCATGAGTGCACACTTCAGGAAAAGGGTATAGAATTGGAAAACAGCCAAGGAACCACACAGATTGGTTCCAGACAGAGGGATTATGGGCCAGTCTGGAGTTTGTGGGGGGAGTCGCAGACAGATGGCGCAGCAACAGCGACAGCAGGTGAGCTTTGACAACATTCACTAAACTCTCCCGTCTTTTAATCTAGATGGTGTGTTGCCAAAGCCAGTGAGAAGTAATCCACGAATCAAATCAAATTAAATTGTATTTGTCACATGCTTCGTAAACAATGACTAACAGTGAGATGCTTACTTACGGGAACTTCCCAACAATGCAGAGAAAGAAAATATAGAAATAATAGAAAAATAACACACATAATAATAAAAGTAATAAATACACAATGAGTAATGATAACTTGACTACACACATGGGGTACCAGTACCGAGTCGATGTGCAGGGGAACGAGGTAATTGAGGTATATACACTATATATACAAATGCATGAGGACACCCCTTCAAATTAGTGGATTCGGCTATTTCAGCCACACTCGGTACTGACCTGTGTATAAAATCGAGCACGCAGCCATGCAATCACAGTTATGAAAACTGAGGACACTAAAGAGGCCTTTCTAAGGACTCTGAAAAACACCAAAAGAAAGATAACCAGGGGTCCCTGCTCATCTGCATGAACGTGCCTTAGGCATGCTGCAAGGAGGCATGACAACTGCAGATGTGGCCAGGGCAATAAATTGGAATGTCTGTACTGTGAGACGCCTAAGACAGCGCTATAGGGAGACAGGACGGACCCTCATCAGCACGCAGACTGTCCGCAATAGGCTGAGAGAGGCTGGACTGAGGGCTCGTAGGCCTGTTGTAAGGCAGGTCCTCACCAGATATCACCAGCAACAACGTCGCCTATGGGCACAAACCCACCGTTGCTGGACCAGACAGGACTGGCAAAAAGTGCTCTTCACTGAAGAGTCTCGGTTTTGACTCACCAGGAGTGATGGTCGGATTCGAGTTTATCGTCGAAGGAATGAGCGTTACACCGAGACCTGTACTCTGGAGCGGGATCAATTTGGAGGTGGAGGGTCATGGTCTGGGGCGGTGTGTCACAGCATCATTGGACTGAGCTGGTTGTCATTGCAGGCAATCTCAATGCTGTGCGTCACAGGTAAGACATCCTCCTCCCTCATGTGATACCCTTGCTGCAGGCTCATCCTGACATGACCCTCCAGCATGACAATGCCACCAGCCATACTGCTCGTTCTGTGAGGGATTTCCTGCAAGACAGAAATGTCAGTGTTCTGCCATGGCCAGCGAAGAGCCCGGATCTCAATCCCATTGAGCAGGTCTGGGACCTATTGGATCGGAGGGTGAGTGCTACGGCTACTCTCCCCAGAAATGTCCGGGAACTTGCAGGTGCCTTGGTGGAAGAGTGGGGTAACATCTCACAGCAAGAACTGGCAAATCTGGTGCAGTCCATGAGGAGGAGATGCACTACAGTACTTAATGCAGCTGGTGACCACACCAGATACCGACTGTTACCTTTGATTTTGATCCCCCCTTTGTTCAGGGACACATTATTCAATTTCTGTTAGTCACATGTCTGTGGAACTTGTTCAGTTTATGTCTCAATTGTTGAATCTTGTTATGTTCATACAAATATTTACACATGTTAAGTTTGCTAAAAATAAATGCAGTTGACAGTTTCTTTTTTCTTTTGTTTATGTAACTAACTATTTAGCATTCTTATGGCTTGGGAGTAGAAGCTGCTCAGGGTCCTGTTGGTTCCAGACTTGGTCCATCGGTACCGCTTGCTGTGCGGTAGAAGAGAGAACAGTCTATGACTTGGGTTGCTGTAGACTGACAATTTTAGGGCCTTCCTCTAACACCACCTGGTATAGAGGTTCTGGATGTCAGGGAACTCGCCCCCAGTGATGTCCTGGGCAATACGCATTACCCACCGTAGCGCCTTGTGGTCGGATGCCAAGCAGTTGCAATACCAAGTGGTGACGCAGTCAGTCAAGGTGCTCTCAATGGTGCAGCTGTATAACTTTTTGAGGATCTGATGGCCCATAACACATCTTTTTAGCCTCCTGAGAGGAAAAATGTGTTGTTGTTCCCTCTTCACGACTGTCTTGGTGTGTATGGACCATGATAAGAGTCTTAGTGATGTGGACATTGAGGAACTTGAAGCTTTTGACCTGCTCCACTACAGACCCGTCGATGTGAATGGGGGTGTGCTCAGCCCTCCGTTTCCTGTAGTCCAGGATCAGCACATTTGTCTTGCTGACGTTGAGGGAGAGGTTGTTGTCCTGGCACCACACTGCCAGGTCTCTGACCTCCTCCCTATAGGCTGTCTCAGTGTCATCAGTGATCAGGCCTACCAACGTTGTGTTGTCGGCAAACTTAATGATGGTGTTGGAGTCGTGCAGGGCCAAGCAGTCGTGGGTGAACAGGGAGTACAGGAGGGGACTAAGCAAGCACCCCTGAGGGGCCACCGTGTTGAGGGTCAGCGTGGCGGATGTGTTGTTGCCTACCCTCACCACCTGGGGGAGGCTCGTCAGGAAGTCCAGTTGCAGGATCCTTAGCTTAGTGATGAGCACTATGAGGGCACTATGGTGTTGAACGCTGAGCTGTAGTCAATGAACAGCATTCTCACATAGGTGTTCCTCTTGTCCAGGTGGGAAAGGGCAGTGTGAATTGCAATAGATATTGAGTCATCTGTGGATCTGTTGGGGCGGTATGCGAATTGGATTGGGCCCAGAGTGGCTGGGATGATGGTGTTGATGTGAGCCATGGCCAGCCTTTCAAAGCATTTTATGACTACAGATGCGAGTGCTACGGGCTGATAGTAATTTAGACTGGTTACCTTGGCGTCCTTGGGCACAGGGACTATGGTGGTCTGCTTGAAACACGTAGGTATTACAGACTGGGTCAAGGAGAGTTTGAAAATGTCAGTGAAAACATTTGCCAGCTGATGCGTCCTGATAATTAGTCTGGGAGCCTGGCAAACTGGCCAGCCATCTTCCTTGGAGAACTACACTGTAGTATACTGTAGATGAAGAGACACCTACACGTAAATACATTGTTTTCAACAGCAGTGACCAACCATCAAGAGAAACCCAAAACCAAGCAGTGGAACAGATGGGCTGGATACATGTAGTCTGAGGATGGTCTCAGGACCAAACTACTGCTGCTATGAATTTGCTCTGCAAATACAAATTAGTTTTGAATGCAGAAGATTTGTGCCTTTTCCTTTGGTGTAATCTACATTTCCTGTTTTTCTCTCTACATGTAATTAAGTAGTAATATCAAGGCCTAGTACAGTAATTAGTATGTTTGATGGTTGACATGTGAGCTGAATGCTACCTATGGCAATCCTAAGTGCAAATTGAAAACAGTAGGCCAAACTTAGACCAGACTTGCAACACTATTCTAAAATTCTGTTGTAAGCACACTTTCATTGGGTTAATAATAATATATGTCATTTAGCAGAAGCCTTTATCCAAAGCAACTTACAGTTAAGTGTGGATGGTCTCGGGAATCAAACCAACTACCCCGGCATTTCAAGCGCCATGCTCTACCAACTGAGCTACAAAGGACCAGTTCGTTGAGTAAGTCTTTGCACTTGCTTCATCACAACTTCAGCTTCATTACAACTCTAATTAGCAAGCTGTTCTTTGAGGGCTGAGAGAGTATTAGTATTATCGCTCTGAGACCAAATCACCATACACTACCCTCTTCACCATCCACATTTTGGCTTCTACCCTTACTAGGCATATTTTTCACAGGAGAGAGAGATGGAAAGAGAGAGGGAAGGAGAGAGGTAGTGACAGATAGATGAGGGAGATAGCGGGAAAGAGAGTAAGAGAGAGAAAAAGGGATACAGGGAAGGAGGGAGGGAGAGAGAGGAAATTAACAGGGAATTTGCAAAGTCAATTCTGCAAAAAATAAATATGCGTTGATCATTTCTACCCAGCTGTTGTTACGTTTACTGAGGATACTTCTGTAGAGAGCATCAGTGAGGTGTGACACCATCTCCACCAGCTTTCCCACCTCTCATCCACCCTATCGTCTCAGAAGACACAAAGGCTTAATTTGATCTAGATCATGGCTTTCTAATTCACATCCTTCATCAACGACCTTACTATGACACATCCATTCATTTTCTCTATAAACTGGTCAGGGACTTTTAACTCATATACATGTCCATGACAGGGACAGACTGTCAAGTGCTTACTGTAGTAGGGACAGTGTTTTTGCCATCTGATGGAGTAACCTACTGGCTGATTGGAGCAGTGATTTAGCTCCTCACTAATCACTCTTCCTTCCACACTGTGATGCACCTGTGCCTCCGCAGGGCGTTGTCAGTGAGGGCCGGAAGCTGAGGCACATTGAGGGACAGCAAATCTCCGCATTTCACAGCATGGGAGAAAAATTAGGAGAGGGGCTGGAATGGTGATGTGTCTGCATGTGAAGGTGTGTGTGTAGTGTCCAGGTCTGCCAATGGGCCTGGTGTGTGTGGTGTCCGGATCTGCCAATGGGCCTGGTGTGTGTGTGTGTGTGTGTGTGTGTGTGTGTGTGTGTGTGTGTGTGTGTGTGTGTGTGTGTGTGTGTGTGTGTGTGTGTGTGTGTGGTGTGTGGTGTGTGTGGTGTGTGTGGTGTCCGGGTCTGCCAATGGGCCTGGTGTATGTGTGTGTGTGTGTGTGTGTGTGTGTGGTGTCCGGGTCTGGTGTGTGTGTGTGGTGCCCGGGTCTGCCAATGGGCCTGGTGTGTGTGTGTGTGTGTGTATGTGGTGTCCAGGTCTGCCAATGGGCCTGGTGTGTCTGTGTGTGGTGTCCGGGTTTTGTTCTGTTCTGTTTTGTTCTGGAACCTATTTGGCCGGATCCGGCACCTCTCGTGGCATGAACAATTATTTTTACAATGTAAAAATTCTAAAAAAAGCAATCAAAGTTCATTCGAGTTGCCTCTTCGTTAATTATCCTGCCCCCACAAAATGTTTTGTTGGTTTCTGAGAATATGAAATATACTTATTCATGTCACTGAGGGAGAGGGGGTAATGTATAATGTTTCATTATATCAGGGATCCTATAGAAAGAGTGCAGGGAAGCGAACACATTTGGCAGGCATTGATAAGGGGAGAGAGCCATGGAATAGTGATGAAGGGAGGTCGAGATCAGGTCAGGTCATGTTAAGGGAGAAATGTATGGCCCGCATCACTTAGTGTCCTGACTAGCAGTAAAGACACAATGTTTGTACAGATGTGTAGGATGAGACTCAGCCTAGGAGAAAGGGTTAAATATCAGTACTTGTGTGAAAATGTTTTTGTCTAATGCAGCTGTATTGACCCTCTGGGAAGAATAAACTTGGTTAAGCTTTCATAGTGCCCATAGAGTTTTTACTCTGAGAATTAGAACAGTTGGCGTCACGAATAGGATTCACCACAATTTGTAGTCAAACCAGAGTCCAGATCAGTGGAGCAGGAGCTGGTAACAAACAAGGTAAGCACAGTTCCTACACCTGTTTCCACTCATTTTAACATCTTGGGGAGATGAAAATTGTAGGCTGAACAATTATAGGATACAGACCTAGAAAGCCTGAGTTTATTCAGTAGGCCCATTGTGTAACGACCGGTCGTAAATATCTAGTGTAGGGTAGGTTCCATAAAGATAGGTCCAGAGTGGAGGTTTTCCTCTGCGAGATCCAGGTAAAAATCAGGTGTAGGGTAGGTTCCATAAGGATAGGTCCCGAATGGAGGTTTTCCTCTGCGAGATCCAGGAGTGACAATACAGTGTAGGGTGGGTTCCGTATAGGATAGGTCCCTAGTGGTATTCCCCTGCGAGATCTGTAAAAGGGACAAAAGTCCCAGCTGCATTGAGTTTTAGGAAGATGAGAGTTCTAACAGCTAGTGAGTTTAAAATAAAGAAAAATAAGATTTCGAACACTGTTTGAGTTATGTGTAGTAGCAGTAGAAATACGGAGAGAGGTTGGTTTATGCCCTATGGGGAGAGGGACCATGAAAAATTATGTGGAAATAGGAAGACAAGTATGAATAATTTTGGTAATCAACAAAAGTGATATTTAAGGCGCAATACTGGAATAAGGCAATGTATTCTCCAGTAATACATTTGAAAACACTATAGTATTGGTTCTAATACAAGGTATTAAGTGCCGTGACCAATCAATAGGCACAAATACCATAGCTATTCTCCGGGGAAGTGAGTAGCACTATCTTGGAAAATAGTTAATAGAAGGTGTGTATTATAGACTGGAGTGAATAAATCTAAAACACCCTGGACACCGCCAGGAGAGGTTGGGGAATAATAACTATTGATATGGCAACAGATGGCCCCGATTCACCCGGTAAAGTGGAGCTAGAGGATTTTAATAAAACCCAACTTTTTAATAAAAGAAGCGCACAAGCATTCTACCAATTCAGCTCGAATATGGGAAATTAGTGTATTCAGCTGCAAAAAGACTGGGTACGTGAGTACATTGATAGAATTTGTACTTCGGCTTTGATGGCAGATTTGAAACCTGTGATCAAAATAGTAATTGCAGGGGTTGTTGATGAAATAGAGCAAGATGTTGAGAGTGGAATATAACTCCACTCACTTCGTATACGTGCAAGGGGTTTTAATACGGCCACAGTGAAAGTCACTAACAGTGGTTTCAAGGGCTAAGGTAAGACAAAGAAACGTAGCAAAAAGACATCAAAACGTGGGGGGATAGTCCCACATCTAAAACAGAGAGTTATCGGACATTGGAAGATTGAGTGTGGGGTGGTACTGGAACCTGCTACATTTGTAGGAAATGCCGCTCTACAAGCGTTTGCATCCTGGTCAAATGAGCAGCGACACATCCTCATGAGAACAGCAGAAAAGGAACATTTCACATAGCGATCGACAGTGGTTCATAGAGATTGCAGTTTCTATGTGAAGGAAGACGTATGAGATCACGTCTTACCCAACTTTTTAATAGATGTCAGGGTTCAAATATCGCAGATTCCTTATGATGAGAAATTGGCAAAATTTGCCACAAGAAAAAGTATTGTGAGTTGAAGAATCTAGGAGAAATGCCAGGGGAATGGATTCTAAAGAGGTAACAAATTTAAATTAGCTGGCCAAACACTCCTTGCAAACTCAGAAAACCTTGTTTTTTGGGGGGGATCTCATGAGCCATTTTATGTGGTTTTATTATGAAATAAATGTACATTTCATGTCGTCTTATTCTGAAATAGATTTCTAGAATGTACAAAAAGGTGGAGGGGTAACGAGGAATTAGCAAAGGGGTTACTAAACCTAAAATTAACTTTGAATTGTTTTAGTTAGTTCATGAACATTGTGGTGCGGTGGTTATGGAGAATAGTACATGCTAAATAAAAGATACACACACCAGCACGCACAAACAACTTACCGGTTATGAATATAAGTTAGTGGTGTTGATACTGTGGGATTTATTGGGTATGCAGAAGGATGGAAATGTTGAAAGGTTTTTTAATTGTTTTGGAAGGACAGGGAAAGAAAAGGGAGAGGAAATATTTAATAGTGTCGAACGCCCTGTATCCTGACTTTCTGGTGAGGCCTGATCAATCTCACTAGAAATGATTGAAACAGGTGGGATTTAATTATAAAATGAATGAGACACACCAGTTTTGATTCTATTTCACCATTACTTTATGAGATAAGCACCAGCTTTAAGCACCAGCTGTCAGAGCAGCTCATAGATCACTGCACCTGTACATAGCCCATCTGTAAATAGCCCATCCAACTACCTCATCCCCGTACTGTTATTTATTTTGCTCCTTTGCACCCTAGTATCTCTACTTGCACATTCATCTTCTGCACATCGATCACTCCAGTGTTTAATTGCTATATTGTAATTATTTTGCCACTACGGCCTATTTATTGCCTTACCTCCCTTATCCTACCTCATTTGCATACACTGTATATAGACTTTTTCTATTGTATTATTGACTGTATGTTTGTTCATTCCATGTGTAACTCTGTGTTGTTGTTTGTGTCGCACTGCTTTGCTTTATCTTGGCCAGGTCCCAGTTGTAAATGAGAACTTGTTCTCAACTAGCCTACCTGGTTAATCCACCTATCGTGTCAGATTTTGAAAATATGCTTTACAGTGAAAGCAATCCAAGCGTTTGTGAGTGTATCAATCAATGCTAGAACAGCTAGCCTTAAATTAGCTTGGTCACGAAAGTCAGAAAAGCAATAAAATGAATCGCTTACCTTTGATAATCTTCGGATGTTTGTACTCACGAGACTCCCAGTTACACAATAAATGTTATTTTTGTTCGATAAACATTAGTTTTATAAGAAAAAAACGCCATTTGGGTTGAGCGTTATGTTCAGAAAACCACAGCTTCGTTCCATTCCTGAAAGGCAGACAAATTCCAAAAAGTATCCGTAATGTTCGTAGAAACATGACAAACATTTTTTATAATCAATCCTGAGGTTGTTTTTAACATACACAATCGATAAAATTTCAACCGGACAGTGACCTATTCAATAAACGAGAGAAAGAAAATGTCGAGCTACCCCTCTCGCGTGCAGGACACCTGACTCGTTTTGAAAAATCTCGCTCATTTTTCAAAATAAAAGCCATTGGAAAAGGAATCTGGTTGATACCCCTTTAAATGGAAGAGGGGCAGGCAATGAAACAGGGATAAAAAAAAATGAAAAGCACTTCCGGGTTGGATTTCCTCAGGTTTTCGCCTGCAGAATCAGTTTTGTTATACTCACAGACAATATTTTGACCGTTTTGAAAACTTTGGAGTTTTTTCTATCCTAATCTGTAAATTATATGCATATTCTACGATCTGGGCCTGAGAAATAGTCCGTTTACCTTGGGAACGTTATAAAAAATAAAAATAAACAATTCTGGCCCTTAGCGTCAAGAAGTTAAATAAAGTTGAAATATATATATATATATTTTTTTTTAATAAAAAAAAAAAAAGTTACTATTATTTCCTTGTGGAGTTATCAAGAGTTGTAATTCTAAGTTGATTGGTTATTCTTTTTTTATTTAACATGTTGTTTTTGAATCACGGTGTGAATTATGTGTTCGAAGGGAAAATGACCAGTTCCCTGGGGTCCTGGTCCTTTGGTCAATATACAAATGTATTTTGTTCAGTCTGCTTATCAACTCAGCAAACAAATAGACGTCCTCTCACTGTCAACTGCATTTATTTTCAGCAAACTTAACATGTGTAAATATTTGTATAAACATAACAAGACTTAACAACTGAGGCATAAACTGAACAAGTTCCACAGCCTGCGTATCCCCAGGCACTCTCATTTGACGACTTCTGTATTCGAAAAAGCCTTGGTTTCATGCCTGTTAACCACAGAAGCCTCCTCCCTAAATTTGTTTTACTCACTGCTTTAGCACACTCCGCCAACCCTGATGTCCTTGCCGTGTCTGAATCCTGGCTTAGGAAGGCCACCAAAAATTCTGAGATTTCCATACCCAACTACAACATTTTCCATCAAGATAGAACTGCCAAAGGGGGAGGAGTTGCAATCTACTGCAGAGATAGCTTGCAAAGTTCTGTCATACATTCCAGGTCTATGTCCAAACAGTTCGAGCTTCTAATTTTAAAAATGAATCTCTCCAGAAATAAGTCTCTCACTGTTGCCACCTGTTATAGACTCCCCTCAGCTCCCAGCTGTGCCCTGGACACCTTATGTGAATTGATTGCCCCTCATCTATCTTCAGAGTTCATTCTGTTAGGTGACCTAAACTGGTATGTGCTTAACACCCCAGCAGTCCTACAATCTAAGCTAGATGCCCTCAATCTCACACAAATTATCAAGGAAACCACCAGGTACAACCCTAAATCCATAAACATGGGCACCCTCATAGATATTATCCCGATCAACTTTCCCTCCCATATACACCTCCACGGTCAAATGACCACCCCTCATCACTCTCAAACACTCCCTAAAACACTTCTGCGAGCAGGCCTTTCTAATCGACCTGGCCCAGGTATCCTGGAAGGATATTGACCTCATCCCGTCAGTCGAGGATGCCTGGTCGTTCTTTAAAAGTAATTTCCTCACCATCTTAAATAAGCATGCCCCTTTCAAAAAATGTAGAACTAAGAACAGATATAGCCCTTGGTTCACTCCAGACCTGACTGCCCTTGACCAGCACAAAACATCATGTGGCGGACTGCAATAGCATCGAATAGTCCCCGCGATATGCAACTGTTCAGGGAAGTCAGGAACCAATACACACAATCAGTCAGGAAACAAAGGCTAGCTTTTTCAAACAGAAATTTGCATCCTGTAGCTCTAACTCCAAAAAGCTTTGGGACACTGTAAAGTCCATGGAGAACAAGAGCACCTCCTCCCAGCTGCCCACTGTACTAAGGCTAGGCGACACGGTCACCACCGATAAATCCAAGATAATTGAAAATTTCAATAAGCACTTCTCTAAGGCTGGCCATGCTTTCCTCCTGGCTGGCTACCCAAACCCCGGCCAACAACTCCACACCCCTCGCAGCTACTTGCCCGAGCCTCCCCAGCTTCTCCTTCACCCAAAACCAGATTGCAGATGTTCTGAAAGAGCTGCAAAACCTGGACCCGTACAAATCAGCTGGGCTAGACAATCTGGACCCTCTCTTTCTAGAATTACCCACCGCCATTGTTGCAACCCCTATTACCAGTCTGTTCAACCTCTCTTTCGTTTCGTCCGAGATCCCTAAAGATTGGAAAGCTGCAGCGGTCATCCCCCTCTTCAAAGGGGATTACACTCTAGACACAAACTGTTACAGACCTATATCCATTCTGCCCAGCCTTTCTAAAGTCTTTGAAAGCCAAGTTAATAAACAGATCACTGACCATTTCGAATCCCACCGTACCTTCTCCGCTCTGCAATCTGGTTTCTGAGCTGGTCACGTGTGCACCTCAGCCACGCTCAATGTACTAAACGATATCATAACCGCCATCGCTAAAAGACAGTACTGTGCAGCCGTCTTCATCGACCTGGCCAAGGCTTTCGACTCTGTCAATCACCGTATTCTTATCAGCAGATTCAATACCCTTGGTTTCTCAAATGACTGCCTCGCCTGGTTCACCAACTACTTCGCAGATAGAGTTCAGTGTGTAAAATCGGAGGGCCTGTTGTCCGGACCTCTGGCAGTCTCTATGGGGGTACCACAGGGTTCAATTCTCAGGCCGACTCTTTTCTCTGTATATATCAACGATGTCGCTCTTAATGCGGGTGATTCCCTGATCCACCTCTACGTAGACGACACCATTCTGAATACATCTGGCCCTTCTTTGGACACTGTGTTAACTACCCACCAAACGAGCTTCAATGCCATACAACACTCCTTCTGTGGCCTCCAACTGCTCTTAAACGCTAGCAAAACCAAATGCATGCTTTTCAACCGTTCGCTGCCCGCACTCGCCCGCCCGACTAGCATCACTACTCTGGACGGTTCTGACCTAGAATACGTGGACAACTACAAATACTTAGGTGTCTGGCTAGACTGTAAACTATACTTCCAGACTCATATCAAACATCTCCAATCCAAAATCACATCTAGAATCAGTGTTTATATTTCGCAACAAAGCCTCCTTCACTCACGCCGCCAAACTTACCCTCGTAAAACTGACTATCCTACCGATCCTCGACTTTGGCGATGTCATCTACAAAATAGCTTCCAATACTCTTCTCAGCAAATTGGATGCAGTCTATCATAGTGCCATCCGTTTTGTTACCAAAGCGCCTTATACCACCCACCACTGCGACCTGTATGCTCTAGTCGGCTGGCCCTCGCTACATATTCGTCGCCAGACCCACTGGCTCCAGGTCATCTATAAGTCCATGCTAGGTAAAGCTCCGCCTTAAATCAGCTCACTGGTCACGATAACAACACCCACCCGTAGCAAGAGCTCCAGCAGGTATACAGTGATCCCTCGCCACTTCGCGGTTCACTTATCGCGGATTCGCTATTTCGCGGATTTTCATAATGCATTTTTTTTTTTTTTTTGGTGCATTGTGCTCTGCATTCTGATTCGCTAAAAACTCACTCCCGCTTCTTGTATCAAAACATGCTACGAATTGGACACGAGAGATGAGGAGGAAGGACTAACGCTTGGTCGCTTAGCAACCATGGTGCGAATGGCCACTGAACTTAAGCGAGTAGCTGAGGAATGGGACCCTTTGATGAGCCGTTCATTACAGTTCTCCAACGTAATCGATGGTGGCATGTCGGTGTACAAGGATCTTTTTGCAAAGAAGAAAAAAGAGCGACAACAGCTGCCTATCACTATGTTCTTCTCCCGAACAAACACACCTGCACCGCGGGCTTCAGAAGAAGAGAACACTGCAGAGCGCAGTCAGGATGCAGCGGCCCAGTCTGAAGAGCAGTGAAACGGCCTACACGTGAGTCACTGTATTTGTATACATGTAATAGTTGCTAATTGTAAAAAAAAGAAAAAGTTTTCTATTTCGCGGATTTCACTTATCGCGGGTCATTTTCGGAACGTAACCCCCGCGATAAACGAGGGATTACTGTATCTCACTGGTCATCTCCAAAGCCAACACCAACTTTGGCCACCTTTCCTTCCAGTGCTCTGCTGCCAATAACTGGAACGAATTGCAAAAATCACTGAAGCTGGAGAATTACATTTCCCTCACTAACTTTAAACATCAGCTATCTGATCAGCTTAACCGATCGTTGCAGCTGTACATAGTCCAGCTGTACATAGTCCATCTGTAAATAGCCCACCCAATCTACCTACCTCATCCCCATATTGTTTTTATTTACTTTGCTGCTCTTTTGCACACCAGTATCACTACTTACACACCATCATCTGCTAATCATCATTTGCATATCTATCAGTCTAGTGTTAATCTGCTAAATTGTAATTACTTTGTCACTATGGCCTATTTATTGCCTTACCTCCTCACGCCATTTGCACACATTGTATATAGACTCTTTTTTTTCTATTGTGTTATTAACTGTACGCTTGTTTATTCCATGTGTAACTCTGTGTTGTTGTTTCTGTCGCACTGCTTTGCTTTATCTTGGCCAGGTCGCAGTTGTAAATGAGAACTTGTTCTCAACTAGCTTACCTGGTTAAATAAAGGTGAAATAAAAAATGAAAATGAAAACATGTGACTAACAGAAATGGAATAATGTGTCCCTGAACAAAGGGGAGGGTCAAAATCAAAAGTAACAGTCAGTATCTGGTGTGCCAGCAGCTGCATTAAGTACTACAGTGCATCTCCTCCTCATGGACTGCACCAGATTTGCCAGTTCTTGCTGTGAGATGTTACCCCACTCTTCCACCATGGCACTTGTAAGTTCCTGAATATTTCTGGGCGGAATGGCCCTAGCCCTCACCCTCCAATCCAACAGGTCCCAGACCTGCTCAATGGGATTGAGATCCGGGGCTCTTCGCTGGCTTTGGAAGAACACTGACATTCCTGTCTTGCAGGAAATCATGCACAGAACAAGCAGTATGGCTGGTGGCATTGTCATGCTGGAGGGTCATGTCAGGATGAGCCTGCAGGAAGGGTACCACATGAGGGAGGAAGATGTCTTCCCTGTAACGCACAGCGTTGAGATGACAACAAGCTCAGTCCGATGATGCTGTGACACATCGCCAAAGACCATTACAAACCCTCCACCTCTAAATCGATCCTGCTCCAGAGTACAGGCCTCGGTGTCACGCTCATTCCTTCGACGATAAAGGCGAATCCGATCATGTCCCCTGGTGAGACAAAACCGTGACTCGTCAGTGAAGAGCCCTTTTTGCCAGTCCTGTCTGGTCCAGCGACGGTGGGTTTGTGCCCATAGGTGACGATGTTGCCGGTGATGTCTGGTGAGGTCCTGCCTTACAACATGCCCACAAGCCCTCAGTCCAGCCTCTCTCAGCTTTTTGCGGACAGTCTGAGCACTGATGGAGGGATTGTGCGTTCCTGGTATAACTTGGGCAGTTGTTGTTGCCATCCTGTACCTGTCCCACAGGTGTGATGTTCGGATGTACCGATCCTGTGCAGGTGTTGTTACATGTGGTCTGCCACTGCGAGGACGATCAGCTGTCCGTCCTGTCTCCCTGTAGAGTTGTCTTAGTCGTCTCACAGTACAGACATTGCAATTTATTGCCCTGGCCACATCTGCAGTCCTCATGCCTCCTTGCAGCATGCCTAAGGCACGTTCATGCAGATGAGCAGGGACCCTGGGCATTTTTCTTTTGGTGTTTTTTAGAGTCAGTAGAAAGGCCTCTTTAGTGTCCTAAGTTTTCATAACTGTGACCTTAATTGCCTACCATCTGTAAGCTGTTAGTGTCTTAACGACCATTCCACAGGTGCATGTTCATTAATTGTTTATGGTTCATTGAACAAGCATGGGAAACAGTGTTTAAACCTCTTACAATGAAGATCTGTGAAGTTATTTGGATTTTTACTAATTATCTTTGAAAGACAGGGTCCTGAAAAAGTTTCTTTTTTGCTGAGTTTAGAAGGAAAATTATATGTTAACAAGGGATGACAGTTACTCCAAATGGATTGTGATATGTGTATTGCTGGTTTCATTTTTGTCTTTGTTTAGATACAAATTTCACCAGATTGGGCCTTATGGAGTGTGGGATTCCCCGATGGGTTAGGGTGCTAACTCCCTGATCTGGTAACTCTTCTGAGAGGTTGCCAGTAAAATAACACCGAACCCAAACTGGACATGCGCGTGCACCATCGAGCGCAAAATGATTTTGTCCCCCCACATCAAACGTGATAACAACACGTAGGTTGAAATATCAAAACAAACTTTGAAACAATTATATTAATTTGGGGACAGGTCGAAAAGCATTATACATTTATGGCAATTTAGCTAGCTTGCAGTTGCTAGCTAATTTGTCCTATTTAGCTAGCTTTCTGTTGCTAGCTAATTTGTCCTGGGATATAAACGTTGAGTTGTTATTTTACCTGAAATGCACAAGGTCCTCTACTCCGACAACTAATTCACACATAAAACGGTCAACCGAATCGTTTCTAGTCATCGCTTCTCCTTCCAGGCTTTTTCTTCTTTGGATTTTATATGGCGATTGGCATCTAACTTTCATAGTTACCATGATGAAAGACCAAACTCAGTTCATCTTTCAATCACTCACGTGGGTATAACCAATGAGGAGATGACATGTTGGTATCTGCTTCTATAAACCAATGAGGAGATGGGAGAGGCAGGACTTGCACTGAGTTCAGCGTCACAAATAGAACTGACTTCTATTTTAGCACTTGGCAACGCAGACTCTTGTTGGGTGCAATAATTGAATAACATCTATGTTTAAATTTATTTTGCAACGCTCGCGCACCCGACTCAAGTGGTGTGTTCAGCATGTAAGGGAGTATGAGCTAATTCTGAAAATGGTTTCAACAGTAACAGTATGTTGTTATGCTCTTTGACATTTGTTGTAGAGATAATGTTAAGAAAATTGGGCATGTAATAATTTGCCATATAGTCAATGCTTGTCTGGATTTTCTGAAACAGGAAGGAATTGAACTAAACTGTTGTTCTGATCTGTCCTCTCTTGAGATTATCATGGAAGGTGACGTCAGATAAGTCTTAATGCATGTAGGAATAATTTGGCCACAAACAGTGTGTGTGAACCTCAAAATCCTCCCTAACTTGAGTCCGAGCCAAACCTGGGTATGGGCGGCAGGAGTGCTGAGACTGTGCGTGTGGAGTGAGCGTGGAGAGAGATAACGTCTCAGGTGAGAGACTCGTGTACGTGAGAGAAACGGATGTATCTATTTGGATATTGAAATCGGGACATTATCAAGGGCGTGACAGGCAACAGGAAAACAGGGGCAAAGAGGGGCTGTAATGAGAAGAGTTATTAACGGCAATAAAAGGTTCCGTTTATAAATGTACATTCTAACTGGGATGTGTGCTAGGTTGAGAGGGTTGAATTCGAGTCCTAGACTCAAAGTAAGCACTAAGGACTGTCATTCTGAATTTGGGTTGGATCATTTATAAAATGTTTTAGTTATGATTTGGATACAGCGAGAAAGAGTTGCTTTCAAACGGTGAGGGGTGGGGGCACTGCTCAAATATATTAGGCCTAGGAAGGCTCTAGAAACCTTATCTCTAAGTATCGTCCGACAGGGAGGTTGTTAGAGAACTCACTGGATGATTGCTTGGGTCAACCATTAAGTTTTTTGGGGGGTTTGTTCTCTTTTGTTTTACAATGTCGTATCGATACATAGAGATTGCTGGATGATACGGTACAATTAATTGCATACAAGGCTCATAGTTTTGTTAGGTTGGATATTCTTCCAACTCATTAATCTCTTTCCCAATTTCTAACAGCCGGCGAACACTTGACAGATTACATGCAGTAGTTATTCTCACGGCAGTCGCTGTAGAGACAGTAATAGAAGGAGGCTATAGTCATGGGCCATGTTAGTAGCAGCAGGGGTTACTTTAGTAGCATTGTTGCGATATCATTTTATGAGGACTTGGTAGTTGGGAGACCGATGGGAGTACCGGGGGTTGTTATTCAAATGTCACAACTTTGTGATTTGGCCATAAAGGGGGAGTCTATGTTGTCAGGAAATGACCCATACGTTGCAGTGTGTATATCCTCAGGTGAATGCAGCACACGAGGAGCATGAGATAAACGAGGGCATGAGCTGAATTCTGGAGATTGAGTGTACATCAAGATACACTTGGCGGGGGTGTTGGGACAGTGTTGGTCTGGTTCACGCATAGTACTCCTTACATCACCTGCAGCGAAAAAGATCATTATGTCTCTCCTCGGTGGGTACACAATTCTCACGGGAATTGAGGTCCAGCTGCATAATGGGTGAGCTTGAAGACGCCATGACAGAGGAAGCGGAGCTAAGGAAAGAGAGAGATAGAAAGAAAGACTAGATTCCACTGTAAGACATGCAGATGGGTTGGGTCTCGGAGCTACCTTAAACATCATAGTTGGGTTGGGTTAGCTGCTTTTTTGGTTAATGCATCATATGAAAGGATAGATATTGGGGTAATTGTACTCTAAACAACATTTCGGAGGCCTTGATGTAAAAGTCTATACAGTGCTGAGTTACCTCAAGAGGATGTAGCGTTGATTAGGGATACACACTTGCCTATCAGGTGACGTGCCTATCAGGTGGCAATGGAGGAAATGGGGAACAAAGTGAAAATGTCATGTCTTGGGAACACCTCTCGAAACCTGGGGCCGGAAAGGAGAAGACTGGCCGAAAGCATGAGGAGGCTTTTATTTTTATGGTTTGCGTAACATTGTAATCTAGAGGCGAAAGAAACGCACAACTATTTAAGCGAGGTGCTGGATAGCGGAGTGGAACACTTGAAAAATAAAGGAGAGCCGCACACTCTAGGAGCTCAGATGCAAAAATGTAATGTCCAACGTTTCGACAGAGAAGCTGTCTTCATCAGGATATAATGACAAACACTGCGAGGTGACTCGTTTATACAGTGTCAAAAGACACACACAGGTGTCTGTAATCATGGCCTGATGTGTGGCCTGATATCATTGGTTAATTCTCACATATTAAAATAGCAAACAAAAAACATAAATGAATAGCATACGATCATAGATACAATTTGGCTACATAAGCCTACAACATTTACAATTGCAAAATCACAATAATGGCTTCAGATCAATTTCTACATTGAGACCGAAGGGAGCAAGGGTCTTTAAGTTAAAGATCCAGACAGACTCTTGTTTTAACAATAAATTATCGAGGTCACCCCCTCTCCTAGGGAGGGTGACATGTTCGATGTCAATATAACGTAGAGAAGAAATTGAGTGATTTGCTTCCAAAGAGTGGGCCAAAACTGGGTAAGTCGAGTTTTTGCACCTAATGGTGCTATGATGCTCTGAGATACGTACTTTTAATTCGCGCTTTGTTTTACCCACATCATTTTTACCACAAGGACAAGTTAAAAGATAAATAACTGCCTTAGTGGAGCACGTAATAACACCTTTGAATGGGATCTGTTTCCCTGTTTGGGGGTGTTTGAAGGATCTACGTTTATAAGTGCCATTGCATTGAGCACAGCCATTACACTGGTAGTTTCCATCCAGTAGGGGCGCAAATAGACGTTGTGCAGGGATATCTTGGGGGGTTAAATCAGAGTTCACCAATTCATCTCTAAGATTTCTGCCCCACGAGAATACGACCAAGGGAAGGTCCGAAAACACATTACCGATACTATCATCAGATCTTAGAATATGCCAATGTTTGTGAACGATTGCGCAACATTGTAACCTGTGTTTGAGATCAACGCTTGGCGGTGGCTGTGTGAGAAGCGTGCCAGTATCTCTCACATAACTAGAATGAGATTAACGTTCTATGATCTCTTTCCCTCTCTGCTCTGATAGACATGAGCCTGCAACTCTCATCTCTCCAGCATTGCACATCATTATTTATTTCCTTATAAAATTGTGCAAAGGTTTCTGAAGGAACTGCAGCAAGCCTGATAAATGTAAATACATTTGCTATATATAAGTTATATTATATAGTTATATATAATACTTCTGTTTACTTCTGTCTGTTTTAAATAATTCAGAATAGCCTACAAACCATGAGAATGCCTATAATATAGCCACTGAGAATCAATAGCTTATTTTAAAAAGTAGCTGTTGATTGTAGCCCAATAACAAGGAATAGCCTGCATTTGGGAAAATGCGACAAATCTGTCAGTGAAAAAACGGCATGCAGACAAAACAGGCTTTTCACAATATTTCAAATACAATCAAAAAACACAGGTTGGAAAGCAAATGGCTCCTGCTGAAAAGACTATGCTGTAGGCTACCAAAGTGGCCTGCCATTTCGATCTTTAGTGCAATATAAAAAAATATTAGGCCTCCAGTTATGTAAAATTAGGTAGAATTGCATGAAATGCGTTCATAAAAGGCCACATTTTTTCCTGGATCCTAGGCTACAAAAAATGATCTCCATGTGTGCAACTTCTGTAAGTGCCTCTACTGTTCTAGGGCTCCCAAGTGGCGCAGCGGTCTAAGGCACTGCGGTCTAAGGTACCTCTTGCACTGCATCTTAGTGCACTGCATTTTTGTTTAGGCACCCCCCGATTTACAAATTAAGTACTGGTCGTGTGTGGTGTCTGGGTCTGCCAATGGGCCTGGAGGGTGTGTGTGTGTATGTGCACACTGAATAATTGTTTACTGTGTATCTACCGTACATGCATTTATGTATTTTGTGTGTGTCTATGGTTCTGGTGTCACCCTACAGACAGACTATGCATAGCCACATGTCGGAGGCCCATGGAAATAGACAGCCTAATCTTTGAAGGGAGCCCCGGGCATTACTGGGAATCAGGAAAAGAGAGGAATGGATGAGGTGGACAAAACCCAATTACCATCAAATGTCCCACCATATTGGGCCAGACTTGATCTAATATGATCTCTAGAACAAATAAATGGGTGGGTGTAGAGGGACTATGCAATGGCCAGAAACGCCTGCGGTCACATTAGAAAAAGGGTGCGTTTGAGAAATGAAAGAACCCACAGGGAAATGCATGATATATGCTGCAGTTTCATATGAACTGTCCCTCAAGGCCCCTTAGGTTAATATACCCGTCTTACTCATGGGTGGCCTCTCTCTCTCTCTCTCTCTCTCTCTCTCTCTCTCTCTCTCTCTCTCTCTGTGTTATTTTTTCCTTCATTCACACTGGCCTGCCATATTGCTTTCTTATCTTATTTTATCAAATCACTGCTGATGAAGAAGACACCTCCAGACTATTGAGGTTCACACCCTGTCTTCACATTGGAGGAACAGAGGAAGGCACTGGCTCAAGTACAGTAATGGGTTAATGGGGTAAAGGGTGTTGTTAACCCATCGAGGGGTAAATTTGAATGACAAAGCCATACTTTTGGGTTTGCAATCCCATTCTAAAAGCTTACTCTACAAATATCTGTTTCCCCCCTCCAAGTGTCTGTTTAGCTGAACAAACAATTGTTCCACCATTGATAGCAACCTGTAACATTTAATGCTTAAGTCTACTCTAGATAAAGCAAGACATGCTTCCATATGGCAAGTTAGAGCTTTGAGACAAACTAATTTGGTCTGCTTACTTTCTTGTTTCGCAGCATCCAAATCCATTCTTCATGTGTTGGAAGTCTGGCTTAACTCAGACCCCATGCTGGCTGACATCACCACCCCTTCAGCTGTTGTCTGGGGTAGAGTCTTTATACAGTCCCTGTGTGTATGTGTGTGTGTGTACTTGTCTACATGTTCAGTAGAGTCAATGAGAGGAGTTGGCCGAAGCAAAAGTAGTCCAGACACAGGCCCACACACAGGCCCACATACAAAGGCCCACACAGCACCCCCCCCCCCCCCCCCCCCCTAAAATGATGTTGGAGGCGGCTTATAGTAGTGAAATGAACAAATTCTCTGGCAACAGCTCTGGTGGGCATTCCTGCAGTCAGCGTGCCAATTGCACACTCCCTGAAAACTTGAGACATCTGTGGCATTGGGTTGTGTGACAAAACTTCACATTTTAGAGTGGACATTTAGAGTGGAACATTTCTTGGATCTTTTATTTCAGCTCATGAAACATGGGACCAACACTTTACATGTTACATTTATATTTTTGTTCAGTGTACTTAAGTGCCTTTAATCCTTAAGAGTCTATTGATGCAGCCGTGCGTCAATCTAAGTAACATTAGAAAAAATGTTCAATCAAAATCCGTCAATTTAAGCTAGAGATATTGCATGGGCTGCGTCTCATTCCACCGCCTCTGTCTATGTCGGCCTTCCGCATCTGTGGTGGAAGGTGGTCGAGCTACAGCAATGTTTGTCAGACCATGAAACTTCCCAAAAATCGGTCTTCTCACAAAAATATCTGTCCGAATGGTTTGGCCTACAGATTATTGAAAGGGGAGACTCTCAAGAACACAATGGTGTTCTCCATTTTACTCCAGTGTCACGGGACTCGTCTGAAGGTAGCCCATACAAAAGAATGGAAGTGGTTAATGTGTGTCCCAAAAAATATACATATTTCCTGAGCTTTTTTTATATCTCCAAAATATATGACAGACATTTTAAAACCTTATTCATTATGATAATTTTTTATACTGTCTTTTTTGCCATTTATGAATGTGTTCTCAATTTGTTTATGGGCTATGGTAGTAAAGGCCAAATTCAATAAATAAAATGTTTGATAACTAAAAGGGTCCTAAAATTCGCCTGTTGTGTTGAGTGATGTAATATGGCACCGGAGAAGAAGGCTGACTTTCTACCTGTCCCCAACCGATTGTGTTGTTTTGTTCGTTTAAATTGCGTTGTTTGTAACTTATTTTTTAAACTTATTTTGTACATAATGTTGCCGCTACCGTCTCTTATGACCGAAAATAAATTCTGGACATCAGGTCTGCGATTACTCATCACAGGCTGGCAGAATCCTTTTTTTCCTTTAACGAGTCTGACGAGCCCGACACGAATGATATTCTACTTTCTCGGGAACAATTTGTGTGAAGAGGAGGATGGAGAAAAAGGGCCAGAGGGCAGGCTGCCTTCTGAGAATTACTAGGCGATCGAATAAACTCCCACTTCCTTTCATTCTGCTAGCAAATGTGCAATCTTGGGAGAATAAAATCAATGACCTACGAGGAAGATTAAATTACCAACAGGATATTCAAAACTGTAATATCTTATGCTTCAGTCGTCGATGAATAACGACACTATCAACATACAGCTGGTTGGTTATACGCTGTACCGGCAGGATAGAACAGCGGCGTCTGGTGAGACAAGGAGCGGCGGATTATGTATTTTTGTAAATAACAGCTGGTAAACAATATCTAAGGAAGTCTCGAGCTATTGCTCGCCTGAGGTGGAGTATCCCATGATAACCTGTAGACCACACTATCTACCTAGAGAGTTTTCATCTACATTTTTCGTAGCTGTTTACATTACCACCACAGACTGAGGCTGGAACTAAGGCAGCATTGAATGAGCTGTATTCCACCATAAGCAAACAAGAAAACGTTCACCTATAGGCGGCGCTCCTAGTAGCCGGGGACTTTAATGCAGGGAAACAGTCTCTATGGGGGTGCCACAGGGTTCAATTCTCGGGCCGACTCCTTTCTCTGTATATATCAATGATGTTGCTCTTGCAGCGGGTGATTATTTGATCCACCTCTACGGAGACGACACCATTCTGTATACATTTGGCCCATCTTTGGATACTGTGTTAACAAACCTCCAAACGAGTTTCAATGCCATACAACACTCCTTCCGTGGCCTCCAACTGCTCTTAAACGCAAGTAAAACTAAATGCATGCTCTTCAACCAAACTCTGCCCGCACCCGCCCGCCTAGCGTCACTACACTGGACGGTTCTGACTTAGAAAATGTGGACAACTATAAATAGCTAGGTGTCTGGTTAGACTATAAACTCTCCTTCCAGACTCATATTAAGCATCTCCAATCCGAAATTAAATTTAGAATTGGCTTCCTATTTTGCAACAAAGCCTCCTTCACTCATGCTGCCAAACATACCCTCGTAAAACTGACTATCCTGCCGATCCTTGACTTCGGCGATGTCATTTACAAAATAGCCTCCAACACTCTACTCAGCAAATTGGATGCAGTCTATAACAGTGCCATCCGTTTTGTCACCAAAGCCCCATATACTACCCACCATTGCGACCTGTATGCTCTCGTTGGCTGGTCCTCGCTACATATTTGTCGCCAAACCCACTGGCTCCAGGTCATCTATAAGTATTTCCTAGGTAAAGCTCCACCTTATCTCAGCTCACTGGTCACCATAGCAACACCCACCCCTAGCACGCGCTCCAGCAGGTATATCTCACTGGTCATCCCCAAAGCCAACACCTGCTTTGGCTGCCTTTCCTTCCAGTTCTCTGCTGCCAATGACTGGAACGAATTGCACAAATCACTGAAGTTGGATACATGTATCTCCCGAACTAACTTCAAGCATTGGCTGTCAGAGCAGCTTAACCGATCGCTGCAGCTGTACAGTCGTGGCCAAAAGAATAGAGAATGACACAAAAATCAATTTCCACAAAGTTTGCTGCTTCAGTGTCTTTAGATATTTTTGCGAGATGTTACTATGGAATACTGACGTATAATTACAAGCATTTCATAAGTGTCAAAGGCTTTTATTGACAATTACATGAAGTTTACATGATGCAAAGAGTCAATATTTGCAGTGTTGACCCTTCTTTTTCAAGACCTCTGCAATCCGCCCTGGCATGCTGTCAATTAACTTCTGGGCCACATCCTGACTGATGGCAGCCCATTCCTGCATAATCAATGCTTCGAGATTGTCAGAATTTGTGGGTTTTTGTTTGTCCACCCGCCATTTGACGGTTGACCACAAGTTCTCAATGGGATTAAGGTCTGGGGAGTTTCCTGGCCATGGATCCAAAATATCGATGTTTTGTTCCCCAAGCCACTTAGTTATCACTTTTGCCTAATGGCAAGGTGCTCCATCATGCTGGAAAAGGCATTGTTCGTCACCAAACTGTTCCTGGATGGTTGGGAGAAGTTGCTCTCGGAGGATGTGTTGGTACCATTCTCTATTCATGGCTGTGTTCTTAGGCAAAATTGTGAGTGAGCCCACTCCCTTGGCTGAGAAGCAACCCCACACATGAATGGTCTCAGGACGCTTTACTGTTGGCATGACACAGGACTGATGGTAACGCTCACCTTGTCTTCTCCGGACAAGCTTTTTTTCCGGATGCCCCAAACAATCGGAAAGGGGATTCATCAGAAAAAAATTACTTTACCCCAGTCCTCAGCAGTCCAATCCCTGTACCTTTTGCAGAATATCAGTCTGTCACTGATGTATTTCCTGGAGAGAAGTGGCTTCTTTGCTGCTCTTCTTGACACCAGGCCATCCTCCAAAAGTCTTTGCCTCACTGTCCGTGCAGATGCACTTGCACCTGCCTGCTGCCATTTCTGAGCAAGCTTTGTACTGGTGGTGCTCCGATCCCGCAGCTGAATCAACTTTAGGAGACGGTCCTGGCGCTTGCTGGACTTACTTGGGCACCCTGAAGCCTTCTTCACAACAATTGAACCGCTCTCCTTGAAGTTCTTGATGATCCGATAAATGGTTGATTTAGGTGCAATCTTACTGGCAGCAATATCCTTGCCTGTGAAGCCCTTTTTGGGGACAGTTCATTTGCACGGCAGAGAAGGACATTGCAATTAATTGCAATTCATCTGATCACTCTTCATAACATTCTGGAGTATATGCAAATTGCCATCATACAAACTAAGGCAGCAGACTTGGTGAACATTTATATTTGTTCTCTCATTCTCAAACGTTTGGCCACAACTGTACACAGCCCATTTGTAAATAGCCCATCCAACCAACTACCTACCTACCTCATCCCAATATTTTTTTATGCTCTTTTGCACACCAGTATTTCTACTTGCACTTCCTCATCTGCACATCTATCACTCCAGTGTTATTTGCTAAATTGTAATTACTTTGCCACTATTGCCTATTTATTGACTTACCTCCTTACTTCATTTGCACACACTGTATACAGATATTCTATTGTGTTATTGACTGTACGTTTGTTTATCCCATGTGTAACTCTGTGTTGATTTTTGTCAGATTGCTTTGCTTTATCTTGGTCAGGTCACAGTTGTAAATGAGAACTTGTTCTCAACTGGCCTACCTGGTTAAATACAGGTCAAAAAAAATAAAAAATAAATCTGATTTACCAAATTTCTATCAGCATGTTAAATGTGCAACCAGATCGGGAAAAAAACACTGGACCACCTTTACTCCACAAACAGAGACGCGTACAAATCTCTACCTCACCTCCAAATTGGCAGATCTGACCATAATTCTATCCTCCTGATTCCTGTTTACAAGCTAAAATTAAAGCAGGATGCACCAGAGATGGTCAGATGAAGCAGATGCTAAGCTATAGGACTGTTTTGCTAGGACAGACTGAAATATGTTCCGGGATTAGTCCAATGGCATTAAGGAGTACACCACATCAGTCATTGGCTTCATCAATAAGTGCATTGATGGCATTGTCCCCACAGTGACTGTACGTACAGTTGAAGTTTACACACACACCGTAGCCAAATATATTTAAACTCAGTTTTTCACAATTCCTGACATTTAATCCGAGAAAAAATTCCCTGTCTTAGGTCAGTTAGGATCACCACTTCATTTTAAGAATGTGAAATGTCAGAATAATAGTAGAGAGAATTATTTATTTCAGCTTTTATTTCTTTCATCACATTCCCAGTGGGTCAGAAGTTTATATACACTCAATTAGTAATTTTAGCATTGCCTTTAAATTCTTTAACTTGGGTCAAATGTTTCGGGTAGCCTTCTACAAGCTTCCCACAATAAGTTTGGTGAATTTTGGCCCAATCCTCCTGACAGAGCTGGTGTAACTGAATCAGGTTTGTAGGCCACCATGCTCGCACATGCTTTTTCAGATCTGCCCACATATTTTCTCTTTGTGATGGTCACTCCAAGATCATGGTCCATTTGGAAGACCCACTTGCAACCAAGCTTAAACTTCCTGACTGATGTCTTGAGATGCTGCTTCAATATATCCACATAATTTTTCTCCCTCATGAAGCCATCTATTTTGTGAAGAGCACCAGTCCCTCCTGCAGCAAAGTACCCCCACAACATGATGCTGCCACCCCCGTGCTTCACGGTTGGGATGGTGTTCTTCGGCTTGCAAGCATCCCAATTTTTCCTCCAAGCATAACGATGGTCATTATGGCCAAACAGTTCTATTTTCGTTTCATCAGACCAGAGGACATTTCTCCAAAAAGTACGATCTTTGTCCCCATGTGTATTTGCAAACCTTAGTTTGGCTTTTTTTATGGCGGTTTTGGAGCAGTGGCTTCTTTCTTGCTGAGCGGCCTTTCAGGTTATGTCGATATAGGACTCGTTTTACTGTGGGTATAGAAACTTTGTTTCCTTCAGCATCTTCATAAAGTCCTTTGCTGTTGTTCTGGGATTGATTTGCACTTTTCGCACCAAAGAACGTTCATCTCTAGGAGACAGAATGTGTCTCCTTCCTGAGCGGTATGACAGCTGCGTGGTCCCATGGTGTTTATACTTGTGTACTATTGTTTGTACAGATGAACGTGGTACCTTCAGGCGTTTGGAAATTGCTCCCAAGGATGAACCAGACATGTGGAGGTCTACAATTTTTTTCCTGAGGTCTTGGCTGATTTTTTTTAATTTTTTTCCATGATGTCAAGTAAAGAGGCACAGAGTTTGAAGGTAGGCCTTGAAATACATCCACAGGTTCACCTCCAATTGACTCAAATGATGTCAATTAGCCTATCAGAAGCTTCTAAAGCTATGACATAATTTTCTGGAATTTTCCAAGCTGTTTAAAGGCACAGTCAACTTAGTGTATGTAAACTTCTAACCCACTGGAATTGTGATACAGTGAATTATAAGTGAAATAATCTGTCTGTAAACAAATGTTGGAAAGATTACTTGTGTCATGCACAAAGTAGATGCCCTAACAGACTTGCCAAAACTACGGTTTGTTAGTAAGACATCTGTGGAGTGGTTTAATAACGAGTTTTAATGACTCCAACACAAGTGTATGTAAACTTCCGACTTCAACTGTAATATACCCCAACCAGAAGCCATGGATTACAGGCAACATCCACACTGAGCTAAAGGGTAGAGCTGCCACTTTCAAGGATCGGGACTCTAACCTGGAAGCGTATAAGAAATCTCGCTATGCCCTCCGACGAACCATCAAACAGGCAAGCGTCAATACAGGACTAAGATCGAATCATACTATACGGGCTCTGATGGTCGTCGGATGTGGCAGGGCTTGCAAACCATTACAGACTACAAAGGGAAGCACAGACGAGAGCTGCCCAGTGACACGAGCCTACCAGACGAGCTAAACTACTTCTATGCTCGCTTTGAGGCAAATGGCACTGAAACATGCATGAGAGCACCAGCTGTTCCGGAAGACTATGGGATCACGCTCTCTGCAGCCAATGTAAGTAAGACCTTTAAACAGGTCAACATTCACAAGGCCACACGGATTACCAGGATGTTTACCTCGAGCATGCGCTGACCAACTGGCAAGTGTCTTCACTGACATTTTCAACCTCTCCCTGTCCAAGTCTGTAATACCAACATGTTTCAAGCAGACCACTATAGTGCCTGTGCCCAAGAACACAAAGGTGACCTGCCTAAATGACTACCGACCCGTAGCACTCACGTCTGTAGCCATGAAGGCTGGTCATGGCTCACATCAACACCATTATTCTAGAAACCCTAGACCCACTCCAATTTGCATATCGCCCCAACAGATCCACAGATGATGCAATCTCTATTGCACTCCACACCGCCCTTTCCCACCTGGACAAAAGGCACATCTATGTGAGAATGCTATTCATTTACTACAGCTCAGCGTTTTACACCATAGTGCCCTCAAAGCTCATCAATAAGCTAAGGACCATGGGACTAAACACCTCCCTCTGCAACTGGATCCTGGACTTCCTGACGGGCCGCCCCCAGGTGGTAAGGGTAGATAACAACACATCCGCCACGCTGATCCTCAACACAGGGGCCCCTCAGGGGTGCATGCTCAGTCCCCTCCTGTACTCCCTGTTCACTCATGACTGCACGGCCAGGCACGACTCCAACACCATCATTAAGTTTGCTGATGACACAACAGTGGTAGGCCTGATCACCGACAACAACGAGACAGCCTATAGAGAGGAGGTCAGAGACCTGGCCGTGTGGTGCCAGGACAACAACCTCTCCTCAATGTTATCTTTAATTACTTGTTACTTTTATTTCTTATTCTTATCCATATTTATTTTAACTGCATTGTTGGTTAGGGGCTCATAAATAAGCATTTTACTCTAAGGTGACACAATACCTGTTGTATTCGGCGCATGTGACTAATACAATTTGATTTAATAATTCTAAATCGAATAGCTAAATGATCCATGGTATGACAATCTTAAAACAATTCCATATACTTAGTACCCCCCCAACATCGCCTTAGACTTTTAGAGGTTTAATACCCGAGTCAGACTAAACAAACATCATTACTGTCCTGAAACACCTGTTATAACATACCGTAAAACTTTAATTAAATGCTGCCCCTTTTAATAGCTGGGCAACGGTACACATTTCAGCAGATAAACACCCATTTTAAATAAACACCAGGTCTAACTTAATTGATGACAAGGTTACCATGAATTGCTTGCCAGGTTTAATGTTTGATTTATTACATTAAATTATTCAGCAATGACTAGAAAACATTCAGGCAATCACCAGCGGGAAACTGCTAACCATTGGCTGCTAACAGCTGAGAACAGCTATAGTAACTGGCAAGCACAAAAACAGTCAAAACTTCTGGAGTACAGAACCACAGAAATCAGCTGATTGCCCTCTAATGGCCTAGGTAAGAACTGACGAAAATGCACAGCCAAAGTTGGAGAATAGTTATTTTGACAAGGATTATTATTATTTTTAATAGAGGCATAAAAAGACAAAAGAAACGTAACACTGTGTAAATGATAACACATTAGTGCAGTAAATAAAGAAATTGAATGAAATGCTGGAAGTCAATGCTGGAATTTAACAATTATGCAAATGAGCAAAGGCTGTGTGCATTAAGGAAATAGATGCCTGGCTCAAATATAAGCCTGTCTCTAATAGCACCTGTTGTGTTGAGTGATTTAACCAAATAAATACTATTAAATGAAGTTTTACGAGTACTACATTTTCTCAGGGTTCAGTCACTGGGAAGTAAAACAGACCTGCATCTGACCTCTTGTTTTAATGAAAGACACAGGTTTGATTTTTGCACATCAAATGAACTAGAAACCGTCTAACCACCAACTCAGCTTCAGATAAGTCAGGACTCGCAGTGCCTTTGAAAATGCCTTAAAGTATGGATGGGTTATGTAAACAGCGAAGAGAAAGTGCTTTTCACTCAGTCTCGGGGGAGGCGTCTGTTGAGGCCACCTCTTTTGTATAGTTAGAGTGGTCTGTCAAACAGGAAAAAGAAGCCTTCCCAAGGATTGATCCCTTCCTCACTCACTCTGAGGGTTCAGAGGTATTTTCCACCCTCACTGTCTTACCTGTTTCAATCACAATGCCTCAAACTAATTCCAAAAAACTGATAGATATCCCTCCAAAAACAAGTCATGCATTTTCCCTCAGTCGCTGTCACCGGTGAACATTTGGATGCTGGATTGATGAGTCCTTATGATCATACAAATCAATACTGTCGGCTCTAAAGGCATGTGGCTGCTGCCGGCAACACAACAAGTGTGTGCCAGTGCATAAAGCAGGCATCTTCCGCTCTGTCACCCGACTTGGCATTCTCCTGACTCACTTGGAAAAAACCACAACAGAAGATCTGCCGAGTCCTTGTTACACAAAACACTGCCGGCTCCCCTAGCTGCTTATTTCACCAACACACTACCCACGAACCAGGGAGATCATTTGGGAGTGCTTTGAATAATACCCCAATTAAAGCTAGCACAAACAGAAGCCAGGCGTATCCAAACCCCAGAAACCTGTGGGACAGGATGAATTACACTGGCGGGGTTAAGGCAGGGAACATGACTCATGATTAGTAAGACTTCCTCTCTGCGGCTCTATTAACGGGAGCCATGGGTGGCTGTGGTTTTTCACAGGAAGCAAACACCGTCGCAAGTGCAGATGAGCAGTCTGGAGAAAATGAAATTAGAGCTAAGAGGGGAGATAACTTGTTTTCATTAAATATTTCAAACAGACTGCTTTGAGGGTAAACAGTTTCAGCGGGAATGACCAATGTTAAAAAAGACTTGTTAATGTCAACAGTGAAGAGGCGACTCCGGGATCCTGGCCTTCTAGGCAGAGTTGCAAAGAAAAAGCCATATCTCAGACTGGCCAATAAAAATAAAAGATTAAGATGGGCAAAAGAACACAGACACTGGACAGAGGAACTCTGCCTAGAAGGCCAGCATCCCGGAGTCACCTCTTCACTGTTGACGTTGAAACTGGTGTTTTGTGAGTACTATTTAATGAAGCTGCCAGTTGAGGACTTGTGAGGCGTCTGTTTCTCAAACTAGACACTCTAATGTACTTGTCCTCTTGCTCAGTTGTGCACCGGGGCCTCCCACTCTTTCTATTCTGGTTAGAGCCAGTTTGTGCTGTTCTGTGAAGGGAGTAGTACACAGCGTTGTACGAGATCTTTCAAAAACAAGGACATTTCTAAGTGACCCCAAACTTTGAACGGTAGTGTACGTATTTCAAATCTCAATTTCAAAAAATTTACTTCATAATTCATATTGAGTACGTACTGAGCTGGACTTTTGAAAAGGGAAAGGGAAGGAAGTCCTGTCGACATGTAAGGTTGATTTTATCCTTCCATAGACACATTTGACAGACACACTTGTGATCCCTGACATTCAGCTGGCTCTTTAACTGACAGCTAGCTCAATATGAGCTTTCAAGTCAGGTGCAATCCACTCACCCCAGTCTCACTGCTGGTATCTGCTCACCAAGTCTCTCATGGCCGTCAGTGGCACCTCCAGCCGACCTCAACCTCATATCTTATTGTCTTCTTCTCTGTTTCTGGCTTACCTCTTTCATTTTATCTTTCCCCTTCTCTCTGTCTGGGGGAAAAAGGAAACCGCACACAGCCCTTCTCTCTGTCTACCTTGTTATCAGTCTTCGCTAGACCAAATCTCTCACAACAGAGTGGCACCTCCAGATCTTGCTGTCTCTCTCCCCCATTCTGTCCTCATGCCCACGTCCCTCCTTTTTCCTTTCTCCTTCATTTGAACTTTCTTTGTTTCTCTCTCTCTACTAGCAATAGATGCTAGCTACATGTGAAGCATGTGGCGTGAGTGAACCTGGAAATCTTTGGGAGGACCCTCTGAGGCCCAAAGCCTCTCTAAATTGTGGAGCGGTGTAGCGGCTAAATTTAGCCAAACAGATAGGCAGCACAACCATTGGGCCCCATTAAGTCTATGCTATTAACGTGCCTCTGGAGGGATTAGAACGCAGCTTACCACTGTGTATCAGCTGACTGGAGGAAATTTGACCCTCCAATACCGTGCTCAGATGTTACACAAATGCTGCTCTTGGATAAACAGTGTGATTTTTAATAGATTTTTTAAGCTGTCTTGGACCTTGACAGAGCTGTCGTTCGGTCCATTAAAGCAAAACCCTAGTCTCAGGTAGGATGTCTGACATTTCTGGAGAGACAATTGGGGAGTAGCTTCAATCTATGTTCGCTGACTGACTGGTTCTTATAATGTGTGACATCACACAGGCTCACTGCAGCTATTCCATATGGTCCACTATTAAGACTAGGAATTTCTCTTATTATTTTTTGGTATTTTACACCCTTTTTCTCACCAATTTCGTGATATCCAATTGCGATCTTGTCTCATGACTGCAATTCCCCAACGGGCTCGGGAGAGGCAAAGGTCGAGTCATGCATCCTCCAAAACATGACCTGCCAAACCGCGCTCCTTAACACCCGCTTGATTAACCCATAAGCCAGCTGCACCAATGTGTCGGAATAAACACTGTTCAACTGACGAACGGCGTCAGCCTGCAGGCACCCGGCCCGCCACAAGGAGTCGCTAGAACACAATGAGCCAAGTAAATCCCCCCTGGCCAAACTCTCTCCTAACTTGGACGATGCTGGGCCCACTGTGCGCCACCCTATGGGACTCCTGGTCATGGCCAGTTGTGGGACAGCCTGGGATCGAACCCGGGTCTGTAGTGATGTCTCAACCACTGCGATGCAGTGCCTTAGACCGCTGCGCCACTCGGGAGGCCCAACACTAACAATTTCAATCATACGGAGTCATGTTAGATACAGTTGATCAAATTCCCTCTGATACTAACACTAGAATGAGGCAGTTGTCCTTCACACAAACAGCTTGCACTTCCTAATATCAAATAGTCTTGCACTTTGAAAATAAAAAGGCACAAATCCCGATACAACAACAGTCGTAGTCGATGGTAAACAATAGCTTTACATTGCAGGCACAAGATTATCTGGTCTGGGCATGCACACAGTACACTATCCAGCGATGCCAATCTCATTCTGTTAATGAGATCACAAGGTAGGTCTGACTGGCTCAGAATGAGCAGAAACGCCTAATCAGAGTAACAGAGTAGGAACAGTAATAGAAGGAGGAAATAGGAACTGAAAGGGGGGGGGGGGACTACATTATTACATTATTAATAAGGTGGAGAGGGTATGGAGACAAGTTCTCAAGGTCGACAGGGGTGCATTGGTAATGTATTATTTTTGCTGTACAAACACAGAGAGCATGTGGTATCTGAAGTTCATATCTGTCAACATGTCTTTCGTGATTCACTCATGAACACTAGTAGCTACATACAGTATAAAAAGATCTAAAATCAAAGATTCACTATTGATCTCGATTCGTATTGACTCTTTACCAAGGAGAATTCCACAGGTACACTCTAAAAAGAAAAGGTTCCTGGAGTATCCTTTAGGTGTTCTTCAAATTTAAACTGTGGGGGAACCCTTATAGGGTTCTTCAAAACAACCCCTTTTAATGGATCCTCGAAGAACCTTTTAAAGAACCTTTTTGGTGTTAATTTTTTAACTACCCCCACTCCCCTATTATTATTATTATTATTAATAATAACACGCATAACAATAACACAATATTTGGGTTCTCAGTGTTTATTATGATTTTAGTGGCAAAGCAGAATAAAAAAATTGAAATAATGAGGTAAACTCCCAGCAGAGCCCCAAGTCCAATGGGTATATCTTCTGGCGTGTTGATGTTAATGTGTTGATGTTCTCCGTATACATAGCCAGAATGATTTTGCAGTGCATGGTGATCGAACAGGTTTCCTGATATATTCAGAGGTGTAAGGAGGGTGAAGTCTGTGAATCCCCAAAATAGTAATTATACAGATGATTAACAAAACATGCGCATGACAGAATTCATACCTTGGTTTTTGTGGTGAATGTGAATTTAAAAAACTGTTATGATAGTGGTTTTCAAACACATACCTTGTCCATAATGTAGAGTCCTATGGGATATTCATTGAAGTGGTAAGGGAGGAGGATGCTAAATGTGATCTGCATAACATACCAATACCAATTGACATACCTTTGTATGCCTCCTTGTCTGCATACCTGCAGACACAGACACAAAAGTGAGCAGTTCAGTCATCTGTACCCAAAACAGCTAGCCTTCAACATGTTCTTATAGTCTATATATTCTTACCTCTTTGTTGATTGATATCAATTCAATTGTGTCCATTTTATGTTTTAGAAAGATTTGTACAAATATGAAAAGATAGATGGTATCCTCATAAAACAATATCAAATTAGACAAACCTTACCTTAAATTGAGGAGATCTTTCTCATTAGGAAACTAGCAGTATTTTGTTTTTTAATGTATTATTTCTTACATTGTTAGCTCATAAAATCTTAAGTGTTATTACATACAGCCAGGAAGAACTATTGGATATCAGAGCGACGTCAACTTACCAGCACCACGACGAGCAATACAACTTTCCCGAAGCAGATACTTTTGTCCGAATCACCCAGGGCATTTGAACTGATTCCAGAAGCTGACCCAAAACAACGTTGCCGCAGAAGAGGAAGATGGAGCGGCCTTCTGGTCAGACTTCAGAGGTAGGCACACCACCCACCGCTTCTGAGTATATTACTCGCTAATATCCAGTCTCTAGATAACAAGGTAGCCCAAATTAGGGCAAGGGTTAAGTTCCAAAAAGACATCAGGGATTGTAACATACTCTGTTTCAGGGAAACATGGCTCTCTCGGGATATGCTGTCTGAGTCAGTATAGCCGCCAGGATTCTTTGTGCGACTGAAAAAAACATTTTTCCAGGAAGAAGAAGGGCAGAGGTGAATGTTTCATAATTAACAACTCATGGTGTAATTGTAACAGCATAAAGGAACTCAAGTCCTTTTGTTCACCTGACCTAGAATTCCTCACAATCTAATGCCGACTGTATTATCTCCCAAGAGAACTCTTGTTGGTTATTGTCACAGCCGTGTATATCCCCCTCAAGCCGATACCACGACGGCCCACAAGGAACTTCACTGGACTTTATGCAAACTGGAAACCATATATCCTGAGGCTGCATTTATTGAAGCTGGGGATTTTAACAAAGCAAATTTGAGAACAAGGCTACCTAAATTCTATCAGCATATTGATTTTAGCATTCACGCTGGCAAAACACTGGATCACTGCTAATCTAACTTCCTCAAATCTATACAAGGCCCTACTCCGCCCTCCCTTCGGCAAATCTGACTACGACTCCATTTCGTTCCTCCCTTCCTATAGGCAGAAACTCAAACAGGTTGTACCTGTGATAAGGACTATTCAACGGTGGTCTGACCAATCGGAATCCACGCTTCAAGATTGTTTTGATCACGCGGACTGGGACATGTTCCGGGTAGACTCAGAGAATAATATTGATTTACAGTGGCTTGCGAACGTATTCACTCCCTGTGGCATTTTTCCTATTTTTTTGCCTTACAACCTGGAATTAAAATAGATTTTTGGGGGGTTTGTATCATTTGATTTACACAACATGCCTACCACTTTGAAGATCAAAATATTTTTTATTGTGAAACAAACAAGAAATAAGACAAAAAAATTGAAAACTTGAGCCTGCATAACTATTCACCCCCCAAATTCGATACTTTGTAGAGCCACCTTTTGCAGCAATTACAACTGCAAGTCTCCTGGGGTATGTTTCTATAAACTTGGCACATCTAGCCACTCTAATTTGTGCCCATTCTTCAAGGCAAAACTTCTCCAGCTCCTTCAAGTTGGATGGGTTCCGCTGGTGTACAGCAATCTTTAAGTCATACCACAGATTCTCAATTGGATTTGACTAGGCCATTCCAAGACATTTAAATGTTTCCCCTTAAATCACTTGATTGTTGCTTTAGCAGTATGCTTAGGGTCATTGTCCTGCTGGGAGGTAAACCTCTGTCCCAGTCTCAAATCTCTGGAATACTGAAACAGGTTTCCCTCAATAATTTCGCTGTATTTAGCGCCATCCATCATTCCATCAATTCTGACCAGTTTACCAGTCCCTGACGATTTAAAACATCCCCACAGCATGATGCTGCCACCACCATGCTTCACAATGGGGATGTTGTTCTCGGGGTGATGAAAGGTGTTGGGTTTGCACCAGACATAACATTTTCCTTGATTTACATTTCACTTCACCAATTTGGACTATTTTGTGTATGTCCATTAGATGAAATACAAATCCATTTAAATTACAGGTTGTAATGCAACAAAATAGGAAAAACACCAAGGGGGATGAATACTTTTACAAGGCACTGTTTTTGCTGAGTCAGTGAGTGAGTTTATAAGGAAGTGCATAGGAGATGTTGTACCCACTGTGACTGGGAATATGGCTGAAAACAAACAGTGTAGTTATTCCCTCTGCAATGCAATCAAACAAGTGAAATGTCATTATAGAGACAAAGTGGAGTCGCAATTCAATGGCTCAGACAGGAGATCTATGTGGCAGGGTGTACAGACAATCATGGACTACAAAAAGGAAAACCAGCCACGTCACGGACACCGACGTCTTGCTTCCAGACAAACTAAACACCCTCTTTGCCCGCTTTGAGGATAATACAGTGCCACCGACGCGGCCCGCTACCAAGGACTGTGGACTCTCCTTCTCCATGGCCGACGTGAGTAAGACATTAGTAAGACATTTAAAAGTGTTAACCCTCACAAGGCTGCTGGCCCAGGCGGCATCCCTAGCTGCGTCCTCACAATATACACAGACCATCTGGCTGGTGTGTTTACGGACATATTCAAATCTCTCCCTTACCCAGTCTGCTGTCCCCACATGCTTCAAGATGGTCACCATTGTTCCTGTACCCAAGAAGGCAAAGGTAGCTGAACTAAATGTCTATCGCCCCGTAGCACTCACTTCTGTCATCATGTGCTTTGAGAGACTACTCAAGGATCATATCACCTCCACCTTACATGTCAACCTAGACACACTTCAATTTACCCCAATAGGCCATCACACTGCCCTATCTCATCTGGACAAGCGGAATCCCTATGTAAGAATGTTGTTCATTGACCTCAGCTCAGCATTCAACACCATAGTACCCTCCAAGTTCATCATTAAGCTTGAGGCCCTGGGTCTCAACCCCACCCTCTGCAATTGGGTCCTGGACTTCCTGACGGGCCGCCCCCAGGTGGTGAAGGTAGGAAACAACATCTCCACTTCGCTGATCCTCAACAAAGGTTAATCACAAAAGAGCCTCCTAAACTCAAAGGTTTTTCATTAGCAAACTAGTTTCCTCCTTGCTGACCTGACGATATGAATTGAGAATATTCGTGCTCAGCCCCCTCCTGTACTCCCTGTTCACCCATGACTGTGTGGCCATGCACGCCTCCAACCCAATCATCAAGTTTGCAGACAACATGCCTACAGTAGTAGGCTTGATTACCAACAACGACGAGACAGCCTATAGGGAGCATGTAAGGGCACTCGGAGTGTGGTGTCAGGAAAACAACCTCTCACTCAACGTCAACAACAACAAAGGAGATGATTGTGGACTTCAGGAAACAGCAAAGGGAGCACACCCCCCATAAACATCGACGGGAAAGCAGTGGAGAAGGTGTAAAGTTTTCAGTTCCTCAGCGTACATATCACGGACAAACTGAAATGGTCAAACCCACACAAAAAGTGTGGTGAAGAAGGCGCAACAGCACTTCTTCAACTTCAAGATGCTGAAGAAATTTGCCTTGTCACCTAAAAGCCTCCCCCTTTTTCCTCCAAACATAATGATGGTCATTATGGCCAAACAGTTCTATGTTCGTTTCATCAGACCAGAGGACAATTCTCCAAAAAGTATGATCTTTGTCCACATGTGCAGTTGCAATCTGTAATCTGGCTTTTTCATGGCAGTTTTGGAGCAGTGGCTTCTTCCTTCCTAAGTGGCCTTTCAGATTCTATCGATATAGGACTCGTTTTACTGTGGATATAGATACTTTTGTACCTGTTTCCTCCAGCATCTTCACAAGGTCCTTAGCTGTTGTTCAGGGATTGATTTGCACTTTTCGCACCAAAGAACGTTCATCTCTAGGAGACAGAATGTGTCTCCTTCCTGAGCGGTATGACGGCTGCGTGGTCCCATGGTGTTTATACTTGCGTACTATTCTTTGTACAGATGAACGTGGTACCTTCAGGCGTTTGTAAATTGTTCCCAAGGATGAAACAGACTTGTGGAGGTCTACAATTATTTTCCTGAGGTCTTGGCTGATTTATTTTGATTTTCCCATGATGTCAAGTAAAGAGGCACTGAGTTTGAAGGTAGGCCTTGAAATACATTCACAAGTACACCTCCAATTGACTCAAATGATGTCAATTAGCCTATCAGAAGCTTCTAAAGCCATGACATCATTTTCTGGAATTTTCCAAGCTGTTTAAAGGCACAGTCAACTTAGAGTATTTAAACTTCTGACCCACTGGAATTGTGATACAGTGAATTATAAGTGAAATAATCTGTCTGTAGACAATTGTTGGAAAAATTACTTGTGTCATGCACAAAGTAGATGTCCTAACCGACTTGCCAAAACTATAGTTTGTTAACAAGAAATTTGTGGAGTGGTTGAAAAACTAGTTATAATGACTCCAACCTAAGTGTATGTAAACTTCCGGCTTCAACTGTATATACTGTATTTTATACCATCTATTGCATCTTGCCTATGCCGTTCGGTCATTGCTCATCCATATATTTATATGTATATATTCTTATTCCATTCCTTTACTTAGATTTGTGTATTAGGTAGCTGTTGTGGAATTGTTAAGATTACTTGTTAGATATTGCTGCACTGTCGAAATTAGAAGCACAAGCATCTCGCTATACTCGCAATAACATCTGCTAACCATGTGTATGTGACGAATAAAATTTGATTTGATTTAGAGCAGTGTTATTCAAAGTCGGAGTCGAGACTCCTAGTGGGGTCACGTGGGAACCGCAGTCGGGTCGCTAAATGTTTTTTATTTATATTTTTTGGGGACAATACAAATGTTTTGGAGAAAGATAATTTCAAAGTACATTTATTTATTGGTTTCGATAAGAGATGAAGGTTATTTGTTTTTGTAAAAATACGATTTTGAAGTTATGTCATTAGAGTTTGGGTGGAATGGGGTCGCAAGAAGTTCCTATGAGAAAAGAAATGATAGCGGAAAAAATTGGGTCCCGCTGAAAAAGTTTGAATATCACTGACATAGAGGGTTCATGACAGTCCACTGTGGTGGAAAAGTGGTGCAAAAAGTTCCCAATTTTCAAACTTGAGTAAAAGTAAAGATGCCTTAATAGAAAATGTCTCAAGTAAAAGTCAGTCACCCAGTACAATACTACTTGAGTAAAAGTCTAAAAGTATTTGGTTAGCAGGACATTTTCCTGTCCTGCTAAGCTTTCAAAATGTAACGAGTACTTTTGTTTGTCAGGGAAAATGTATGAGTAAAAAGTACATCTTTTTTTTTTTTAGTGAAGTAAAAGTTGTCAAAAATGTAAATAGTAAAGTACAGATACCCAAAAAAACTACTTACGTAGTACTTTCAAGTATTTTTACTTAAGCACATTACACCACTGCACTCCTCTGACACAATAGCATATAATTATCACCACCCTACTGCATCATAGCTATTCAGTGCATTACAGTAGATATGTGATGACAGTTACATTGAAAATAGCTTCATTTTGGATGATGTCACCTCTAACTTGGCCACTTACCACATACATTTGTTTGCATTTTGTTAGTGATGTTAATATTGTTCCCATAACGCCTAGCAAGGAGCCACGAATCAGACCCGCCCCTAAGGGACCACCTGCCGGGCGCTGTCCACAATCCGGGATGATTCTCAAATGCTTTCAAACTATAAGAAAGCCAATGTTGAGGGCTGTAATGGGTTGACTTCATATCCACTTTTTGAATTGTGGATATTGAATCCCTTTAGGATCATGGTAATGACAGCTAACCTTATCGGGATAATTTGCAGTGTTCAACCAATTTTAGCCTACCACACTAACTCTAAGTGATCTATGCATCATGCACACATAAAGCAAGATCCACTTGCATCCCTATGCTGTTGGGCCACATGAGACTTCATGAGGGGTAGATCCCTGTCTTTTCTATACTGTAGAACTGAATATAATCCTATGGTTCAGTCCCCCATAGTGGGGAACACTTCAGGAAGAGGCCCTTGAGCGTAGTAGGTGGCTATCGCTAATACCTGATAACAGTCATCAGACACAGATACACTGGGGTGGGACTGATCCTTCCACAGCACACCGTGCCATTCTGAAGACAGTGTCTTCCTCCCAACCTTCATTCAATGTCAGATCACAACTATTAGAGGGATTGGGGTTTACGAGTGCTGGGATGAGGATTGGATGCAAAGAGTGTGTGTGTGTGTGTGTGTGTGTGTGTGTGGGGGGGGGGGGGGGGATGTACTACAATCACCACAGGAAGTCAAGCCCTGGTCCACGAGTCCCTGCTAGAGGAATTTAGAAGTAGTAGAATGGCTTAGATAGCCTCTTGGGTTGCTAGTGGCTCAGTAGGCCTTGCTACTATAGGCTACCAGTTGTATATACTGGTTCACAGTCAGCACTTCACTGGTCTCTATGGGCCCAGAGATGTGATTAAGTGTTAATACCGTAGGCTACATATCATGACCCAGTGGTTATCCTCTCTTCCTTCTGCTAAATTCTTCTCCGTCCTGTCTCCTGACTTTGCCTCTTCGACCCCTACTCTCCTCCCTTTTCACAACTTTTGAATCTCACTGTCCCCTTTCCTCCCGGCCGGCCCTACCTTCCCCTCCCGCTCCGTGGCTGAGTGACTCACTGTGTGCTAACAGAACAGGGTTGCAGGCATCTGAGTGGATACCTAAACTTCCGGAGGACCTATCTTCCTTCCATTCCCAACTCTTTACCTCTTCCTCTGTATCTGCTGCTAAAGCCGCTTTCTTTCACTCTAAATATCAAGCTTCCTTATCCAACCCTGGGAAACTCTTCCCTCCTTAATCCTCCACCTCCTCCCACTCTCTCTCTCTGCGAATGACTTTGTCAACCACTTTGGAAACCCTGATTAAAAGCACCTGCTGCTCATCTGTTGTTATTTACAAATGCTGTTTTGAATTAAAATAACATTTCATTATGAAGCTTTATGGGACATCTTTTTGAGTGAAAACCCATTACACGTCTTTGTTTGTCTGAATTCACGGGTGTTACGTAACAGCTAAGCTTCTGGGGAGAGCGCGATGGTTCTCTTTTGATTAGTTACCTTCCTAAGTTCTCCCATGTCACCCCACTCCTCCGCACACTCCACTGGCTTCCATCTTCTTCAAGACCCTGGGGCTTGCCTACAGAGCAGCAAGGGGAACTACACCTCCGTACCTTCAGGCTATGCTAAAACCCTACATCCCAACCCGAGCACTCCATTCCGCCAACTCTGGTCTCATGGCCCTCCCACCCCTACGGGAGGGCAGTTCCTGCTCAGCCCAGTCAAAGCTGTTCTCTGTCCTTGCACCCCAATGGTGGAACAAGCTTGCCCTTAAAGTCAGGACAGTGGAGTCCCTGCCCTTCTTTCGAAAACGCCTGAAACCCTACCTCTTTGAAGAGTATCTTAAATAACTCTCACGGCACCTCCACCCCCGTTAATGTCATACCATTAAATATAGTTTTGTATTGAAGATTTTCTGCAACATGCAGCACTGATTAAATAGCAGATGGTTCATGTTTGTTGCATTGACATAAAATATTTGAAAGAATGTGATCAGAAGGATTTGACGGGATGTTAAAATGTATGATTGAAAATTAAATACAGAGTTAACATTTTATGTGAGGTACCTTAAATGTGACCATGTTAACTTTTACAGCCAATACAGGTGATTTTATAACAAATGCTACAGCATAAGCAAACTGAGCACCATTTATGGGCCTGAGCTACTTAAAGTGACCGATTTGCAGTCAAAATATGTTTAGTGATGTATTCTAACACTGTAAACAACCATTTTAACACTTTCTGAAGAGCTAGAAAAGTTGGGATAATTGTGTGAAACTTCCTGAGAGATTGTCTATATATGGCTAATGGCAGAGAGCCTGGTTGCCTCCACCATCCCTTTTCTAGCGAAGCACGGCCAGTGTTCTCAAAAAGCACCACTTTCTCCCTCACTCTCAAAGAGTGAAGTGCTTTAGGTTTGGGGCTCTGAAATAGCAGTGTGGAGATAGACCATACATATATCGATGAAAATGTATTTTTGTTGTGAGACCCTCTGCTTCCAGGCCTCTTCTCTGTTCTCTTCATGTCTTTTAAAGGATGACTCAAGTACCGGTACTTTTAAAGGACAAAGCGGTACAGCCACGGTTATTTATGTAACCTCCCTTTTAGATATCAAACGTATCCTTGAAAAGGGACAGGATGTGCGTAGTGTACTAACCATGTTTTAATGTGGAACATGGCAGCAGAATGTCATTGGGTAATGTCAGCAGTACTTTACTTGTAGTTCTGAACCCTATCTTTCATCTTGCCCCCCGGTATACTGAAGGAGCCATGTCAGAATGGCAGCTGGTATGGCTGCTTAGTATTTTACTAAAGGCCGGATGAAAGGGGTTTTGTGCAAGAAAGAGTACAAGAAAGGGATTTGAGGGCTGTCAGTGAGTGGACAGATGTTTGATGATCGCTCCAAGATGGACTAAAGTTTGTGGAAGTCAAAATGTATTGTATTACAATTGATTTTAAAAAGTTTTAACAATATCAAATAGTAGCTAACTAGTTAGAAAATATAAGATAATTAATGTATCACTATGTGAGCTTTATCTGTTTTATACAGGTCGGAGCTGCCCTTTCGGACACGTCAATCTTGGATATAAATAATAAAAACACACATCAAAATATTACGTCAACTAGCAAGAGATTAAGAATATTAGTCATCCATAAAGGGCCTTTTCTCAGCTACCATGGATACAAACAAATCTAAATGCAACACACAGACATTGTCCCATAGTCCTGCCATGGCTAAAACTCATAATATCCATGACACAAATGCTTAGTGTGCAGTAAACCGCATCATCGGAAAGATCTCAATTGCATACTTCTCACGTCATCCTCACTCCTCTCTCTTCATCTCCTTCTCAAAACCCATTGGATGAGGTCAGAGGACATGGACCTCTGGCTTTCTCATCCAATTGGTTTTGAGAGGAGATGATGAGAGAGGACGTGAGGAGTATGCAATTGAGATCTTCCCATCATCTGCTTTTCAGCTGGTGTCACATAAGCACTCATTCCCCTTGTGGCGCGTGAATGTGGACATTAGCATTTTACAAACTGAACCGATAAAGCCGTGACAAACTCGCAATCCACAACAAACAAAGCACTCAAAGCACGCATGCCAGCCAACATATCCAAGTTAAGACAACGGCGCAAAAACAAAAACAAACATAACTGGGCTCCACTGACAACACCACCAGATGGCAAATGGGTCCATTTTGTAGCGGCAGAGGGAGGGAAGAGATTTTATCAGTTGCCAGTAAACCGTTGCACAGAAAGTGCTCATAAACAAAGACATTACGCGGACCCCATGGACCGAGTACACAAATAACAGCCCCGTAATGTGGTTAGTCTGGACTCGGGATAGTTCTGTTAGCCTGAGGGTGGCCACAGTAGGAGAACACTGGACTCCACAGTTAGCCATTATCAGATGACAGCTGGCAGATAGAGTCATAATAGGATTCTACTAGGTTCGAGAAGATACCAGTATGGCAATATTTTTTAAACAGAAAGCAGACCAAACTCCTTGGTCCTTTAAACCTGCTGTATGTAAAATATTGTGTGATATAGCTTGGAAAATAAATACATGTGACTGGATGACAACATAATGATTTTTGTTTCCCCCAAAATTTCAGGTCTGCTGAGCGCAAAATTCTGTGCAACTTCCAGTGCACATTTATTGTGTGCACGCTTTTTTTACCTTCCAGCTGATGGCGAAACCAGAGTCGCACCTCATTATTTCTGTCTCATGCACAAATTCATGTTCTTACTCCTATCTATGAACAGAGAAAGTGAAATATCCCTCCATATTAAAAAAGACCCAACGCGCTAATGGTAAGACTAATGGTAGCCAATAGATAAACTTTTCTACTCATTCATTACTGCTGCAGTGCTTGTTGTAGCGCTGTGTGGAAATAGGAAGAATGCGCTCACACAAAGTGCTGAGTGCTGTTGACAGTGCTGAGTGAGAACTTAAACATGAACTCACTCATAAAAACAGCAGCTATTTGCTGTGTTCGTTGACAGGCTCTCTCTAGTCATGATTTTAAACGTTTTGAAATCTTTCAGTATCAACTTTGCTGTAGCTTTCTTTTATGCCTGCTACGTTACTGCAGACACGGTAATCGGAGCCATCGGATTGACCAGCAGTGTGCCTATAGTGCACTGAATTTGCTCTCCGGGCAGGAAGGCAGAGTTTGTACCTTCAGACACATGAAATGTTTAAAAAAAGCAACACTTTACACTTCAACTGTGTATATGTATATATATATATATATACATAGTTGAAGTCGGAAGTTTACATACACTTAGGTTGTAGTCATTAAAACTCGTTTTTCAACCACTCCACAAATTTCTTGTTAACAACTCTAGTTTTGACAAGTAATTTTTCCAACAATTGTTTACTGACAGATTATTTCACTTATAATTCACTGTATCACAATTCCAGTGGGTCAGACGTTTACAATCACTAAGTTTACTGTGCCTTTAAACAGCTTGGAAAATTCCCGAAAATGATCTCATGGCTTTAAAAGCTTCTGATAGGCTAATTGACATAATTTGAGTCAATTGGAGGTGTACCTGTGGATGTATTTCAAGGTACCTGTGGATGTATTTCAAACTCAGTGCCTCTTTGCTTGACATCATGGAAAAATTCAAAAGAAATCAGCCAAGACCTCAGAAAAAAATTGTAGACCTCCACAAGTCTGGTTCATCCTTGGGAGCAATTTCCAAACGCCTGAAGGTACCACGAACACCATGGGACCACGCAGCCTTCATACCGCTCAGGAAGGAGATGCCTTCTGTCTCCTAGAGATGAAGGTACATTGGTGCGAAAAGTGCAAATCAATCCCAGAACAACAGCAAAGAACCTTGTGAAGATGCTGGAGGAAACAGGTACAAAACTATCTATATCCACAATAAAACGAGTCCTATAACGACATAACCTGAAAGGCCGCTCAGCAAGGAAGAAGCCACTGCTCCAAAACCGCCATACAAAATCCAGACTACGGTTTGCAACTGCACATGGGGACAAAGATCATACTTTTTGGAGAAATGTCCTCTGGTCTGATGAAACAAAAATAGAACTTTTTGGCCATAATGACCATCGTTATGTTTGGAGGAAAAAGGGGGAGGCTTGCAAGCCGAAGAACACAATCCCAACCGTGAAGCACGGGGGTGGCAGCATCATGTTGTGGGGGTGCTTTGCTGCAGGAGAGACTGGTGCACTTCACAAAATAGATGGGATCATGAGGTAGGAAAATATGTGGATATATTGAAGCAACATCTCAAGACATCAGTCAGGAAGTTAAAGCTTGGTCGCAAATGGATCTTCCAAATGGACAAGCATACTTCCAAAGTTGTGGCAAAATGGCTTAAGGACAACAAAGTCAAGGTATTGGAGTGGCCATCACAAAGCCCTGACCTCAATCACATAGAACATTTGTGGACAGAACTGAAAAAGCATGTGCGAGCAAGGAGGCCTACAAACCTGACTCAGTTACACCAGCTCTGTCAGGAGGAATGGGCCAAAATTCAAGAGACTTATTGTGGGAAGCTTGTGGAAGGCTATCCGAAACGTTGACCCAAGTTAAACAATTTAAAAGCAATGCTACCAAATACTAAATGAGTGTATGTAAACTTCTTACCCACTGGGAATGTGATGAAAGAAATAAAAGCTGAAATAAATCATTCTCTACTATTATTCTGACATTTCACATTCTTTAAATAAAGTGGTGATCCTAACTGACCTAAAACAGTCAATTTCTACTTGGATTAAATGTCAGGAATTGTGAAAAACTGAGTTTAAATGTATTTGGTTAAGGTGTATGTAAACTTCCGACTTCAAATGTATATATATATTTTTTTTTCGAGGGTGAAATATTACTTGGAATTTGTGAAAATGATAATGCCCTTTTAGTGTAAAATGTTTGAAAAGACCGCCTGAAATTTCAGACGGTTTGGTGGGATGGAGTTTTGGCCTGCCTGGTGACATCACCCTTTAGAATCCATAGCGGCCGTCAATGGCCTTTCTTTACATTTCTGTAGCGGCTGCGAACATCCTTGTTTTTCTAACAATAACATCTGTGTCAATATCTCAAATGAACTTGCTAACAACCTGTTGTCGTATTCTCGCAGCTGTTGTCATCAACCTAAAACAAGAAACAGGGTATGCTGTCATTTGCCTTCAAATTTTTAAAAAGACTTAATTACAAAAAATGATGGCGCTGAAGCGGCCACAACCTTTCACTGTGGAAACGGTTGTATCTATGTTGGTTGGTGATACGGATTCGGACACTCCTTGCACTTTCAAAGTGATGATGTCGAGTAGTTTGAAATAAGTAAAGTGCAGATATACACTGAGTATACCAAACATTAGGAACAACTTCCTAATTTTGAACTGTGCCACCCCATATTGCCCTCAGAACAGCCTCAATTTGTTTGGGGCACGGACTCTAAAAGGTGTTGAAAGCGTTCCACAGAGATGCTGGCCCATGTTGACTCCAATGCTTCCCACAACTGTGTCAAGTTAGCTGGATGTCCTTGGGTTGGTGTCCCATACTTGCTACACAGAGGAAGCTGTTGAGCGTGAAAACGCCAACAGCGTTGCAGTTCTTGTCACAAAATTACCATACCCCGCTCAAAGGCACTTAAATCTTTTGTCTTGCCCATTCGGCCTCCGAATAGCACACATACACAATCCATGTCTCAATTGCTCAAATGATTGCGCTCCGTCTAATTGAAATACTTACAGTGTTTAGTTGTATATAGTCAGCTAACTAGTTGGTTGTTTGTCTTGTTTCTAATAATGTAATTCATATGGAAATGGCCCAAGCTGCTTGTAATAGCTAGCTAGCTAATCTGTCAAGGAAGAAAAGTTGTGTGTGGCGGTAAATTTGGGCTGTGCTTGCGAAGCATCAACCTCAGCTGTCACTTTCACTAGCTAGCCAGTCAGACAACCAGTTAACTAGCCACCAAAATGGAGATGAAATTCATTTGTGTATCTGCTAAGCTCAGGTCATGGTTAGTCATGTCAAAATCAAATCAATTCAAATGTTATTGGTCATGGAGTAACTATACCTAGCTAGCTCACAGACACACGTTGGCCACCTAGCTAACGTGTGTCTGTGAGATGTTTCATATTATACATGCTGCTGCTACAGTTAGAATACAGACAGTACAGTCGTGGCCAAAAGTTTTGAGAATGACACAAATATTAATTTTCACGAAGTCTGCTGCCTCAGTTTGTATGATGGCAATTTGCATATACTCTATAATGTTATGAAGAGTAATCCGATGAATTTCAATTAATTGCAAAGTCCCTCTTTGCCATGCAAGTGAACTGAATCCCCGAAAAACATTTCCACTGCATTTCAGCCCTGCCACAAAAGGACCAGCTGACATCATGTCAGTGATTCTCTCGTTAAACCAGGTGTGAGTGTTGACGAGGACAAGGCTGGAGATCACTATGTCAATGCTGATTGAGTTCGAATAACAGACTGGAATCTTCAAAAGGAGGGTGGTGCTTGGAATCATTGTTCTTCCTCTGTCAATCATGGTTACCTGCAAGGAAACACGTGCCGTCATCATTGCTTTGCACAAAAAGGGCTTCACAGGCAAGGATATTGCTGCCAGTAAGATTGCACCTAAATCATCCATTTATCGGATCCTCAAGAACTTCAAGGAGAGCGGTTCAATTGTTGTAAAGAAAGCTTCAGGATGCTCAAGAAAGTCCAGCAAGCGCCAGGACCGCCTCCTAAAGTTGATTCAGCTGTGGGATCGGGGCACCACCAGTACAGAGCTTGCTCAGGAAAGGCAGCAGGCAGGTGTGCGTGCATCTGCATGCACAGTGAGGCAAAGACTTTTGGAGGATGGCCTGGTGTCAAGAAGGGCAGCAAAGAAGCCACTTCTCTCCAGGAAAAACATCAGGGACAGACTGATATTCTGCAAAGGTACAGGGATTGGACTGCTGAGGACATCAGTAAAGTCATTTTCTCTGATGAATCCCCTTTCCAATTGTTTGGGGCATCCGGAAAAAAGCTTGTCCGGAGAAGACAAGGTGAGCGCTACCATCAGTCATGTGTCATGCCAACAGTAAGCATCCTGAGACCATTCATGTGTGGGGTTGCTTCTCAGCCAAGGGAGTGGGCTCACTCACAATTTTGCCTAAGAACACAGCCATGAATAAAGAATGGTACCAACACATCCTCCGAGAGCAACTTCTCCCAACCATCCAGGAACAGTTTGGTGATGAACAATGTGTTTTCCAGCATGATGGATCACCTTGCCATTAGGCAAAAGTGATAACTAAGTGGCTCGGGGAACAAAACATCAATATTTTGGGTCCATGGCCAGGAAAATCCCCAGACCTTAAAACTTCTTATGGCTGCAGGGGCAGTATTGAGTAGCTTGGATGAAAGGTGCCCATTTCAAACGGCCTGCTCCTTAGTCATAGTTCCTAATATTTGCATATTATTATTAGTATTGGATAGAAAACACTCCAAAGTTTCTAAAACGGTTTGAATTATGTCTGTGAGATTAACAGAACTCATATTGGCAGGCAAAATCCTGAGTTGAAATCAAAACAGCAAGTCAGAAATCTGAGGTTGTCTGTATTAAAGAAATCCAATTGATTTATGACTGAGGTTGCACTGCCTAGGCGTTCCACTAGATGTCAGCAATTAATAGAAATTACAATGAGACTTCTATGATGTTGTGGGAGAGAATGAGAGCAGAATCAGTCAGGTGTCCATCAAGTAGCCATGCGCTAACCATGCCACTTCCTCATGCAAGTCACTGACGTTCCATTGCTCACGCAGACAAGAAGGAATACTCTGGTTGGAACTTTATTGAAGCTATATGTTAAAAACATCCTAATGATTGATTCAGTACTTAGTTTGAAATGTTTCTTCGACCGGTAATATCACATTTTGAAGTTTTTGTCCGATATAACGCTGACCAGAATTAGCGTTTGGATATGTAAACCAGAGGCGCTAACAAAAGAAGGTATTAGGACATAAATAACAGATTTTTTCCAACAAAACAAACATTTATTGTGGACCTGGGATTCCTGCTGTGCTTTCTGATCTAAATCAACAAAGGTAATGAAATATTTATCATGTATTGTTTATTGTATTGTATTGTATATTGTATATTGTATATTGTTTATAGTGATGCTATCTTTGCAGCTGTGGTATGCTAGTTTGAGCGCCGTCTCAGATTATAGCGTGCAATTATTTTTCCGTAAAGTTTTTTTGAAATCTGACATAGCGGTTGCATTAAGGAGAGGTATATCTATAATTCAATGTGTATAACTTGTATTATCATCTTTATTTATAATGAGTATTCATGTTGAAACGAAGGGATATGCAAAGTCACTTGATGTTTTTGCATTTACTGAATCTTGTAGCCTCAATGTAAACTCAGATTTTTTGATATAAATATGAATTTAATCAAACAAAACACGCATGTATTGTGTAACATGAAGTCCTATGAGTGTCATCTGATGAAAATAATCGAAGGTTAGTGATTCATTTTATCTCTATTCTGGTTTTTGTGAAGCTATATTTTGCTGGGAAAAATGGCTGTGATTATTTTTGGTTTTGTGGTGACCTAACATAATCGTTTGTAGTGCTTTCGCTGAAAAGCCTTTTTGAAATCGGACACTTTGGTGGGATTAACAACAAGATTACCTTTAAAATGATATAAGACACATATATGTTTGAGGAATTTTAATTATGAGATTTCTTGTTTTTGAATTTGGCGCCCTGCACTTTCACTGGCTGTTGTCATATTGGTCCCGATATCGCGACTGCAGCCATAAGAATTAATTCCATTGAGAACTTGTGGTCAATCCTCAAGATGCAGGTGGACAAACAAAACCCCACAAATTCTGACAAACTCCAAGCAATGATTATGCAAGAATGGGCTGCCATCAGTCAGGATGTGGCCCAGAAGTTAATTGACAGCATGCCAGGGCAGATTGCAGAGGTCTTGATAAAGAAGGGTCACCACTGCAAATATTGACTTTTAGCATCAACTTCATGTAATTGTCAATAAAATCCTTTGACACATGAAATGCTTGTAATTATACTTCAGTATTCCATAGTAACATCTGACAAAAATATCTAAAGACACTGAGGCAGCAGACTTTGTGAAAATTATATTTGTGTCATTCTCAAAACTTTTGGCCACGACTGTAAACAACTGCCCATGAATGTCTAATAGCGTTTTTGTCTTTCTCTCAGACAATACCGCTTCGATACAGAGAAGTTGATGACTCTCAAGAGATGTGAAAGGTCCCATAACAACAATCTCCCCTTGTATCAAAGTGACTCCGAACACCTCACTGCACCACCCAAACACACCATATGCAAGTATTCCCATTATATGTCATACATTTCCATAACTGTTTCTGCATACCGCTGTGCAAATTAACCTTGGTCTCCAGAGCAAATAAACCTGAATATAAGCCATGTCTACTTATTTGCTGTATTGACATACTAATCTACTGTTTTATTGAAACATGTTTATTTGCAAACAAATAAATTGAAATGATACACCAACCTTTCAAGAAACCATGTTTTCTGTAAAAAAAAAAATGTTAAAAGGAGACTGTATGTCTCAATAATGGGGCATTGAGATGGGCTGTTGGCAAAGATGTGCAACTTTTGAGGGGGGCTTGACTTGTAGAAAGTTGTGTATTGTTGATTATGAACACCTACAGTTGTGCTATTGAGTAGACAAGCACTGCCAACAATATAGTGAATAGGCTAGAAGAGTATACTAACAGCCCCTCTCCCCCATGCCAAAGAACTGACTGCAAGGGTGTGAAAATATTGAGCACTTGGCTTCTAGACAATTTAATGTATTGGGGATTTTGTTTTCTCAAGAGGATATTGTGCTTTCATAAATACTTTTGGCTATCCTGGGTTGTTTCAGAGTCAGAAGATGTTGAGCTTGTTCCGACCTGAACGCTTCAATGTACATTTTAGTCATTTAGCAGACACTTTTCCAGAGAAACTTGTAGGACAAATTAGGGATAAGTGCCTTGATCAAGAGCATATCAGCAAATTTTTCACCTAGTCAGCTCAGGGATTTGAACTAGTGACCTTTTGGTTACTGACTGGCCCCAATGGATCTACAGGCTCCGTTCTACTAAAGCTGGTGTCAAGGTCATCGTCATCAGTAGCAGGATCAGTCTGTAGGACACACAGTAGTCAGTGATTAGCCAACATTTTACTACTTTGTTCACATCAATACACACTCAAACAAGGTACTATATCCACCCACCATCCTCATGTCAATATATCATGCATGCTAACCTTCACACACAATAGCCACCCTCAACAGACACCAGTCGGTTACCCACACCCAATACCTCCTATTCTCCAATTTAGACTTCAAGCCTTGTATGAACAATCAACTTTACCCTCCATAATACAGTGAAAACTACAGTAGAAGTTGTACCCTACTTCTAAACACACCAATTATGACATCAAGACACAGACCACGTTTATGCCTAGCTCCAGTACATTTATTTGCTAATCATGGAGTCATGGAAAGATTTAGCAAAGGTGACTTGTGCTGAGCTTGATGTTGATGCCGCTGCAGATGTTGAGGGGATCGGACTCTAAATAGTCATGTTAGCCTCTGCGGTAGTTAGATACGGTCCGGTAAGCTGTAGCTAATATAACCTAACGAAGCTAACGTTAGCTTGCAAAGTTACAAATCATATCAGTAGAAAGCAGCTGGCTAAATACATTGATTTGCTTGAAATGTCTAGCCAGCGTATTTATGAAAGCTACCTAGCTAGTTAGATTTGGGTTTAGCTAGGTAATGTTAGTTAGCTCAGTTTGCTCAGCTCGTCTTATTTTCTGCTGCGTTGATGTTGGCTGATCGGATGCCTTCCTCTTTGAAGTGAAGGGGAAAATCGATGGAATAGCATCACTTTTCAACATTCGACGACCTGGCAACCCCATCAGTTGAGACTTCTGTTCCGTTTTGAAATCTGGCTACAAACACAGACATTTTGATATTTCTTGGATCAGAGATCTTTCTAAAATGATGAGATGTTCATGTCTCCTCCCTAATAATGGGAGTCGTTGTCCCTAAGGCAGGAAGGCAGGCGATAAGCTTAGCTCCAAAATAAGCCCATAGAAACACATCAGGCTTATTTTGGACAGATTTTGGCGAGATTGAAACCTCTCGCTTCGCCTCTTCCTCTCTGACTAGATCTACCTCCATGGGGCAATAAGTATGTCCTGAAATCATTGTGGTTTGCATACAACCAGGAAATGCAGAAGGCTCGTTTCTACCGGTGAGATGCAGAAACGCTCGTATTTGCGTGTAGTGAGGATTTTTATGACATAACATATTATAAGGGCATATATAGTGAAATAGAGCAGCGGTTAAATTTCTCTTTAAGGTTTTTTCTTTATTCGTTTTTTTTATACCTATTCTTAGACTTGGTGCTTGAACAGTTCAGACTATATCTGTAAATGTTGATTTCATCTACTTCTTATCTGGCTGTAATTGTCACGCCCTGGCCTTAGTATTCTTTGTTTTCTTTATTATTTTAGTTAGGTCAGGGTGTGACATGGGGAATGTTTGTGTTTTGTCTCGTCTTGGGTGGTTATATGGTAAAGGGGGTGTTGGGTTTAGTGTATGGGGTTGTGGTTAATGAATGTGTCTAGGTAAGTCTATGGTTGCCTGAGTGGTTCTCAATCAGAGACAGCTGTCTTTCATTTGTCTCTGATTGGGAGCCATATTTAAGGCAGCCATAGGCATTATGTGTTTGTGGGTAATTGTCTATGTAGAACTTTTGTAGCTTTTGTATTGCACTTACGTTTGTAGCTTCACGGTTGTTTTGTTGTAAGTGTTCGTTTCGTGTTTCACTCATCTCTAATAAAGAGAATGTATTTTTCACATGCTGCGCTTTGGTCCTCTCTCTCACCGCAAGACGATCGTGACAGTAATGATAAGCATGTCTTGATGCTCTTTATTTACCCCCTCTCCTCCCCATTACTTCCCAGCTAAGCCTTGAGGAGGAGGAAGTTGCTTTACTGTACAGCATGACTAATTGACCATGTGCGTAAACTGTACTATTAGAAGATCCGTGTTTCAAGAAAATATACACAAAACCCCTCTTATTTAAAATTAGACAATGGAATGGGAAAGGGCTAAGTATGTCAAACTAGAAAACAAATACATGGCCCTATCCTCCCATAGTAAACCATTTACTTCAGCTTCTTCAGTGAACAGTTCCATTCCTGGCCTCAACCCTATAGGGGTATACTGCACGCTATCCTTTGGCTTCTCACTGACTACCATCCACCTGAACAGACACTACAGCTACAAACACTAGCTAAATAGGGCAGATGCTTTTCTACTGTGTCAGACTAATCTACAATGTGGTCTCTTAAGCCTTGTTCACATTGGCAGTTTTAAGTGAAGCAAATCATTATTTTCTTTGCATATCCGATTAAAATCTATTATTTTTCCTGCAGTCTGGACAGCCAAAAGCCACATGAAATTGGATATTTCAAGCCACATTTCAAACCATCATTCGTAGGTGGTATGAAGTCAGATACAAATCCGATTTCTGGGCATGCGACTTGTGTCTGAACAGTCAAATCTTATTTATTTGCCATCAAGTGGTTTTTAGACTGTTAATTGGCATATCTTGTTTGCTAGCTACTCTGTAGACAGTTTGACAAGAACATAATGTGATAGTTACAATAGCATATTAATTGTTTACAAACTAATTAGTGAATGTGCTAGAAGGCTAAACAGCTGCCTAGATAGCTAGTTGACTGCTGTGGCTAGCCAAAAAGGACTCGTTTTGAAAGTTGGATCATCTTATCCTTGAGGCTTTAAATGTGTTCTTACACTATGATTTTGAACATTCACAGCAACTGGGAAACATCCATGGCAGGCATTGTTGTCACCTTAGCTTGCTACTTAACTTCTGAGTGATATGAAGAACGAGCAGCACCACCAATCAAACTACGCCACTGCGCACACACACACGTTGCTACTATGACAACTAGCATAGCCATGTCAGCAAATGACTGCTGTCTGAACACACACACATCCGATTTGGTCACTTATAACTTGCTGTTTGGACAGTCAGTATTCCAAAATGGATTTGAAAATCCAAACTGATTTGAGCATTAAGGGCTGCAGTGTGAACAAGGCTTTAGACAACTGTAACTCCAGCAGCCTGATGTGTTGTAATACTAGCTGGGACAACATCCCTTGACATGGGATGTGCAATAACCAGGGCTTATTTTCTGTGATGCATCAGACTCTCTCTTTTCCTTAGACACAACACTGGAAGCTAGTTGCTCCCGAATAGGCTGGTGACATGCACATACACCAGATGATGACCCAAGATTGACAGCATTGTTGAGAACTTTAATTTACTATTAATTGCTATATTAGTAGATGCATGATTGTGGTTCCCTGTTTGTTACCTTGGCTTCCCAATTTGATGTCGGTCGAATCGAATTTGTCCTATAATATAACCACTCTGTCAAGGTGGAGACAGTGAGACAGTAGTTAAATGTTGAAGTGAGAAAGCATCAGATATAACTTTCCAAAAGAAACGCACCTGCTGCATTTCGACTACTTCCTATAGATGTTGGATATTAATTTGACCACCCTTTTGCAGGATAACTTTCCTACCATACAGGAAATGTAACACTTGTAGTATATTTGAGGTTTAAAAAGGCTTCTAAAGTGTGTAATTTCCACTTAAAAATTCACATTCCCTGCTGCTGCAGTATTATTTTCCTGCTGTAGCAAACTGGCTCAAATTAAGATCCTACATCTGTACCTTGACTCTCGAGGGAATCTAGTTTATTCTAAGGCAGGTATTCCCAAACTGGCCAAATGCCGTTGGGGGTACGCCAAATAAAAATGTGAATCACATTAAAAATATATATAATGTAAAAAATGATTCACATTTTCAAACAGTCCATTTATATTTTCCAATGGGCTATACATTTGGGCGAGTTTTTCTCTCTCGCCTGAGTAGCCTCGTTTCACTGGCAAAAATTAAATTAAACCATCCAGTGTTCAGCGAAATACCAACAATGTCAAATACAGGTAGCCTAGTCAAATAATTAACATCCAATCACATTAACCGTTACTCTCTCGCGGGAATTCCACTAATGGTCCGTATGTAGCCAAACAGCTGCTGCTCATTCCGTTTGCTCGAAAATGAATAAATGGTTAAAAAAGTAAGGCCCGCGTCCATAAAGACACATACCAGCTCTACTGGTAGTACTGTTACTACCAGCAGTACTACACCTGCACCTGTCGACGACGCAAGTTATTTTTCTTCCACGAGCACATCCAATGCTAGAATAAGTAATTCTACATTTGTTTTTAGCCCAGCTAGCATGGACACTGACAGTTGTGAATCTGATACAGCCGAAGAGCTACTGCCCCCTTACCCGGGAAAGCACCGAACAACAGCCAGGGACGTTGGACCATCGAAGAGGTGCAAATATGATGAGAACTACATTGATTTGGGGTTCACTTATATTGGGAGAAGTGCCTTTCCTCAGCCACAGTGTGTTATACACAACAATTCAAAAGTTTGGGGTCACTTAGAAATGTCCTTGTTTTTGAAAGAAAACCACATTTTTTGTCCGTTAAAATAACATCAAATTGATCAGATATACAGTGTAGACATTGTTAACTTCTTATGATTGCAGGGGCAGTATTGAGTAACTTGGATGAAAGGTGCACAGAGGTGCCCAGAGTAAACGGCCTGCTCCTCAGTCATAGTTGCTAATTTATGCATATTATTAGTATTGGATAGAAAACACTCTGAAGTTTCTAAAACGGTTTGAAATATGTCTGTGAGTATAACAGAACTCATATGGCAGGCAAAAACCTGAGAAAAAATCCAAATAGGAAGTGGAAATTCTGAGGCTGGTCGATTTTTCAACCAAGATCCCATTGAAATCACAGCGAGATATGGATGAGTTTGCACTTCCTACGGCTTACACTATATGTCAACAGTCTGTAGAACCTTGTCTGATGCCTCTACTGTGAAGTGGGGCCGAATGAGAGGGGAATTAGTCAGGTCTGCCATGAACTGACCATTCTTTGACCATGCACGTTCACATGAGAGGGAGCTCTGTTCCATCGCTCATCTGAAGTCAATGTTTCTCCGGTTGGAACGTTATTCAAGATTTATGTTAAAAACATTCTAAAGATTGATTCAATACATCGTTTGACATGTTTCTACGGACTGTTACGGAACTTTTGGACATTTCGTCAGGTTTTAGTGAACGCGCTTCCCTGGCGTTGGATTTGTTTACCAAACACGCTACAAAAATAGCTATTTGGACATAAATGATGGACATTACCGAAAAAGACGAACATTTCTTGTGGAAGTGGGAGTCCTGGGAGTGCATTCCGATGAAGATCAGCAAAGGTAAGTGAAGATTTATAATGCTTTTTATGAGTTTTGTTGACTGCACAATTTGGCGGGTAACTGTATGGCTTGCTTTTGTGGCTGAACGCTGTTTTCAGATTATTGAAAATTGAGTTTTGTCGTAAAGCTTTTTGAAATCTGACACAGCGGTTGCATTAAGAACAAGTGTATCTTTAATTCTATGTAAAACATGTATCTTTCATCAAAGTTTATGATGAGTATTTCTGTTACTTGACGTGGCTCTCTACAATTTCTCCGGATATTTTGGAGGCATTTCTGAACATGGCGCCAATGTAAACTGAGGTTTTTGGATATAAATGTGAACTTAATCGAACAAGACATATATATATTGTGTAACATGAAGTCCTATGAGTGTCATCTGATGAAGATCATCAAAGGTTAGTGATGAATTTTATCTCTATTTGTGCTTTTTGTGACTCCTCTATTTTGCTGGAAAAATGGCTGAATTTTTCTGTGAGTTGGTGGTGACCTAACATAATCGTTTGTGCTGCTTTCGCTGAAAAGCCTATTTGAAATCGGACACTTTGGTGGGATTAACAACAAAATCACCTTTAAAATGGTATAAGATACATGTATATTTGAAGAATTTTAATTATGAGATTTCTGTTTTGCGCCCTGCACTTTCACTGGCTGTTGTCATATCGATCCCGTTAACGGGATTGCAGCCATAAGAAGTTTAATGTTGTAAATGACTATTGTAGCTGGAAACGGCAGATTTTTTACGGAATATCTACATAGCCGTACAAAGACCGATTATCAGCAACTATCACTCCTGTGTTCCAATGGCATGTTGTGTTAGCTAATCCAAGTTTATAATTTTAAAAGGCTAATTGATCATTAGAAAACCCTTTTCCTAGGGTGCTAGGACAGCTGAAAACTGTTGTACTGATTAAAGAAGCAATAAAACTGGCCTTCTTTAGACTAGTTGAGTATCTGAAGCATCAGCCTTTTTGGGTTCGATTACAGGCTCAAAATGGGCAGAAATAAAGAACTTTCTTCTGAAACTCGTCAGTCTATTCTTGTTCTGGGAAATGAAGGATATTCCATGCGAGAAATTGCAAGAAACTGAAGATCTCGTACAACGCTGTGTACTACTCCCTTCACAGAACAGCACAAACTGGCTCTAACCAGAATAGAAAGAGGAGTGGGAGGCCCTGGTGCACAACTGAGCAAGAGGACAAGTACATTAGAGTGTCTATTTTGAGAAACAGACGCCTCACAAGTCCTCAACTGGCAGCTTCATTAAATAGTACCCGCAAAAAACAGTCTCAATGTCAACAGTGAAGAGGCGACTCCGGGATGCTGGCCTTCAAGGCAGAGTTGCAAAGAAAAAGCCATATCTCAGACTGGCCAATAAAAATAAAAGATTAAGATGGGCAAAAGAACACAGACACTGGACAGAGGAACTCTGCCTAGAAGGCCAGCATCCTGGAGACTTAGACTCTCTCCAGAACAACCCAACATTGTAGAGTTATGTGCATCCTTTCAAGCACAACCTTCTCATTAACCTGTGGTGAGTTATTCACAATTTTCAATTAACAAATAAGGTTTTATATGTAAGATGGTTATATAAAGAGCAAAATTATTGATTATTATTATTATATTGTTATTTGTGCCCTGATCCTATAAGAGCTCTTTGTCACTTCCCACGAGCCCGGTTGTGACAGAAACTCACACTCATTCTTATGTTTAATAATTTTATTGTATAGTGTGTGTGTGGCAGGCTGTGATGGCAATGATGACATTTGAGAGTGCGCTGACCCTGGTGCTAGAGGGGGTACACAGCTGGAGGTTGAATGTTTGAAGGGGTACGGGACTATAAAAAGTTTGGGAACCACTGTTCTAAGGCATCTCCGATGACTCCTTCCTTGTGTGTTTCTGCGCCCATTATATGTTGCTTCAAGTGTGTCTTTCTAATTGTTTTATTTGTATTGCTCATCTCACACAACACACGGCTTCATTACAATTAATTTGCTCCTCCATGTTGCCAATTTGTGCATCCTCGTGCTCATTGCAACAGTTACCGTTGATGTCGAAGAAGGAGCACTGAAGAGCTGCCAGGAGGATTGTGGTTAGAAAACACTGTTCACCACACTGTGTTCTGGTCCAGTGCCCTTGGGGCGAAGCAGAAGCACTCTACGTGCTAATGCGTTTCCCCCATTCTGTCCAAGACAATCAGATCTAATTGTTCCAAGTTTGTACAGCAGCAGATGAAGCATATGATTTTAGCAATAGTGTATAACCACCTGTTGGCCATGAAGCACTGATATGTTTCTAACATTCTGACCAAGACAATCAGATCTAATGGCTCAAAATCCATTCAACAACAGACTAAAGCATATGCTCTCAGCAGCCATACCAATACCATACTAGTACCACCTGTCCTATTACCTCTCTAGTCTATTGTTGAAGGTACTTGGACCTGGCATTTCTGTACAGTCTGTATCCAACCTACACTCACTATTGCACTTTGAAACAATTATGTCACAACTAGGCCTAGTTGTTTTGGCCATACCGTAAGTAAATGTCAGTGTTGGAAAAAGTACCCAATTGTCATACTTGAGTAAAAGTAAAGATACCTTAATAGAAAAAAAGTGAAAGTCTCCCAGTAAAATATTAATTGAGTAAAAGTTTCTGGTTTTAGATATACTTAAGTATGAAAAGTAAATGTAATTGCAGAAACATACTTAAGTATCAAAAGTAAAAGTATGTTGACATCTAGTGGAAGGCATAGAAACGGCAATTTGAGTCATTAGTCAATGGATACTGTAATGGCAGTGAATAGAAAACTACAAAACCAAAAAGAAAAATACTTCCTGAATGGATTTTTCTCAGGTTTTTGCCTGCCAAATCAGTTCTGTTATACTCACAGACACTATCTTAACAGTTTTGGAAACGTTAGAGTGTTTTCTATCCAAATCTACCAGTTATATGCATATCATATCTTCTTGGTCCGAGAAGCAGGCAGTTTAATTTGGGCATGCATTTCATCCAAAATTCCAAATGCTGCCCCGACCCTAGAGAAAGTACTTTACACCACTGGTAACTCTACAAAACAATTAGTCCTCGACAATGTAAGCCGTTATATAACGGTTGAAGAAGGGCTTGATTCCACTTCAAATCAAGGCTACTTTAATGCTGAGTGCAACTCCATGTTCCTTTCCCCTCTCGATAAGAGAGCTTTGCGCCGTCTGCAAGGTCATAGCTCAACATCTGTCAAAGTCAGCCTATTCCACCCACTCCGTGCTGTTGCCATTCCATCCCCCAATCTGGTGCAGGATTATAGGATAGGCAGGGCATCCCTAAACCCTCTGCATGTCACTCTGTATGGATTAAGCCTTTACTGTGCTGCCATGCTGTCACACTAACCTTTATTCACTATAGTGTTAAAAAGACCCACAACAGCACCCATTGGAGGGAAATTGTAGGAAATAGATAACGGGTCTGTAAAAGTGACATGCTTGAGTGACACTCGCATGTCAGTGGATGGACAGCCTGCACAGTCATCAACAGGGTAGCTTCTTTTTAATGTTGTCAATAGTGTTTAGTTGCCTAACGACTCACACTGAATTCACACTGAATTCTTCCGCTGCTCTATCGTTAGTTACATACTTCAGTCTGAGACTGCCATTATTGAAGTTGATTGTGGTGACGTTAAAATGAGGGATGTTGTAAATAGTCCGGTGGCCATTTGATTAATTGTTCAGCAGTCTTATGGCTTGGGGGTAGAAGCTGTTAAGGAGCCTTTTGGTCCTAGACTTGGCGCTCCGGTACCGCTTGCAGTGCGGTAGTAGAGAAAACAGTATATAACTTTGATGACTAGAGTCTCTGACAATTTTTATGGGCTTTCCTCTGACACCTCCTATTATATAGGTCCTAGATGGCAGGAAGCTTGGCCCCCGTGATGTACTGGGCCGCACATCATGGTCTAGAATGGTCTAGAATGGATTTCCATTCTTGAAATTTTCAGGGAGGTACTCAGATCCAAACTCATTTGCTTTGAAGAACCTAACATTCATAGGCGAGGTGTAACGTTTGGCTGGAGTGTTTGGGGAGCCGGGCAAAGTGATTAGTGCTCTCATAAGGGATTTGCTTTTAGAGCATTCAGACAGTGGGTGACACGAAAACCACTCACTGTAAGACACAAGAAATTCAAAACGGGCTTGTCACAGGATGTGCATTCCTTTGGCAGGAGAGACTGGGGCAGGCGAGACTGGGGCATATGCACACACACGTCACACACACACGCACATACGAACACAACAGTAGCTTGATACTAATAGCTCATACTGTATGTACGCACGCACGCACGCATACACACACATACGCACAGACAGACACAGACAACAGGAGCCTGCCAGCCTCGCTGTTTGGCCGGCTGCTTGCGTGTGGATGTAAACAGCCCTCGTGCCGAGACTCAACAGCATGCCTACAAATCCGTCCGGAGCCCACTACACACACTGAGTATACAAAACACTAAGAATACCTGCTCTTTCCATGACATAGACTGACCAGGTGAAAGCTATGACCCCTTATTGATATCACTTGTTAAATCCACTTCAATCAGTGTAGATGAAGGGGAGGAGACAGATTAAAGAAGGATTTTTGAGACAACTGAGACATGGTGAGGGTGAATGGGCAAGACAATACATTTAAGTGCCTTTGAACAGGGTATGGTAGTAGGTGCCAGGTGCAAAGGTTTGTGTCAAGAACTGCAACGCTGCTGGATTTTTCACACTCAACAGTTTCCTGTGTGTATCAAGAATGGTCTACCACCCAAAAGAGATTCAGCCAACTTGACACAACTATGGGATGCATTGGAGTCAACATTGGCCAGCATCCCTGTGGAACGCTTTCGACACCTTGTAGAGTCCATGCCCGACAAATTGAGGCTGTTCTGAGGGCAAAAGGGGGCGGATGTTTCGCCGAGAATGACACAAAGCTCTCCCGGCACTGCCGAGAATGACGCAAAGCTCTCCCGGCACTGCCGAGAATGACGCAAAGCTCTCCCGGGAATGGAGAATGACGCAAAGCTCTCCCGGGACTGCCGAGAATGACGCAAAGCTCTCCCGGGACTGCCGAGAATGACGCAAAGCTCTCCCGGGACTGCCGAGAATGACGCAAAGCTCTCCCGGGACTGCCGAGAATGACGCAAAGCTCTCCCGGGACTGCCCAGAATGACGCAAAGCTCTCCCGGGACTGCGGTGCAGAAGAAATAGCCCACAGAGCAGTGTTCTAGAGCAGTGTTCACTAACCGGTCGATCCCGATCGACCTCCAAGGCATTCCTAGTCAATCGAAAACCATTTCTGTAAAAAAAACAACTTTAAAGCCTGGTGTTCCTATTTAAAATAAAATATATTTGTCTCTGGCTGTTAGCAGTAGGTGCACCTGATTCAGCTGCCTTGTGTGCCGGGTAGGTGAACTGCTGCCATTTTGAACCATTTCATGTGTCTGAAGATACAAACTCTGCCTTCCCGGCGGCCCGGGGAGCAAATCCAGTGCACTATAGACCTACCACTGGCCAATCGGATGGCTCAGATTACCATGTCTGCAGTAACGTAGCAGGCATTAAAGAAAGCTACAGCAAAGTTGATGCTCTGAGATTTCAAAACGTTTAAAACCATGACTAGAGAAAAACTGTCAACAAATAAAGCAAAGAGCTACTGTGAGTTCATGTTTAAGTTCTTACTCAGCACTATCATCCCTTTTATAAGCCATAAAATGTGCGTTTTTCCTATTTCCACTCAGCGCTACAACAAGCACTGTAGAGCATGTGAGTGAGTAGTGACGAGTGAGTAGGAAAGTGTATCTATAGGCTTGAGTTGTTGTTATTATTAGCAGCTTGGGTCTTTTTAATATCAAGGAATATTTCACTTTCTCTGTTCATAGGAGTAACAACATGAATTTGTACATGAATTTGTGCATCCTTTTTTGGTCAGTGTCAGTGGAGGAAAGGGAGAGGAAGGATGTTGAGAGGTTGACCCTCAGTGTGCTGCTCTCTCCCTCCGCTGAGACTGACCATCAGATGCAGGCACCATCAGCCCAGTAAAATAAAAATAAAAAGGTAATTATTTAAATGTACGCTCACTCATTATTTAAATGTACGCTCAGATTTATTACCGGTGTGATCATATAGCCTTCCTCAAATTTAGAAATCTATATTTTTTTAAATGGCCTGAACAACAATGCATTGGCAGGGCAAATCAAACAAAGCCAATACGCGGTGATAATGTATTGGGCCTATAGCTGACTGCATAAACCTCATTGCTACAGTATTATTTTTAATTGGTTAATGTAGCATAGGCTTACGTTCTTCAAGTAATGTAAAAAAAAATCTGAGCGGTAGATCTCGGCTTGTATTTTGACTCAGAAAGAGGTATTGATTCAGAAAAGGTTGATGACCACTGTTCTAGAGTTTCCCTTGTTAACACAAGCAACATTTCCCTTTACTGTGGTAATTGTGATTGAATCAACGCAATAGCCACTTTCAATGCAACATACCGAAACAAAACAAACTATGCAAGATAATTTGTTGTAGATAGAACGCATCGGAGTAGGATTCTATTGCATTGACATGTACGACTCATCCCATACTCTACAGAGACTGGTGCGGCATAAACAATCAGAGCTGCAGTAGGCCTATACACAAATAGACCTATCCAATATATATGGATCTGTGCCATTTACTTTGAACTGGACTGTGTTTACAGCATGAGCGGTCGTTGCTGCACTTGTTTTGAGATCAAAGCGAGAGCTGCATGTAGCCACGTGTGCACATTCTGTTCATTTCTTTTGCTAGTTAGTGAGTTATTAGCCCAGGTATAGATCATTTGTAGTCAACAATAGGGGAGTGATTGCTGTTGTAGGAAGCACAAAATGTGTACATTTTTTAAAAATCTATAAAAAAGTGAGTCAGGTAAAGAGCTTTTTTTGGTCATAAAAGGGCAGTTTTTTGAGAACAAGTTGTCATTTACAACTCCGACCTGGCCAAGATAAAGCAAAGCAGTGCGACAAAAACAACAACACAGAGTTACACATGGGACAAACAAACGTACAGTCAATAACACAATAGAAAAATCTATATACAGTGTGTGCAAAGGAGTTAAGGCAGTAAATGGGCCAAAATGACGAAGTAATTACAATTTAGCAATTTACACTGGAGTGATAGATGTGCAGATGAGGATGTGCAAGTAGAAATACTGGTGTGCAAAAGAGCAGAAAAACAAATATGGGGATGAGATAGGTGGTTGGATGGGCTATTTACAGATGGGCTGTGTACAGTTGCAGTGATTGGTCAGCTGCTCTGACAGCCAATGCTTAAAGTTAGCGAGGGAGATATAAGTCTCCAACTTCAGTGATTTTTGCAATTCGTTCCAGTCATTGGCAGCAGAGAACTGGAAGGAAAGGCGGCCAAAGGAAGTGTTGGCTTTGGGGATGACCAGTGAAATATACTTGCTGGAGCTCGTGCTACGGCTGGGTGTCGCTATGGTGACCAGTGAGCTGAGATAAGGCAGAGCTTTACCTAGCAAAGACTTATAGATCACCGGGAGCCAGTTGTATTTTGAGACAGGCTTGAATAAGCTAAGTAGCCAATAGGCAGAGGGTAGCATAATTTGTCTGATTCTCTGTAACAATGGTATGGGTATAATAATGCAGTTTATTTTGTAAAGTGGTTTCTTGCATCAAACAACAACAATATTTCTGGTCACCTCCTTCTCTGAAGGACAAGTGGATAAACAGGTTAATGTCAATCCCTGCATGTTTTTTTTCCAAAAGTCTCATGGAATGTAGGCCTACATTGAACACCAGACATTGGCTGCTACTGTACTCTGGTAGGTCTACATTATGATCAAATAGCCACAGTAGCCTACTTGGCCACTGTCTGAAACTGTAACTTAAACTGGGTACAGCCTCAGTGTTCACAGTAAACGCGCATTGAGTGCAACTCAATATTAAGAAGGTGTTCCTAATGTTAGGTATACTCAGTGTATATCCTGCCTGCTAATTTACAACTACTCAACGAAGGCATGAAGCTTCAGCACAACAAGCACATAAGCCCAGCCTTTTCACATCACGTGTAATCACATCACCTTTCTTACACTGGTAGAATAATTATTTTTGTTGATCTGTGCTTATGGTACCTACGGAAGTCTATAGTGTATGAGTGCAGGAGTGGTATTGCATGCTGGGAAGGAAGCAACAGCCGCTCTGCGGCAGCAACAGTTGGCTCTCAACAGTCAGAGAGTTAGCTACGCCACAGACAGGGAGACGCACCGGCACTCGGCAACCACAGTTGGAAGGAAAAGGAGAGTGGAGAAGAGAAAGAGGTCAAAAAAGACACAGCCACACCAGATGGTCACTCGGCAACCAGACACTGAAGGAAGGAACAAAGGAAGAAAAAGAGGACAAAAGAGAGAGAATGTCTCTACTCACTTGAGTCGTCCGAGTCATAGCCCTCCACGTCCGGTTCCTCCTCCTTCTTGCCGGTCGCCGCGGGTGTTGGGGCGGCGGCACCGCCAAACGCCCGGTCCGGGTCGTCACCGGTGTGGGAGCGGGCCGGGTCATCCCCAGAGTTGTGGCTGGCGGAGGAGGAGCGCAGCGAGCCGGCCCGGCTGAGGGCAGGGGGTGCTGTCGGGGGGAGACCCCGCGGGTAGCGGGGGAAGTAATCAGAGATCTGCTTGATGGGCTGGATGGGGCCAGGGCACACGTCAATGGCCATGTGCTCCTGGATGCTGATGGTGGTCTTCTCGCCTTTGCGTTGTGTCATGCATGCGGTCCCTTGGAGCGCCCACCCAGCCCAGTCAAGACCCAGTCAAAACAATAACTATTCCCCAGGTGTCCCCAAATACACAAAAAAGGCTCCTCGAAAGTAAACACCAAAGCCAGCCAGAGAAAAAAAATATGAAATTTTAAGTTGTTCCTCTGAAGTCTATCCCTGAAAAGAAAGCCAGTAGCCTGAGTGGAGAGAGAGCTCCTGGCTGTTAGTGAGATGAGTAGGTCCTGGTGGCTCCTCGGACTCCCCCCCTCTAGCTTGTGCTGCACTGGGCTACATGGAGAGCCGTGGCTGGTCCGCCCTGCACGCTCTAACCATGCTGTCTGTCTGCCTCACACACTGCTGCCTGCCTGCTCTCTCTACCTCTACAACGCACCCTGCACACGGCTGCCGTTTGTTTGTGCGCGTGAGAGAGAGGGGGGGTGTGGGGGGAGATTAGTGAGGAAGGAGGTGGGCTCAGCTGATGTCACCTCTTAGCAACCAAGCGGTAAACAGGGACCGCCGGTGCGGGTACTTAATTATGCTATTAGTCCCCATCCATCTGTCAGAGAGAGGGAGGCTCTGTCGTGTGTGAGAGAAAGAGCATAAAGAGAGAGATTGCAGAGAATACCTATGTGTGTGCATGCCTGTGTGCTGTGGAGTGAAAGATAAAATGTGTCTTTGAGGGAGCGCGTCTCTGTTATAGGAGCACTATCGCAAATGTAAGTGTGTGTGTGAAAGAGAAGTGAATAGCTCCGTGTGAGTGTGGGGACTGTAGAGCATAGGCATAATGTGTGTCTGTAAGGAAGAGTGTCTGTGTACTTATGAGGAGCACTAGCGTTCGTGTACGTATATATGTATGTGTTGGTGAGAGAGAGAGCGAGCGAGCAAGCTAGCGACAAAGAGAAAGAAAGAAAAAAGAAAGAGAGGCAAAGTATTTTGGGGAGGGAGGGGGCCCTGGGGTATCTCTGACCAGCCCATGTTTGGGATTAGCAGTGAGACAATTAAACATTGGTCACCTTCTATCAAACAAATATCTAGAGCAACAGTTGCTGAATAACAAAGATCACAATTACAATTAAGAATTGAAAAATGGAATGTCTGTGTAATCGAGTGGTAACACTGGCTGTGTTTAGATAGGCAGCCCAATTCTGATATTTTTTTCATTAATTGGGCTCTGATGTGATTGGTCAAAAGACCAATTAGTGGAAAAAAGATCAGAATTGGGCTGCCTGTCTAAACGCAGCCTTAGAGCCCAGATTGTTGTGGGTTCAAACCCCACAACCACCTATGATGTTATCAGGTCTTAATTTAAAATCAGTCCTTTTCAACTTTTTAAAATTAACTCACGGTTACGTAGAGTGGACAAACAACCTCCCCTTGGGTGGGACGTCATTACTGTTTTTGAAAATCACTGAATTTTCTAAAGACATTTTCTTCGTACCTTTTTTTGACTACATAACGTTAACAAATTGTCATTTTCATAGTGGTATGGTGCTGGGGATAATGTATGAGTTTAAAAAGTAGTGAAATATCCATTTACATGTCAAAAAAATGTGACTTTAAATGCCTTCTGCAAAGCACTGTGTTTGAAAATGGCCCACAAACATTGATTCTGTGTGATTTTCAGATCTAGACTGTGCTCAGCCTTGGTTGTTCATTGTGGCTGTTGACACAGGTAGCGTGACAATGCTGACAAAAGTGAACAGCAGCTGTCAAAGACAGCAACACTTTTCTTGTTGCCTGCTCAAAATGCAAATGGTGATGCATCGATCACACTGGGAATTTAGACATCCGTAAGAGTGACTTTAATCTCACTTAAAAGATCATGAGTCCACATGACATCTGACAAGCTTGACAGGAGTCAGACAAGTCATGTAATCCATTCATCAACAAATCCCCTGATCAAGCAATCTGTCAACCTGCCAATCAAAATGTACATTAAAGAAAACTATTGCAACAATAACCAGCAAAACCATGAAATACATGTCCTAATTTAAATATAAATGAACCCCTTTTGACTGACGTTTAGCGATTCAGAACAATTAAGCTATTAATGAATCAGCGGTGTGTGGTGGCCATTCTTTGAGGGAAAATACTCAATGAGAGCAAATCTCATTAATTCCCAATCTATTTCTGACAATACCTCCGGAGGATTTCTCTCTTTGACACTGAAGGGACTGATGATGACAGGCACATTTAATTCACTTTCACTTTCCCAAACTGTACAAAACTTTTTTTTTTTAAATAACTAAAAACACCCAAGTCCATTGTGCCGAACATCTAGTATGAGCCCCCGTTGGCAGAGGCAAGATGCGAGAGAGAGTTGATGGACTGCATTTCTTATAAAAACAATATTTGAGGGAGGTGACAGACGGGCAACACTATTTGTGAGGACATGTTGATGTGAAATAGATTGACGAGATGTTGGCAAATGGTGTGAGATATGTTGCTTTCCATCTGGGGTTTAATGCTCCGAAGAGACTAGCTCTTGTTGCTTTTTTTCCTTCAAGGCTATCTTATGTATCTGGAAAAGTGCACTCTTAAGTGCACTACAAGGGCAGACTTTGAAGGTTCTATTTTTTTTTACGTGCTAGAGACATTGGTACATTTTAAATGCCCTTAAACCTCACTTGCTAAATGTTCTGTTACAGTTAAGGGTATATTACTGGAAATGTTTAAAGTTTACCAGTAAACTACCAGAATTTTTGTATCTTTCAAGGATTCTATGTAATCTATCACAAGACACCTAGTGGCCCCTTTCCAGTACTTCAGATTATCACAGGTGTCTAATTATCTCTGGCCCTCCATGTGGCCTTATCACATGTGAAATATATTAAATAATTAAGAAGATTTGGAGAAAAAAAATAGAATGACTAAGCTGTAAAACATTATGGAAGCAATAAGGCATGAGGACCCGGGGATTATCGTGTGATAACTCCCGACTATGGGCTGTTCTTTCGCTGAGGGCCAGGAACAACCCTTAAGAGGGAGTTATCCCACGATAATCTCCAGGTTCGAGGGCATTATTGATATTATAAAACAGTTGCCAACATAAAAAAAAGATGAACTACATGTTTTCATTAATGAGTAAATGTGTTTTATTTCATCCTTCCATCAGACGGGCAAAAAAAAGGTGTTGGTTCGGAAGTTGCTAACCGAACATGCTGATCGTTATTTATGTTGGGATGTTTTGACCCATAATCATATTTTTCCATCCTGCAGTGGATCATTCTGGTCTGGAGCCTCAGCTGCCTATGGACAGACCCCAGCCTATGTAACTCATCTTTTTAATAATTTAGCTAGCTACACTGGACAAAAATATAAACGCAACATGCAAAGTGTTAGTACCATGTTTCATAAACTAAAATCAAAGATCACAGAAATTTTACAAACTCACAAAAAGCTTATTTCTCTCACATTTTGTGCACAAATTTGTTTACATCCCTGTTAGTGGGTGTTTATCTTTTGCCAAGATAATCCATAAACCTGACAAGTGTGGCAAATAAAGAAGATGATTAAACAGTATGATCATTACACAGGTGCACCTTGTGCTGGGGGCAAAAAAAGGCCCTCTAAAATGTGCCGTTTTGTCACACAACACAATGAAACAGATCTCTCAAGTTTTGAGGGAGTGTGCAATTGGTATGCTGACTGCAGCAATGTTCACCAGTACTGTTGCCAGATAATTTTTGTTTTTGTTAATTTGGCAGTACGTCCAACTGGCCTCAACCACAGACCACGTATATGGCGTGGTGTGGGCAAGCGGTTTGCTGATGTCGTTGTGAACAGAGTGCCCCATTGTGGTGGTGGGGTTATGGTATGGTCAGGCATAAGCTACGGACAACAAACAAAATTGCACTTTATCAATGGCAATTTGAATGCACAGAGATACCGTGACGAGATCCTGAGGCCCATTGTCATGCCATTCATCCGCCACCATCACCTCATGATAATGCATGGCCCCATGTCGCAAGGATCTGCACACAATACCTGGAAGCTGAAAATTTCCCAGTTCTTCCATGGCCTGCATACTCACCAGACATGCCACCAATTCAGCATGTTTGGGATGTTCTGGATCGACGTGTGCAACAGCGTGTTCAAGTTCCTGCCATTATCAAGTTCGCAGAGCCATTGAAGAGGAGTAGGATAACATTCCACAATCAACTCTCTGCAAAGGAGATGTGTCGTGCTGCATGAGGCAAATGGTGGTCGCACCAGAAACTGACTGGTTTTCTGATCCAACAGATGCATATCTGTATCCCCAGTCATGTGAAATCCATTGATTTACATTTACATTTAAGTCATTTAGCAGACACTCTTATCCAGAGCGAATTACAAATTGATTAAAGCCTGATTTTCTTATATGAACTGTAACTCAGTAAAATCTTTGAGATTGTTGCATGTTGCTTTTATATTTTTCTTCAGTATAGTTCCCAATGAAATAAAGTGTTCATGAACATTAAACCCTTATTTATTCTTCATCTTGTGTGGAATTTTTCACTGACTCTGTCTCTGCATTATCCACAGGGTAACTATCAACTTCTGAGTCTGAAAATGACACTGGAGGTGAAGGAATCTGCATTGTAAGTATAATTTGAATGTATTTTCAGACATTATTTTCAAAAATAGATAAGTGCATAGAAAATGTGTACATTATACACTGCTCAAAAAAATAAAGGGAACACTTAAACAACGCAATGTAACTCCAAGTCAATCACACTTCTGTGAAATCAAACTGTCCACTTAGGAAGCAACACTGATTGACAATAAATTTCACATGCTGTTGTGCAAATGGAATAGACAAAAGGTGGAAATTATAGGCAATTAGCAAGACACCCCCCAAAACAGGAGTGATTCTGCAGGTGGTGACCACAGACCACTTCTCAGTTCCTATGCTTCCTGGCTGATGTTTTGGTCACTTTTGAATGCTGGCGGTGCTCTCACTCTAGTGGTAGCATGAGACGGAGTCTACAACCCACACAAGTGGCTCAGGTAGTGCAGTTCATACAGGATGGCACATCAATGCGAACTGTGGCAAAAAGGTTTGCTGTGTCTGTCAGCGTAGTGTCCAGAGCATGCAGGCGCTACCAGGAGACAGGCCAGTACATCAGGAGACGTGGAGGAGGCCGTAGGAGGGCAACAACCCAGCAGCAGGACCGGTACCTCCGCCTTAGTGCAAGGAGGTGCACTGCCAGAGCCCTGCAAAATGACCTCCAGCAGGCCACAAATGTGCATGTGTCCGCATATGGTCTCACAAGGGGTCTGAGGATCTCATCTCGGTACCTAATGGCAGTCAGGCTACCTCTGGCGAGCACATGGAGGGCTGTGCGGCCCCACAAAGAAATGCCACCCCACACCATGACTGACCCATCGCCAAACCGGTTATGCTGGAGGATGTTGCAGGCAGCAGAACGTTCTCCACGGCGTCTCCAGACTCTGTCACGTCTGTCACATGTGCTTATGTGCTCAGTGTGAACCTGCTTTCATCTGTGAAGAGCACAGGGCGCCAGTGGCGAATTTGCCAATCTTGGTGTTCTCTGGCAAATGCCAAACGTCCTGCACGGTGTTGGGCTGTAAGAACAACCCCCAACTGTGGACGTCGGGCCCTCATACCACCCTCATGGAGTTTGTTTCTGACCGTTTGAGCAGACACATGCACATTTGTGGCCTGCTGGAGGTCATTTTGCAGGGCGCTGGCAGTGCACCTCCTTGCACAAAGGCGGAGGTAGCGGTCCTGCTGCTGGGTTGTTGCCCTCCTACGGCCTCCTCCACGTCTCCTGATGTACTGGCCTGTCTCCTGGTAGCGCCTGCATGCTCTGGACACTACGCTGACAGACACAGCAAACCTTTTTGCCACAGTTCGCATTGATGTGCCATCCTGTATGAACTGCACTACCTGAGCCACTTGTGTGGGTTGTAGACTCCGTCTCATGCTACCACTAGAGTGAGAGCACCGCCAGCATTCAAAAGTGACCAAAACATCAGCCAGGAAGCATAGGAACTGAGAAGTGGTCTGTGGTCACCACCTGCAGAATCACTCCTGTTTTGGGGGGTGTCTTGCTAATTGCCTATAATTTCCACCTTTTGTCTATTCCATTTGCACAACAGCATGTGAAATTTATTGTCAATCAGTGTTGCTTCCTAAGTGGACAGTTTGATTTCACAGAAGTGTGATTGTCTTGGAGTTACATTGTGTTATTTAAGTGTTCCCTTTATTTTTTTGAGCAGTGTATTTTAGATGCAATCTTCCAGTGACTCCCATAACACAATTGAATGGACCAAATTATTTGAGCAAAAAAATGTAAATGATTGAGTTGTCAGTCATGAGTCATTCATTCATCACTGCATCCTGTATCAAAAGGTTGGCTGTCCTCATTAAAGTCCTGTAGATCACTTCATTATTCCTTTCTTGTTTACAAAGCTCTACTACACAAGCTTCTAACTTACCTAACTTCGTTGATAACATATAAAAGAATGAGCGACCAAACCCGCTTGCAGGATTGGTTAACACGAGGTCCCTGTGGTCTCGACCAAATGAGGTTATTACTCCTTTAGTTTTAGTGTCCCCCATTGCTGGAATACCCAACAGAATTCCTTGCATCTTGGATCCCTGCTGCCGCTACGGCAGTTTGGGACTCTGTTGTTGAATTCATTAATTGAGGATTGCAGTTGGACCACCTTTACTCCACACACAGAGGTTATTATTGTTTATTTGTAATGTTACTTTTGCTTTCTGTTTGTGATAAAACATTTGTACTCAGGGCACCATTCGGAATGGTAAATAAAAGTTAATACATTTTTTTTTTTAAACAAGCTTTTCAATGTTTACCACAGCATTCTATTGTTATTTAGTGCGGACCGTTCATGCGTTACATTTTTATGTACCCTAGCTACAGTATGTAAGGTATATTTTCCATTCATTAAAATTCATGGCAACACATATTCATGAAATATATTTTACTAGCTACTACAGCATGCTGTCAAAATGTATTTTAAACATATACAGTACCAGTCAAAAGTTTGGACACACCTACTCATTCAAGGGTTTTTCTTTATTTTCTACATTGTAGAATAATAGTGAAGACATCAAAACTATGAAATAACACATATGGAATCACTTAGTAACCCAAAAAGTGTTAAACAAATCAAAATATATTTTAGATTCTTCAAAATAGACAAAACACCCTTTGCCTTGATGACAGTTTTGCACACTTAGCATTCTCTCAACCAGCTTCATGAGGTAGTCAACTGGAATGCATTTCAATAAACAGGTGTGCTTTTGTAAAAGTTCATTTGTGGAATATCTTTGTTTGTATTCTCGTATTTTATTACTTCTTATTGTTGTTGCATTGTCTAGAAGGAACCTGCAAGTAAACATTTCGTGTATAAAAAAGAGAAGAAGGCAGACGTTTTACGTGTCCCCAACCGATTTTGTTTTTTTGTTCATTTATTTGCGTTTTTTGTAACTAGTTTATTTAACTATTTAAATAAAACTATTTATTTTGTACATAATGTTGCCGCTACCGTCGCTTATGACCGAAAATAACTTCTGGACATCAGGACTGCGATTACTCACCAAGGACTGGCAGAATCCTTTTTTTCCTTTAACGAGTCTGACGAGCCGGACGCAAACTATATACTGCTTTCGGGGGAACAGGCCCAAATCCCCGCGATTTGCGTGAAGAGGAGGTGGAGAAAAAGAGGCCAAAGGGCGGGCTGCCTTCTGAGAATTCGTAGGTGATCGAATAAACCCCCACTTCCTTTCATTCTGCTAACAAACATGCAATCTTTGGAGAATACAATAGATGACCTACGCCAAAGATTAAACTACCAACTGGACATTCAAAACTGTAATATCATATGCTTCACAGAATCGTGGTTGAACAACAACACTATCAACATACAGCTGGCTGGTTATACGATGTACCGGCACGATAGAACAACGGTGTCTAGTAAGACAAGGGGCGTAGGGCTATGTATTTTTGGAAATAACAGCTGGTACACGATATCTTAGGAAGTCTCAAGCTATTGCTCGCCTGAGGTAGAGTATCTCATGATAAACTGTAGACCACACAATCCACCTAGAGTTCTCATCTGTATTTCTCATAGCTGTTTACATACCACCACAGACTGAGGCTGGCACTAAGACAGCATTGAATGAGCTGTATTCCGCCATAAGAAAACAAGAAAACGTTCACCCAGAGCCGGGGACTTTAATGCAGGGAAACTTAAATCTGTTTTACCAAATTTCTATCAGCATGTTAATTGCGCAACCAGAGGGGAAAAAAACTCTGGAAAACCTTTACTCCACACACAGAGAGGCTAAACTACAGGACTGTTTTGCCTGCACAGACTGGAATATGTTCCGAGATTCCTCCAATGGCATTGAGGAGTACACCACATCAGTCATTCGCTTCATCAATAAGTGCATCGATGACGTCGTCCCCACAGTGACTGCGCTCCTAGTAGCCGGGGACTTTAATGCAGGGAAACTTAAATCTGTTTTACCAAATTTCTATCAGCATGTTAATTGCGCAACCAGAGGGGAAAAAAACTCTGGAAAACCTTTACTCCACACACAGAGAGGCTAAACTACAGGACTGTTTTGCCTGCACAGACTGGAATATGTTCCGAGATTCCTCCAATGGCATTGAGGAGTACACCACATCAGTCATTAGCTTCATCAATAAGTGCATCGATGACGTCGTCCCCACAGTGACTGTACATACATAACCAGACCAACCAGAAGCCATGGTTTACAGAAAACATCCGCACTGAGCTAAAGGCTAGAGCTGCCGCTTTCAAGGAGCAGGACTCTAACCCAGAAGCTTATAAGAAATCCCGCTATGCCCTCCGACAAACCATCAAACAGGCAAAGCGTCAATACAGGACTAAGATCGAATCGTACTATACCGGCTCTGACGTTCATCTTATGTGGCAGGGCTTGCAAACGGTTATAGACTATAAAGGGAAGCACAGCTGAGACCTGCCCAGTGACACGAGCCTACCAGATGAGCTAAACTACATCTATACTCGCTTCAAGGCAAATGGCACTGAAACATGCACGAGAGCACCAGCTGACTGTGTGATCATGCTATTCGTAGCTTATGTGAGTAAGACCTTTAAACAGGTCAACATTCACAAGGCCGCAGGGCCAGATGGATTACCAGGACGTGTACAGCGAGCATGCGCTGACCAACTGGCAAGTGTCTTCACTGACATTTTCAACCGCTCCCTGTCCGAGTCTGTAATACCAACATGTTTCAAGCAGACCACCATAGTGCCTGTGCCCAAGAACACTAAGCGAGTCTGCCTAAATTACTACCGACCTATAGCACTCACGTCTGTAGCCATGAAGTGCTTTGAAAGGCTGGTCATGGCTCACATCAACACCATTATCCCAGAAACCCTAGAACAACTCCAATCTGCATACCGCACCAACAGATCCACAGATGATGCAATCTCTATTGCATTCCACACTGCCCTTTCACACCTCGACAAAAGGAACACTTATGTGAGAATGCTATTCATTGACTACAGCTCAGCGTTCAACACCATAGTTCCCTCAAAGATCATCACTAAGCTAAGGACCCTGGGACTAAACACCTCCCTCTGCAACTGGATCCTGGACTTCCTGACGGGCCGCCCCCAGTTGGTAAGGATAGGTAACAACACATCTGACACGCTGATCCTCAACACAGGGGCCCATCAGGGGTGTGTGTGCTCAGCCCCCTCATGTACTCCCTGTTCACTCATGACTGCATGGCCAGGCACGACTCGAACACCATTATTAAGTTTACAGATGACAACAGTGGTAGGCCTGATCACCGACAACGACGAGACAGCCTATAGGGAGAAGGTCAGAGACATTGCCGTGTGGTACCATGACAACAACCTCTCCCTCAACGTGATCAAGACAAAAGGAGATTATCATGGACTATAGGAAAAAAGGGGACCGAGCACGGACCCATTCTCCTCGACGGGGCTGCAGTGGAACAGGTTGAGAGCTTCAAGTTCCTTGGTGTCCACATCACCAACAAAGTAACATGGTCCAAGCACACCAAGACAGTCATGAAGAGGGCACGACAAAACCTATTCCCCCTCAGGAGACTGAAAAGATTTGGCATGGGTCCTCAGACCCTCAAAAGGTTCTACAGCTGCACCATTAAGAGCAACCTGATTGGTTGCATCACTGCCTGGTATGGCAACTGCTCGGCCTCCAACCGCAAGGCACTACAGAGGGTAGTGCGAAGGTGTTCCTAATGTTTTGTGCACTGTATGAATGCGTGGGCTTAAGTGTACATTGGCCCCATTACATCACTGGGACCAAGCTCCCTGTCATCCAGGACCTCTACACCAGGCGTCAGTGGAAGTCCCTAAAAATTGTCAAAGACTCCAGCCACCCTAGTCATAGACGGTTCTCTCTGCTACCGCACGGCAAACAGTAACAGAGCGCCAAGTGTAGGTCCAAGAGGCTTCTAAACAGCTTCTACCCCCAAGCATTAAGACTCCTGAACATCTAATCAAATGGCTACCCAGACTATTTGCATTTCCCCCCCTCTTTTACACCCACTGCTACTCTCTGTTGTTATCTATGCATAGTCACTTTAATAACTCTACCTACATGTACATATTACCTCAACTAACCGGTGCCCCCACACATTGATCCTGTTCCTCTACACCCCTGTATATCCTGTCTAGAACTGCGCCAACAGCCAATGAAATTGCAGGGCGCAAAATTCAATCAACAGAAATCTCATAATTCAATTTTCTCAAACATACAAGTATTAGACACCATTTTAAAGATAACCTTTTCGTTAATCCAACCACAGTGTCCGATTTCAAAAAAGCTTTTCGGCGAAAGCAGAACATATCATTATGTTAGGTCAGCAACTAGTCACAGAAAGCATACAGCGATTTTCCAACCAAAGAGAGGAGTCACAAAAAGCAGAAATATTGATAAAATTAATCACTAACCTTTGATATTCTTCATCAGATGACACTCCCGGGACAACATGTTACACAGAGCCACATTAAATCACAGAAATACTCATAATAAACATTGATAAAAGATACAAGTGTTATTCACATATTTAAAGATATACTTCTCCTTAATGCAACCGCTGTGTCAGATTTCGAAAAAAACTTTACAGAAAAAGCAAACCATGCAATAATCTGAGTACAGCGCTCAGACGACAAATCAACCCAAAGATATATCCGCCATGTTGGAGTCAACATAAGTCAGAAATAGCATTATAAATATTCACTTACCTTTGATGATCTTCATCAGAATGCACTCCCAGGAATCCCAGTTCCACAATAAATGTTTGATTTGTTCCATAAAGTTCATCATTTATGTCCAAATTACTCCTTTTGGTTTGCGCGTTCAGTACACAATCTAAACTCACGACGCGTGGGCAGGTCCAGGCAAAAGTTCAGACGAAAAGTCATATTACAGTCCGTAGAAACATGTCAAACGAAGTATTTAATCAATCTTTAGGAGGTTTTTAACATATATCTTCAATAATGTTCCAACCGGAGAATTCCTTTGTCTTCAGAAAAGCAATGGAACAGAGCTCGCTCTCACAAGAACGAGTGTCCCTGACTCATTCCCCTCTCATTCGGCCCCACTTCACAGTAGAAGCATCAAACAAGGTTCTAAAGACTGTTGGCATCTAGTGGAATGACCCCATAGACACTGTGTATTTGATAGGCCAAGAGTTGAAAACCTACAAACCTCAGATTTCCCACTTCCTGGTTGGATTTTTCTCAGGTTTTCGCCTGCCATTTGACTTCTGTTATACTCACAGACATCATTCAAACAGTTTTAGAAACTTCAGAGTGTTTTCTATCCAAATATACTAATACTATGCACATATTAGCAACTGGGACTGAGTAGCAAGCAGTTTACTCTGTGCACGCTTTTCATCCAAACATGAAAATGCTGCCCCCTATCCATAACAAGATATAGTCTTGCTATTGTTATTTTACTGCTGCTCTTTAATTACTTGTTACTTTTACTTCTTATCGATATTTCTTTTAACTGCATTGTTGGTTAGGGGCTCATAAGTAAGCATTTCACTGTAAGGTGACCTGTTGTATTCGGCACATGTGACTAATAACATTTGACTTGATTTGATTTGATATCCCATACATACGACAAATAAAACCTGAAATATGGACAAGAATCACTGCCATGAACCAGACAATACAATCTCCATACAAATCAGAGTGTTAGTTTGAGCCAGGTCTGTGAACAATATAAACACTAGAAGATCCACTGGGGATTTAAGTAACTGGTAGAATAAAACAGAAAATCAATCCATTATTAGGCTTCATGCCAATAAATGAGATGAAGAGCTAAGAGCTTGTATTCTCTTAATCAGAGGACAACAGAAGACTCCAAAGAGCAAAACGAACAGTGATTTTTCTTTTCAGAGATGAATACAAGGCACCTAGGCAATGGTTGGACCACTGTACGGCAGTAACTGGAGGGACTTTGGTAGTGTTGTAGGGCACTTCCTAGGGACTTACAGTAGGTATGCGTTGTAGTGATCTTATTGGGTACTGAGGTACGGAGCTGTAGTAGGGCACTTCTACGGCAAAGTTTGCAGAGTAAAGTGTTTTTTCAGAGACAAGGGGAAATCTCCAGGACTTCCCATCTCCAGGACTGAAGCAAAGTATTTCCCTGCGTTTCACAACAGCAGCACGTGGCCCTAATGATCAATAGGTCCTGTAAAGAATTAACAAAATTGTAACTGGAGCACTTGATAGTGTGTGATTAACATGTTTCCCCATATTCATTTAGCAGCGACCCACCGCTGCGCAATCATTGCTTCCGCTTCAGCAAATGTCATTTTTTAAAACATATTTCTGCAGAGAAGCGCTTTTAGTCCCAGCTCAATAAAAAAAACTTGATTTTCCTATGTTTTATACACTGCTCAAAAAAATAAAGGGAACACTTAAACAACACAATGTAACTCCAAGTCAATCACACTTCTGTGAAATCAAACTGTCTTCTTAGGAAGCAACACTGATTGACAATAAATTTCACATGCTGTTGTGCAAATGGAATAGACAAAAGGTGGAAATTATAGGCAATTAGCAAGACACCCCCCAAAACAGGAGTGATTCTGCAGGTGGTGACCACAGACCACTTCTCAGTTCCTATGCTTCCTGGCTGATGTTTTGGTCACTTTTGAATGCTGGCCGTGCTTTCACTCTAGTGGTAGCATGAGACGGAGTCTACAACCCACACAAGTGGCTCAGGTAGTGCAGCTCATCCAGGATGGCACATCAATACGAGCTGTGGCAAGAAGGTTTGCTGTGTCTGTCAGCGTAGTGTCCAGAGCATGGAGGCGCTACCAGGAGACAGGCCAGTACATCAGGAGACATGGAGGAGGCCGTAGGAGGGCAACAACCCAGCAGCAGGACCGCTACCTCCGCCTTTGTGCAAGGAGTCTGTTTCTGACCGTTTAAGAAGATACATGCACATTTGTGGCCTGCTGGAGGTCATTTTGCAGGGCTCTGGCAGTGCTCCTCCTTGCACAAAGGCGGAGGTAGCGGTCCTGCTGCTGGGTTGTTGCCCTCCTACGGCCTCCTCCACATCTCCTCATGTACTGGCCTGTCTCCTGGTAGCGCCTCCATGCTCTGGACACTACCCTCTAAAATCTAAAGTTCAATGTGTTTCCATTGCATTTTCAACTTTACCAAAAACTGTTGCAATAAATATCAAATGTGCCACTCTGTTCTTGGCACGTGAGCTCTGGCCAATAGCCCCTCAGATACAGTGCGGGTAGGCGGTGCGGGTAGGTTAGGCTACATGATGAGAGATTATTATGTAATATTTTTACTTGTCAAACGGCAGTCATGTCACCAGAATAAGACCTGTTGGAAAGAAGCATCAATATCATCAGTGTGCACTTTCAATAGCCTGTGAAATTCATCCTAAATTACACTACATGACCAAAAGTATCTCATTCCAAAATCATGGGCATTCATATGGAGTTGGTCCCCCCTTAGCTGTTACAGCAGCCTCCACTCTTCTGGGAAGGCTTTTCACTAGATGTTGGAACATTGCTGCGGGGACATGCTTCCATTAAGAACATTAGTGAGGTCGGGCACTAATGTTGGTGCGATTAGGCCTGGCTCGCAGCCAGTGTTCCAATTCATCCCAAAGGTGTTTGATGGGGTTGGCTCTGTGCAGGCCAGTCAAGTTCTTCCACACCGATCTCAACAAGCCATTTCTGTATTGACCTCGCTTTGTGCAAACTGTTGCCACAAAGTTGGAAGCACAGAATTTACTTTATTCCACTCCTGGCACAAAAATTCAAGCAGCTCGACTTTGTTTGATGGCTTGTGACCATCCATCTTCCTCTTGATCATATTCCAGAGGTTTTCAATGGGGTTCAGGTCTGGAGATTGGGCTCGCCATGACAGGGTTTTGATCTGGTGGTCCTCCATCCACACCTTGATTGACCTGGCTGTGTGGCATGGAGCATTGTCCTGCTGGAAAAAACAATCCTCCGAGTTGGGGAACATTGTCAGAGCAGAAGGAACCCACCAAATTTCACAGTGGGTGCGAGATCTGGAGAGGCCCGAACAAGCCACAGTGTCTCGCACCCACTGTGAAATTTGGTGGAGGATCGGTGATGATCTGGGGGTACTTCAGAAAGGCTGGAATCGGGCAGATTTGTGAAGGACTCATGAATCAAGCCACGTACAAGGTTGTCCTTGAAGAAAACTTGCTTCCTTCTGCTCTGACATTATAACAAAATCAATGGGGGCCCCATGCCATGACAAAAATACTCCTGAATGTATCATTTTTGGAATGTTAGATTCTCCCTGACTGTCTAGCTGTTATTCTGATAATTGTTCTTTTTTAACGATGATCTTACAAAAAAATGTATAGGTCCATTATCTTTTCTACACAATTATTTTCTAAAAAAGGCATAGAAATGCGAAAGACCTCTACTATATTTACCTAATTAAAACAAAACAAAAATCGGTACCTAATTTCGCTCTCCCAACCCCAAAGTATAAAGACACCAGTTCATTTCTATGCCTCATACAGTGTGGGAAGGCATGTGGAGCCTCTGGCCATGTGTGGTTGCAAGAGACCCTTGGCACCACTTCACTATGTTTTCAATGCAGATGCTTTTTATCTGGCCACCTGACACTTCATTATAAGCGTGAAGCCGTTGCCACGGTAACCTCAAATCAATGACTGGGACAATGACCCACCCACATCTATTGGAAGACACTGTCTGTAAAATACACAAATGTGGTCTGAACCTCAGCCTCTAGCTAATTAAAAGGCACAGTCTTTAATTTCAACTGTCTCACTGTATTTTTACTATAGATAGTTGAAGAGCTCTATTTGAGATCGATATGTATACTGGAAAAAAATATAAATGCAACATGTAAAGTGTTAATGTTTCATGAGATGAAATAAAAGACCCCAGAAATGTTCCATACGCACAAAAAGCTTATTTCGTTAAAGTTTTGTGCACAAATTTGTTTACCTCCCAGTTCGTGAGCATTTCTCCTTTGCCAAGATAATCCATCCACTTGACAGGTGTGGCATAACAAGAAGCTGATTAAACAAAACGATCATTACACTGATGCACCTTGTGCTAGAAACAATATAAGGCCACTAAAATGTGCAGTTTTGTCACACAACACAATGCCACAGATGTCTCAAGTTTTGAGGGAGTGTGCAATTGGCATGCAGGAATGTCCACCAGAGGTTGCCAGAGAATTGAATGTTAATTTATCTACCATAAGCCGCCTCCAACGTTGTCTTAGAGCACTGGTTCCCAAACTTTTTATAGTCCCGTACCCCTTCAAACATTCACCCTCCAGCTGCATACCCCCTCTAGCACCAGGGTCAATGCACTCTCAAATGTTGTTTTTTGCCATGATTGTAAGCCTGCCACACACACAAACTATACATTTATTAAACATAAGAATGAGTGTGAGTTTTTATCACAACCTGGCTCGTGGGAACTGACAAATAACTCTTATAGGACCAGGGCACAAATAATAATATAATAATCAATAATTTTGCTCTTTATTTAGCCATCTTACATATAAAACTTTTTTTGTTCATCGAAAAATGTGAATAACTCACCACAGGTTAATGAGAAGGGTGTGCTTAAAAGAATGCACATAACTTTGGAGAGAGTCTGTCTTAAATAATTTTCCACACAGTCTGTGCCTGTATTTAGTTTTCATGCTAGTGAGGGACGAGAATCCACTCTCACATTAGTATGTGGTTGCAAAGGGCATCAGTGTCTTAACAGCGCGATTGGCCAAGGCAGGATACTCTGAGCCCAATCCAGAAATCTGGAAAGGGATAACGAATCCAGTTGTTTGTGTCATCCGTTTCAGGAAAGTACCTGCGTAATTGCGCACCCAGGTGAGAAAAAACATCACCCAGATAGGCCAGTCGTGTGAGAAACTCGTCATCATGCAAGCGGTCAGACAAGTGAAAATTATGGTCAGTAAAGAAAACTTTAAGCTCATCTCTCAATTCAAAAATACGTGTCAATACTTTGCCCCTTGATAACCAGTTGTAAAAGCGTTACATGGTCGCTGCCCATATCATTGCATAGTGCAGAAAATACACGAGAGTATGCTTGCTTTAACAAAGTTAACCACTTTCACTGTAGTGTTCAAATAGTCTTTCAAGCAGTCAGGCATTCCCTTGGCAGCAAGAGCCTCTCGGTGGATGCTGCAGTGTACCCAAGTGGCGTTGGGAGCAACTGCTTGTACGCTCGTTCCAACTCCACTGTCATGGCTTTTGCAACATCAGTACAGATACCAACACATCTTGACCACCAAAGTCACAAAGCTGTCCAGTACTTTTATTTAACTAGGCAAATCAGTTAAGAACAAATTCTTATTTTCAATGACAGCCTAGGAACAGTGGGTTAACTGCATTGTTCAGGGGCAGAACAACAGATTTGTACCTTGTCAGCTCTGGGATTCGAACTTGCAACCTTTCGGTTACTAGTCCACTGCTCTAACCACTAGGCTACGCTGCCACCCCACTTTAAAAATATCCTCTCCTGTTGTTCTGGTTTCCAGAAGAAGATGTCTTCCTTAATTGACTCCCATAAACGTAATGGACATATACCAGGAGCTGTAACGCATAGAATTCACCGGCTTGTATGCGAAGCAGTAATTGTTCAATTCAAAACATCTCCTGCCATGTCACTGATGCGTTGTGAAACAGTGTTGTTTGATGACGTCATTGTCTGTATAGTTTTTTGGGCCTTTTCCCCCAGCATTGTCCCAGCCATATCCGCGGCAGCAGGAAGAATTAAGTCCTCCACAATAGTATGGGGCTTGCCTGTCTTAGCCACTTGTTCGGTGCTTTCCCGGGTAAGGGATCAGTAGCTCTTCGGCTGCATCAGATTCACAACTGTCAGTGTCCATGCTAGCTGGGCTAACAACAAATGCAGAATTACTGATGCTAGCATTGGATGTGCTCATGGAAGCAGAACAACTTGTGTCATCGACAGGTGCAGGTGTACTACTGCTGGTATGTGTCTCTATGGATGCAGGCCTTACTTTTAACCATTTATCCATTTTCGAGCAAACGGAATGAGCAGCAGCTACGTTTGGCTGCATACGAACCATTAGTGGAATTCACGCAAAAGAGTAAAGGTTAAGGGTTTGGATTTTAATTATTTGACTAGGCTACCTGTATTTGACATTGTGTTGTTATTTCACTGAACACTAGATGGTTTAAATTAAAACTTTGGCAGTGAAACGAGGCTACTCAGGCGAATTATATTTTTGTGAATCACATTTTTATTTGGCATACCCCCGACGGCATTGCGCATAACCGAGTTTGGGATGGTCTGAGATGAGCCACCTGGACAGCTGATGAAACTGGGTTTACACTACTCAAGAATTTCTGCACAAACAATCAGAAACCGTCTCACGGAAGCTCATCTGCGTGCTCGCCATCCTTACCAGGGTCTTGACGTGACTGCAGTTCGGCATCGTAACTGACTTCAGTGGGCAAATGCTCACCTTCAATGGCCACTGGCATGCTGGAGAAGTCTGCTCTTCATGGTTTCAACTGTAAAGGGCGGATGGCATATGTGTGGGTGAGCTGTTTGCTGATGTCAACGTTGTGACCAGAGTGCCCCATGGTAGTGGTGGGGTCATGGTAAGGGCAGGCATAAGCTACGGACAATGTCAATGGCAATTTGAATGCACAGAGATACTGTGACGAGATCCTGAGGCCCATTGTCGTGCCATTCATCCGCCACCATCACATCATGTTTCAGCATAATAATGCATGGCCCCATGTCGTAAGGATCTGAACACAATTCCTAGAAGCTGAAAATGTCCCAGTTCTTCACCCATTGAGCATGTTCGGGATGCTCTGGATCGATGTGTACGACAGTGTGTTCCAGTTCCCGCCAATATCCATCAACTTTGCACAGCCATTGAAGAAGATTGGGACAACAGTTTGAACACACCGTCTCATTCAAGGGTTTTTCTTTATTTATACGATTTTCTACATTGTAAAATAATAGTGAAGACATCAAAACTGTGAAATAACACACATGGAATCATGTAATAACCCAAAAAGTGTCAAACAAATCAAAATATGTTATATTTAAGATTCCTCAACGTAGCCTTGACAGCTTTGCACACTCTTGGTATTCTCTCAACCAGCTTCATGAGGACTGCAGTTCCCACATATGCTGAGCACTTGTTGGCTCCTTTTCCTTCACTCTGTGGTCCAACTCATCCCAATACATCTCAATTGGGTTGAGGTTGGGTGATTGTGGAGGCCAGGTCATCTGATGCAGCAGTCAATCCCTCTCCTTGGTCAAATAGCCCTTACACAGCCTGGAGGTGTGTTTTGGGTCATTGTCCTGTTGAAAAACAATGATAATAGGAATAAAGGCAAACCAGATGAGATGGTGTATCGCTACAGAATGATGTGGTAGCCATGCTGGTTAAGTGTGCCTTGAATTCTAAATAAATCAATGACAGTGTCAACAGCAAAGCACCCCCACACCACCTCCTCCATGCTTCACGGTGGGAACCACACATGCAGAGATCATTTGTTCACCTACTCTGCGTCTCACAAAGACACGGCAGATGGTACAAAAAATCTCCAATTTGGACTCATCAGACCAAAAGACAAATTTCCACCTGTCAAATGTCCATTGCTCGTGTTTCTTGGCCCAAGCAAGTCTCTTCTTATTATTGGTGTCCTTCAGTAGGGGTTTCTTTGCAGCAATTTTACCATTAAAGCCGGATTCATGCAGTCTCCTCTGAACAGTAGAAGTTGAGATATGTCTGTTACTTGAACTCTGTGAAGCATTTATTTGGGCTGCAATTTCTGAGGCTGGTAATTCGAATAAACTTATCCTCCGCAGCGGAGGTAACTCTGGGTCTTCCTTTCCTGTGGCGGTCCTCACGAGAGCCAGTTTCATCATAGTGCTTGATGGTTTTTGCGACTGCACTTAAAGAAACTTTCAAAGTTCTTGACATTTTCCGGATTGAGTGACCCTCATGTCTTAACCTGTTTGGGCTGCAGGGGCAGTATTGAGTAGCCGGATAAAAGGTTCCCATTTCAAACGACCTCGTACTCAATTCTTGCTCGTACAATATGCATATTATTATTACTATTGGATAGAAAACACTCTCTAGTTTCTAAAACCGTTTGAATTATATCTGTGAGTAAAACAGAACTCATTTTGCAGCAAACTTCCTGACAGGAAGGGGAAAATCTGAAATCGATGCTCTGTTCTAGGGCCTGCCTATTAATGTCCTTGATATTTATTAGTATAGATGCACTTCATACGTCTTACACTAGATGTCGACAGGCAGTGAGAGAAGAAATGGAGTGTATAACTTGACCTGGGGTCGAATAAAAGCTCTTTGTATGACGTGTCACCAGTTTCCTGTTTTCTGGAGAGCGCGTGAAGGGACCTGGTTTTGCCTTCTGTACAGCTGTCGTTATAGACGACTAATATCTCCGGCTTTGATTTTATTTGATACATGTGACAATATCATCGTAAAGTATGTTTTTCAATATAGTTTTATTAGATTATTGAAAAGTTTTCGGGACGTTAGGCGTGTTGCTTTGTCTGCGTATGTTCAGGAAGGAGAGCTTCGCGCCACTTTGCTAGCTTTCCGTGCTAATTGACTGGAGAAGAGGACATTCTAAAACCAAACAACGATTGTTCCCGACAAAGGACCCCTTGTACAACATTCTGATGAAAGATCATCAAAAGTAGGACCCATTTTATGATGTAATTTCATATATCTGTCGTACATGTGAACTAGTAGTTTGCGGCCAGGTTTTGGGCACGCTCTCGCCATAACGTAAACTGCATATCGTAATGAAGTTATTTTTAGAATTCTAACACGGCGATTGCATTAAGAACTAGTGTATCTATCATTTCCTATACAACATGTATTTTTTAGTTATGTTTATGAATAGTTATTTGGTCAGAATATGTGAGTGTCAGAAAAATATCCGGACGTTGTGGGAAAAAGATGCTACGTTAGCACAATGTATAACCACTGATTTCAGCTCTAAATATGCACATTTTCGAACAAAACATAAGTGTATGTATAACCTGATGTTATAGGACTGTCATCTGATGAAGCTTATCAAGGTTAGTCAAAAATTATATATCTTTTGCTGGTTTATTCGCTATCGCTAACGTGCCTATTGCTATCGCTAACGTGCATTGATGAATAAATGCGGTAGTGTGGTAGGCTATTGTAGTAAGCTAATATAATGCTATATTGTGTTTTCGCTGTAAAACACTTAAAACATTGGAAATATTGGATGGATTCACAAGATGTTTGTCTTTAATTTGCTGTACACCATCGATTTTTCAGAAATGTTTTATGATGAGTATTTAGGTATTTGACGTTGGTGTCTGTAATTTCTCTGGCTGCTTCGCTCCTATTTGTGACGGTAGCTGTGATGGTAGCTGCAATGTAAAACTGATTTATACCTCAAATATGCACATTTTTCGAACAAAACATAGATTTATTGTATAACATGTTATAAGACTGTCATCTGATGAAGTTGTTTCTTGGTTAGTTTGGTTGGTTCTTGGTTAGTTAGGTTGGCTTTGTGCATGCTACCTGTGCTGTGAAAAATGTCTGTCCTTTTTTGTATTTGGTGGTGAGCTAACATAAATGTATGTGGTGTTTTCGCTGTAAAACATTTTAAAAATCGGACATGTTGGCTCGATTCACAAGATGTTTATCTTTCATATGCTGTATTGGACTTGTTAATGTGTGAAAGTTAAATATTTCAAAAAAATATATTTTGAATTTCGCGCCCTGCACTTGAAGTGGCTGTTGTCATATTGTGCCCGGCTTCGGGCTTGCAGCCCAAAGAAGTTAAAGTAATGATGGACTGTTGCTTCTCTTTGCTTATTTGAGCTGTTCTTGTCATAATATGGACTTGGTATTTTACCAAATAGGGCTATCTTCTGTATACCACCCCTACCTTGTCACAACACAACTGATTGGCTTAAAAGCATTAAGAAGGAAAGAAATGCCACAATTGCACTTTTTTATTTTATTATTATTTTTCTCCCCTTTTCTCCCCAATTTTCGTGGTATCCAATCGCTAGTAATTACTATCTTGTCTCATCGCTACAACTCCCATACGGGCTCGGGAGAGACGAAGGTCGAAAGCCACGTGTCCTCCGAAGCACAACCCAACCAAGCCGCACTGCTTCTTAACACAGCGCGCCTCCAACCCGGAAGCCAGCCACACCAATGTGTCGGAGGAAACACCATGCACCTGGCCCCCTTGGTTAGCACGCACTGCGCCCGGCCCGCCACAGGAGTTGCTGGAGCGCGATGAGACAAGGATATCCCTACCGGCCAAACCCTCCCTAACCCGGACGACGCTAGCCCAATTGTGCGTCGCCCCACGGACCTCCCGCTCTTTTGTTGAAGATGTAAAAAAATATATGTTTGTCTGATGCGTATGAGGAAGTGAATTCAGATGCAACACTGGAAGTTTTTGTAACAGTATTCATGCCAATTGTTGACAAGCATGCACCTGTTAAATTAACTGTGAGAACTGTTAGAGCCCTCTGGATTGATGATGAATTTAAAAAGTGTAGGTTCTAAAAAAATATGCAAACAGGTGGCAAACAAGTCAGTCTGGTCAGCTGAATGGTTGATATACTATAAACTGACAAATTTGGTGACTAACTAAAAACTTTAACAAAAAGAATAAGAAATTATATTACCAAACCAAGATACATTACATAAAAGTACCTTAATGATATCATGGGCAGAAAACCCAATTCATTTCCATCGTTCATTGAAGCTGATGGGTAATTTATAACAATACCTTTTGATAGTGCCAATAATTTCAATGATTATTTCACTAGTAAAGTGGAAAAACTCAGAAGTGGAATGACAACATTGAACAATCAACCATCATATTTCTATATAAAATATCTTATAATGAAAGAGAAGGATTGCTGTTTTGAATTTGGTCAAATTAGCGTGGGAGAGGTGGAAAACTATTGTTTTCTATCAATAATGATAAACCACCAGGGATAGACAACTTTGATGGGTAACTATTGAGAATGGTAGCAGACTGTATTGCCACCTCTATTTGCTTTATCTTTAACTAAAGCCTAAAGGAGTGTTCCCCCCCCCCCTGGCGTGGAAGAAACTTAAGTAAATCCACTGCCTAAAAACACTTACATTTTTATTTAACCTTTATTTAATTAGGCAAGTCAGTTAAGAACACATTCTTATTTACAATGACGGCCTACACCGGCCAAACCCAGGCGACGCTGGGCCAATTGTTGTGCGCAGCCCGATGGGACTCCCAATCGTCCGGTTGTGATACAGCCTGGATATTGGATAGTGGATAGCCTGGATAGTAATGCACCCTTTGCTGGCTCTAACTGCCACCCAATCAGTTTGCTACATGTTCTTAGTAAACTTTTGTAAATTCTGTTTGACCAAATACAATACTATGTTTCAGAGAACAAGTTAACTACCGACTATCAGCATGTATATAGTGAAGGGCACTCAACTTGTATTGCACTGACTCAGATGAGAGATGATTGGTTAAAGAAATGGGTAAGAAGATGATAGCTGGAGCTGTTCTGTTAGATTTCTATGCAGTCTTTGATGTTATTGATCATAAATTGCTATTGAAAAAAACTCACTTGCTGTGGCTTTACATCACCTGCCATCACATGGTTGGAGAGTTATTTATCCAATATAACCCAGAGTGTTCTTCAATGGAAGCTTCTCTAACATCAGATACAGTATGTACAGTGTCCCTCAGGGCAGTTGCCTTGGGCCGTTACACTTCTCTATTTTTACAAATTATTTGCCACTGGTCTTACACAAAGCTAGAATGACTATGTATGCGGATGATTCCACACTCTTCATGTCAGCACTAAAAGCCAGTGAGCTCACTGAAATTCTAAATAAGAAGTTACAGTCAGTATCAGAATGTGTGTTTAATAATAAACTGGGATTAAATACATCCAAAACTAAAAGCATTGTATTTGGTTCAAAACATTCTCTTAGACCTAAACCTCAACTGGAGTTGTGTATACAGGGTGGCTCAAAACAGAGCAGCACGCCTCGGCCTTAACTGCACATACAAAACTAACAACAACAACATGCATGCCAGTCTTTCCTGGTTGAGGGTTGACGAGAGATTAACTGCTTATCTTCTAGTTTTTATGAGAAGCATTACTGTGATGAAAATTCCAGATTGTCTGCATAATCAAATAACATTCAGCTCAGACACCCATAAATACACCACAAGACATGCCACCAGGGGTCTCTTCACAGTAGTCAAGTCCAAAACGAATTCACGGCAACACACAGTATTATACAGAGCAATGATCCAATGGAACTCCCTTCCATCTCCAATTACTCAAGCAAACAGCCAAATTAACACACACACACACACACACACACACACACACACACACACACACACACACACACACACACACACACACACACACACACACACACACACACACACTTTAATCCCCCTATGATCCTTTGAGACCCCTCTTTCAATGTCACTGAGATCTTTTCTTCTTGCCATTGTAGCCAAAAATAATGGGCAACTGGGCATTTTAACCTGTTGAGGATGGGGGCGCTGTTGTGACTATTTATGCTAATCGTGTAATTTTTGAAACGGCTTCCCACAAAATCCTTGATCGTACAATATGCATATTATTATTATTATTGGATAGAAAACAGTCTATAGTTTCTATAGGAGTTGAAATGTTGTCTCTAAGTGGAACAGAGCCCATTCTACAGCAATTTCCCTGACATGGAGTCAGATTTCAGAAATTTTGGCCACTGTTCTGGAGTCAGTTAAAAGGGCACTGTTATTGCTATGACTATACGGACACTGCTTACGTCTTCCCCTGGATGCCTTTACGTGATGACGATTTGAATGGGGTCGATTGCGCGTTCACAGGCACTACAAATTAAAAAACCCTGTAGGTAGGAGCTCCTTTGCAGCTGCGTAATGCGCGTGGAGGACATCGACCTGCTATTTTTCCAAGCGTTAGTTTAGCCTGTTATATTTTTCCGGTCATGTTTTTACTCGTTATAGGAGTTAAAAACATCATAAGGTAGTTAATTTAAAGCGTTTTATAGCAATTTATATCCGTTTAGTGCGATTTTGGGACATTTATTTCTGAAACGCTGTGAATAGCTGGGCACGCTTCCAGTTCATCCCGAACGCAGTTGGCATTTCCACATGGCAAGAGGACAGCTTTCCACCAAAAGACGATTACTCCCAAGAAAGGATCCTTTGCCCAAGATACTGATGGAAGAACAGCTCAAAGTAGGACATTTTTATTATGATAAATCGTGTTTCTGTCGAAAAATTTTAGTGGCTTAGGACGCCATGTTTTTTGACGTAGCTTCGCTTGGCGCAAACTGTATTGAAAAGTAAGGATAAATTAAAAAATGTAATTCCGCGATTGTATTAAGAATTAAATTGTCTATCAATCCCTGTCCACCCTATATTTTTTAGTCACGTTTATGAGTATTTATGTATAAGAGTAGATCACTGTCTAAGTGGCGCAAGGACATTTTCTGACCAGCTGAGCTACATTTCACATTGTCTAACCATGATTTTGGTGGCTAAATATAAACATTTTCGATCAAACTCTATATGGATTGTGTAATATGATGTTACAGGAGTGTCATCTGAAGAATTCTGAGAAGGTTAGTGAAAAAATTAATATATTTTGGCGATGTTGACTTTTATCGCTCACTTTGGCTAGAATCAATGCTGGGCTGCTATGTGCTATGTGCTATGCTAATATAACGATTTATTGTGTTTTCGCTGTAAGACACTTAGAAAATCTGAAATATTGTCTGTATTCACAGGATCTGTGTCTTTCGATTCGTGTATGCTGTGTATTTTTACGAAATGTTTGATGATTAGTAAGTAGGTAAACACGTTGCTCTAAGTAGTTTTTCTATTCCATTTGTGACGGTGGGTGCAATTGTAACCTATGCCATCTACCTGAAATATGCACTTTTTTCTAACAAAACCTATCCCATACCATAAATATGTTATCAGACTGTCATCTAATGAGTTTTTTTCTTGGTTAGGGGCTATAAATATCTTAGTTTAGCCGAATTGGTGATAGCTACTGGTGTTGGTGGACAAATAAAAGATGGTGGATTATGCTAATGTGTTTTTAGGTAATAGATGTACATCTTTACTTATTGTGTCTTCCCTGTAAAACATTTTAAAAATCGGACATGTTGGCTGGATTCACAAGATCTGTGTCTTTCATTAGCTGTATTGGACTTTAATGTGTGAAAGTTAAATATTTAAAAAATATATTTTTTTTGAATTTCGCGGCTCTGCCTTTTCAGTGGGGGGGGGGGGAGTGCCGCTAGCGGCACCCACATCCAAGACAGGTTAATACATGACCCTAAGCATAATTGCTTTATTACCTCAGGAACCACACCTGTGTGGAAGCACCTGCTTTCAATATATTTTGTCACTCTGAATTGAGCTGACAGTCGGGGATAGCTAACTGCAGTCATCAGGTAACCAAGAAAAGCCTGTGAGCACTTGCAGTATCTCTATACACCATCTCTGTGTTATTTTAAATGGCTGTACATGCTGCAGCAATGGTATATTGTTAATGTGACAAACTATCTTGCAGGGTAACGCAGAGCGTCACGTTCATTAGTAATCATCTAACAATAACCCATGTAATGAAATCATTTTCTCAAATATGCTATGGACGGAACAGTTACATCCACTTTGAAGCACTGCAATATACTGTACGTCAACGAACCGGCAGAATCGTGGTAGCCTGGCGAGCCAGCTTAGGCGTGGGATTCTGACGATCCGTCTGAGGCGTGAAAGCCCAACGATCCCGCTGAGTCATGGGAGCCTGATGGGCCTGCTGAAGCATGACGTGGGGTGGATGTCTGCCGAGCCCCACGAGGCAAGAAGAATTCTCAAGCCAGCTAAGGCGTGGAAGCCCGACGAGCTAGTTAAGGCACCCCGGTTCACTCGGTGACAGCACCCGGACCCGACGTCACCAACAAGAACTAAAACTCCCTGATGCTTCTTTTAGTGGTGTCAGCATTCTGTAAGGATCGACGCTGGTAGACGAGAAGCAGGTACAGGGAGTGAGCATTTAATTAACGGACATGGAACAGAACAACATCTGGACATGAACACAAAACAACATTAATGCTGACACAGGGAACAAACAGAAATAGGGAAGGCAATCAACAAAGTGAAGGCGTCCAGGTGAGTCCAGTGATGGTGACAGGTGTGCATAATGAAGAGCAGCCTGGCGTCCCTGAGCGCCAAAGAGGGAGTGCGGGAGGAGGCATGGCAGTAATATGCAATTGACCAAAAATAAACCAACTTTTTGAAGAGGCAAAAACTGCACAGAAATGCCCCTGTTTGTGTGTATCAGGGCTCAGCATAGCCTTCAGGGCTGCCCGCAGAGGTTTTGGAAAAACCCCAGACCAGTTGATCATACCCTTCAGGGAAAAATATTGTAATAATGATATTTTCAATCTGGGCTAAATAATTGATTAAAAAAACAGATTCCCGGAGCTGTTTGTTCGTTATGTCGATTACTTATCACATCCACGCTGCACACATATAGTCTATAGATAATCCTTCAGACAGAGAGAGCGCACAGTTCTCAAACAGTTGGTTCTTGCATGGAGCAAGAACCGAAGACCGACAGTGTTAGGGGTAGGAAAGCGGTAGAAATTATTTTCCAAGTTATAATATCTACCAGTCAATGCTAAGTCATGAATGGGTTTACAAACCATGTATTTAAAAAGTTCAAAGTCATTGTTGAATATTTGCGATGAGTAGCTCAGTCATCATGGAATAGCCTACGTTGAAAATCAGTCATTTCCTTTAGGCAATTTGTTCCTTGAAAAATCATTTAAGTTATGGTAGCCGATTTTAGAAGCTCTAATTCTCAAATATAATTAGTCTGATTTCATTTCTGATCCATTTTTATGAGAGATGATTGTTTCCTGCCACTTTCGTTTGTTTCCCGCAGTTTCAATTGAAGGATGTTGAGCTAGTATGTTGAGGTAAAACCATGTGCGCTTATTATGAGCAAGACAACATCGAATGTTGGCTTCAACTTGATTTTCCATATAAAGCGTTCCATTACAAAGTGAACACGTTTTTTGTTCCCTTAATGGTTTTTAAACAGGATACAATAACCCCTCAAAAACTCTAACATGTCAAATGGTGAAACTGACTAGCTACCACATGGACAGACTTTGGACATTAGTGTGTTTGTCTCGGGAGCATGCTTTCTATTTAGTTAGGCAATGCTCACATTATTATGATATATATTAGAATGTAAAAATAATGAATGTCAATGCATAATGCCATTGGGTAGGCCTACCAAAAACTGAAATCATTCTTAAAGTGGTGATGAATACTTTTTGGCATACATTTTGTGGGGGGAGTTTTTTTTCTATTGGCTATTAAAACAATTCATATTTTACTGCAGTGGGCAAAATCAAGGTCACGCAGAATGTTTCTTGGTAGTCGTAAACAAAACTACTTTGAAACAAAAGTATACACCTCACACACATGCTTATGGGCTTAAAAGAAATGACACCTGTACCATGTCAGATAGAGTTGAAATGTATAACATTTTGAGGTGACATCCCGATATTACACTTTACATACATCACAGAAGACTGAAATATAACAAAATAGTTTGACATAGAAACAGCAGATTTTTGACGTTTTAAAAAAAAGTAATTTTTTAAATTTTAAAATGTCAATGTCTGTATGAACCCTGTATAGGCTTCATACAGGCCCGGCGTGCTACTGACAAATTTACCTAAATGCCGAGCCCTGTGTGTGCGGTGTGCGTAGGGCCTATATGTCTACCACTTTGTTTAGCTGTTAGCAATGCTAATGATAGCCTATACAGGGTTCATACAGACATTGACATTTTAAAATTTCAAGCACTTAATTGTAATTTTGAAGGACCTACATTTTGCCCTTTCCTGCATTCAAAAGACCAAATCACCCTCTAGTGGCCTCATGGATGGAATGTTATTCATATTTTTCATAATTTCATAATTAATAAAAATATAAAAAATATTCTGCTCTCTAGAGGATTTAGCAGAAAGGAACACTTTGAAATCTAAAATAAATAAATGCGTCCATACTAAATAAATAAGTCCATACTACATTATGTCCTCTTTATGCCAGGGTCCATGCTACATTATGTCCTCTCTATGTCATAGTATGCTACCCAAGTAAACATAGGTCAACTTTGTCACTTAAACTGTAGTAGAGCATCTACCTTGGTTCCCCTCCCTCCCTGATCCACAAAGTGAGCATTAGACATAGGTTATAATGCTACATAAGCTGACCAGCTATTAAACTGAATTGCAAAATCTGGCAGCACACTGTAAGAGGCATTCTGACCTTCGAATCAGGCGGCAAGACTTTCCCTTTATTGATTTCCTCTCCACTCTGCCAAGCAACAGAACAATTAGATTTATCAGAGAGACATGACCACCAACCAATGTGACAGGTGCCTGTTGCTTAGCTACACTTTGAAACAGCGGTGATGTGTGAATGCTTCCATACAGACGTTACACAGTAGGTAGTGTAAAGCATAACACAGAGAATTTTTGACCAACCTTTACTTGGCAATACTACCTCAATTGCTGACTTGGAAGACAACACAGCTTCTTAACTTCCATGTCTAATTGTCTAATTTAGAAAATGCTCTTCCAACTCAGGAATTAAGAAGTCAGAAATTGAGTAAGTACCGCCAAGAAAAGGTTGTTGGAAAATGATCTGTGCTATGCTTCACACTACCTACTGTGTAACGGCTGAATGGAGGCATTCTGAGTGTGAGGCACATCTTTTTGAATCTCTTGAGGTACGTGGTGTTCAATCTAAGAGCAAACATTTCACACAGTTCATTAACTTAGAGAATCAGCACACAATCAGCACTCCATATGGCTGTCATATTAACTCCAGTCTACTGAATGAGTAAGGGAGTGTGGGGTACATTGATTGGGCACAACAATCGTCAAACAGCCAAAAATTACTGACAGCAGGACAGTGTGTAAATTAAAGTTATGTCAATAACTCAAAATACAAACTCCTCACTAGTTATTGCTATGAATCACACGTTTTCGGTAAACACAAGTTTGGCATTTGGAATCGTCGCTGTGAGTCTTCTTTCACCTGAAATCAACAACTTCCCATAGAAACATCAATACATTTTTAGGGGCCAGTTAAATGAATAAATAACATAGCTAACTAAATTATTCAGACAACGTCTATCATATCAGTGAGAAATGTTGTAACTCTCGAAAGCATGGTCGGTGGGTTTGTTTGTGTGAGAGGGGTGCAGGTTTAAAGCCAAATGGTAATGTAAGGAAGTGGTACGCACCTCCAGTTTCGAAAACACTGGTGTGTGTGTAGACACAAATCCCCAGAACATTTTTTTATGAATCGGAATGGATTTTGGGTGGACTACCCCTTTAAATGGTAATAAGCCTAAGCAGTATACACCTGAACCAATGGGGACAAAATCCTGTAATAAATAAGCACTGCCAGGGACATGCAGTATTGATTTAATTAAACAACACATTAGGATCACAGAGACACTATTCAATGTTTTCTTTTTTACAGTAAGCTACCACTGTCCCAGTGTTCATGCTAAGACTATCACAAGTCTAATGCTGGAATAAGTAAAAATCAATGATAGGCACTGCACCTTTGGGAAAGACCAGTTTACTAAACAGTGTAATTCCAATTCAATTCCAGGACATTAACAATATGCAAACACTGCTGGAATAAGTGTTTTATTGTACAAACAATTGTGACGGAAAAAAGACAATTGCAAATGATCATCTTCACAACAAAAGAACACCTAGTAAAGTAATTTTATCATGTCCCGAGCTTCGTATTTGAAAAATGCAGTTAACACTTTTGATAACAGCGCAATACCAAACAAATACATTGATAACTAAGCACTCATAACAAAAAAATTCTGTCATATACTTCACTTTTACTGTAATTGTACTAGGGATGGGTATTTGAAATTATTTCACTATTCTAATAATATCATCATTTTATTTTTGGATATTCAGATAGTATAATTTTTCAAAAAATTATTGCTCTACTCTCTTGACCAATCAGAATGATGCAAAATGCCACAACAGCAAACAGTGCAGTTGTTTTCAGGGTGCTATTCCAGTAGCTTTTGGCTAACAGTAGCCTAGACTAATAGCAACTAAGGTTGCAAAGGGTCGGAACTTTCCGGGAAATTTCCAGAAATTTTCCAGCAACATTTTCCATGGGAAGTTAAGCCCTGGAATTTCGGGAATTTTGCTTAAATTCATCAAAAAAGTTAGCTTATAACAGTGAACCTTTTTTGTGGGATACACAAAAGGCAATTCTAGGTTTTGTGGTATATTTTGGTTAAACTATTTCCAATTCAATGGAATTGCAACCCTCTGCATGCACAGTGCATGCTTCCACCACACGTGCAGTGCACTCTTCTATCACATGTACAGCTAATTCTCAAGATCTTGCACACTAATGAGATGATATTGAGCCTACACTACTACACTGTATGAGCCAATGACATGCTTTCTGGTAAGTTTTGATTACAATATTGGGTAGGGTGAATCTATTTTATATGACATACATTATTTTTTGTTATTTTTTGTTAACTAGTAAATTGTAGCCTACAGCAAAGTGTGTTTAAATAATTTCTAACTTGTTAACAATTTCTGCTAGTTAGTTTTTGCTACCATGTGGGTTCTAGCTTGCTTGCTTGAGCCTGCTAACGGAGTGTTAATTCACCTGTTTCCATACATGTTTCATTTTAATCTAACTGCTTAACTATTTAACTAACATAACATTGTATCAGTTTTTTTTTACAAAAAATGTTCTAAACTTTACAGGAAAATGCCACAGGCACTCTCTGATGTGTGGAGATATTTCACTGCAGCTAATGTAGAAGGAAAAGCTGTGTACATTTGAAAATACTGTGCCAAATCATATGTGAAGAATGCAACAAAGATGCAGAATCATCTGGCCAAGTGCATAAAGTTCCCTCAGCGCTCACAACAAGCAACCTCTGACAAAAGTACCTCTACTTCTAGTCGAGGTGAAAATAATATATCAGACACCTTTTCGATTGCAACAGCTCATGGTCCTCCTGGAATCAGAAGTTTTTTTTAACTCAATGGAGGAACGTAGTCAGAGAAATGCTGATGAATGTCTTGCTCAAGCTGTGTATGCAACTGGTTCACCGCTGATGCTCACAGGCAATGTGTATTGGAAGAGATTTCTGACTGTTCTTTGCCCAGCATACAAGCCTCCAACCAGACATTATCTACTCATTTGCTGGATGCAGAGTTCAACAGAGTTCAAGTGAAGGTCAAGCAAATTATAGAGAAAGCAGACGGTATTGCAATCATCTCTGATGGGTGGTCGAATGTTCGTGGGCAAGGAATAATTAACTACATCTCCACCCCTCAAACAGTATTCTACAAGACCACAGACACAAGGGACAGACACACCGGTCTTTACATTGCAGATGAGCTGAAGGCAGTCATCAATGACCTTGGACCACAGAAGGTATTTGCACTGGTGACAGACAGTGCTGCGAACATGAAGGCTGCTTGGTCTAAAGTGGTGAAGTCCTACCCTCACATCACACCCATTGGCTATGCTGCTCATACATTGAATCTGTTCCTCAAGGACATCATGGCACTGAAAACAATGGATACACTCTACAAGAGATCCAAGGAAATGGTTAGGTATGTGAAGGGTCATCAAGTTATAGCAGCAATCTAATAAGAGCACCACATTGAAGCTGCCCAGCAACACCTGTTGGGGTGGCATTGTCATCATGTTTGACAGTCTCCTGGAGGGGAAGGAGTCTCTCCAAGAAATGGCCATATTACAGTCTGCCGATATGGACAGCCCCATCAAGAGGATCCTCATGGATGATGTATTTTGGGAGAGTGGTAAGCAGCCTGAAACCTATAGCAGTAGCCATTGCACAGATTGAGGGAGACAATGCCATCCTGTCTGATGTTCAGACTCTGCTTGCAGATGTAAGAGAAGAAATCCATACTGCCCTGCCCACTTCACTGTTGCTCCAAGCAGAGGAAACTGCAGTTCTGAAATACATCAAAAAGCTTGAAGACTTCTGCCTGAAGCCTATACATGCCGCAGCGTACATGTTGGACCCCAAGTATGCTGGCAAGAGCATCCTGTCTGGTACAGAAATCAACAAGGGCTATGGTGTCATCACTACCGTGTCTCACCACCTTGGTCTGGATGAGGGCAAGGTTCTTGGCAGTCTGGCAAAGTACACTTCCAAGCAAGGGCTTTGGGATGGAGATGCAATATGGCAGTCGTGCCAACATATCTCATCAGCCACCTGGTGGATGGGACTTTGTGGATCTGAAGCTCTTTCCCCTGTTGCCTCCATCATCCTCCAAATCCCACCAACATCAGTCGCCTCAGAGTGCAACTGGTCCTTGTTAGGGAACACTCGCCAAACCACGCAACAGGCTGAAATATTGGTGGCCATCCGGGCAAATTTGAGGCTTTTTGAGCCTGACAACCAGCCATCCACAACAAGGTTGGAAAGTGACAGTGAAGATGAGGCCTCAGAGTCTGATGTTCAAGAGGAAGACCTTGAGGAAGTCCAGGGAAAAGACATGGTAGCCTGAGAGGAAGACAACGAAAGCTTACGTTTCTAGACTATCATTTTACGTTGAAAACGTTTTTGGGAGATGCGATGGATCATTCAATATTCCCTTTGTTTTGTTGTTCAGTGAAATCATCCCATGTGAAGAGACAACTCATTTAATTAAAGTTCAATTCGGAACTAAATCGTTTTTTTTTCTATTGGAAGGATTTAATCATTTGCAATTATGTCTACTTATGATAAGTTAAATGTTTATATTTCTGTCTCCATATGATATGGTAAATATAACTAATGCAAAAAAACATCAACATTTAAATTGTATCAATTTGCATATATTTCCATTAATTCCCATATATTCGCACGGAAAGTTTCCACATCTGAATATTCCCAAAAATGTGCAACCCTAATAGCAACAGTGAAACAATGCATCCACCTGAACAAGTGAGTATGTGACCCACGATGACTCATTCCTGGGTCCCTTAATCCAGGTTCCTGGACGCAGAATCGGAGTCGTACTTCTTTTTCGTCAGGCTCCATGGACCGACTAGCTCTCAAGGTATTTCAGTTTCAGAAGTGCAGAGTGAGATATGGGACACTTAAGGTATGTCAGGGTACTATGAAACCAACTGCCACCCATCTACCCCATCTATCTATGCGTTAATGATAACATTTCCAGTAGTGAGATGTCATTAGCCCAAGACTGACTGATTGGGCTACGGGGGCATATCATTATTCATATAAGACTGGTGACAGCAGTGTAATACACATCTTTGATGAATTTCAGGAAATTCAGGGGAGCTTAACAGACCATGTTTAATTTAATAATAGACCTAGGAAAGACATTATCATAGTGTGGCTGAGATACCTGTAGCCCAGGGGTATTAAACCGGTGGTCGCTCCAGGTACTGGGGATATAGACTAAATAACTATACAGTAGCTGTGAGCTTGTACAGTGTAAAAATGCCCTCCTGGAAAATAATAACTCTTACCTGTAGTTATAAAAAAAAAAGAAATGACTTCTTGGACCTTAATCGCCACAACTTTACAGAGAAGAAAGAGCACTGGGTTAGACACAAAACCCGTTGACAGGTCACATCCCAAGTCTGACTGTATGTTGATACTGTCTCCCGGCTTTGATAAGCTGTTTGAATGCTTCAACCAGGTGTTTCAAAACCAAAGCACATATACAGTGCATTCGGAAAGTATTCAGACCCCCTGACTTTTTCCACATTTTGTTACGTTACAGCCTTATTTTAAAACACACAATAACCCATCGTGACAAAGCAAAAGCAGGTTTTTAGATTTTTGGGGAAATTTTCAAAAATTACAAAACTGAAATTTTACATTTACATACAGTACCAGTCAAAACTTTGGACACACCTACTCATTCCAGGGTTTTTCTTTATTTTTTCTATTTTCTACATTGTAGAATAATAGTGAAGACATCAAAACTATGAAATAACACATATGGAATCCTGTAGTAACCAAACAAGTGTTAAACAACTCAAAATATATGTTATATTTGAGATTCTTCAAAGTAGCCACCCTTTGCCTTGATGACAGCTTTTTGCATGTCTTCCATATTATTCTACATTGTAAAAGATCTTCCATCAGAATGTTGTACAAGGGGTCCTTTGTCGGGAACAATCGTTGTTTGGATTTAGAATGTCCTCTTCTCAAGTCAATTAGCACGGAAAGCTAGCAAAGTGGCACTAAGCTCTCCTTCCTGAACAAAGGCACACAACGCAACACGCCTAACGTCCCGAAAAAAATTCAATAATCTAATGAAACTATATTGAAAAAACATACTTTACGATGATATTGTCACATGTATCAAATAAAATCAAAGCCGGAGATATTAGTCGTCTATAACGACAGCTGTACAGAAGGCAAATCCAGGTCACTACGTGCGCTCTCCAGAAAACAGGAAACTGGTGACACGTCATGCCAAGAGCTATTATGCGAGCCCAGATCAAGTTACACACTCCATTTCTTCTCTCACTCCTTGTCGACATCTAGTGGAAGACGTATGAAGTGCATCTAAACTAATAAATATCAAGGACTTTAATAGGCAGCCCCTAGAAGAGAGCATCGATTTCAGATTTTCCACTTCCTGTCAGGAAGTTTGCTGCAAAATGAGTTCTGTTTTACTCACAGATATAATTCAAACGGTTTTATAAACTAGAGAGTGTTTTCTATCCAATAGTAATAATACTATGCATATTGTACGAGCAAGACTTGAGTACGAGGCCGTTTGAAATGGGCACCTTTTATCCGGCTACTCAATACTGCCCCTGCAGCCCAAACAGGTTAATACATCTGCAAAAAATTCTAAAACCTGTTTTTGCTTTCTCATTATGTTGTTCCATTCTTGGACTTCACTATTGTTAAATTATGTTAAATTATCGTTTTTATTTCTTTAATACATTTTAGAATAAGGCTGTAACGTAACAAAATGTGGAAAAAGTCAAGGGGTTTGTAATGATGGGGCGGTGAGTCGGTGCAGGTGAAACATTTTAATAAAACAACAAAACCAAGAACACGACACAGCAGAACAATACCAACTGGTGAGTGAACATGGGAGAGTGACATATAAAGGGGAGGAAATGATGAAGGTAATGGAGTCCAGGTGTGAATCATAATGATTCACAGGTGCGCGTAATAATGAGTGTCAGGTGTGCGTAATGATGAATTCCAGGACCGTTGGTTAGTACTCTGGTGACGCCAGAGGGGAGGAGCAGGAGCAGATGTGACAGGTCTGAATATTTTCCAAATTAACTGTATATTCCTTTCTGACACTGGGCAGGCTGAGAATCAGCCAGGGGTGGCAGGGTAAGTACCCCAGACAGGGCGGTGAACCAGAGGGCACGATCTAATGGTCTGATTCCTGTCACTCTAGTATAGACTACAGATGGGCTGCAGAGGGGGTCTTCAACATTTTCCTGCCAAGAGACCCCTTCCCAGGCAAACCGGAAACCCAGGAACCCCAACATGTTAGCAAAATAAAAATATTGTCACATCTTGTCTGATCATCAGGTGAATGATACATGGAATGTAGAAGTAATCAATATTTTAAAATGAATAGATTTGGTAGATCATTTTTCATTATTCTGACCTCCCGACATTATAATTGGAAGAGGAAGTGTAAACTCTAATATAGCCTATTAGCTTGAAAGGTAACTCCAAAAACATTTTCGTTAAAAGAGCAGCTGTTAAGCTGGTTCATGAAAGGTTAGTCATGTGTTGACAAAAATTTAAGACAGTCAAGGAAGCATACCAGCAACCACTGGTAGCCTATTTGCGGGGTGCTTTTTCAAAGATACTCCATCCAGTAAGTATAATTGGCTCCAATGAGTGTAATTTGCTCAATATTAGGAGTTGATAAATAAAATTGACATCATTAGAAAGATATTCTCACCTTTTCTATTGTAGGTATGTAATGCAACATTAGTTTATTCTGTTGTTGCTAACGATATTTATAAAAACATTGAAATAGAAAAAAAGTACCAGTCAAAAGTTTGGACACACCTACTCATCCAAGAGTTTTTCTATTTTCTACATTGTATAATAATAGTGAAGACATCAAAACTATGAAATAATACATATGGAATCATGTAGTAAACAAAAAAGTGTTAAACAAATAAAAAATATATTTTAGATTTGAGATTCTTCAAAGTAGCCACCCTTTGCCTTGATGACAGCTTTGCACACACTTAGCATTCTCTCAACCAGCTTCATGAGGTAGTCCCCTGGAATGCATTTCAATTAACAGGTGTGCCTTGTTAAAAGTGAATTTGTGGAATTTCTTTCCTTCTTAATGCGTTTGAGACAATCAGTTCTGTTGTGACAAGGTAGGGGTGGTATACAGAAGATAGCCCTATTTAGTAAAATACCAAGTCCATATTATGACAAGAACAGCTCAAATAAGCAAAGAGAAACAACAGTCCATCATTACTTTAAGACATGAAGGTCAGTCAGAACTTTGAAAATTTCTTCAAGTGCAGTTGCAAAAACCATCAAGCACTATGATGAAACTGGCTCTCTCCGCCACAAGAAAGGAAGACCCAGAGTTACCTCTGCTGCAGAAGATAAGTTCATTAGAGTTACGAGCCTCAGAAATTGCAGCCCAAATAAATGATTTACAGGGTTCAAGTTACAGACACATTTCAACATCTACTGTTCAGAGGAGACTGTGTGGATCAGGCTTTATGGTCAAATTGCTGCAAAGAAACCACTGCTAAAGGACACCAATAATAAGAAGAGACTTGCTTGGGCCAAGAAACATGAGCAATAGACATTAGACCGGTGGAAATCTGTCCTTTGGTCTGAGGAGTCTAAATTTGAGATTTTTGGTTCCAACCGCCGTGTCTTTGTGAGACGCAGAGTAGGTGAACGGATGTGTGGTTCCCATCGTGAAGTATGGAGGAGGTGGGATGGTGCTTTGCGACACTGTCAGAGATTTATTTATTTGTCATCAAGGCAAAGGGAGGCTACTTTGAAGAATCTCAAATATAACATATATTTTGATTTGTACACTTTTTTGGTTATTACATGATTCCATATGTATTATTTCTTAGTTTTGATGTCTTCACTATTATTCTATAATGTAGAAAATAGTACAAATAAAGAAAAATCCTTGAATGAGTAGGTGTGTCCAAACTTTTGACTGGTACCGTATATATATTTGGCGGACCCCCTGCAGTACCTCCTATGTTGAATACCCCTGGGCTACAGGTATCTCAGCCACACTATGATAATGTCTTTCATTGGTCTATTATTAAATTAAACATTGTTTGTTATGTTTGAATGCGTAGCCCCAAAGAGGCTGTACTATGGTTTTAATGTCCATTGGGATGTCATAAGGTGAATGCACCAATTTGTTAGTCGCTCTGGATAAGAGCGTCTGCTAAATGACTTAAATGTAAATGTAAATGTCTAAAGTAACATCAAGTATTTGGCTATAATACCAATGTTGTTTAGACATGTGCCACCATATCAAATGCGACTAAATAGCTTTGCTAATCCGTCCTTAATCTAAAAGTTTAGCTGAAAGCGAAAACATGGGCAGTGGTTCAGGAGAACAATCATGACGCTAATAATGCCAATGTGACACTCATTGGACAAATTGGATTGCTAATGGACTCATTATGAGCTAAATAAAAAGCTCCTCGGAGGAACTGGGGCCACACAGCAGCATATGGCGCCTCTCTAAAGACAAACTTTGAAAACTAAGCAGTCATTAGTCAGGGAGCGGGATGACATAATTAATGACCAAAAGTATGCCAGGAAAATCCAGAGAGGAGGAACTGTGAGGCCATGATTACTTTCACTGCCCAAGTGAGAAGTCCTTTAATTACCTTCTCCAAAGATGGCTCTGCTCGGCAGGAAATGGGTGAGTCACCCACACAACCTAGTGATAAGGGCCCCGGTTGGGGTGTGTGTACTGTATGTGACAGAGTTGTGTGTATCTGTGTGAGACAGGGATTTGTGTATGTATGTTAGTGGAAGAGGTGTGTGTGTATGTATGTTAGTGGAAGAGGTGTGTGTGTGTGTGTGTGTGTGTGTGTGTGTGTGTGTGTGTGTGTGTGTGTGTGTGTGTGTTGTGTGTGTGTGTGTGTGTGTGTTTGTGCATCTGTGTGTGTGCATCTGTGTGCGTGTGTGTGCATCTGTGTGCGTGTGTGTGCATGAGCCAGAAGTGTGAGTGCCTAAATTCCGAGCAAGTCTCAGTGTGGGCCATTTAAACCAGGGTGTGTTTGAAAAGGTCAGGTTCATCATTCGGATACCTTCATGGACTCATTTGCACAGAGTTGTTGGGTGGTGAGGCCCTCCTCAGGGTGATCGTTAGGAGCCCATTAATCAGGTATCAGCAGACATGGCACGCAATTTGTCCACTGTTGTTTTTTTGCCTCCCACCCCCACCTTTCCTGAGAATGGGTGAGATAAGGCTAACTTGTTTACACAGAGCTGCCCTTACTGTTTCACTTTGTTCTAGCAGAGTGGTCATTTTTCAAAGAGGGTTAGTTGGAGTCAATACAATAGGAATCAGCAACTTTGTTTGCTAAAACCTGTGAAAAGCCAGTATACATGTTCTATAAGTAGCAACTAAATTGCTATGCAGGTCACGCAGTCAAAGTCAATCTGAAGGCCTCATCCCTCAACACAACTTCCCTCACAGGCACATATTTGTCGGTTTGCTCACAATGTCCATAAATATTCACACTGCATCACCTCCCAGATGTGTACAGGGTGCAAATAAGTCCATAAGTATAAACCAGTTGAATTTATATGAAGCTCCACTGGCTAACATGCTAACTGTTGACGTCCCTGAGAAAAACCTGCTAGACTGTCCAAAAATGCTAGTTTGATTGAGACGTCATTGGCCTCATGCTTGGGTGAGAACTTGTCCCTCCGACAGACGATGCCACACACACTGCCACTCAATCAATGGGCGATAAAATCCAGAATACAAGATTGTCCTGCAAATTTCACTGAGACACAAACTTACATTTACAATCATTTCAGTGAATATAATAACCCCCTTGATTAGAGTGTTGCACTAATGAAATGTAATTTCTTGAGCTCTACAGATAAAGTGTTATTAAATAAAGTGTTATTTGAATGTGAAAATGTCAAGGGATGCATTTGTGCCATTCTTCACATTTTTGTTGGCTAACTCTGTGATGGTATGTACATTGCAAGATTAAGAGGTGATCTAAAACAAATAAAGAGGTACCAATAAAATGCCATTGTAGAGTCAGAAGAAAACTAAAACAAACATCCGACAAACGATGGAACGGTCCTCCTAAAATCAGTAGTGTTGAGGATAATGCCTGTGAAATTGGGCAAAATGTGGCAGAAAAATAAATGCCGCTTCATCAACCAGGATTCCTGCAGTCTGAGCTGTCTGCCGGTGCCGCCAGGCCGTTGCCATGGAGACGGAAGCCAGCTTTTCCCACCTTGAGGCAGAGACACCTTTACGGGGGAAACACGATGCCGGACCAAAAGGATAACATTTATCAGCCCCTTCCATCAGAATGGGTCTAATCTAGCCACGGTCAGCCACAGCTGGACATCAATGGTGGGACTGGGCAGCAGAAAATAAGCCGTCAGACATCTGCTGGGTGGTTTCAAATCATAAACGGGGAATATTGCCTTGGCAAAAATGTTTATCAACCAAATTTGCTTGTGCTTTTTTAGTAAAAAAATTGGTTCCTGCATGGAATTACAACCATAACCAGCCAAACCGATTCACTGTACAAACAGTGGAAAGATAACTATGAAGTGAAAACAAAGTGATAGTTTTTACTATAGTTCAAGTTGATTCTACTATTATTTTCCCAATGAAGCAGGCAGTGGATTATTGTACATGTTCAGAATCACACATTTAAAACCAAGGGTCACACTAGATATAGGCCTTGTGTGCGTGTATACAGGTAACTGCCAAAATAAAGGAAACACCAACATAAATTGCCTTAATAGGGTTTTGGGCGACCACGAGCCAGAACAGCTTCAATGCGCCTTGGCATAGATTCTACAAGTGTCTGGAACTCTATTGGAGGAATATGACACCATTCTTCCACGAGAAATTCAATAATTTGGTGTTTTGTTGATGGAAAACGCTGTCTCAGGCGCCGCTCTAGAATCTCCCATAAGTGTTCAATTGGGTTGACTTATCAAAATATCCAGCACATTTTACAGTCAAATCAAATCAAATTGTATTTGTCACATGGGCCGAATACAACAAGTGTAGACTTTAAAATTGGGAAATGCTTACTTACTAGCCCTTTCCCTGCAATGCAGAGTTAAGAAAAATTTGCAAAACAATCATAAATGGTAAGATTAACACAATAAAATAACATCAAGGCTATATACAAGGAGTGCCGGTACCGAATCAATGTGCAGGAGTACAAGGTAGTCGAAGTAATTGAGGTAATATGTAGGTAGGAGTGAAAGTGACTAGGCAATCAGTACAGATAATAAACAGAGTAGCAGCAGCGTATGAGAAGAGTGTGAATGTATGTCTATGTGTGAGTGTATGTGTGTGGTGTCAATATCCATGTACAGTATGTGTGTGTCTGTGTGTATGTATGTATGTAGTATGTGTTTGTGTTGGAGTGTCAGTGTATTATGTGTGAGTAGAGTCCAGTAAGTGTGCATAGAGCCAGTGCAAGAAAGTCAGTGCAAATAAAAAGGGGGTCAATGTAAATAGTCAGGGAAGCCATTTAATTAACTGTTCAGCAGTCTTATGGCTTGGGGGTAGAAGCTGTTCAGGAGCTTGGTCCCAGGCTTGGAGCTCCTGTACCGATTGCTGTGCGGTAGCAGAGAGACCAGTCTTTGACTTCGGTGGCTCGAGTTTTTGACAATTTCTAGGGTCTTCCTCTGACACCTCCTGGTATGGGGTTCTTTTCTGCATATGCAGCTTTCTTTCGATGCAAAACCCACTACTGGTGTGCGTGGCCAAAGAGCTCTATTTTCATGTCATCCAACAAATGTAAATGTCTGGAGTTTGCTGAACTGCATTGTAATTGGATTGGAACCAGTGCTATGGTCAGATGACATGAAAATAGAGCTCTTTGGCCACGCACACCAGCTAGGTTTTGCATTGAAAGAAAGATGCATATGCTGAAAATTACCCTGTACCTACTGTAAAATATGGTGGTGGATCTTTGATGTTATGGGGGTATTTTGTTTCCACTGGTCCTGGAGACCTTGTTAAGTTTCAATGGTATTATGAAATTTACCCAGTGCCAGGACATTCTAACAAAAAACCTGGTTGCCTCTGCCAAGAGGCTGAAACTTGGCTGCAAGTAGATCTTCCAACAATACAATAACGCCAATCACACATTAAAATCCACAAAGAAATGGTTAATTGACCACAGAATCAACATTTTGCAATGGCCATCTCAGTCTTCGGACTTAAACCCCATTGAAAACATATAGATTGAATTGAAGAGTGCAGTCCACAAGTGCAGACAAAGGATATACATTTTATTTTATTTATTCAGGGGAGCCCAATTGAGACCAACATGATAATTCAATAAAACAAACAAAAATTAACTACAAGATACAACAGATACACTACATTTAAAAACACAAATAAATTACTACATTTAAAAACACAAATAAATTATTACAATCAACCAAAACACTCGCAACCGTCAGTGAATTCTATTCTCATCAGTGTTCTAAACTGCCCTATTGGAAGCAGGGATTCAAGATGTAATTAGGATTGTAAATTATTCCAAACAAGGGAGGCGTTAGAACTAAAGGCTGATGTACCTAGGTTGACATAAAAGAGTGCCTGGAAGTGCATTATTCTCTTCCATTTGTTATAATGTGAATAAAAGACTCCCTCTAGTGGAACTTGAGTTATTTTCTGAACTATTCTTTCAAATAGGTGGGCAGCTGAGGCAAATCGATTATTAAAAGCACCACAAATTTCATTTTTGTCTGTTATAGGAACAGAGGCTGTTCTCTGAGGCCAATGACTGGAACGAATTGCAAAAATCACTGAAGCTGGAGACTTATATCTCCCTCTAACTTTAAGCATCAGCTGTTAGAGCAGCTTACACAGCCAATCTGTAAATAGCACACCCAACTACCTCATCAGCATATTGTTATTTATCTTTTTTTTTGTTATTTATCTTTTGCACCCCAGTACCTGTACTTGCACATCATCATCTGCACATCTCACTCGTGTTAATGCTAAATTGTAATTATTTCGCTTCTATCGCCTATTTATTGCCTTACCTCCCTACTCTTATACATTTGCACACACTGTACATAGATATCTCTATTGTGTTATTGACTGTATGTTTGTTTATATGTAACTCTGTGTTGTTGTTTTTGTCGCACTGCTTTGCTTTATCTTGGCCAGGTTGCAGTTGTAAATGAGAACTTGTTCTCAACTGGCCTACCCAATTAAATAAAGGTGAAATAAAAAAAATAACCTGCTGGGGCAGAGTTTGGTTTCAAAGATTTGACCACTTCCCAGAATTTAGCTGAAGTACAGTTGAAGTGGGAAGTTCACATACACCTTAGCCAAATACATTTAAACTCTGTATTTCACAATTCCTGACATTTAATCCCAGTAAAAAGTCTCTGTCTTAGGTCAGTTAGGATCACCACTTTATTTTAAGAATGTGAAATAATATAAGAGTAGAAAGCATCATTTATTTCAGCTTTTATTTCTTTCATCACATTCCCAGTGGGGTCAGAAGTTTACACTCAATTGGTATTTGGTAGCATTGCCTTTAAATTGTTTAACTTGGGTCAAATGTTTTGGTTAGCCTTTTACAAGCTTCCCTCAATAAGTTTGGTGAATTTCAGCCATTTCCTCCTGACAGAGCTGGTGTAACTGAGTCAGGTTCGTAGGCCTCCTTGCTCGTACACGCTTTTTCAGTTCTGCCCACATATTTTTTATAGGATTAAGGTCAGGACTTTGATGGCCACTCCAATACCTTGACTTTGTTGTCCTTAAGCCATTTTGCAACAACTTTGGAAGTATGCTTTGGGTCATTGTCTACTTGGAAGACTCATTTGCATCCAATCTTTAGCTTCCTGACTGATGTCTTGAGATGTTGCTTCAATATATCCATATAATTTTCCTTTCTCATGAAGCCATCTATTTTGTGAAATGCACCAGTCCCCCTGCAGTAAAGCACGCCCAAAACATGATGCTGCCACCCCCGTGCTTCACGGTTGGGATTGTGTTCTTAGGCTTGCAAGCCTCCCCCTTTTTCCTCCAAACATAATGATGGTCATTATGGCCAAACAGTTCTATTTTTGTTTCATCAGACCACAGGACATTTCTCCAAAAAGTACGATCTTTGTCTCCATGTGCCGTTGCAAACCATAATCTGGCTTTTTTATGGCGGTTTTGGAGCAGTGGCTTCTTCCTTGGTGAGCGGCCTTTTAGGTTATGTCGCTATAATACTCGTTTTACTGTGGATATAGATAATTTTGTACCTATTTCCTCCAGCATCTTCACAAGGTCCTTTGCTGTTGTTCTGGGATTAATTTGCACTTTTCGCACCAAAGTACGTTAATCTCCAGGAGACAGAATGCGTCTCCTTCCTGAGCAGTATGACGGCTGCGTGGTCCCATGGTGTTTATACTTGCGTATTATTGTTTGTACAGATGAACATGGTACCTTCAGGCATTTGGAAATTGCTCCCAAGGATGAACCAGACTTGTGGAGGTCTACAATTTTTTCTGAGCTCTTGGCTGAATTCTTTTGATTTTCCCATGATGTCAAGCAAAGAGGCACTGAGTTTGAAGGTAGGCCTTGAAATACATCCACAGATACACCTCCAATTGACCCAAATTATGTCAGTTAGCCTATCAGAAGCTTCTAAAGCCATGACATAATTTTCTGACATTTTCCAAGCTGTTTCAAGGCACAGTCAACTTGGTGTATGTAAACTTCTGACCCACTGGAATTGTGATACAGTGAATTATAAGTGAAATAATATGTCTGTAAACAATTGTTGGAAAAATTACTTGTGTCATGCACAAAGTAGACGTCCTAACCGACTTGCAAAAACTATAGTTTGTTAACAAGAAATTTGTGGAGTGGTTTAAAAACGAGTTTTATGACTCCAACCTAAGTGTATGTAAACTTCCGACTTCACCTGTTGTCTTTGCTTTTCTAACCAGAGTAAGATATCTATTTCTCAAATGTCTGAAGGACTGCCAGTCCTAGAGGTAGAACCAGTGAATCTAGCCTTAGCACAAGCTAAGTTTCTTTCATTAAATCTTTCAGATAATTAATGCGTGAACCATGGGTCAGATTTGTCCTTTACCCTTAATCTGTTATATGGTGGATACTTATCTGCAACAGAGTTAAATAGAGGTAATAATTTAAGGGCCTGATCCAAATCAGAGATAGAGGACACAACATCCCTATCATACAACCCCAGGTCATACAGGAATTGTTGCTCATTGAAAGCTCTAAAATGTATCTTTGTAATAATGCGCAGATGGGATTTAGGTAGCTTAGTATGTCTAATGCAGGCAATGGGACAATGGTCACTCAGCTTGTTAGCAAATATTCCATTGGCTCTATACTTATGAGAGGTGTTTGGCAGAATGATATCCAAAATAATAGATTTTTCAGTTTAAAAAAAAAGTTTGTGCGGGTTGATTTAGTTGAGTTAAATTTAACTCCGTGCAAATATCTTTCAGTCTATCTGATACTGGCATCAACCAATCCAGGTTAAGATCAGCCAATATTAATAATTCAGATTTAGCATTGTTAGACAGCAATTCAGACAATTTGCTAAGAGCAATTGGGAGGGCCGAGGCAGGGCGATAAACTCCCACTAATGTTAGTTGGGCATTTTAACCAAGGCCCACATTTAGGATAATACATTCAAATTGCTTGGAGACAGAGGTGATACACACAGCAACATTCAAGTTGTTCTTTATGAATATGGTGACACCCCCACCTTTGCCAGATCTATGAACATTTTATCCATTCAGAGACACATCAGAATCTTGCACAGACTTTTTTAATCAAGTCTCAGTATTATCAAAATGTCAGGGCTGGTTTGAGAAGCTAGAATTACAATAATTTTCTAAATCAAACTTTACATGAATCATTCCAAGGCCACAGCTGTGGGATTTCAGATCAGTCGGAGTCTCTAACACAAACATGCTATGATCAGTAGGTAACCCTCTATTTAAAATAGCCATGGAGTTGGCTTAAAATGGTATAGATACAAGATTGTTTAGAACTGTGCCATTCGGTCTATGCCTCGAACGAGGACGTAGATTAAAACAAGAATCAATGAGTGTTACCTGTTGCAGGCAAGGACTGATATCCCATCATAGCCTTTTTAGTACCTTTTCGATGTTCGCACTCAGCATCCAAGCTGCTCTCCTGTTCGGATGCAGGCCATCCATTTTTAGAAACTGAGGTCGCTCCCAAAACAGATCGAAATTGTCAATAAAATCCAATGCTTTTTAGAGAAGAGTCCTGATTTATTCCAAAAGTCCAGTGCAAATAGCCGGGAGAGGCGATCAATTCCACAACCATGTTTTTGGATAGGGAGAGAACAATTATCTGCTTGCACGTAGTCTGTCTCTCAGTTATTCAAAGTCCTGTCTCAACTCAGCCCATTGCCGCAGCTTGATGTCATTTGTACCAGCATGCACAACCACTGCGTCCAGCTCTGGGTTTTGGTTTAGAATGACCGCAAGCTCCCGAGTGATGTCATGCACTCTGACACCAGGGAAACAGAAAGTCTTTGCGCTGTCAACCACCTCATCCCATACAATGGAACTCCCAACAATGGCTACCATGGGAGGGGGAGGTTGTGGATTTCCAGGTTGTACAGAGCCAGCGGCCTGTAATGGCTGTATGGAGGAATGGTCTAAGAACCCTCTCAATGTGTTCTCCAATCTCATAAAACATTTTAGAAAAAGGCTCAGTGCCGTTATCCTTGCAAGGTGAGGTATTGAAATAGCGGTGCCAATAATTTTGACACCTATCTTTTTGAGAGAAAGTATTACTTGTTAAACAAAATCTTTCTCTGAGCAATTGTATTAGTATACATTAATTCAATTCCCAGCACCAAAAAAAATGCATACTATATAGCTCAGTATTTGTATTATTTATGTTAGTCTTTTTTCTCATGTGTATGAAGGGTGCCAATAACTTCAGACCTGACAATATAGGTCTTGTGTCTCAGAGTCCACCAACCGCTGTGTGGCTCGACTTCTTCATGGTCCTTCGAGCCAGATAGTCTCACCAATTTGAAGAAATTGAGGAGCCCATCCCGAATGATGGCCACGCTTACAAACAGCAGAACAAACAGGACCTGGCTGAGGTTTGAGAGGTTTTCGTACACACTTTACACTAGAGTAATTAAAGAGAAAAACTTATATCAGCCAAACGTCTATCAAGCATGTAGATGGAAGATTTTTTCCTGATTATCTGTGTAAAGTACTGTGTTGATTGTGCTTTTCTACCCAATATAATGTAATTACAAAGATAGTCCGCTACAGTTACTCTGGAATTATTCCACTGTAATGTCAAGTGTTGAGAAAAAAATTATATTTTTCTATCCCTTTGAATGGGTTAGGGGCATGATGGCAGATATTCATAGCTTGTAAGAGGGAGAAAAATACACTGGGAAAGCTGCTGTGGAGTGATGAAAATAGTTTATGGCCCTCTCTCGAGTATAGAGGCATGATAACCCTTACTCTGTCAGAGCACTGAGGGGCAAATAAACACTCCTTTAAGGGAAGTCTGGGATTTTAACATTGGAAGTAAAATAAAATGTGCGCAATGGAGGGCTCTTAGACTACCTCATGAAAAGAATATGGCAGAGTGTTTCCGAGAATACCAATGAGCTCAGGACAATTTCAACAACTAAGAGGTTGCAACACTTTCCACTGCCAACTCAAACTGTTTATCTAATATGCTCAGGCACAGAGTAAATACACATTTGCATTCCCCCAAAAATTATATTACAGAAAGTGTGAAAGCAAAAAACTACAATAGGTCAAACATAAGATATTATTTTTCTGTTAGTCACACAACTATATTTTACATGAAACAATGCTCTGAGAATGAGAGAACTTCAGGGTAAATCCATTGACTAACACAAACTTTACCGGAAAATAATATCATTCTGGCTCACCCTGACAACTCCAGGATAGCAGATTTGATTGCATAGGAACCTGCAATTTCTATTGTGCACAGAATTGAATCTGTTCACAATACACACTTCAATGTGATGGGTTTGATCATGGCTTTCAAAGGCAGACACACATCGACTTGGTACAAGGACAATGTAAACCATGTAAGACAAGACAGAATCTCTGTCATCGTATAGACATGAGTGACAGATTCCTTTCACTTGGGTGGCTGGCACTGGTAAGCTGCTAGCTTATGTAAATGTACTCGCTCAACCGGAGCATTTCATGTTTGCCTAACGGTTTATGGTGAGTCAGTGCATATGTACGTCTGGCAGTGCTAGGTTGGGAGGCGAAGGCATTGTATGGCATTCTCTGGTTACCCCTGTCCCTATGGAGAGCCCACATATCTGTGAGGATACAAAGCCGCAAGCTGACTACGCTAAGCTAGTGAGTCATCCTCACAGACAGAAGTACATGCTAGGGGTAGAAGCAGCATTTAACCAATAGCCTGTAGGGCAAAAAGCCTATAAACGGGGAGTGTGTGTGACGCATCTGGATTGCTAGGAGTCCAACGGTAAAGAGCTGGTTGGACACCGACCTAGGTTGTCCTCACAAGTCTGGCTAGGCCACAGAGGAATAGCCCGCAGTACAAGTCCACGCTTAGCTAATCCGGGAGGCATTTCAAAGGACTAAAATATCCCCTGGAACTACTTAAGGGCTCAGCGACTTCCAAAAAAAGATCGGAAACATCCTCAAAAGAGACACACAGTAGGTTTTGAAGCAGAGAAATCAATGCCGCTTCTCTTTCTCCAAAAGTTAGCTGGAGTACAGCGAGGAGAAGTTTTGCCGAGCTCTGGGCGACCTTGTTGTTTGTAAAGACTCAGTGAGCAATGTGTTAGAACAGAATGTCTATTCTCCGGGAGACCGAGGGATATGGAGGTGGTACGGCGTGGGGGGGGGGGGGGGGGGGGGGGGGGGGGCGACAAGGCTCGTTGCTGAGCAATACCGACCCATAAGCCTCATTGTCTGAGCGGGAGCACAAGGCCACGGTCATTCGCGGGCTTGGAATCACATACCTTTGTTTAACACAGCCCTGGCTTTTGTGACGTGTGTATTAGGTGCCTTTACCAACCCACGCCCTCCGGTGCTTTCAGTGCAAACACCTCATTACAATTTCTTGTTCATTGAAGAAACGTTGCCAGGAATGTCTAGGGTCTTTTGAAAAGATGCTGTTCATACAGTTCTCAAAAGACTTTCCTTTGACATGGTGGGCCGTTGTGGCAAGGTTCAGTGAGAAGCTATTTAGACAACTGTATAAAATGCATAACTCAGTGATTTTACCATTCAATCACTCATAACCTCTCAGACAAAAAAAAATCATGTGATTTTTGGGGGGGGGGAGTGAAGTGAATATCTGTCATGTCAATGCATGCTACAATGACCAAGCTTATACAATCAATTGATTGTAGTTTAAGCTAGTTTAAGTGCTCCCCACTTTGTGGGGAACAGAAATAAACCCATTCACAGTTCCTGCATTGATTATGGCCATTTACACCAAATCCTTATACATAAATCAAGGCTAGAGCACTCCAGCATAAGTGTACATGGAACCATGTAATTGCAATGTAGGAGCACTGCAACAGGGCTATTCTTTTAAGATAAGTGTAGGTGTCTGAAGAAATGTAAAAGCATCTCAAATTGATGTTCATTTCCAGTCTCATCTCCAAGCTGAAATGCTTTGAGGGGATTCCAAATCAGGCTTTGTCTGCCACAAAGGCGGCACCATCATATGCTCACATGTGGGTATTGTCCTAGGGTAACACAAACAAGAAGAAAAAGTGCATCAACCCGAAAAAAACTGACAAACAGGGAGGGACTATGGTGAAGGCCAGCGGTGAACCTACAGTATATTGTTGCGTCATCCGTTTGTGGACCAACATAAGCGTACACACACAGCTGCACAGCCACAAGTACACACTCTCACACACAACACTTATAGAAGCCCTTGAGTGGACTGAGAACCATTTTGACTGTGATTGGGCCTTTAGGGTCAGGGCCGAGGGGCCACATTGGCAGGACAGCCCCATTGCCTATGTAATGTGATGGCTATGGAGTGGGCTCCCAATCGGCGTTGGCCCCCAGGTGCTGACACAGGGCAAGTGTACGAAGCGGCCCCTGACAGCATGGGAGGGCACTGAGAAGTACTTGTTTGTTAATGAAATGGCACTAACTGTCATCATCCACTGTAAAGGTTTTTGTTTTTCAAACTCATCACCAAGAGAAAAGGCAAAAATAGCATGCACTGCACGGTACAATTGACTTGTTACAAGAGGAGTGGCAACAGATGCTGAACACCAGGCACGACATGAAATCAGGCACTATGGTGACCAAAACAGTGAAACTACTATTCTGGTAATGGCACTGGCTTCTAAACGCCATAAATAATCTACTCCATATACCTGAAAGTTATTATTCTAGAAAGTAGAGATCACAGTGCAGCTAAAGATCGGGAGTAAGAAGATAAGCAGGATTAAAACGAAGATAATTTCCTCAGATGCACAATATTCACCATACACATTTTCAGTCATTCAGAGAGAGAGATAGAGACAGACAGAGAGATAGAGACAGACAGAGAGACAGACAGAGAGAGAGAGACAGACAGAGAGACAGACAGAGAGACAGACAGAGAGACAGACAGAGAGACATGTAATAGAAAGACAGATGGATTATTACAATTCAATCATAAACATTCCACATTTTAAAAAGTCTTTTCATTAAGCTTATCGAGTAAGGACTATAGGAGTATAGATTGGAAGTGGCCCGTTTTCCAATTCCATTCAATACAACTTTATTAGGTTACACAGTCATCAGCTTACAACCAAGCAAAATCTATAATATTTTACATTGTCAGTAAAAATATTTAAGCATTTTGTGGGAAATAGTAGGGAGAAGAAAACAGAAGTATGAAAACAGTATAAAAACACTTTGTGCTCCAAGAGCAACAGGAGAGATGCAAGAGATGTGTCTGCATGCGTGTCTGTGTGTGGCTCTTGCAATGTGTCTATTACGCAGGTTTTAATAGCTGTGTAATGCTTTAATATTTTTAAGAGGTTGTCACTGCGGTTTAGCGGCCCCTGAAAGCCTGCTCCATTATCCCCCGGGATTCCCCGGTTTGCTGTGTGCTCTCCAAGACTCAGGATCTCCAAAGAATGGTGAGACCACTAGAAAAACAACACTGGAAAATCAGGCCATTGAACAAGAGTTTCCAAAAAACTGGAAGCCTTGAGTTAAGTATATTTGTGGATTGTAGCAGTGTCCATACTCCTGTGCTACAACACAAAAAGACACACCTCATATCAAAGTAGAACTAAGACTAGGAAAGAAGTCATTATCGAGGGCTTTCCCTCAAGAATAAGCAATTCTACATAAACTGTAACTTGGTGTTTCAATCATGATCAATACAATTTTAGCATTGTCAATCCATTCCTGTTAACAGGTTGTCTATCAGGAATTTTTTGAAATCATGGCATGAGCTCACAGTGGTATGATTAAACCCATACCTCCAGACTCTGAGCTGTGGGTTAGAGGTGGAGAACCACACAGCTTATCCAACTGCATCTCCTACTTCCTAGTAGGGGTCAGAGTTTGGGGTTGGCTCTGTGGTGAGGACGTGTCCCCACCACTGTGGAGGGGGCATATGAAGGGTGCCCGCTGTGCTAAGGCCGGCAGGTGGTCATCACTGTCAATCAGTGTAACGTAGCGCGGCGGGCACACAGACACACGCGACCCCGCAGTCCCACCAGGCCGACTCTGGCACCATGGAGTGCCTGTCTGCTTCCCCTCCCAGTTCATAATTACCAAAATGACTCATCAGAACGCAGTTCAGAACAACAGAGCCCTCACATCCTCTCGTCCAATAGAACTAATAGCTGTTGGAAAGCCACATGAAATTCAGTTCATTTTTTCTCCACAGTGCATAGGAACAATAGGGAAAGCACAAATGACCTACATGGTACAATCAATTTCAGGTGCTTAATAGTAAATGTGGAGGACAAACAAGCTATTCAAACAGCATTCTGTTAATGGACAATCGAGGCATTCTTGTCGCGAGAAGGTGGCCATCAATAAAACAGTTATTTGGAAATTACAGATGGACATTTCAGTAGACTGAGTAAAGCTTAAAATATAACAATAATTGTGGAATAGGGGTTCAAATCAAACTGAATTCTTGTTAAAATTATCCCTTTGAAGAGTTGATCCATAACATCACTGCTTCTGTACAGGGAGCTGGTCATATGCTTGACTGCACCTTAGATTCCAGGAGCAGTATAGCATCATATCTACCCCTCACCACCTCCTACTGTAGTTTATTTCTATATTTTAAGAGTAATCCACCACCCCTCCATGCTAATACAATTACCGACCATTGAGGGAGAACTGGCACAGTCCACAATTAAATTAATGCTGCTGTTTGTGTCACACAGTTATTTTCATTAAAGGGGATCTGCTGGAACACGGCTCCAGGAAGGAAGAGCCTGCTGTCTGTCTCCAGGCAACCAGGTAGCCCATAACCCCACCATAGTGATACCGCACATGCTCAGAAACCATAGAAGAATTGATATCACATCAAAACTATCCAAATGGATAGGGAACTGATCTGAGGGAACCACCGAATGAGCAAATAAGAGTGTAAAGGCTACTGCAATGGTACCTTATGCATGAGTAGATAATAGATCAAGGCAGATAAGCCGTTATTTATCTTCCTTTAAACAGGACAACTTAAGCAAAGCCGTGGTTGAGTGCTAACACTCCCGGCACATGTCATGTATACAAATCCCCCTACCGGAGACCAGGTTCAATCCGTGTCCACCCTTCCCACTGTTTCTCCTGTATCCCCTTCTGATTTCCATATGGTCTCAATAAAGTGTCAGAATACCATAAAGATTCAGTATGTTTAAAAAGTAAACTTCACAATTATCACTGAACAGCTATTGAAACGAACACAAGAGCTTTGTGGTCTCTGAAGATAAATATTGACAATGCAGAGGACGCACAGTACAGAGAGGTAAGAGCATCACCATTGAACATTATATATGGGTCGTTCCACAAATAGAGTACATACATTTAGGGTATTCTAACTTGGTAAAAAAACAGGATTGACGTGTCATGCTTGAAGATCTCAGTTTTCCACCACAAAACACCAAAAAATAGCCAAAAAGAGTATCAGCAGCTCAACTGCTTTTACACTATGACTTTACTATTGCTTATATGTTCAATGTTTTTTTTGAAAAATGATTTAAAAAAGGAATAGTTTTCCCATAATCAAACAAAAGTTCTGTTCACTTAACCTGAAAATGAGGGAGAGACTTAAATGTATCAATAATTACATTAAATGTATATTCATCTTCAGAAATGACAGTCAAAGCAAGAACATAACTAGGGCTTTACAATGATGGTAAACACTTAGACATTTTGGGGTTAAGTGGGTTAAAATCGGAATGTTGATTATTACAAATGCAGATTTTTGGCACTTTAGCAAGTCTTTATTCGGATACATTGAATGCTCATGTAGTCTATATTGAAGGGCACATTTAATATAACAGGCTATTACAATGTAATATTGGTGCACAATTTCTACTTACAACATCAAAGGGATGCAAAATGTACTCTATTCGTGGAATGACCCAACTTCTTAGGTTCAATGGGGCCAAAACCTTGGCCCCATTAAACAAAAAAAGTGTAGCGTTCCAAGCCAAGAGCCTGTCTGCATGGCATACGGCAAGGTTTTCCACACAGAATGGGCCCGCCGTAGCTTCTTACTATGCTGTAGTGAGGTGTGTGTCGGGAGATGCAGTGCATACGATCTTTATGTCCAGCCTTGGGGAAACAGCAGGTGAACCAGACATTAAGGTTGGCCTTGGTGATAAAGGTCGACAACAGGGTTGAAGAGGGAAAGCATTCCATTCATCTCAGCGGAGACCATCACTTGGGATTTTGACTGGCCATTTTCTTTTGTGTTGAGACAATTTTTCTGAAAGACGCCTCCGGACATAGTTAGCAATGAATAGACAGTCGCTGTGGCGCAGTTGAGGTGTAACTGAAAGATCATTCATGAAATTAGGATATTTAATACAATTAAAAAGTTATTTACGAATCAATCAAATCCAATTGTGGCATTCACCTCACTCAGTCATTTACCAATTTCAAATGGGAATATACAAAGTATCAAATTACTCTGTGTGATAACTGCATACACCTTTTGTTCCAGCATCCCTTTAATTTTTTTTTTTTTTTTACATAACAGCTATAACAGTGGACCCTTTAGTGATTAATAAATTCCTTGCTGGAAGCCCAGATAACATTTCATACAGGCTTAAATAAAGACGCCTTAGGAACCTGAATGACTATCGGTAAGATCTACTGCCCATAAAAAAAGAGCTATCGGACCACTGAATAAACCGGCACTGGTCCGTTTCGCATACCAATACCTTTAACTGACACCGACACAATTACTGCAGCCTCCTGGGGAGATAATAGGGCTGCGTGTGGGAGAGAGAGTCTCCTCCATCGGTGCATCAGCATGGCTGACGAGCGCCACATAAAGAGCTGCGGGCCAAAGGGTTAAACACCCCTGTCTCCTGTTAGCTTTTCATCCATCCAGATCATTAGGAGAGCCACGTTTAGCTAAAGTGGCTACTTACTTTGCACACCTTTGGCTATAGCTAGTACAGTTTCCCTCAGTTAAATGAATAACTAGAGTGTGAATCACTACCACTGTTTGTGCAGCTCAATAGAGTGGTGAGGAGGAGGAGTCTACTGTGTCCGGAAACGACTTCACCATACATTTTCTGGATTAAGGTAAAAACTCAAATATCGTTTTAAACGTTGTTTTACTATTGACAGTTACAACTGAATTCGGGATTGTATATCGATTTGCTCTCCTTAAATATTTGTAATCTGATGTATTTGTTTCAGTCTCTGAATTGTTTAATCAAACTTTGCACCGTCAGCTCCTGATATCACGGCATAAAAACTACAATCTGTGTCCCGAATTAGCCTAGTACGCATGTCTGCCCAGCTATATCCTGTCCAAAGCTTGTTTTCACTGGCTAAACTAGCTGGCTAGCTGAACTATGCGAGTTTTCAAACTTCATAAATACTGCACCCTCAACTTCAAAACTCGTTTGCTAGTTATACAATCATGTAACCAAGAAATTTGCTGGAAAGAAAATGTAAAATTAGTTATTGTTTTGTTGAATATTCATGACTGGTTCGAGCTATCTATCGTGTCGTAAGACAACAGTGGCGAAGGATATCATTGCTACTTAAAATTAATTTTAACGGATCCAAATTCAGTTTTGAGATCTGCGTATGGTTAGCTGGAAGTTATTTGGCTCAATGGGATATGTAGTGATTTTGCCAGCATAGGCAGATACAGTTGAAGTCGGAAGTTTACATACACTTTAGCCAAATACATTTAAACTCAGTTTTTCACAATTCCTAACATTTAATCCTAGTAAACATTTCCTGTCTTAGGTCAGTTAGGATCACCACTTTATTTTAAGAATGTGAAATGTCAGAAAAATAGTAGAGAGAATTATTTATTTCATCACATCCCCACTGGGTCAGAAGTTTACATACACTCAATTAGTATTTGGTAGCATTACCTTTAAATTGTTGAACTTGGGTCAAACGTTTTGGGTAACCTTCCACAACAAGTTGGGTGAATTTTGGCCCATTCCTCCTGACAGAACTGGTGTAACTGAGTCAGGTTAGTAGGCCTCCTTGCTCGCACACGGTTTTTCAGTTCTGCCCACAAATGTTCTATAGAATTAAGGTCAGGGCTTTGTGATGGCCACTCCAATACCTTGACTTTGTTGTCCTTAAGCCATTTTGCAACAACTTTGGAAGTATGCTTGGGGTCATTGTCGATTTGGAAGATTTGCGAACAAACTTTAACTTCCTGACTGATGTCTTGAGATGTTGCTTCAATATATCGACATAATTTTCCTGCCTCATGATGCCATCTATTTTGTGAAGTGCATCAGTCCCTCCTGCAGCAAAGCACCACCACAACATGATGCAGCCACCCCCGTGCTTCACGGTTGCCTCCCCCTTTTTCCTCCAAACATTACGATGGTCATTATGGCCAAACAGTTCTATTTTTGTTCCACCAGACCAGAGGCCATTTCTCCAAAAAAGTATGATCTTTGTCCCCATGTCTGGCTTTTTTATGGCGGTTTTGGAGTAGCGGCTTCTTTCAGGTTATGTCGATATAGGACTCGTTTTACTGTGTTTCCTCCAGCATCTTCACAAGGTCCTTTGCTGTTGTTCTGGGATTGATATGCACTTTTCGCACCAAAGTCCATTAATCTCTAGGAGACAGAACGCATCTCCTTCCTGAGCGGTATGATGGCTACGTGGTCCCATGATGTTTATACTTGTGTACTACTGTTTGTACAGATGAATGTGGTACCTTTGGGCATTTGGAAATTGCTCCCAAGGATGACCCAGACTTGTGGTCGTCTACAATTTTTTCTGAGGTCTTGGCTTATTTCTTTTGATTTTCCCATGATGTCAAGCAAAGAGGCACTGAGTTTGAAGGTAGGCCTTGAAATACATCCACAGATACACCTCCAATTGACTCAAATTATGTCAATTAACCTATCAGAAGCTCCTAAAGCCATGACATAATTTTCTGGAATTTTCCAAGCTGTTTAAAAGGAACAGTCAATTTAGTGTATGTAAACTTCTGGCCCACTGGAATTGTGATACAGCGAATTATAAGTGAAATAATCTGTCTATAAACAATTGTTGGAGAAATTACTTGTGTCATGCACAAAGTAGATGTCCTAACCGACTTGCCAAAACTATAGTTTGTTAACAAGAAATTTGTGGAGTGGTTGAAAAACGAGTTTTAATGACTCAAACCTAAGTGTATGTAAACTTTCAACTTCAACTGTATGTAACCTTTAAAAAGGTTAAGGCTGTTGACTAAATTAGACTTTATTCATATAATGAGTAATCCAGGAATGTCACGAGTTAATTGACACGAGAAAACTAGTAACACTACAGAGCACAAATGGCTACAATAAACTGCTAAATCACTTCTGGAAACGAAGGGTCCGCGGAGCTCCTCCTCCTCCTCAGCACTCTATTAGGCTTGTGTTTCTGTTGAGAGATGCTCGTGCGAGACAATGCCTCACCATAAGATAAGGTAAACTACAATCAATAATAAAGTGCAGATTACTTGGCTTACGAATATGCATAGCTCTAGTAACAATTACAATTTGGGTCAAGGATGTTTTTAAATCCACACAATTTCTGCAACTCACCGCTGTACGATTAAATTAAGAGCCCATTGCAAAATGCACACCACATAGCTCTACTACAGCTGTTTTATCAACAACTTTAATACAGCCAGTTACTGGACAGGTTAGTGAGAGAACCACATCAGTACTGGACCAAAATGTCAAGAGACACCAAGTGTGTTTTCCCGTCAACCTCCCTGTCCCTCAAGTTTTTCTGTAAAGTTATTTCACCGCATCCAATCATGACTGCCTGTCAAAGTAGAAGGAATTGCTTGACACTGTGAATTTCCGTGGAGAATGCCTGAACACAGCACTGCAGTCTGACTGTCTCCCTTAGTGGGAAGATAATTATTAATTTCCTAAGACACATTTTGAATGGAAACCCATACTGGCAAATTTTAATGTCTACAGATTACTTCATCGACTCGACTGTGTATTACAACAATTGTATGAATTCCAAATATTTTTACATGAGAAGTGGGTGAAAGGCATCTTTTTGTTGTTTATCAACGGTAGAGGTGGTACAGTATGAAACAAATCAAGCAACATTGTAAATACATCCCAATAGGCCTATATGCTTATCCAATGTTAAGCTGAAACTACAATAGGCTTTCACTGTTTTCATAATGCCTCCTAGAATAATCATTAGGTCGGAGTAACACATCATCGGTCCCTGGGAAAATCTCCAGCAGACTCTCTATAGCCGGTCCTCATTTCGTATTCAGGCCTTGTCTGGAGCTAATCAGAGGAGACTGGAGTGTTATTAATTATGTTTGCCAAATGACTGCCCCCACCCCCTCACCCTCCCTCCACCGCGCCATCACCCACCCCCTTCTTCCCCAACCCTTATTAGAAAATGGCAGTCGTTGCATCTGTCCCCATCCTTGGCAGAGGAGGTGTTTTGTATTCCTGAAAGAGGTGTCATGTTAGCATTTCGCAACAGTGTAACTGACAGATCAGAGTCATTATCAGATATTTTGTAGGGGGAGGCTACGTTCCGCAGACGCACATTTGGAAATGTTAAATCAATTATATCAAACTTGTGATGTAAGTGAGGTAATGACATCGTATATTGCAGGTTGATCATTGCTTTCATCGGTGACTGAGGCTGCGTATACAGTGCACTACTTTTGATCGGGTCAAAAGTAGTGCTCTATGTAGGGAACAGGGTGCTACTTGGGACACAAGCTGAGTGTCATATTAATGTTCAGTTGTTGCTGATACCAATGGCCAGGAATAGAGGGTGTTAATTACCCGTCTTTTTGTTATGTTGTGAAGAACGGTATCAGTCAGACTAGTGATGCTCTTCAGATGAAACTGTTGCTGGCCGAGGGAAAAGGTGAGGGTGGATGACTCATCTTACGCAGAGGACAGAAGGATCCTTAAAAGGGTGTTGAAATGTCAATCTCTCCAATAACCTTCAACTACAAGACCCAAACAAACTGCCTGCGATTGACCAATCTCATATAGAGCGCTTACATAAGGGGTGTGTAACCTCTGACCCAGTCTACAGCATATCACATGACACCATTTTGCTTCAGTTGAAGTCAACCAATAGAAAATGAGAACAATAATGTAACCCAAATACAGTAGCCTATAAAATGTCAGAGTACTAGCAAACAGGTTTTGAGGAAGTATGAGTAGTATGAAGAAAAACAAAGATGATGTTCTCAATCAGCCAGCGGCTCTGCATCACAGCCGGTAACTTGATTGTATTTACGTCAATGATTTCCTGTGTGGCTGTTGTGTAATTAACTGTAATTAATGACAAGAAGAGAGTAAAATGGACTTGTGTACTCCAGTTCATTTGGCCGTACAAGAACAGTTAGTGCTGATAGTGTGTTAAGTAGGGTCCTGGTACATACTGTACTGAGCTCTGCAAATGCTACCAATTTCACATAAGAGATTTATCACATATTGGAGCCTCTTGAATCTCTTGCAGGCTTCAATGCTACGGTAGGTTTCTATATCAGAGTCCCAGGTTCTCATTAGATGGGCTCAATCCGTGCTAACTGACAGGAAGAAAAAATGCCACTTCATCAAGCCTGTGTATGGCATTGTCTAATTGAGTAAGCGCATTCGAGGAAGACGCGATCACTAAGCAGCATTTCATTAAATCAAGACGGAGAGGCACATGGAATATGCACATTTCCTATTCTAATCAGGTTAACTGCAGGTAATGTTAGGGTAGCTCTTAAGGAAAATGGGAGACTGTCAACATACATGTACGTTGTGTTAAAATGGCGAGCATACACAGGAACTGGCAGCGGTGCGTGTGTAAACAATTCCTCTTCAGTGCTGACTCCCTCCTGTCATTTTTCATTCAGAAAACCTTTGCTGAAACACTGTGGCAGGTTTTCTGCATCAGAGAGTGAGGAATGATTCCTGAAAGAGTGCACAATGATGAAGTGCAATTATACAACCTCAGCGTAAAGAGAAAAGAAAAAGAATAGCAGCAAACTTCAGAAATGTCAAGGTAGATTAGATAAATTAAGTGAGGGAGAGAGGAGGAGGAGTGGAGAATGGCTGGAAGTATAAGACAGAGGTGCATGGGGAAGTGGGAGGGTTATTCACAGAGACCGACAACAAGCAAGATTCCCTCCTGCAATCAGGGAAATCAATGAAAGACTTACAGACAATACTGTAAGAGCCTTATTGGGTATTTTACGTCTCTCGCTTCAATTTCCAGTTGAGCTGGCACACAGCTGCACACGGCTACCTTGGTAATGACAGAGAAAAAGGCGCTTGAAAGACTACATCAAAACAAAGCGATGTGAACATAAAGACCCAGGTTGTGCGTGGGCTCAAGGCCTCATTGAAGGAACGCACACAAAGCCAACTAGCGTGATTTCACATTGGGTAGAGTGAAAAAAAACTACAAAAAAAACAGATTGAATTAAGAATTGGTTGCATGGGGTGATATGATGACATTCTTCCTTTTTTACTTAGCATCTTATGATGTCCATCATTCATTCTTGCGAGAACAGTAGTCTGGCCTTGGTTGCATCATCTCCAATGATCGGAGGTAGAAATAAATTCGTAAAAAAGAGTGCCATATAGAATTCCAGTAAATATACCTAGTAAAGTACACAATGTCTGCTAAATGTCATCGTCATTAAAAGCTACTCCAGTCTAGAGCTATATATCATGGTGAATAGCTTCAACATACAGGTTGTGTCTAAAAGGGAGTCAAATAGACTGGATTGAAAGGTTGCTAGTGTCTCAAATAAAAGGAAATAAATCACAAATCAATGCTAAAACCAAGATCTAATGGGAAATATGGAGACAAAACTCTACTATAATAACACACTTCAAAAATGGTTGTTATTCAAGCTCGATTGAACATGCACACACATGAAACGGTTCTGCTACCTTATGAAGAAAGACTAATGAATAAGATTCAAATGAAGAAATAGTGGGAATGAGTAATTGCTCTGACTAATCCATAAGTGGCTTGAAACAGGACGATGTTGAGTGAAAACAAATGAGTGAGCAGGGGAGTCCCAGCGCCTTGCATAGGGCTAAACCCCATTATGTTCTGATTAATGACGGCCCGCCGCTCGCAGGCGACATAAATCAACGCCGTATAAATAGAAATCCTTTCTCCGGATTCCCTGGAGGTAATCCATGCAGTGGCGCATCCAACACAGCCCGGGCTATCCTTGATGTCCACATTTGTAAATAAATTACATCCGTATTTTCAATCAATTACAGCAGTGGGGTATTAGGGGGAGAAGTAGAATATAAAAAGAAAGACTCCGTGGACCATTATTCATGCAGTCTATCCCCAACTATTGGGCAGAGATGGATTTCTGGGTCCTTTTCCATTTAGTGGTGCAGAGAGAGTCATTTTGCTAGTTGGCTAACGGAGTACACGTAGATGCAAATGTTTTGTCATTAAGCAGACACTCTTACTGGTCCCCTGTGGGAATCGAACCTACAACCCCGGTGTTGCAGGCGCCATGCTCTACCAACTGAGCCACACAGGACCCTGATGTCAAATGAAGTCATTATCCTGCAAAGTTAGGCACTGGACGGCGGTAGCTGGCGTTTGTGATACAGTACCGCTTAAGTTTAATGATATAAAAGTATACAGGAAAAGGGCAGATTAAAGAGGGTATGAAATGTGGTAAATGGCTTTCTTTGTAGGGATGCATGGAGGCCAAGAGAAGTATAAAATACAAATTAAAGTCCCCAATTAAATTAAGGCTCCACGTTCTGCATGGTCACAGTCGGGAAAGTCAACGCTTTCAACAAATGTGTCAAGTGAGCACATGAAAGAGTTATCTTTAAAAAAAGCGGGAGCCACAAATTGGCGAGACACCATCACTGTGCAAATGAGGCCTAATTGGGCTTGAGTTGTGCCAGCGGGTGTTCTGGCTGTGGAGGGCAGGGGTAGCGGGGGGGGACCCCAGAGTGGCATTACACTGCACCCACTGGCAGAAACCGAGAGAGACAGGGGGTCTTGTCGGGGCTGGAACACCCGAGGACAGGGTTTCCTTCCTGGGGTGGAGAACAGGAGCTTTGCTCAGTATTTACATGTTACATTTGTCAGAGGGCTAAGGGGGTTTCAGTTCTGTAAGCACTCGTGTTCAGGTTTCTTCAGGTCGGTGGGTGTGCACATAGCACATATTGCTTCCGAATTTAGAGACATTATTGTTGGGAACGCAACATGGAAGGGAGAGCGCAAACAGGTGCCCTTCTTGGCATCCGTTCTTGGCACCAACACCTGTTGCTCTGAGCTCACATCCCCTCAAGAGTCCTCTACACAGAGTCAATCTAGGCCGGCTTGACATGGCAGCCAAAGCGGTCAGAGCTCTTAATTTGCAATGCATTGCAACAGGCTAGACTTGTTAGATACTGGCCTAGTGTGTAGGGTTAGGCAACACACAGGGGTTGATTCACTCTCTCACCTCTGCCCTTATTGATTAGGCCTATGAGATGTGAAAGCAGTGCAGTGTAAACAACACCTTGCCTAATATAAGGTGATGTGGATCCACACAGCATTCCCATATTGCTTAAATCTATCTGGTCCTGTCAGGTCCGTTGAAAGTAGTCAACAAGAACAGGGGGAAGGGAGTGGTTTGATGGATTAGAACCCACTCTGGTTATGGATACTATGGATGTAGTGATATAATATGGGACTTTTATCCAAGGCCGCATTGAAAGTCACACCTATATGGCCAATGCAATACATATTCCACAACCCTGACGTTGCCAGCACCATGCTCTGTCTAACCGACTGAGCCATTGGAGCCACATAGATAATGTTGAGTTCTGGGTGTACTCACTCGGGGAGGGGAAGCTGTGGTCTGTGTCGTAGTCCTCAGGGGGGGCTGCTGGGGGGGTGGTGCTGTGGGGGGGCTCGCTGGCTAGGCCGGAGCGGCTTTCTGACAGCAGGCTGCCCTGTGGACCCCAACCCAGCCCTGTGGGTGTCCCAATCCACCCCCCACTGAACACTGTGGACAAACACACAGGGCCAAGAGGTTAAAAGGCATAGTCTGGGAGATTTCCTATTGTTCAATAGTTTTGCTGTTCATTGTGATTGATATTGATTGTTCAAGAATAAAGCTGATCAATGGCTTACACTCTAAGTATAACTGTCTTATCGCCACACAATCTCTAAATCAAAGATTGTATTACTCCATTGTGTATATTTGGGGTGTCATATGCGTGCCAGGGTCAGGCTGTTGAAATTACAGAGAGAAGGTATACAGAGGGATGTACCTGAGTCAGTACGCTGCTTGCCCTCAGGGAGACCTTGGCTGGACACCTTGCTCTTCACGCTTCCCTCACCATGGTCCGACTCACTGTCGCTGCCACTAGACACCACTGCAGACACACAGAAGAGACAAGACAAGAGGGCACATCAATAGGGGATTATAACAAGAACAGTAGGTATCACATAAAAACAACACAACACCTTAGCTCTTACATCAACAGATCTGAACCTCTTGACGAAGTGACTAGATGATTCTCCTACAATGTAGACCATGTGTAAATGGATTTTTTTTTTAAAAAGGGACAGCCCAGTGTCACTCCATAATGGCATTAACGTGTAAATTAAGAAGTTATGGGCGTTATTCATAGGGCTGGGCGATATGGGCAAAATATTATATCACGGTATAAAAAAATGACAGTATGACGGTATTTTATGTTTTTGAATTATAAAAGTTCTAGGGTGGCAACACATACATTCTAAGTGAATTCAACAGATCTTTCGCCATTCTTATTGCTTTATACTGTTCAATTTAACGTCAACCCCCCCAAAATATATAATGATATAATGATTATTCTAGTTCTATAGTTAGAAAATGAATATAGTGTTGTTTGACTTGACAACAAATGAAAATACCAGGGAGATGTTATTGTGACAGGGTAGGAACCAAAGTGTTGAGAAGTGTTTCCTAGAGGACCCTATAATCTTTGGCTACATTAAATGTTTTCTCCTAGCTACTTCATGTAGCTAACATAAGCTTGCTTTGCGTATTCCTCTGATTTAGAAGACACTGTTGCATAAACAACATGCCAATTTAGGTCTACACCATCACTGGCATTATCATGTTGTATAGCCAATTTACATTTGCTCTGACTCAGTACATTTATTGGCTAGCAAGCGATTAGGATTAGCATTAGTGGCTAACAAGATTTAGGCCCAACTTGCTAAGAAAAGAAAAACTAGCTGTTTGCAGATGTAAGAAACAAACTAATAGTGTAATTATATAACGCTAGTGGATTTATATTAAGAAGAAAAGTTAAAACAGCATCGTTGCCATCAACATTGTTGCATGTGCTGCATTGACCAAGCACACTGAACGCAAGTGTCTTGTGGTTGAGGAACAACAAATGCACTCCTTGAGTGACAGGGGGCGGGGCTAGGTCTGTGTGGAAGCGGCATGGAGAGAGAGAGAGAAATGACTCAAGTAGCAAAGTAAACTATAAAAATGTACTTTACACATGGCATATCACATTTAACAAACCAAACATTCAAATACCGTTAAAGAAGGTAAGGAAAAATCCCAAACCGGTCCGTGCATCAATACCGGTATATCTTAAAATATGGTATACTGCCCAGCCCTAGTTATCCAACTGCAGGTGCCTCTATGACCTGAAGAGGGGGTTCCAGTTATCATGCAAATATAATCATAAACCAATATCATAGCACAGAGACAAGCTCTCGCTCTGCTGGGAACTTCTATTGGTCTAGTTCATACTGGTTTAAACAACCACATCATGCTAGCTGCAGTATCGTAAACGACACATGGCAGCCAGAGAGAAACTGAATCTGATTCAAACGTAGACCGATGGCTTCAGAGAGCAAGTTGCATGATCCCCAGCGCTTCGGGGTGTACTGGGGCAATTTAGGAGTTAGGCAGGGGTGTGAGGGCACCTAACCAAGTCTGCGCCGCTCTGGCCCTCGCCATTGCATCACCACACACTGGCCCCGATCAGTGGCCTGAAGCCAGGCTGCAAATGATAATTTTTTATAAAGGCGAGAAAGAGAGAAATAAAAAAATACGGGAAGACCGGTGCGGGTCTGCCTTCCAATTTTCCGCAGCCCATCTGCCATGGTTTCAATCAGGCAGGAAGGCTGGCAGTGCAAGGACTGAGTGTGTGCTATACACCACCCCTTCTCTCTCTCGCTTTCTCTCCAAATAAACAGTCTCATTCATTTATACACACACATTCACACATTCATATTGACTTGCATTTACACAGGTGCAGCCACAAACCCACGCTGTCATACGCATGCACCTACTGTACACACACACATACACCCTCGCTCAATCCATTCTCATGCTCCCTGTGAAATACCACCCGGCTCTTCAATCTGGCCTAATGAATACAGCCAAGGGAGCAGCGACTTCTATGTCATTGCTGACTCACAGCGATTCCCTCCCGCACCAGCCCAAACTCTGTCAGCCCCGCAGGCAGGCAGCTATAGAGGAGAATATGAGTGCGCGTTTGGCTTTTCAGCTTTCCCCAAACCAAAACGACTGCGCAGAAAAAGATTGAGCAATGAGTGGGGAAAAAAGTTACTTTTGGAGTGGAAAATGTAAAGTTCTCAACTTCAGATTGTGCTATGCAAAACATGACACCACTTTATACAGCCTAGGCCTCAAGGACCTTTTGAATCCAAGTTTTCTAGTGTCCTAGAGGATTACAGACAGCCAGATCTAAAAGGCATATTTCAGCCATTTTATAGGAAGATTTATATTTAGGTTTTTATTTCCAGTACATCTTGCTGCTCGACAGCAATTCTCTGAGGATACCATCGTAATGTGCAGCATATGTGCAATTTCCTTCCATTGTGCCCTTGAGCAAGGCACTCAACTCCAAAACTACATCTAGAGGAGCTGCCAAGTGATTGACTCTGTACTTCTCTCCACCCTTATTGTGCCAACAAACATCTGGGGTGCAGAGGTAAACATCATTCACATAAAAACACAGAGCTGCACAGCAATAAGCTAAAAGGAAATAAGGAGAGCCTCTGGCTGGTCTAGGGGGTAATGCTGCCTGCAGCACATATTGAGTACAGGTTAGCGTGCAAACAAATCTCACTGCTCTTATCTATATGGCTCATTCAACCTACACCCCCCTACCCACACAACTATCTATCCTTATAAAATCTGAAAAATACGAGTGAAATTCCAGTCTCCTTAAAAAAATACAATGAAAAAAGGGAAACCAGTGGCATTTTGCTCATCCTCTACATGCTTGTTGCTGTTGGCATAATGTTCCTCCCATCTCATTAAACAATCAATCAACAGTGGTAGCAAACTAACTAAATGAAGAGTAATGGCTTCCTCAGAGGAGACGCTCTGGTTTCAATTATTTGAGTTCCCGATTCAGATGTGGGGCGGCAGGTAGCCTAGTGGTTAGAGCGTTGGACTAGTAACCGAAAGGTTGCAAGATCAAATCCCTGAGCTGACAAGGTAAAAATCTGTCGTTCTGCCTCTGAACAAGGCAGTTAACCCACTGTTCGTAGACCGTCATTGTAAATAAGAATTTGTTCTTAACTGACTTGCCTAGTTAAATAAAGGTTAAAAAATCTAATAAATGTCATAGCTAGTGTGGTTGGGTAATGCAGTCAGCGGTCTCAGTGAGTACAATGTGTTTGTGTGACTCAGTCACACGGCGAAGGGCAAGAATGTGAGTGAAGCATGACTGAGGTGTTCATGTTCTGTTATAATCTCTACCCGACACAGTCAAAAGAGGACTGGCCACCCCTCATAGCCTGGTTCTAGGGAGTTTTTCCTAACCACCGTGCTTCTACACCTGCATTGTTTGGGGTTTTAGACTGGGTGTCTGTACAGCACTTTGTGACATTAGCTGATGTAAGAAGGGCTTTATAAATACATTTGCTTGATGGAGTAGATGGCGCCAAATACAAATGACAGACTTCTTAGATAGAGGTCAAGATTTAACATGTCGCTCTAACTAACAACTATCCTGAATTACAGATTGAAATGCCTCCTAACTAACTTGACCTCCAGCACTATGTGTTGTATGCTAGTATAAAAAAATATATAAATATATATGTATTGTCACACACACCGGAGAGGTGCAGTGAAATGTGTTGTTATATGTGATGTACTTCAACATAATTTGTCAGCATTACAACAAATCTGGCACGTTGCTGGCCATTCTTTTGAAAGAATGCTTTCAAGACCTTTACACTGACATGCAGTTATTTGCCATGACAGTGATGACAAAACTGAGAGGCATATTTCATAAGAACTAATGACACTATATGGTATAGTGGTAAGTCTTCATCCAGTAGTACAGTATGTGTATTGCACCTGCAGTACTGTGGGAATGCACACGGCAGCCATTTTAGCACTTCATTTGAACAAACACAATAAAGCGCATGGGTCACGTTGAGATCTGATTAGGAAAGCGGTGTTACCCTCTCCATCATAAAAATAAAATCTACCTCGGAAGACATTTGGCCAAATATCTTTTTTTGAGTCACCGTCTCGAGCCTACGCCACAGATGGCGTCTGCGTTAAAAGCGTGGTTGTTCTGTCAAGTTTTCTTATTGCTCCCTGTCTCTGTGAGCCAATTTGGAAGGCCCTGTTGAATGATTGGTAGCATCACCGGCAGGCTGGCTATCTCTACCACTTATGCAGAAACATGGGGTCTCCAAAGAGAGAGGGAGAGCAAGAGCGAGATCTCTAATTTCAATTGATCTTGTCCACTTCGAATATGACTCATACCTCTGAACAGCTCGTTTTAAGCACAACTCACGGGCAAGGAATGTTCATTGGCGTTTTTCAATATTTATCATCATCTTCAAAGCGTGATGTTTAAATGGGTGTCGGAGTAGGAAAACACACAGTGTGAATTTATGCAGTGTTTATCCTGAATTACAGATTGAAATGCCTCCCTTTTTAGTTGCCAAATGGAGCATTTAGTATTCAGGCACATCACTTAGTACGAGAGATTCATCCTGTCAGTGGGAATGGAGAGACTGTCACCCAAGTCAATGAAAGCACATTTAATTGATGGTCATGATGACATGCAGTGGCAGGGTTATAGAATTCTTCTGAGCAATGATATACAAAGCCATTGACCTTCCTTACTATTAAAGCTATAGACAAAGCCAAGGAGATTGAACAGTTTTGTAATTCAAAATCACTGTTACCGATAGCCTTAAAACAGAACAGCAGTATGGTAAAATGAGAATGGATGTGGGACAGGTCCACTTGATTAAAAAGACCTGAATCAAGATCAAATCTAAATGTATTTGTCACATGCTTCGTAAACAACAGAAGTAGACTAACAGTGAAATACTGACACAATGAGTAACGATAACTTGGCTATATACACAGGGTATCAGTACCGAGTCAATGTGCAGGGGAACGAGGAAATTGAGGTAGATATTTACATATAAGTAGGGTGATTAGGCACTTTATCCCTAAAGTGACATAGCAGTGTGTAACGGCTATCGTCATATTCTTCCTCCTCCTCGGACGAGGAGAGGCGAGACGGATCTGACCAATACGCAGAGTGGTTAGGGTTCATAATGATTCATTATAACGAAACTGAAACTGACTTACAAAACAAAATAAACGAAGTGCATAACTTCTACCGACTCAGAAACCCGGATCCGGGAGCACCCCCACCTCCCCCACCAGTAAAAAAGCTGAATAGCATAGCTAGCATAGCGTCACAAGTAAATACTAGCATCTAAATATCATTCAATCACAAGTCCAAGATACCAGATGAAAGATCCACTTCTTGTGAATCCAGCAATCATTTCTGATTTGTAAAATGTTTTACAGGGAAGACACAATATGTAAATCTATTAGCTAACCACGTTAGCAAAAGACACCATTTTTCTTTGTCCACCATTTTTTCTCTCCACCAGTAGCTATCACCAATTCGGCCAAATAAAGATATTGATAGCCACTAACCAAGAAAAAACCTCATCAGATGACAGTCTGATAACATATTTATTGTATAGGATAGGTTTTGTTAGAAAAATGTGCATATTTCAGGTAGAAATCATAGTTTACAATTGCACCCACCATCACAACTCGACTAGAATAAATACAGAGAGCAATGTGTATTACCTAATTACTAATCATAAAACATTTCTTAAAAATACACAGCGTACAGTAATTGAAAGACACAGATCCTGTGAATCCAGACAATATTTCAGATTTTCTAAGTGTCTTACAGCGAAAACACAATAAATCGTTATATTAGCATACCACATGTGCAAACATTACCCCAGCATTGATTCACGGCAAAAAGAGCGATAGCATTATCACCACCAAAATGTATAAATTTTTTCACTAACCTTCTCAGAATTCTTCAGATGACACTCCTGTAACATCATATTACAACATACATATAGAGTTTGTTCGAAAATGTGCATATTTAGCCACCAAAATCGTGGTTATACAATGAGAAAAGTAGCCAAGCTGGTCAGAAAATGTCGGGCGCCATATTGGACAGTGATCTAGTCTAATGAATAAATACTCAAACTTGACTAAAAAATACAGGGTGGACAGCGATTGAAAGACAATTTAGTTCTTAATGCAATCGCTGAATTACATTTTTTAAATTATCCTTACTGTGCAATACAGGGTGCGCCAAAGCAAAGCTACCCCAAAGAAAATGGCGGAATATGCGTTTAACATTTTTCGACAGAACAACGATTTATCATCATAAATAGTTCTTACTATTAGCTGAACTGCCATCAAAATCTTGGGCAATGAATCCTTTCTCCGGTCTAATCGTCTTTTGGTCGAAAGATGTCCTCTTGTCCCGTCGAAATGGCCACTAACGTTCAGCATGTACTAGAAAAGTGCCCAGCTCCTGGAAGTGCGTCACACAGAAATGCCAGAAAATCGCACTAAACGGATATAAATTGCTATAAAACGGTTTAAATTAACTACCTTATGATGTTTTTAACACCTATAACGAGTAAAAACATGACCGGAGATATATTACTGGCTAAACAACAGCTTGGAAGGAGGCCAGTCCGACGTCCATCGTGCATCAGGCGCAGGGAGGAAAATAAATGTACTTCCGCTCTTTGGTCTTTTATACAGGCCCTGATTGCGCAATCGACTCCATTCAAATTGTCACCACTTACTGACATCTAGAGGAAGGCGTAGGCAGTGTTTGTATCCCCATAGCATTCACAGGGACATTACAACTGACCTGGGAACAGGGGCCAAGATTTCTGAAATCTCACTCCCAGTCATGAAAAGTGCTGTAGAAGGAGTTCTGTTTCACTCAGAGACATAATTCCAACGGCTATAGAAACTAGAGAGTGTTTTCTATCCAATAATAATAATAATATGCATATTGTACGAGCAAGAATTGAGTACTAGGCAGTTTAATCTGGAGACCAATTTATGCTAAGTCGAAACAGCACCCCCTATATTCGCAAGAAGATAAACCGATACAGTACCGTGTGGTGCAACAAACACAGACACGGAAACAAACACCCACAAAACACACGTGAAACCCAGGCTGCCTAAGTATGATTCTCAATCAGGGACAACGATTGACAGCTGCCTCTGATTGAGAATCATACCAGGCCGAACACAAAACCCCAACATAGAAAATAACACATAGACAACCCACCCCAACTCACGCCCTGACCAACTAAATAAATACAAGAAAAAGGAAAAACAGGTCAGGAACGTGACATAACCCCCCCTTAAGGTGCGAACTCCGGGCGCACCAGCATAAAGTCTAGGGGAGGGTCTGGGTCGGCGTCTGTCCACGGTGGCGGCTCTGGCGCTGGTCGTGGTCCCCACCCCACCATAGTCAATCCCCTCTTCCATAGCCTCCTCCAAATTAACCCCACTAGATTAAGGGGCAGCACCGGACTGAGGGGCAGCACCGGACTGAGGGGCAGCACCGGACTGAGGGGCGGATCCTGGCTGGCTGGCTCTGGCTGATCCTGGCTGGCTGGCTCTGGTTGATCCTGGCTGGCTGGCGGATCCTGGCTGGCGGATCCTGGCTGGCTGGCGGATCCTGGCTGGCTGGCGGATCCTGGCTGGCTGGCTCTGGCGGATCCTGGCTGGCTGGATCTGGCGATCCTGGCTGGACGGCTCTGGCGGATCCTGGCTGGACGGCTCTGGCTGGTCCTGGCTGGGCGGCTCTGGCTGGTCCTGGCTGGACGGCTCTGGCTGGTCCTGGCTGGACGGCTCTGGCTGGTCCTGGCTGGACGGCTCTGGCTGGTCCTGGCTGGACGGCTCTGGCTGGTCCTGGCTGGACGGCTCTGGCGGCTCGGGACAGACGGACAGCGCTGGGCAGGCAGACAGTTCAGACAGCACTGTGCAGGCAGACAGCCCAGACAGCGCTGGGAAGGCAGGCAGACTCAGGCTGCGCTGGAGAGGAGAAAGGCTCTGACAGCGCTGGACAGGTGGGAGCAGCTGGAGAGAGAACCCACTGTGACACAGTGGCTATGTGATGAGTCAAAAGAGTTGCAAAAAGGGTCAATGTAGATAGTTAAATAGTTAACCAATAGCTACCCGGACTAACTATAACTATACTAGCTACCCGGACTAACTATTCAGGGTCCTGTTCTGGGCCTGAAACTAACTTGTTGGTCAACCGGCCACAGTGGCAGGTAGATTCTTTTTAAAATCTACCAGCCACTCAGATTTTTTACCAGACAACACATTTTTTGGGGGCCAATATTTTAGCCCTATATTGACAGTTTGATGGCTAATTGGAGGTCATAACGGGATTTATTATAAGTGTCTGGATTAGTGTCCCGCTCCTTGAAAGCAGCAGCTCTAGCCTTTAGTTCAGTTGGGATATGTACGTACGGTCACGACGTGGTTGTCGATGCAGTTATTAATGAAGCCGCTGACTGATGTGGTAAACTCCTCAATGTTATCGGATGAATCCCAGAACATATTCCAGTCTGTCCTGTAGCTTAGCATTTGCTTCATCGGACCACTTCCATATTGTGCGCGTCACTGCTACTTCCTGTTTGAGATTTTGCTTGTAAGCAGAAGGATAGTTTGATTTGGTCAGATTTGCCGAATGGAGGGCGAGGGAGAGATTTGTATGAGTTTCTGTGTGTGGAGTAAAGGTGATGAAGTGTTTTTTTGCTTTTAGTTGCACAGGTGACATGCTGGTAAAAAATAAATCACCAGACACTAGGAACGCCGGCTCTGGATGTGCATTTGTATTTTCTTGTTTGCTTATGGTCCTATACAGCAACCTTAGTGCCAGCATCGGTTTGTGGTGGTAAATCCCCCTCAACAGAGAACAGAGGGCATTTCCCATTTCAACCTTTGACTGAATGGAGATCCAAAAGATATTGTCCAGAGACAGAGCAACCCTCCCTCTCCCTCCATGTCAATCCCACGTCCCTCCATCCTAAAATAACCACCCATTGCCTTCTATAAACTCATCAATAGCGGGGTATTATGATCTTTACTCGGTTAGCACAGCCAAATACAAAATTTCAGGCACACTAATGAAATCCATTTTGGGAATTTACATAAATGATCTCTGATTAACCCAGGGAAATTAATTAAAATGATCTTGGGGCATTTCACCATGGAGGAAGAGCTGATAGATAGTCGGAGCCAACCGAAATGTAGCCCCAGACGATAAGGCTGCATCTCAAATGGCACTCTATTTCCTATAAAGTGCACTATATAGGGAAGAGGGTGCCATTTGGGACTCACCCCATTCATCTAGATAGGTGGGGCGAGGTCAAGCACAATAGCTTTATCTATGGCCGAGTCAAAACATCACAGGTCAATGAATAATAAGCAAGATGCTTTTTGGACATGGTTGTGGTTAGTAAAATGACTGGTTTTGTGCCTCGTAAAAAAAAAAGGTTGACTAATACATGAACACGCACACGACTCACAAACAAACAAAAAAATGGTTGAAGCATCCACCCACCCACACAAAGCATCGTAAGTAAAACAAACCCGTCCTCCAAACTCAGAATCCTCTGTATTCTAAGTGTTCTAAACTGGTGGATATTTTAATGAGCCGAGCCAGTCATTAGACAGTGAATCATCTCCCTATCTTTAGAGCCCAGTGTTTCTCCATGCTGTGCAACAGCCACAAGGCTCCACCTGAAGCTGGAAATAGGACTGAGGCCAGACCAGTGCTCTCATTGCTCAATCTCACACTTTCCTGATGAGAGCCCTACATGACTAGGAAGAGGGGTAGGGAGCGATATCAGTGCATTCCCGCTCACAAAACAAGGTGGGAATTGGTTCCGAATTCCATTTCTGTGTTATAGATGCACTAGATAAGTAGCCTATACAGGTAAATGCATGGAAATCACTACTATGGATGTGGGAAGACTGAATCACAAAAGCCCATCAATCCCAACCCAAAAAATCCATGTGGTTCAAAAATCTTATTTGTGACTTTATAGTTCATAAGAGTAAGATGCGTCACTCCAATCACTCAAATCAAATCATGCTGCCAGAATGAGGTTTACAGTAATTTTTTGCTCTTGATGCTGTATTGTTTGTCCTTCATGTTCTAATACTTTAATGTTACCCCTTCCTTGTGTTTTTTGTAATAAATAATATAAAGTAAAAGTTGTTGCTCTTTGCACAATTATTTTGCGATACAAAAATGTCGCACTTACAGTACTACAACCCTGCAGAGTCCCCTTGTACTTTCCACTGACGCAGTGTGGTGTCACGTTGCGTGCTTTCTTAGCTCCTAAAAACTATACTCAGCTTTTACACCTTCTGGAGTCTGTGTCCAGATTGTTTCGAGGTGAGCCCTCCCCTGCCTCTGCAGCTCTGTATCCGCTCACCTGCACCGAGGCGGTGGGCCACGGTGCACACAGGTCACAGCCGGAACTGCCGGCACCATCTGATCCCACCCGTGCTTTTCGCTGGGACCACAATGGCTGACCATGACTCCCCCTGGACTATTGGAAAGCACATGTGAAGCGGGCCCAAATGTGATAAGCCCATAGCTCATGCTATATGATGTAATGTGAAATGTGTAATGCTATGTAATGTGTGCGTGTGTAGTGTCTTCTGAAATGCTGATGAAAAGATGACTGTTTGGGAACCTAGTTTGTCTGTAATGTGAAATAACAGTAGACAGTATGTTAATACAGTCTCAAATATGAATGTACTTGGTGTATGATTCATATTGTTGTCACGTTCCTGACCTGTTTTCCTTGTTTTTGTATTTGTTAAGTATGGTCAGGGCGTGAGTTGGGGTGGGCATTCTATGTTATGTGTTTCTATGTTTAGGTTCATTGTCTATTAGCCTGATATGGTTCTCAATCAGGGACAGGTGTTTTACGTTTCCTCTGATTGAGAACCATATTAAGGTAGGTTGTTCACACTGTTTGTTTGTGGGTGATTGTTCCTGTGTCTGTGTATGTCGCACCACACGGGACTGTTTCGTTTTCGTTCGTGTATGTGTTTGTTCCTGTTAGTGCGTTACGTTCTCTAGTTCAGGTTTATTCACATCGTTAATTGTTTTGTAGTTATCCAAGTGTTCTTCGTGTTCGTCTTTTATTTATTAAATTCATTATGTCTACATACAACGCTGCATTTTGGTCCGACCCTTACTCCTTCTCCTCATCCGAGGAGGAGGCATTAGACAGCCGTTACAACTGTAATGATTATATTACAGTGTTTCCCCTATATTAATTTAGCAGTGGCAAGCCGCTGGTGCTAAATCGTTGCCGCCACTCCAAGAAATGTATTTTTAAAAGATATGATTAACATTTTCATGATGGTAAAATGTTGGCAGTGGTAACTTAAAACAACAAAAAACATATATAAAGTATGTTGAAAAGATAACAGAACTATAGATACTGTATGTTTAAATAAGATCATCATTCAGAACTAACAAACAACAATAAAAAAACTAGACAGTCACAGAACCTAAAATTCCCAAAATGTTTTGGCATGGGGCCCTCAATGATTTTGTTATAATGTTTGAGTCACTCAGATAGCTTATGCTGTGTTATTATGCTATGGCAAAATGTGTAAAATTGCAGGGAACTATCTTTGAAACGGTAAAATGTGTAGAATAGTAGGAAAGTAGCTTTAAAACATTTTTTTTTCTCAGCCCCATGAAGGGAGACTTTATAGAAATCCCCTTAAAAATCCCACAGGTCTACACCCTGACAGGCAGATGTGTAGTGACCTACCGTATACATAAAAAAACACACATGCACACGCACACACAGTTCATGTGTATTGAACTATACAGGATATGCACAAACACACAAGGTACAGTGAGTGTGCTATGCAGCACACATGTACAACACACACTGAACTACTTCATTGAATCAAGAATAACAGATCGTTGGGTTTTTATCTGTGTTACACCCAATTTATTTAGCATAAATCGTTCTTTTGTGCTCGCTCTTTTTAATAGAGTTAAGCAAATTGCAACCAGCTGCTCGATATTTCAGGTAGTATTTGACATCAATTTGATCTTTATTAATGGACAAGTCCTGGAAATAATGCAGTGGGGTTTCTTTCTCTTTCAAGATGCGGTCATAAATATGATGCAGTTTAAGAGGTGGTCTGAGGGGCGTCACCTCACTTTCAATTTGGGGCCAATTAACATACATGTATGCAAAGGTTTGAGAACATGAATTCAATGTCAGAAAGCAGGCCTTGTGATAGAGAATAAACAGAGGAGACGCTCACATATCTATTGAGGAAAATGCAGCAACAAACACTTTTAGAATAGCTTAGGAGGACGGTCAGAAACACATCTGTGGCCTTGCATCAAAGGCTGTTTGTTCATTCCGCAGGTGACTCATTGCAAATATGTGGCATAATGGAGCTCAGAGGCCCCCAGCTAGCCATTCAACATCAGAGATGAGGAGCTTGGCCCTGAGAAACTCCACAGAGAAAATAGATAAGGCCTTTAGAAAGGGAGACTTGCATTCTAAGGCGATGATACTTTTGACCTTGTTGGTTATAAAGCTGTGAGAGTAACAGTGTCCACCTTTTAATCAAAATGCTATAGTGATTGTAAGGTGCATCCAAAGCACAACTGCAGATAATATATAGAATGTGTTATACTGTAGCTCCACAGAGACAATAGACAGTGACGATGATGCATCTCCCTGTTACCATTGTCATGTTATCAGATTTGACAACTGAAGATAAATGGCAACAAAGATCTGGATTCACCTTCCGTTGTAGGGAGAAGATATTGGATCTGAAGCAGCCCACACATATCAGAACAAACATTTCTTAACCTTGCTTCTCTAAAACTGTGAGAGCAAAACAACAAAATGAGGAGTTGACTAGATGTCCATTGGGTGGTGAACCATTCTTGATACGCACGGGAAACCCAGCAGCATTGCAGTTCTTGACACACTCAAACTGGTGCGTCTGGAACATACGAATGGCACACACACAATCCATGTCTCAATTGTTTCAAGGCTTAAAAATCATTCTTTAAACTGTCTCCTCTACTTTATCGACACTGATTGAAGTGGATTTAACAAATGACATCAATAAGGGATCATAGCTTTCAGCTGGATTCAGCTCGTCAGTGTGTCATGGAAAGAACACTGTTTTGTACACTCAGTGTATACTATGTACTAACCATACTACACACTATTTAGAACATATTATTCAGTAAAAATGTATGTAAGCAACAAAACAACATACTAAGCTAATCCATGCAAAGAAGGCGTTTTCTTAAGTGCAATTTGGTTGTTCCACACCATTCATTCATTAAAGCACAGCCCATCCCCTTTATCCAATTATCAGCTTTTGTCAATCACGTGCGTCGGAAAATACTACTATTTTCCTCAATAGTGTGCAGCGAATTCATGCTAAATGAAAAACGTAAATAAATATGACATCCTGGCATTTAATGTACTAATTTGTAACAATTTCACATACTATTATACTCTTTTCTTTACTACCCAAAAAGCTTACTAATAGTATGAGTTTTCGGACACGCCCAGTGAAGCTTCATCCCAATCAAACATGGACTTAAAAAGTATTCTAAAATCTAAGGTCATCTCTATGTCACTGTTTTGTAACTTTACAAGAACAAACTGAAATCATGATGAATTTCTGTCTTATAAAGAACTGATGTTTTTTTTCAGTTCAAGAATGTCTCAAAAGAAGCCGTAACAGGACCCCAAATGTACCCATTTTAAACTATTCCAAATAAGGAATAACTGCATTACAGTGGACATGGGGAGTGACTGACTGACCTTTGCTGTGTGCCCATGTGTAGGTGCGGCTGACAGTGGAACTCCTGGCCATCTTCTGCCCTCCTCCATTGGCTCCTCGCAGTCCCAGAGGAGCACCACTCGGCCCCTCCTTCCCAGGGTACACGTACTTGGGCATGAACTTGTAGAACCAGGCTCCAGAGCGCTTCCACACCTGGATAACACATACAGAAGGGTTGTCGTCAGTTTTGAGGACAAATGTATGAGTTCCTACTAGTTCAAGTAGTACTTTTTCAGTTTTCATAAGTTTTCTCCAGTTTCCTGGAAACCCGAACGTGGCCCTGGTTTACAAATTGCTAGGCACAACCTCACATCAGAACAAACATTGAAAATGTGCAATTTGCATACAGTATATTAAACATAAAAAATGACAGCCTTTCCATGCATACCCAAAAGGAAAATAACTATAATTTCAAAAACACAGATTGGTCTAAAAGCAATGTCTGAGGTCCCATAGGCCACAACAGTCCTGTCTGAAGAAGCACTGACAGTCTCCTGACATAAGCATGCTAACAAACTGGTGGTGGGCGCTAGGCTCACCACCGTTCAATGCTGTGGGCAAGCCATGTGCCACTAATGGACAGCAGGCACTAAAATGTCAGGGCCGATAGCAGCTGCTCCAGAGTTGGCAAGTGCCACCTCCCAGCCGGAAACACTTTCCTCATCTCTGCTGGCCTACTGCATTATCACATTTTATCAGGAAGGCAACATTTTCACATTTGCATCAGCAAGTAAGCTCCCCGAAACCCCCTGAAAATCAGCAAGAAGAAGTAGGCATTCTAAAAATGATGTTCTCATTCCGGCTTCCACTTTGGGGGAAATGTATGTACAACTCAAGTACACTGTACTGAATTGAAAACAAATGCCTTTTTTCCTTATAACCTATAGTCAGTAATCAAGAATATAATTTTTTACTCAAACTATCAAGTCAGTTTCTGAAATAAATGATGCAATTGCATGGTAACCATGGCCAATGGTGATGAATGACAGGTACTGTTCAAGCTCCACATTAATTAAAATTCTTGGATGACCATGGAGCTCAAATGAAAGGTTAGAGAGCTGTTTTCTAGTAAATAAGGGTTCAACTGTATTTCTTTGAACCCTGTACTTCTATTTCAAATAAAATAAAATAGTATTAGTCACATGCGCCGAATACAACAGGTGTAGTAGACCTTTCAGTGAAATGCATACTTAAGAGCCCCTAACCATCAATGCAGTTAAAAAAATATATATAGAAAAATAAAAAATACGGATGAGAATAAGAAATAAAAGTAACAAGTAATTAAAGAGCAGCAGTAAAATAACAATAGTGAGACTATATACAGGGGGGTACCGGTACAGAGTCAATGTGTGGGGGCACCAGTTAGTTGAGGCAATATGTACATGTGGGTAGAGTTATTAAAGTGACTATGCATAGATGATAACAACAGAGAGTAGCAGCGGTGTCAAAGGGGGGACAATGCAAATAGTCTGGGTAGCCATTTGATTAGGTGTTCAGGAATCTTAATGCTTGTGGGTAGAAGCTGTTTAGAAGCCTCTTGGACCTACACTTGGCGCTCTGGTACTGTTTGCCGTGCGGTAGCAGAGAGAACAGTATGACTACGGTGGCTGGAGTCTGACAATTTTTAGGGACTTTTTTTTACTTCCTCTGACACCGCCTGGTATAAAGGTCCTGGATGGCAGGGAGCTTGGCTCCAGTGATGTACTGGGCCGTTCGCACTACCCTCTGTAGTGCCTTGCGGTCGGAGGCCGAGCAGTTGGCATACAATGCAGTGATGCAACCAGTCAGGATGCTCTCGATGGTGCAGCTGTAGAACCATTTGAGGATCTGAGGACCCATGCCAAATCTTTTCAGAGATTTTGGTTTTTCAGAGAACAGGTTTTGTCCCATCAGGAAGTCCAGGATCCAGTTGCAGAGGGAGGTGTTTAGGTCCAGGGTCCTTAGCTTATTGATGAGCTTTGAAAGCACTATGGTGTTGAACGCTGAGCTGTTGTCAATTAATAGCATTCTCACATGGGTGCTCTTTTTGTCCAGGTGGAAAAGGGCAGTGTGAAGTGCAATAGAGATTGTATCATCTGTGGATCTGTTGGGGCGGTATGCAAATTGGAGTGGGTCTAGGGTTTCTGGGATAATGGTGTTGATGTGAGCCATGACCAGCCAGTCAAAGTACTTCATGGCTACAGACGTGGCAGGTTACCTTAGGCAGGTTACCTTCGCTTCCTTGGGCACCACTGGGACTATGGTGGTCTGCTTGAAACATGTCGGTATTACAGACTTGGTCAGGGAGAGGTTGAAAATGTCAGTGAAGACACTTGCCAGTTGGTCAGCGCATGCTTTGAGTACACGTCCTGGTAATCCATCTTGCCCCGCTGCTTTGTGAAGGTTGACCTGTTTAAAGGTCTTGCTCACATCGGCTACCGAGAGCGTTGTCACACAGTCGTCCAGACCAGCTGATGCTCGGTCTGGAGCGATGAGAACGCCTATAGGGAGGAGGTCAGCTGCACCATCGAGAGCATCCTGACTTGTTGCACCGCCTGATATGGAAAATGCTCGGCATCCGACCATAACACACTACAGAGAGTAGTGCGTACGGCCCTGTACATTACTGGGGCCAAGCTTCCTGCCATCCAGGACATATATACAAGGCTGTGTCAGAGGAAAGCCCAAAAAACTGTCAAAGACCCCAGTCACCCAAGTCATAGACTGTTTTTTCTGCTACCGCACGGCAAGCAGTACCGGAGTGCCAAGTCTAGGACCAAAAGGCTCCTTAACAGCTTCTACCCCCAAGCCATAAGCCTGCTGAGCAATTAGTAAAATGGCCACCGGACTATTTACATTGACCCCCCCCCATTCATTTGTTAACACTGCTGCTACGTTTATTATCTATGCATAGTCACTGCACCCCTACGTACATGTATAAATTACCTTGACTAACCTGCACATTGACTCGGTACCGGTACGACCTGTATGTAGTCTCGTTATTGTTATTTTATTGTGTTACTTTATAGTTTTTTTATTTAGTTTATTTGGTAAATATTTTCTTAACTCTTTCTTGAACTGCTTTGTTGCTTCTTATGACTGCAATCCCGTTAACGGGATGATATGACAACAACCAGTGAAAGTGCAGGGCGCCAAATTCAAACAACAGAAATCTCATAATTAAAATTCCTCAAACATACATGTATCTTATACCCTTTTAAAGGTAATCTTGTTGTTAATCCCACCAAAGTGTCCGATTTCAAATAGGCTTTTCAGCGAAAGCACCACAAACGATTATGTTAGGTCACCGCAAAATCACAGAAAAACACAGTCATTTTTCCAGCCAAAGACAGGAGTCACAAAAAGCAGAAATAGAGATAAAATGAATCACTAACCTTTGATGATCATCATCAGATGACACTCATAGGACTTCATGTTACACAATACATATATGTCTTGTTCGATTAAGTTCATATTTATATCCAAAAACCTCAGTTTACATTGGCGCCATGTTCAGAAATGCCTCCAAAATATCCAGAGAAATTGCAGAGAGCCATGTCAAATAACATAAATACTCATCATAAACTTTAATGAAAGATACATGTTTTACATAGAATTAAAGATACACTTGTTCTTAATGCAACCGCTGTGTCAGATTTCAAAAAGCTTTACGGCAAAAGCACAATATTCAATAATCTGAGAACAGCGTTCAGCCACAAAAGGAAGCCATACAGTTACCCGTCAAATTGTGCAGTCAACAAAACTCATAAAAAGCATCATAAATCTTCACTTACCTTTGTGGATCTTCGTCGGAATGCACTCCCAGGACTCCCACTTCCACAGAAATGTTTGTTTTGTTCGGTAATGTCCATCATTTATGTCCAAATAGCTATTTTTGTTAGCGTGTTTGGTAAACAAAACCAAAGTCAGAAAGCGCGTTCACTAAAAGCTGACGAAATGTCAAAAAGTTCCGTAACAGTCAGTAGAAACATGTCAAACGATGTATTGAATCAATCTTTAGAATGTTTTTAACATAAATCTTCAGTAACGTTCCAACCGGAGAATTACATTGACTTCAGATATGCGATGGAACAGAGCTCCCTCTCATGTGAACGCGCATGGTCAGAGCATGGCCAGGTCATGGTAGACCTGACTAGTTCCTGTCTCCTTCGGCCCCACTTCACAGTAGAGACATCAGACAAGGTTCTACAGACTGTTGACATCTAGTGGAAGCTGGAGGAAGTGCAAACTCCTCCACATCCCACTGTTTGTTCAATAGGGGCTGTGTTGAAAATCTACCAACCTCAGAATTCCCACTTCCTGTTTGGATTTTTTCTCTGGTTTTTGCCTGCCATATGAGTTCTGTTATACTCACAGACATCATTCAAACAGTTTTAGAAACTTCAGAGTGTTTTCTATCCAATACGAATAATAATATGCATATATTAGCAACTGGAATTGAGGAGCAGGCAGTTTACTATGGGCACCTCTGTGCACCTTTCATAGAAACTACTCAATACTGCCCCTAAGTAAGCATTTCACGGTAAGGTCTTCACGTTGTATTCGGCGCATGTGACAAATAAAGTTTGATTTGGTTTTGATTTGAAAGGTCTGTCATTAATGAAGGCAGGATATTCCCTTCAGGACCCTCTGCTGATGAACTTAAGCATCAAAGCCTTTAGGTCAGTTTTAGTAAGTCATCTCGCTCTCGTTAGCCTACCTCAATAAGTCCACAGGCATTTCTCTGGCCAATCAAAACAGGCAGACCTTTTCTCTGCGTTTAAGTGTTTCTTAACGAAAAGGTCTCCTCAGGAACTCAGAGGTTAGCTGATGTTCAAAGGCTTCTGATTGCCTTCAATTATCCCTAATCATCCTCTATCAGGGTTTGGTGATAAAAATCCATACCTCACCATGTTTTAATGAGGTAAATCACCCGTTTAGGGCCTATTGGAAGGTGCCATCTAAAATATTGATTTTTGCCAGTTGGAACGCAACCAGCTCAGTTGACACACCGGTTTCAGTGTAGATCACAGCAACTCTAATATTATCCTGGGTGTCAAAGCTGAGAAATTATCAATTGCTTCTCTCAAATTCATCTCTCCTTGACTGTAAATGACATCCCTTCCCTTGGGACTGACAGTTGAAATTGAATGAGGAAAACAAATAGACTGAACCATACACAATGGACTGATGTGGTAACATTAAGAGAAGCACGGACATCTCTATGGCCAGTAAGAAGTCACTGTATGAAAGCTACCATATGAAAACGACCATATATACATCAGCCTTCCTACAAAACGAACACGCCAGAGAACAAAACCAATAGAACCGTGTCAAATTTAAATGGACAAATCCACCGGGTGAAAAGGGATGACAGGCACTCTCATAACCTGTCTTTACGACAGACGTGACAGACATGTATTGCATTGACCTCTTTACATTCAATTATTTATCATGGGAGGGGAGAAATAACAAAAAAGGTAAAAGCTGCCAGACGCAATTTCTTTCATTATTTAACCCCAGTATTAGTCATTTCGGTAAAGGAAGAGCATGTTCTACTGGGGAATCACAACTGTCACGTCAAGGACAACATAAAGAGGGGAGATGGTGGTAAGGCAACTTTCTCCACGTCAGGTCCGATAATAATGGGCCTTCATTATCTTAGCTGCCATGTTGAGGGGGCTTTAAATCTGGGTTAACAAGTACAGAACAGGTCCACCCTACATTCGTGGTTGAACATGTAGCAAGTGTGCTGTTAGCGACTGTGCTCCGCCAAAGCCACAGGATTGATGTCTGTGATGGGAGTTATGTAGCACAGCTTCTTTTTGTTCTTGAAATGACTGCTTAAAGACTGTTTGATGAGTTCCTCTGGGTGTACATGCAGTATCTACTTTATTAAAGAACAACATACATAGCAGAAATCACCCCTGGAGACCACAACCAAATGTATGAAATTCATGTTATTCTTTTCTTAGTAATCTTTTGCTGCAGATCACAATAAAGAGTGATGCAAGGTGGAACTTACAATGATACTGCGAAGATGAGTATTTGGCTATAATAGGATTACAAGCAGACTGTTTTGTTAAAATGTATAATCTAGCATCCTCCCCAACAAAAATATGCAAATCCTCTGTTATAAAGCCGAGGATTTACAGAGTAAAAGCAACTAGAGTCCAGAAAACAAACTTAATTTCCTTGACAAACAATCAAAGTGCAATGTCATTAGCTCCTGCTTTTCAATTCAAGATAAACATATTGGATGAGAGACTCATGTCAGTGGGTTTGCCCATTGTTTGCCTCATCAATTCAACATGTAACATGCGCAAGAACGCTGTATTGACAATATGTCAGTCAACTACACTAAGGATTTGTCATAGAAGTAAGAAGTAATGTCATCTTTCACCAGGCAGGAAAAAAACACATTGCTTAATGCAGGAATGGGGAACCGGTGGCCCACATTTTGTAGGCCCTCGGATCAATCCCCCACCCCCCCCCCCCCAACAAAAAAAACTCAGTCGGGGTCTCAAGTTACTGTTTCGAGTTAGAATAGTAGTATACACAAGGTGCAATTTTGAAATTTGATTGTGCATCAGCAGTTTTTCTCTTGTTATGTCAGTCACTGATCATTTTTGATAGTTTAGCAGCCAGCTAACTTAACAATCTAAACTTCTTATCATGTTAAAAACATGCAAACATTTCTCTCCACCCGATGGAAATATGTGTAGAATTGCAGATGTCTCTCCGCTGTCAAGAAGGGGGCCACTAAAATGTTTTGCTCGATTTGTGTGAATGGGGGGGATGTGGGTACGCAGACCTGCGGGCAACTGCGGCCCCTCATGATTTCAGATTGTTTGTGGCCCCCACTCCCTTCAAAGTTGCCCATCCCTGACTTAATGGCAACTTCTATGTGGAGTGTGAAGAAATAAAGATATGCATATAATTGAAAATATGTTAATGTTTACAATTTTCATCAGTCTGACTAGCTTCACTATTTTTTCTGGTCTCAAAAACCTTTATACATTTCATATAGTTAGTTCAGTTAAGACACAATCTGCCTTAGAACGGGGAAAGACCACAGTACAAACAAGATATGAACCACTTTTCAAAGAGGAATGACTTGCCTGTGTAGGTTAGCAGCACAGCGCTGATAAACCATGCTGAGAAACCCACAGCTGTACAGACATCATCTTTGAAATTAGACAACAGAGACAGGAGACGGCTGCTGAGGTTTGGCACAGGTGTAACCACAGTAATATGAGACATGTGAGAGGAAAATTTACTAGAGCGTACAGCCCACCTCCAGACTTGTTTTTCATTGGGAAGACAGACTGACACAGTGAGAACCTCTGAGTGCATTTTATCATCAATTGCAGGGCAGGTCTGCCAAAGACAGAAAAAGTATCCATACATAAGAGACAGGAACTTACTTTACCAAAAATCATTCACCTGTTTTAAAATAACACTACTTTTATTAAACCCCTCAGACTACAACAGTTGCCAGTGAGTATCAAAGAACAAATTGAGAAAGCTTATAAGGAGAATTACCATCAGGTAAACATCCATGCAGGTAACACCAAACTATTACCAATACAATCCAGGTCTTCTCTAGCCAATTACCAATTGTGCTTCAATAGCGCGACGCCTATCCAAGCATTAATTTCCCTTTCACTATTCGACAGATTTAGGACGTGCCAATTGAAATGGTAATGGCGGCAAACAATTTCCTTTCAGGCGTTTTAATTAGTGGGTATGATAAGATAACATCTTTAATTTGCATGGGGAGAGGCAGTGTTTCGTGAAATTAGTTCTGTGGGTGCGGTGCATGGCCGGTCAGACTGGCGACTGGATCGGGAGTTAAAGTTAGTGGGCTTGGGGAGTAGCAGCGAGCCAAAACTCTATTAGTGCCACCCGGATCCACTGTGTCACACTGACAAAAAGGGTCAGCCCCGGGAGAGGTTGAGCGGCACTAACCACTAATACTCCGGCGCTAATGTGTGGAGAGTGACCGGCCGGAACAGGGAACACCGCCAATGGGCCGGGGCACAGGAGGTCTAAATAAGTTCCACTAGTGTGGTGCAAACTCCACTTATTGGTGGTAACAGATGTCACACAGTATAGAGTAAATCATTGACATTGATTACAGTCTAAATTTCTTCACATTTACTCCAGTTTAATGTGATTTTACTTTCACAGGAGACCCAGAAAATCGGGAACATTCCCAAAACATTAGCTAAGATTTCCATTAAGGTGCAGTTAGGGTTTTATCTATATATATATATATATATATATATACTGCTCAAAAAAATAAAGGGAACACTTAAACAACACAATGTAACTCCAAGTCAATCACACTTCTGTGAAATCAAACTGTCCACTTAGGAAGCAACACTGATTGACAATAAATTTCACATGCTGTTGTGCAAATGGAACAGACAAAAGGTGGAAATTATAGGCAATTAGCAAGACACCCCCAATAAAGGAGTGATTCTGCAGGTGGTGACCACAGACCACTTCTCAGTTCCTATGCTTCCTGGCTGATGTTTTGATCACTTTTGAATGCTGGTGGTGCTTTCACTCTAGTGGTAGCATGAGACGGAGTCTACAACCCACACAAGTGGCTCAGGTAGTGCAGCTCATCCAGGATGGCACATCAATGCGAGCTGTGGCAAGAAGGTTTGCTGTGTCTGTCAGCGTAGTGTCCAGAGCATGGAGGCACTACCAGGAGACAGGCCAGTACATCAGGAGACGTGGAGGAGGCCGTAGGAGGGCAACAACCCAGCAGCAGGACCACTACCTCCGCCTTTGTGCAAGGAGGAGCACTGCCAGAGCCCTGCAAAATGACCTCCAGCAGGCCACTAGGGTGACTAGGGTGTGACCCTAGTGACAATATCTAAAAAAGTGCGTATTGGGCATATTATGGTCAACCTTCAGAGTATCGAATGAAATGAACGTGTTATCAACAAATAGGTCACAAAAAAACACCAGACCATTCCTATACCAGAACAGGAATGCCATGTCAATCTGTGACGCTGGGAAGAGATGTTAATGGAGAAAAGCAGCTTGCTTCGGAATTGGGACCAGATTTTAAGGGAGTTCTTGACAATGGGATTCAAAACATGGGTGCCAAGGTTCATGGGCTGTGGGGAGCAAAGGAGCGAGACAGGAAAAGTTGGAAGGCTTGACTGTAACTCCATGATGGCCCAAGTTGGACCATCCTTATTTTCAAATGTAGAAACCCAAATAAACACATTTAGAAATATTTGCTGACCAATAGTAGTGTAAAAAATTGGGAAGGCCCAGCCCGCCTACGGGCTTAGGTCTCTCTAAATATACCTTTCTCATTCGTGGATATGACTTATTCCAAATTAAGTTGAAATGTAGCTGTCCAGTTGTTTGAACATCGACTTTGGAAGAAAAATGGGAATAATTTGGAATAAGTACATAGCAAGAGGCTCAATAGCCATATCAAATAGGAAAGGGGGAAAACAGCAACCCTGCCTGGCCCCCCTGTGGAGAGAGAAGTGGCTGGAGGTAACATTGTTGGTTCGAACAGAAGCCACTGGGGACAAGCACAAAATCTTAATCCAGGAAAGGAATGGCGGGACAAACCCAAATCTCTCTAGTTCTGTAAATAGATATTCCCACTCAACCCGGTCAAAAGACATCTCAGCATCAAGAGAGATGACAACATTAAATAGCTGGCTCATATTATAGAAAGATTGCCTACCTGAGATAAATCCGGTTTGGTCAGAGTTAATTATATTAGGTACTACTGTCTCTACACAGCGCGAGAGGACCTTAGTGAGAATTTTATAATCACACCACAAAAGGCTTATAGGGTGGTATGAGCCACAGTCTAGGAGATTCTTGTCCTTTTTAAGCAAAACCAAAATAGTCGCCTGGGTAAGCGTCTGGGGCAGTTTCTGACTAGAAAGGATTTCATTGTACATTGAGCTGAGGATAGGGGATAGATTAGAGGAATATGCTTTATTAAATTCAATAGGGAAGCCATCAGGCCCAGGAGCTTTGCCATTATTTTTTATTTATTTATTTTATTTAGCCTTTATTTAACTAGGCAAGTCAGTTAAGAACAAATTCTTATTTACAATGACGGCCTACCAAAAGGCAAAAGGCCTCCTGCGGGGACGGGGGATTAAAAATACAAACATAAATAAAATATAAATATAAGACAAAACACACATCACGACAAGACAACACTCCATAAAGAGAGACCTAAGACAACAATATAGCAAGGCAGCAGAGTTACTCCACCTCAAGAATTGCATTTGGCGAAATGCTCGACACACGCACACTATCCGGAAGGCCAAAGTTAGTTACTTTAAGGAGCAGTTTCCCCTCTGTAGGTCTAACCCCAATAAGTTCTGGAAAACGATTAAAGGCTTGGATAATAAACCCTCCTCCTCCACAGCTGCCCATGTCTCTTAATGTTAATGATGTGGTTGTTACTGACAAGAAGCACATGGCTGAGCTCTTTAATCACATTAATTCCGAATTCCTATTTGACTCAGCCATGCCTCTGTAACAGTATAACTTTAGACCGTCCCCTCGCGCGAACCAGGGACCTTCTGCACACATCAACAACAGTCACCCACGAAGCGTCGTTACCCATCGCTCCACAAAAGCCGCGGCCCTTGCAGAGCAAGGGGAACCACTACTTCAAGGCCTCAAAGCGAGTGACGTAACCGATTGAAACGCTATTAGCGCGCACCACTGCTAACTAGCTAGCCATTTCACATCCGTTACACTCACCCCCCTTTCGACCTCCTCCTTTTCCCGCAGCAACCAGTGATCCGGGTCAACAGCATCAATGTAACAGTTTAACTTTAGACCGCCCCCTCGCCCCGACACGGGCGCGAACCAGGGACCCTTTGCACACATCTACAACAGTCACCCACGAAGCGTCGTTAACCATCGCTCCACAAAAGCCGCAGCCCTTGCAGACCAAGGGGAACCACTACTTCAAGGCCTCAAAGCGAGTGACGTAACCGATTGAAACGCTATTAGCGCGCACCACTGCTAACTAGCTAGCATTTCACATCCGTTACACCTCCTTGCCCGTCCAACATTTCCTCATCTCCCACCCCTTCTAATGCAACTATCGCCGATGCTTCTCCCTCTTTTTCCTCTGCCCCGCTACAAAGTTTCTCCCTGCGGGCAGTCCACTGAGTGCGAGGTTCTAAAGGAGCTCCTGAAACTTGACCCCAAAAAAACATCTGGGTCAGATGGTTTAGACCCTTTCTTCTTTAAGGTCTCTCCTTTCTGGGGAGGTTCCCATTGCTTGGAAGGCAGCCACGGTTCGTCCTTTATTTAAAGGGGGAGATCAAGCTGATCCTAACTGTTATAGGCCTATTTCTATTTTGCCCTGTTTATCAAAAGTGTGGAAAACTTGGCTTTCTTGATGTCTATAGTATTCTCTCTGGTATGCAATCTGGTTTCCGCTCAGGTTATGGATGTGTCACTGCAACCTTAAAGGTCCTCAATGATGTCACTATTGCCCTTGATGCTAAGCAATGTTGTGCTGCTATTTTTATTGACTTGGCCAAAGCTTTTGATACGGGAGACCATTCCATTGTTGTGGGCCCGGCTAAGGAGTATTGGTGTCCCTGGTTTTCTAACTACCTTTCTCAAGGAGTGCAGTGTATAAAGTCAGAAAATCTGCTGTCTCAGCCACTGCCTGTCACTAAGGGAGTACCCCAAGGCTTGATCCTAGGCCCCACGCTCTTCTCAGTTTAAATCAACAACATAGCTCAGGCAGTAGGAAGTTCTCTCGTCCATTTATATGCAGATGATAGTCTTATACTCAGCTGGCTCCTCCCCTGTTTTTGTGTTAAATGCTCTACAGCAAAGCGTTCTTAGTGTCCAGCAAGCTTTCTCTACCCTTAACCTTGTTCTGAACACCTCCAAAACAAAGGTCATGTGGTTTGGTACGAAGAATGCCCCTCTCCCCACAGGTGTGATTTCTACCTCTGAGGGTTTAGAGGTACTCATACAAGTACTTGGGAGTATGGCTAGAGGGATCTGCCTGTTGAACCAAGGGCTGAATCTGTTTTTAATGCAATCGCTGGGTTACATTTTTAAAATTAACGTTACTTCAAGCATACAGCGTGCGCTAAAGCGAGACCGCACCATAATTCATTGTGGAATTATTATTTGACATTTGTCAAAATAAGTACGAATTAACAGCATAAAGACTGCTTACTATTTGTTGAGCTTCCATCAGAATCTTGGGCAAGGTGTCCTTTCTCCAGAACAATCGTTGCTAGGTTGGAGAATGTCGTCTTCCACGTTGCAATTAGCAGTAAACAATAGCATGAGAGAGAGAGATACCCAACTTCCTACAACGCCAGAAAATGAAATACCCGAAAATCGCAATATACTGACATAAACTGATATAACTCGGTTTAAAATAACAACATTATGATGTCTTTAACACCTATATCGAATAAAAACAGAGCCGGATATATCTAGGAGCTAAAACAGGAGCTTCTAACACGACATGCCATGATCCTCCCTGCGTCAGAGCGAAGAGTCAAAAGAGAGGACACTTCGTTTCCAAGCAATTTATAGACTTTCAGATCTGCCTAGAGACTCCATTTCAAGTCCCTCTATTCGCTGACACCCAGGGGAAGGCGTATGCAGTGCATCTCAACCAATAGAGGACAGGCAAATTAATAAACTGTTCTGGGAACAGTGAGCAGATTTCAGCGTTTTCAAATCCTCATAGAAAAATTGCTTTAAGTCCAGTTCTGTTTCACTCACAGATATAATTCAAACGGTTTTAGAAACTAGAGAGTGTTTTCTATCCAATAGTAATAATAATATGCACATTGTACGAGCAAGAATTGAGTACGAGGCAGTTTAATTTGGGAACGTCAAGATTACATAGTGCTAACAGCTCCCCCTATTGACAAGAAGTTAATTCTTATTTTCTTTATGGGGATGTGTTTGTTTAAAATACCACTGAAAATATAAAAAAAGGTATAAGCTTCTTCGACAGAGGGGATCAAGAGGATTCTATACCATTTTACATTTGCATAGACTGGATTGCCAGAGTAGCTTCATCATCACTTATTGAGGCATCCGTGTTGGTTTGTTCATCTGAATTGAGACGAGATGTCTAGATTATCTAGAAATGCATGCATACGTGACGTGTCAGGAAGAGACTCTGACGATTAAAGAGCAGAGTAGAATTGCTTAAATTGATTGTTGATTTCTTTGGGATTGGTAGAAGTGAAATCAGCTGCAACACAGATTTCAGATATGGTGCTGCTGGCAGCAGATTGTCGAAGCTGGTGAGATAATAACTTGCCAGTTCTCTCCATGTTCATAAAATATCTGCCTCGACTTAAACAGAAGCTGCAATGTTTGTTTAGTGGAAAGATTGTCAAATTCCGATTGGTGTAGCAGTCGCTCTTTGAGTTCAGGTTTCAGAGAAGAGATACCTGTTGTCCCCATCTAGAATGAGGTGAGATAGATCTGATGCGAAGGGTTTAGTGCGCTTAGTGCGCTGTTTGTTGTCATACGCTGTGTATGAAATTAATTGGCCCCTTAGATAGGCTTTTAACAACTCCCACACAGAGTGAGACACGTCAGGGGTGCAGTTGATCTGTAAAAAGACATCAATGTGAGTTGATATGTATTTTTTAAACGCACTACATGATAGTAGTAGTGGATCAAGTTGCCATGCACGTTGTGACGCAGTACTGTCCGGAGAATGGATATCTAGCTGGACAGGGCTATTGTCTGAGAGAACAATGCTGTGATATTGGCGATTAGTTACAAAAGGAAGAATTATATTGTCCAGCAGGAAAAAGTCAATCCTAGAGTATGAGTTGTGGACTGGAGAAAAAAAGGAGTACTGTTTAGCAGTGGGATTCCTCCTCCTCTATGGATCAGACAAATTATAGGATTCTAGAAATGTGTTGATTACTGAGCCTGATTTTGAAATTACATTGCTAAGCTTCGGTCTGGATCTGTCTAGACTTGGATGCAATACACAATTGAAATCTCCATCCAGTATCAAATGATAAGAGTTAAGGTCGGGATGTGTTGCAATGAGGTCAGAAAAAAATAGTGTGTCATCCCAAATAGGACCATAGAACAACCTGTGTGCTTAACAATTTCCCCATCACTATAATATACAGTGGCAAGAAAAAGTATGTGAACCCTTTGGAAATACCTGGATTTCTGCATAAATTGTTTATAAAATGTGATCTGATCTTCATCTAAGTCACTACAATAGACAAACACAGTCTGCTAAAACTAAACTCAGCAAAAAAAGAAACGTCCTCTCACTGTCAACTGCGTTTATTTTCAGCGTACTTAACATGTGTAAATATTTGTATGAACTTAACAAGTTTCAACAACTGAGACATGAACTGAACAAGTTCCACAGACATGTGACTAACAAAAATGGAATAATGTGTCCCTGAACAAAGGAGGGGTCAAAATCAAAAGTAACAGTCAGTATCTGGTGTGGCCACCAGCTGCATGAAGTACTGCAGTGCATCTCCTCCTCATGGACTGCACCAGATTTGCCAGTTCTTGCTGTGAGATGTTACCCCACTCCTCCACCAAGGCACCTGCAACTTCCCAGACATTTCTGGGGGGAATGGCCCTAGTCCTCACCCTCCGATCCAACAGGTCCCAGACGTCCTCAATGTTATTGAGATCCGGGTTCTTTGCTGGCCATGGCAGAACACTGACATTTCTGTCTTGCAGGAAATCACGCACAGAACGAGCAGTATGGCTGGTGGCATTGTCATGATGGAGGGTCATGTCAGAATGAGCCTACAGGAAGGGTACCACATGAGGAAGGAGGATGTCTTCCCTGTAACGCACAGCGTTGAGATTGCCTGCAATGACGACAAGCTCAGTCCGATGATGCTGTGACACACCACCCCAGACCATGATGGACCCTTCAAATCGACCCTGCTCCAGAGTACAGGCTTCGGTGTCACGCTTATTCCTTCGACGAAAAACGCGAAAATGACCATCACTCCTGGTGAGAAAAAACTGCAACTCGTCAGTGAAGAGCACTTTTTGCCAGTCCTGTCTGGTCCAGCGATGGTGGGTTTGTGCCCATAGGCGGCGTTGTTGCCGGTGATGTCTGGTGAGGACCTGCCTTACAACAGTCCTACAAGCCCTCAGGCCAGCCTCTCTCAGCCTATTGAGGACAGTCTGAGCACTGATAGGGATTGTGCGTTCCTGGTGTAACTTGGGCAGTTGTTGTTGCCATCCTGTACCTGTCCCGCAGGTGTGATGTTCGGATGTACCGATCCTGTGCAGGTTTTACACGTGGTCTGCCACTGCGAGGACAATCAGCTGTCCGTCCCGTCTCTCTGTAGCGCTGTCTTAGGCGTCTCACAGTACGCACATTGCAATTTATTGCCCTGGCCATATCTGTAGTCCTCATGCCTCCTTGCAGTATGCCTAAGGCACGTTCACGCAGATGAGCAGTGTTTTTTAGAGTCAGTAGAAATGCCTCTTTAGTGTCCTAAGTTTTCATAACTGTGACCTTAATTGCCTACCGTCTGTAAGCTGTTAGTGTCTTAACAACCGTTCCACAGCTGCATGTTCATTAATTGTTTATGGTTCATTGAACAAGCATGGGAAACAGTGTTTAAACCCTTTACAATGAAGATCTGTGAAGTTATTTGGATTTTTACAAATTATCTTTGAAAGACAGGGTCCTGTTTGGACTTGTGTTTTAGGTTACGGTCTTGTTGAAAGGTGAATTTGTCACCCAGTGTCTGTTGGAAAGCAGACCGCACCAGGTTTTCCTGTAGGATTTTGCCTGTGCTTAGCTCAATTAGGTTTATTTTTATCCCCCCCCAAAAAAACTCCTTTGTCCTTGTTGATGACAAGCACACCTATAACATGATGCAGCTCCCACCATGCTTGAAAATATGAAGAGTGATGTGTTTTTATTCTGTACAGACTTCCTTCTTTTCACTCTGTCATTTAGATTAGCAATGTGGAATAAAATAGCCAATAAAACTTTGTAAACTGTTTTAAAGTCACCATTGGCCCAATGGTGAAATCCCTGAGTAGTTTTCCTTCTTCTCAGGCAACTGAATTAGGAAGTCGCCTGAATCTTTGTAGTGACTGGGTGTATTGATACACCGTCCAAAGTGTAATTAATAACTTTACCATGCTCAAAGGGATATTTAATGTATGCTTTTTTTTACCCATCTATCAATAGGTGCCTTTCTTTACGAGTCATTGGAAAACCTCCCTGGTCTTTGTGATCGAGTCGGCTTTTGAAATTGATTGCTTAACTGAGGGACCTTACAGATAATTGTATGTGTGGGGTACAGAGATGAGGTTGCCATTCAATAATCATCTTAAAACACTAATTGCACACAGTGAGTCCATGCAACTTATGATGTGACTTGTTAAACAAATGTTTACTCCTGAATGTATTTTGTTTGCCATAACAAAGGGGTTAAATATTTATTGACTCAAGACATTTCAGCTTTTTATCTGTAAAAGAAAAAATGTTTTCACTCTTTTTTCAGTTTTACACACAAGACAACAAACAATATAAATAAAATACTCAAGTAGAAAAAAAGAAACTATAAAGATAGGGTACTATAGACAAGTTAAAACACACTGGGCAGAAGGGTACAAAGATTAAAGGGAATACTGTAGTTAAGAGGGACAGAGCGGTAACCTCACCACTGTTCCTGTAAACAGACGAGGGATACAGGTGGAGAAATGCAACCACTCAGACAGTCATGGCCACAGACCGACCATCCACTGGACCAAAATTAAAGTTTACAATGCTTTTTTTAATGTAAGCGTAAACAAAATAAAAAATAGTGAAAAACAAGCTCACATTTTAATCTCTGACAGGACAAGAGAAATAAGGCATCCGCAAGTCACATTCAATAAGAATCAATAGGCAGAGCAACCTCAATGTCCCCCTCACCCCAAAAAAACCCAAATAAATGCTCCTCCAACCTGTGAGTCACAGGGGTGTCAAATACAGACTTATTTTTGTTTTAATAAGAATGCCATCAGAGGATGGACTGTTCAAAGTAAGACCGGAATAGAGCCCAAGCATCATAGAACAGTTTGGAGTTCCCACGTGTTGAATTACATTTTCTGTCATTTCAGAGAGCACAACACATCTCCCACCCATTTTTTATAAGATGGGGGAACTGCCATCTTCCAGTTCTGCAGTATTAGTCATCTAGCTAAAAGAGTTGTATAAGCAAGTGTCCGACTGAATTCTTGACAGGGGAGTACCTATGGGCAGTACTCCAAAAAGGGCTGTAAGGGGAAACGGAGCTATAACATTTAAATATTAATTCCCAGAAACCAAATAGTTTGTGACAGTCCCAAAACATATGCAACAGTGTGGCTGGATCCGTTTTGCATCGGACACAAGTAGGATCAAATTCAGAGAATATTCTTCCAAGTTTGGCCCCGAACCAGTGGATACAGTGAACCAGTTTGAATTGAATGAGGCTGTGTCTAGTGCTAAAAGAGGACGAATGCACCCTGTGCAGCACAGATTCCCAGGTGTCTTCCACAAGTTCCTCCCCCAAATCCTTTTTCAATCGAGTCTTTAATAGTTCTCTGCTGCCAATGACTGGAACGAACTACAAAAATCTCTGGAAAAACTGGAAACACTTATCTCCCTCACTAGCTTTAAGCACCAGCTGTCAGAGCAGCTCACAGATTACTGCACCTGTACATAGCCCATCTATAATTTAGCCCAAACAACTACCTCTCCCCCTAATTTATTTATTTATTTATTTTGCTCCATTCCACCCCATTATTTATATATTTACTTTGCACATTCTTCCACTGCAAATCTACCATTCCAGTGTTTTACTTGCTCTATTGTATTTACTTCACCACCATGGCCTTTTTTTGCCTTTACCTCCCTTATCTCACCTCATTTGCTCACATTGTATATACACTGCTCAAAAAAATAAAGGGAACACTTAAACAACACAATGTAACTCCAAGTCAATCACACTTCTGTGAAATCAAACTGTGCACTTAGGAAGCAACACTGATTGACAATAAATTTCACATGCTGTTGTGCAAATGGAATAGACAAAAGGTGGAAATTATAGGCAATTAGCAAGACACCCCCCAAAACAGGAGTGATTCTGCAGGTGGTGACCACAGACCACTTCTCAGTTCCTATGCTTCCTGGCTGATGTTTTGGTCACTTTTGAATGCTGGCGGTGCTTTCACTCTAGTGGTAGCATGAGACGGAGTCTACAACCCACACAAGTGGCTCAAGTAGTGCAGTTCATCCAGGATGGCACATCAATGCGAGCTGTGGCAAAAAGGTTTGCTTTGTCTGTCAGCATAGTGTCCAGAGCATGGAGGCGCTACCAGGAGACAGGCCAGTACATCAGGAGACGTGGAGGAGGCCGTAGGAGGGCAACAACCCAGCAGCAGGACCGCTACCTCCGCATTTGTGCAAGGAGGAGCACTACCAGAGCCCTGCAAAATGACCTCCAGCAGGCCACAAATGTGCATGTGTCTGCTCAAACGGTCAGAAACAGACTCCATGAGGGTGGTATAAGGGCCCGACGTCCACAGGTGGGGGTTGTACTTACAGCCCAACACCGTGCAGGACGTTTGGCATTTGCCAGAGAACACCAAGATTGGCAAATTCGCCACTGGCGCCCTGTGCTCTTCACAGATGAAAGCAGGTTCACACTGAGCACATGAGCACATGTGACAGACGTGACAGAGTCTGGAGATGCCGTGGAGAACGTTCTGCTGCCTGCAACATCCTCCAGCTTGGCCGGTTTGGCGGTGGGTCAGTCATGGTGTGGGGTGGCATTTCTTAGTGGGGCCGCACAGCCCTCCATGTGCTCGCCAGAGGTAGCCTGACTGCCATTAGGTACCGAGATGAGATCCTCAGACTCCTTGTGAGACCATATGCTGACACATGCACATTTGTGGCCTGCTGGAGGTCATTTTGCAGGGCTCTGGCAGTGCTCCTCCTTGCACAAAGGCGGAGGTAGCGGTCCTGCTGCTGGGTTGTTGCCCTCCTACGGCATCCTCCACGTCTCCTGATGTACTGGCCTGTCTCCTGGTAGCGCCTCCATGCTCTGGACACTACGCTGACAGACACAGCAAACCTTTTTGCCACAGCTCGCATTGATGTGCCATCCTGGATGAACTGCACTACCTGAGCCACTTGTGTGGGTTGTAGACTCCGTCTCATGCTACCACTAGAGTGAAAGCACCGCCAGCATTCAAAAGTGACCAAAACATCAGCCAGGAAGCATAGGAACTGAGAAGTGGCCTGTGGTCACCACCTGCAGAACTATTCCTTTATTTGGGGTGTCTTGCTAATTGCCTATAATTTCCACCTTTTGTCTATTCCATTTGCACAACAGCATGTGAAATTTATTGTCAATCAGTGTTGCTTCCTAAGTGGACAGTTTGATTTCACAGAAGTGCGATTGACTTGGAGTTATATTGTGTTGTTTAAGTGTTCCCTTTATTTTTTTGAGCAGTGTACTTCTTTTTTCTACTGTATTATTGACCGTATGTTTGTTTTACTCCATGTGTAACTCTGTGTTGTTGTATGTGTCGAAATGCTTTGCTTTATATTGGCCAGGTCGCAATTGTAAATGAGAACTTGTTCTCAACTTGCCTACCTGGTTAAATAAAGCTGAAATAAAAAATAAATAAAATTGAATGATTGCATATACATCTGAAATTGCACCCTTAGGAAGCTTGTTTAGCTCAAAGATACTCTCTATAGCCTTACTAGCAGGCCTATTGGGAGATGTAGATGTGTTAGCTCTGACAAAGTTCCTAGTCTGAAGAGAGCGGAAGAAGTGGGATTGGGGAGGTTGAACTTTTCCTGTAGCTGAGCAAAAGAGGCAAATGTATCATCAAATAATAATTAGGATAGTGAGGAGAGGCCCAGTGAGTGCCAGATGGCAAAAGCCCCATCATTCAAAGATGGAGGAAATAAAATCTTCTGATTGATCGGGCCTGAGAGAAAAAAGCCTCGGAGGCTAAAGGCTAAACGGAACTGATTCCAAATTAGAAGCGACTGCTTTACAATTGGGTTGACACACCTTTTGCCTAGGGACACTGGAAGAGATGAGCACAACACGGAGGAGTGCTGCAGGTTTACATGATTCAGACTCCATTTGGACCCAGAGTGGTTTAGAGCCAGTAGGATCAGTCTGCAGCCAGTACAAAAGTCCTCTGAAATTTGCAGCCCAATAATATGTCTGAAAATTTAGTAGCGCTAAACCACCCAATGCCTTAGGCTTCTGTAAATGTTTTCTACCAATCCGTGGTACCTTGCCATCCCAAATAAAATAAATGAATTTTTGATCCAGTGAATAAAAAAAATGATTTTGGAATAAAAATTGGGTATACATTGAAATTAATATAAACATGTGTTTTAAACTGTCCGCTAGATCAACAATGTTTCCTTAAACAAATTTAAATATTTCCTTGTCACTTTAACTACCAAGTATGTGAATTGATCCTGGACCATCCTAAACTGAAAGCTTGTAAAAGAACACTTTAAAGCAGCCTGATTTACAGGAAAAAGTGCACTCTTTCCTAGATTCAGCTTGTACCCTGAGATTGATCCAAACATTTTAAGAATATATAAGACATGTGGTAATGAGGTATCAGGGTTTATTTAATGTGCTATTTTCTTCCATATGGAAAAGCAGGACATACCTGGCCTTGTATTCATTTCTAGGAATAAGGTGATTTCAGAAGAAAATTTGTAAAAATTTGTAAAAACATAATTCCACTTTGACATTATGAGGTATTGTGTCTCAATTTAATCTATTTTACATTCAGGCTGTAACAACAAAATGTGGAAAAAGTCAAGGGGTGTAAATCCTTTATTAAGACACTATAATTGAACCTGTATCAGAATCCAGTAGCCCAAGCAGAATCCAGTAGCCCCTTCCTGCAGTCAAATTATCAGATTGCCTTCTAGTGACCTCATGGGTGGAATGTTATTAATATTTGCTATAATTTCATCATTAATAAACATGATAAAAAAACCTGGAGAAAATTCAGTGTTTCTATGTCAAACGGTTTCATTATATTTCAGTCTTCTGTGACGTATGTAATGCAAACTCAAAATGTAATACATTTCAACTCTATATCTGACATGGTGCAGGTGTCATCTTTTTGTTATCGCATAAATATGTATGTGAGGTGTATACTTTTGTTTCGAAGTAGATTTGTTTAAGACTACCAAGAAACACTCCTTGTCACTGATTTAGCCCACTTCAGTAAAAAGTTAAAGGTCAGATCCAACGAGGTGCAGTGCAGCACTAGAGCACTCTAATCAACTAACACCACCACCATTTTACATTCAAGTTTTCCCTCAGTCTGACGACTACGATGGTACAAGAAGACAGCTGGTACACGGGTATGAGGTATGTGGAGTTCTGCAGAGATGGTTGTCTTTCTGGAAAGTTCTCCCATCTCCACAGAGGAACTCTGGAGCTCTGTCAGAGTGACTATCGGGTTCTTTGTCACCACCCTGACCAAGGAAATGTTTTTGGTACCCTTTCCCAGATCTGTGCCTCGACACAATCCTGTCTCAGCACTCTACGGACAATTCCTTCGACCTCATGGCTTGGTTTTTGCTCTGTCATGCACTGTCAACCGTTGGACCTTTTATAGACAGGTGTGTGCCTTTCCAAATCATGACCAATCAATTGAATTTACCGCAGGTGGACTCCAATCAAGCTGTAGAAACATCTAGGATGATCAAAAGAAACAGGATGCATCGGAGCTCAATTTCAAGTCTCATAGCAAAGGGTCTAAATACTTATGTAGATAAGTATGCAAAATAAGCAAAATGTTTTTTGCTTGTAATAAATTTGAAAAAATACCTGCAGTCAACTTGTGCAGCACGTTAGGAAATAAAGCAGATTACGTTCTTCATTTCACCTGTTACATTATGAAGCTTACCATAGTTCTCCAGAACAGTTGAGCCAGTCAAGTGTTTGTTAATAGCACAACAGGAGAAAGTGGGAGCAGGTAAGTCCAGCTGTGTTTTGAAAGGGGTCACATTTGATATTGAAAGTCAGTGGGGCTTTTGCTTCAAGAGTGATCAGGGACATGTAACTATAGTTTTCCTACACAGAAAATACATTAGTGCAACACATTTGGCAGAAAATACACTACATGACCAAAGTATGTGGATACCTGCTCATCAAACATCTCATTCCAAAATCATGGGCATTAATATGAAGTTGGTCCCCCCTTTGCTGCTACAACAGCCTCCACTCTTCTGGGAAGGCTTTCCACTATATGTTGGAACATTACTGCGGGGACTTGCTTCCATTCAGCCACAAGAGCTTTAGTGAGGTCGGGCACTGATGTTGGGCGATTAGTCCTGGCTCGCAGTCGTTATTCCAACTCATCCCAAAGGTGTTCGATGGGGTTGAGGTCAGGGCTCTGTGCAGGCCAGTCAAGTTCTTCCATACCAGTCTTGACAAACCATTTCTGTATGGATCTCGCTTTGTGCACGGGGGCATTGTTATGCTGAAACAGAAAATGGCCTTCCCCAATCTTTTGCCACAAAGTTGAAAGCATAGAATTGTCTAGAATGTAATTGTATGCTGTAGCATTAAGTTGGCACTATGCACTGGAGCAGGTAGCGTTCTCCTGACAAACTAGATGTATTATTACCGTACAGCACAGACCTTCTTGGTTTTAGGTAGGCCGCCTTTGTTCAAGTTTCATTTCCTCCATGTTGACATATGGATCACCAGGCACCCCTGACTTTAATAGGGGAGGTGAAGGGAGAATGAGGATGGGGTTAGTTTTAGCAGAGAGATCACAGTAGCTTATGAATAATTCCACGGCTCTGCAGAATTGAGGATTGAGAGAGGGCACTGTACCGTAAAGATGTTTATGTTCAAATCGTTTTCATTGCCAAATGTTTTAACCACACACTGTGCCTCAAAAGGCAGTCTTCATTTGTCATTCCCCTCTGCTGTGAATCTGCTCCCGCAGATAGTCACCGTTTGAAAGGTAGTGTTTGACAGGGCACCTTATCGACCTTCCTTAGATGGTGCCGGTGCTTACTCAAAAGGGCTGTCTTCAGTCGGATTTGGGCTTGGTATGACATGCCTCTGTGGAGGCGCCCCTCCTGAGTTTAGTTTCCTTTCACTCAGTTCTAATTTGTTAACTCTCCTCTCTTTCTCTCCCTCTCACAGATTAGTGTTCAGATTAGGGTTGAGCGGTATCCAGATTTTCATATGGTCATACCGTCCTTTTCGCATCTCGGGATTGACCGTATTACTGGTTTAGTTCACGGGGAGGGGGAGGGGGGGGGGGTTAATTTTGTGCTTCATTTGCTCTTCTCTACTGGATGAGAATTGATGAAGGGGCATTCTATCAGCAGACAGCGCTCTGACTAGTTACTTTTCTCAGTGTAACCAGTCTACTTTTCTCTGTTAAAATGCAAGATTAACTTTAAGCAAAACATTAGGACATTTAGCTGGCTTCATTCTTTCTATGATACACATTAGAAATATGAGGCCCATGCAACATTTTTGCATAAAATAACGTGTTTTTCATTGTAAGCATTTCACTTTCACAAGCTACACTATACAAAATGATGTGGACACGCCTTCAAATGAGTGGATTCAGCTATTTCAGCCACACCCGTTGCTGACAGATGTATAAAATCGAGCAAATAGCCATGTAATCTCCATAGACAAACATTGGCAGTAGAATGGCCTTACTGAAGAGCTCAGTGACTTTCAAAGTGGCACCTTTCCAACAAGTCAGTTCATCAAATTACTGCCCTGCTAGAGCTGCCCCGGTCAACTGTAAGTGCTTTTATTGAGAAGTGGAAACGTCTAGGAGCCGTGAATGGGACCGTCGAGTGCTGAAGTGCATTGCTCGTAAAAATACTCTGTCCTTGGTTGCAACACTCACCACTGAGTTACTAACTGCCTTTGGAAGCAATGTCAGCACAATAACTGTCCGTCGGGAACTTCATAAAATGGTTTTCCATGGCCGAGCAGCCGCAGACAAACCTAAGATCACCATGCAGTCCGATGGATGAATCTGGGTTGGGCGGATGCCAGGTGCCCTGTCAAACGGCTTGTGAAAGTGAAATGCTTACAATGAAAACACATTATTTTATGCAAAAATGTTGCATGGGCCTCATATTTCTAATGTGTATCATAGAAAGAATGAAGCCAGCTAAATGTCCTAATGTGTTGCTTAAAGTTAATCTTGCATTTTAACAGAGAAAAGTAGACTGGTTCCACTGAGAAAAGTAACTAGTCAGAGCGCTGTCTGCTGATAGAATGCCCCTTCATCAATTCACATCCAGTAGAGAAGAGCAAATGAAGCACAAAATTAACCCCCCCCCTCCCCGTGAACTAAACCAGTAATACGGTCAATCCCGAGATGCGAGAAGGACGGTATGACCATATGAAAATCTGGATACTGCTCAACCCTAATCTGAACACTAATCTGTGAGAGGGAGAGAAAGAGAGGAGAGTTAACAAATTAGAACTGAGTGAAAGGAAACTAATCTCAGGAGGGGCGCCTCCACAGAGGCATGTCATACCAAGCCCAAATCCGACTGCAGACAGCCATTTTGAGTAAGCACCGGCACCATCTAAGGAAGGTCGATAAGGTGCCCTGTCAAACACTACCTTTCAAACGGTGACTATCTGCGGGAGCAGATTCACAGCAGAGGGGAATGACAAATGAAGACTGCCTTTTGAGGCACAGTGTGTGGTTAAAACATTTGGCAATGAAAATGATTTGAACATAAACATCTTTACGGTACAGTGCCCTCTCTCAATCCTCAATTCTGCAGAGCCGTGGAATTATTCATAAGCTACTGTGATCTCTCTGCTAAAACTAACCCCATCCTCATTCTCCCTCCACCTCCCCTATTAAAGTCAGGGGTGCCTGGTGATCCATATGTCAACATGGAGGAAATGAAACTTGAACAAAGGCGGCCTACCTAAAACCAAGAAGGTCTGTGCTGTACGGTAATAATACATCTAGTTTGTCAATTCACAGGCTCTATCTAAGCAGCTTTTTTGGGGTACAACCATGATATGGCTTTCCATGAGGGGAAAGTTGCAAATTACTTGAATAATCTGGATATAGGCCTACATATGGTAATATTACGTGGTTCAGATGTTCAACTACTCAGAGAAATGCCCCCACACAAGGAACAGGCCAACCAATAAACTCCTTGAGGGAGGCCAATGAAAATAGTCCTATAGCATAGTGAATGAATATAGGCCATTGACTGCTGTTACTGTAATTTCCAAAATGGTGTTCAGCTTGAATGACAACCAACAGTACAGCTGAAATAATGCACATCCGTTTTGTCTATGGCCAGGTATCAAGATCCTGATCCAAGATTGATATACGAATGGAGGAGAAAATGACAGGACTAAATTGCAGAACACTTTTGAAAGGCATACCTTGAAGGGTCTAGAATGCGCCATGTCGTTACTACAGTGCTGGCACATCCCTCGAAAAAAACCTGTCATCGCAAACACTTATCGCTCTTTTATCAGCATTAAAAGGCACATTTCCATAATCGAAAAGATGAAAGATGAATACCCCAATCAGGCTTGTGCATTGTAAACAACACTGTGGTGAGATGCCCATCCAGATCCTGCCAGCCCTGCTGATGACCAATGGGTGCCAAAATCAAACCCTGAGAGAAACCTTATCCCTGGAGAAGCCAACCTGCAGCACTCTGTCTGAAGTCTGTCAGCTAGCTACAGCCCTGTGGGACCACAGACAGATACGACACTCAAAAAAATATATAAACACAACATGTAAAGTGTTGGTACCATGTTTCAAGAGCTGAAAAAAATTCTCAGAAATGTTCTATATGCACACAAAACATTCTCATATTTAGTGCACAAAAGTGTTTACATCCCTGTCAGTAAGCATTTCTCCTTTGGCAAGATAATCTAGCCACCTGGCAGGTGTAGCATATCAAGAAGAGAATTAAAGAGCATGATCATTACAGAGGTGCACCTTGTGCTGGGGACAATAAAAGGCCACTCTGAAATGTGCGGTTTTGTCACACAACACAATGCCCCAGATGTCAGTTTTGAGGGAAATTGCAATTGACTGCAGCAATGTCCACCAGAGCTGTTGCCAGATAATTTCATGTTCATTTCTCTTCCATAAGCAGTCTCCAACGTTGTTTTAGAGAATTTGGCAGTATGTCCAACCGGCATCACATCTGCAGACCACGTGTGGGTGAGCAGGTTGCTGATGTCAACATTGTGAACAGAGTGCCCCATGGTGGCGGTGGGGTTATGGTATGGGCAGGCATAAACTACAGACAATGAACACAAATACATTTTATCGATGGCAATTTGAATGCACAAAAATACTGTGACGAGATCCTGAGGCCCATTGTGAGGCCCATTTTTTCAAGGTATCTGTGACCAATATATGCATATCTGTATTCCCAGTCATGTGAAATACATAGATTAGGGCCTAATTTATTTATTTCAATTGATTGATTTCCTCATATGAACTGTAACTCAGTAAAATCAATGAAATTGTTGCATGTTGTTGCATTTATATTTTAGTTCAGTATACACAGGTGGCTGCTGAGGGGAGAACGACTCAATGGCTGGAACGGCGCAAATGGAATGGCATCAAACACCTGGAAACCATGTGTTTGATGTATTTTATAACATTCCACTAATTCCGCTCCAGTCAATACCAGGAGCACGTTCTCCCCAATTAAGGTGCAACCAACCTCCTGTGGTAAACATTGTCTCTGGATGCTGCTGCTGTTGCTAAGATACTTCCATGAAATTATACTGTTTTGCTTTTGTATTTCCATTGCACTTTTCTCAAACTAAAAGTGTTCACTGAATGGGCTTACCCCCTTATAAATATATAGGACTCACCACAATGGAAAGCATCCATCTGGTATATAATGTGAATAGTAATTTCAAGAATGATCAAAAATATGTTTTCATGTAGTTGCCAGTTCAACTGCAGATGGGCTATCCAATTGTAGGGATGCACGTTACCTCTCTGTGTTCACTGCAGATCTTGCACAGCCACTGAGTTCTCTTCTGACTGCACTGGGGCTCTATGCCACACTTGGTGCACACTTTCTGTAAGAGAGAGAGAGAATAACTTTTTTTTAAATAAGACTCGATTTTGAATTGACCATGAGTGGTGTACTGAGTAACGTGGACAAAACACAAAAAGGTCATACAATACTATTATATACTTTAATATGTATTATATACTGTGAGTTATAAAAAGTTATATAAATACTTAGCTATAAAGTTGTTGCACTTTGCCGCTGTCTTTTGTAACAGTAAAAAAAGCACATGATAATTTTACAGTTTGGCTTGAATTACTATACAAAATGCAATGTTCCATATTGAAATTGAAAACAGTCAGTGCCAAGTGAAAATCTTTTAGTAAGTCCAACAACTCTGTACTTCATAAAATTGGAGCGTGCCTGATAAAAAATATCCTGCAATAATGAAATGAATGTCAATAAATATAAAGCTTTTGAAAGGACACTTTTTATTGTTTAAAGAACGAAACAGAATACAAATCACTGATATTCAATTATAGTGTAGCATCAATAGTTATCAAAGTGTTGGAAATTTGCTGAGCCATCACAGCCAAGTTTGTGACAATGAAAAGTTCACAGAAAAGTCACTGTGACACATAATGTATTTCCATGATGTGAAGTCAAGTCATTGCACAACTCAACAAAACACTGCTCAACCTCCTCCCACCACAAATAAAGGGGGCGAGTCATTTGAACATGCGGAATTTCAAATGGGCTCTAGCCCCTACACACTAGGAACTTCTGAAGACAGCTTCCTTCTGCACTCTGAATGGCTGGCTGGGTGTAGTTTTCATCATATTGCATCAATCTATCCAGTCCTCTCAGATCTACAGCAGTGGCTAGGGAGTAAGGGCTAAGGGATCGACTTGGAACTGAGCATTAATACAATCATCAGAAAAATATTTGTAAATGTTGAAAGTGCGTGGGAGACGGAGAGAAACAAAATGGTGCAGTTTGAGGCCATGTGGCAGAGAGTGATAAGGGCGCTGGAGATGTGTGAGCAGGTGTGTCTGGGCAGGGATGATGCTGTGGATGTTTGTATGCTCTCGTTTGTATGTGTATGTTTTGCATTGCTTAAAATGGAAAAAATCCATTATCTTACAACAAGAAAAAAGGAAACATTTGTATGTCCCTAGAGAACAACAAAGATCTTCAGTGTGTTCACCTAGCGTAGCCTTTGACAAAGCGAGAGCTTGGTTGGACGCAGCAGTGTAAAAAACATCCAATTACATTACCTGACGAATCGATTTGGAAGCAGGGTTGATTATGATGTTGAAAAGCAAGCATTTCGCTACACCCGCAATAACATCTGCTAAATATGTGTATGTGACCAATAACATTTCACTTGATAAAGTCACAGAAAGGAAGCTTTAATCAAGCCTAATGCAATGGAGGAGAGACCTTGGTTGAAGTGCTCATAATTGTCACGCCCTGACCTTAGAGATCCTTTTTATGTCTCTATTTTGGTTGGTCAGGGCGTGAGTTGGGGTGGGCATTCTATGTTTTTGTTCTATGTTTTCTATTTCTATGTGTTTGGCAGGGTGTGGTTCTCAATCAGAGGCAGCTGTCTATCGTTGTCTCTGATTGAGAACCATACTTAGGTAGCCTTTTCCCACCTGTGTTTTGTGGGTAGTTGTTTTCTGTTTTGTGTTGCTGCACCTTACAGGACTGTTTCGTTTTCGTTCATTCTCTTTGTTATTTTGTTTAGTGTTCTGTTTTTAATAAAATAACATGAACACTTACTACGCTACGCTTTGGTCTGACTACTCTTCATCCGAAGACGAAAATCGTTACAATAATTGTCTTTCCTGAAGTAACTCAGTATTTTTAGAGAGTGAGAGAGAAATAGAATACCTGGGTCTCCACCTCCTAATATCAAACATTTTTGGTCAACTGCCACTAAAATAGTAGTTTACTGTAACAGAATATTTATATAAATTGAATATTATGCCAAAACGCTGGCCATCGCAAGATTTGCTTCTGGGTTCCAGGATAACTGGCTCAAAGATGCCTGACTATAGCCATCTCATCTGTACTCTAGCTACAGAGCATAGTCTGATGGATGTGTACACCTGTCAGTTTTCACACCCAGAGCAGGTCTTCTTCTGAAGACTACAGTCACCTAGTGACCAATACATTTGTCTACCTTCCAATTACATACTAACAAATCTGAGCTGTGTTTAGACTGGGGGCATTTATTGACAAGACTGTAAACATTCAACAAGTAGTATATATGCAAACATATGAATTAGCTCAAATGTGATATCTATCTCCACTGTGGGGAATTCCATTTTTTTTTTACTGAATAAGCAGTAGCTTACTTCATAAGAGAAGTTGAAAGGAAAACGTAACAAGTCTAGAATCACAGTGTGTCAATGACCTAAAGTGTGTGATGTTATACTGAGACAGATGCCGCCGCTCCCACACCTGCAGCGAACTGAGGGTCATATCAAATCAAAGTTTATTTGTCACATACATAAATTAGCAGATGTTAAATCGAGTGCAGCAAAAAGCTTATGTTTCTAGCTCCAGCAGTGCAGTAAATGTCTAACAGTATTTTACTAATACAGAAATAATAAATCAAATATATATTTTAATCATAATAACTAGAAATGAAGAAATATCAGAATGAGCAATATCAGAGTCCGGAATATAAATACATGGTCGGTATAGACAGTATGGACAATATAAAAGTAGGAAAAGGTATGTACAGCAGTAGTTATATAGGATGAGCTATGTATATATAATGTGTGTAATAAATTAGCTTAATTTCTCAGAAATCAATTGCCATTTCAACAAAATAATGTTGTAGGAATGGTAATCTTGTCTTATTCAACGATTTCAGAACAATAAACATTACGTAAACATTATTAAAGTGACTAGTTTTCAATGACTCTATATACTACATAGGGCAGCAGTGTCTAAGGTACAGGGTAGAGTACCGGGCAGTACCCAGTTAGTGACAGTGTCTAAGGTGCAGGGCATAGTACCGGGCGGTAGCCGGCTAGTAACAGTGTCTAATGTGTAGGGTAGAGTAGCCGGCAGTAGCAGACTAGGAACAGTGTCTAAGGAGCAGGGTGGAGTAGCGGGCAGTAGCTGGCTAGTGACAGTGTCTAAGGTGCAGGATAGAGTAGCTGGTGGTAGCTGGCTAGTGTCTAAGGTGCAGGGTAAAGTAGCGGGCAGTAGCCGGCTAGGGACTTTCTCTAAAGTTGCAGGGTAGAGTACCGCATGGTAGCCGGCTAGTAACAGTGTCTAAGGTGAAGGGCGAAGTACCGGGCACTACCCAGCTACTGACAGTGTCCAAGTTGCAGGGTAGAGTAGCGGGCGGTAGCTGGCTAGTGTCTAAGGTGCAGGGTAGAGTACTGCGAGGTAGCTAGTAACAGTGTCTAAAGAGCAGGGCAGGGTAGTGGGCAGTAGCTGGCTAGTAACAGTGTCTAAAGAGCAGGGCAGGGTAGTGGGCAGTAGCCGGCTAGTAACAGTGTCTAAAGAGCAGGGCAGGGTAGTGGGCAGTAGCTGGCTAGTAACAGTGTCTAAAGAGCAGGGCAGGGTAGTGGGCAGTAGCCGGCTAGTAACAGTGTCTAAAGAGCAGGGCAGGGTAGTGGGCAGTAGCTGGCTAGTAACAGTGTCTAAAGAGCAGGGCAGGGTAGTGGGCAGTAGCCGGCTAGTAACAGTGTCTAAAGAGCAGGGCAGGGTAGTGGGCGGTAGTGGGCAGTAGCCGGCTAGTAACAGTGTCTAAAGAGCAGGGCAGGGTAGTGGGCAGTAGTGGGCAGTAGCCGGCTAGTAACAGTGTCTAGGGTGCAGGGCAGGGTAGTGGGCGAAGGCAGGGTAGTGACTTCATTAGCTGTGTGTGTGCGCATGTCTCCCCATTCCCTGGATGGGCCTGTATTTGCACAGCTTTACACAGTACAACCGGTCATCATCGAGCATCACACAGTCCCTAGCAGCATCCTTAAGTTTGGGATTGGACACACTTAATATATTGGATGCCTCCACACCTGTCCCTCCCAGTTAGGATGGTGAAGATATCCACATATCCATTTCCTATGAGACTGTAAACACAGCCTGCTCTGCTCTCACGGTTCCTCTTCCAGGGCTTTGCTGCCCTCTCCTGTCCCTTAAGTTTAGTACCGGGCTTTTCCTTCCGACAATCTTCAAACTGACCTCTCAACATTTGCTTTCATGTAGTCGAGCGATACATAAAACAGTCTAGCATAGACTACTTAAGGAGTTTGCATAACATCATTGAACATATCATGCAACGTCAACTAATCTACAGTATTTGTACATTTTTTACAGGGAAATTAGTAGGAGAATGAGTATATTTAGAAATATTTGCCCATTTGATATGTTATTTTACATAGATTATCCTTAAACACTCCCGCTTTCATGCTTTAGGTAAGCAATTTAGGCATTCACATCTGAGGTCTCTGCTGCAACCCAATGGTGAAAAGTGATTACTACAAGCTGGCTATCCAGTCAAGTCCATGCTTTGGAACAGTGAATTGAACTGCCATTCACTACAATTAAACAATATTCCCTAATGATGAGTCCTATACATTCTGTTTACTAGGTCTGTGCCTTGCTTGGCAAGAGTAATTACGTTATAGACATGACAGAGCTCTTGTAAGTATCTGTTTGAGATGAGAGCCATTATAGGCACCATTGAACAGCAGAATGAACCCCCTCTTATCTGGTTTATACAGTCGCATACCACTTATTACATTTCCTCTCAGAGACCCACATAATCTATTTCCCCTGGGTTGTTTCATTTCCTCCCTTCTGATCTCATTACGTCCCAGTGCCATTGGCCTCTAGCACATGGAGCAGAGGAGTTGGAGAGAACACTCGGAAAAGGCTATGACCAATCTAGATAAAGCTACTGGTCATAGGAGAAGTTCAATGGGCTTCATGGCCAATATGTCAAACCCACAGTATCTGTAGGAGAATACTACAATTGTAATGATTCACGGTTAAAAAGAGTAGTGAACGCATCTCATCATCAAGCCTTTAGTTGAATCAGGTGTGTTAATTATCAACATCCTCGATAAATACAAAAGGTAGAACGAATCGCACGCTCCGCTTCGTTCTACCAGTGCATCCTCTCAATTGCATACTCCGGTTGTAAACTAGTGCCATTGCCTAATCACAAAAATTACAGATGTAAGCTAAATTGATTCGATAAGAGGAAGCCAATATCGGTATTGGTAATTTATTGTCCCTGCTCTATCCCCTACAGTACTTTCAAATGCTGGGAGGAGTTACGGATGAAGAGATTTGGATGAAAACCAAAGACACTGCAACCCTTCAGGTCTGTTTGGGCCTCTGCTATAGTAGAACAGAAGAGTAGGTGCGGTGGCCTTTACCTTGCAGCAGTCCTGACAGAAGACGGAGGGGGTTCCAAGGAGGCCCAGGACCTCCCCACACAGCAGACACTGGGAAAGGCCGTTTCCCATCGCACTTTTCCTCATGTTGTCCAGACGCTCCACCAGCCTCCTGGGACACACACACACACACACACACACACACACACACACACACACACACACACACACACACACACACACACAAATACTAAAGTTGGCTATGTACTGCAACTGACAGCTTTAAGGATAGTCATTCCAGATAAACTACCAGAAATTCATGGTTTCATTCTAATTTTCAATAGCATTACCAGCTGCAAATGTGGTGTGTGTGCGCGCGTGCGTCCTACCCGATGCGGAGCTGTTCAATCTGTTCCAGTTCCTCAGCCCTGTGGATGACACTAAGGATGTTCTCCATCTCCTGCTGCTCCAGCATCTGGCTCTTCCTCTGTCGGTCTGTACAGAAGGTGTGGACAGACCAGCCTGTCTGCAGCCTGGGACACAGACACAAATGTTGCTTTACGCTGTTCATCAATTTTCATGTTTATTCTTTTGTGTCATTACATGTGGCAGTGCAGCCCAAAGTGAAACATGTTATGTGGCTAACACAGGCTTATGCATGCATGTATGCACGCCTTACAGAAATATCTATCCTGCTAGCAAAAACATCTCCTTATATGACTGCACTGAACACAAACAAACTAGTACACCTGCAAAATGTATCAAATACATAAATATACATTGTAGTGTAAGATCAAAGGGTCACAATGGTTTTATAAAACAGAACTGCCATGCTATCAAAAACAAGTTACAACAAAACACACACTGAGTTCTACAACAAAAACTATACCATGTGATGAAAATAATGATGGGCACAGGAATACTTTACACAACCAGTACATCTTCCTCAGGTAACACAGCAAAAACACTCACATACTTAGTGAGATGGTAGAGATTTAGGAGTGCGTACTCACTTGGCTCGAAGGGCCAGCTGCCGGTCGTTGGGACAGACCCACTGATCGCTCCCTGTCCCAAACATGGCCTCCGTCATCTTTTGAGGGCTGATGACAAGGGCTGCAAAAACACATCCAGACACTCAGTCCTACTAAATGAAAGGCTACACCCCATCTGGGAAAATCACATTACCCCCTCTAATTGAGTTTAGTTGTATATACTTGTGGCTTTTGTACATAGATCGCAATAGGAAAGAAGTTTGTATGACATTATCAAAATACGTTGATAAGTGAATGAGTACTGCTAGGGAAGAAAGAGAAAACCAAATCAACAACATGATAAAAACGGACCTACAGATAATAAACTGACCAATCAGTAAGCAAAGAAGATGGAGGGTTATGTCCATGAAGAGAGGGGCATAAAAGTGTGCCTATGTCTCGGCTCTGTAGGGCAGCTAACACGAGACCAGAAGTCAATTCTGGGTGGATCTTCACAGTGTAGGCAGAAATACAAGTCTCTGTTGCCAGTGACAACTTCAATAATGCTTCCTGCCTTGGGCAACAGATCATCGTGATGGTCACGCCATCTCCATTTGTCTGCCAGGCAATACATCCATTTCTTCAGTTGTTTGTGTAATATATTAATCAACAGTGCGTGTGAAATGGTCCACTAGCATGAGCCAACAACAACATGTTATTGTCCACAAATATGTTATTTTTCCTTTTCTTCTTTACTCTTAGATTGTACTAACACGTGCTATTAGTAGAACATCAATGTCCAGTAAATGGGTAGCTCCTGGATAAACCCATTACTGATTGTAATTTCAAATGGAAAAGGATGAAAGAAGGCCCTCGTATCCAAACAAACAGATGACATTCTTGTTGGGAGTGTATTGATGTGTGTATCTTAGAGGGTAATGCAAAGGTAAAAGCATTTGTCTCTGTGAAGTAGAGCAAAGGCAGCTATTTATCACAGGCCCAAACAATGAGTCACCCAGTTTTCTGGTATGTGGGGACGCATGCAAACAACCAGTACTGCTGATTTCACCCTGCTGGAAAATGGTTTGCTTTACTGAGTACTGTTACCAGACTATCAATAAGAAATTATAAGCACTGTGGAAAACATCTGCTTACTTCCCTCATAGGGGAGCACAGCACATGCACACACACAACATTCATTCACATTGTGTAACCTAATTTTATCATGTCAATATCCAAGTCACTGTCCTAATTTCTAAGTGTTGTTGGGACACAGCAAGGGTCTGAGTGCGCCACTCTCATTTGCTCGAAGGGGTTTACTATTTAAATTATGCATTCTTTGATTCTGCTCCCCCTCTCGCTCCCCCACTAACAAACACACTACTGTAGATGCAGAGCCCCTGGTGTAAAGGGTAATGCTCCCCTTCTCTAACCACATGTAGGCCTACTCCTCTCCCACCGAAGACCGGGGTTCAATCACTGCACCAACCCTTCAAGCAATTTTTTACCAATTGCCTGTATCCCTCTGGCATTTAAAATTGGTCTCAAAGTGAAAATACTTATGAAAATTCTTTTCAATTTTTTTTAAATTCCATTAAAAAACAACAGTGATAACATGTATAATGCGATGGACTTTATAAGGTGATTTGGGCATGAGCTAAACATCTGCAGAGACGTTTACAGCAAACGTAATCTCCACAAAATGTCCTTTAAATGTATATCACTGTGCGCAGGTCGTTAATCTGTTGGATTGAATCCAATGCCGGCCTCCGGCTACATCTCAGTAGGCAAAAATAGAAACCTCGACCTTGCTTTTTCTCTTTCATTACCACTAATTGTAAAAGACAGGGACACAGATATCATATAGGCTTCTGTTAATTGACCAGGACAGAAGCCACTTTAGAAAATGTAAAAATATATTTTATGAACATTAATATATTTTTTTACTCTTTCCCTCGCTAACACTTACAACCTCCCTACCACGAATATTCTCTGGCTATAAACCTAAAACAGCATGTCACAGAGATGCCACCGTGTTCTTGTTTATTGCTGAGCAATTAAATCTATTTACCTTTCCAACCCACCTAATGGCCTTTGTTCAACACTCGTGCTCTGGCCTCAGCCCCGGCTGACTGCATTAAGTACAGGCTAGAGCACAGCATACAAAAACAGCAGAATTCATTAGGACACAAACACGTTTACAGGTTTCAGATTGAATTTGCCAAATCAGTGAGATGAAACTCTACATCTACATCAAATATCATAGTGCTCACAAACTTCCCTATTTGGCCCTGTAACATGTACATAAACAATTTTCAAGAAGAAAATAGAGTATTGTCAGCTTGTTACATCAGGTAATTCAATTATGTATGTGCATACAAAGAGATATGCTCAATCTATAAGACACTGCCTTGTGATATACTTCAAAGTGCACTTTTTCCAACGAATTGGCTATGAAACAGAGCAACATTAAAGCAGTCATCATCGGCTCTTATCTGGCAGTAATAAATGACTGATTTCCAGCACACGTCTCAACCTTATCAAACAGTCTTTCCATTACATAAACTACAGGGATCTGTCTAGCTCTTGGGCAATCGCTCTCTGCACCTTTTCAAGGGGAAAACCTGCCTTGGCACAAAGCTGTTGGCAAACAGTCAAAAGAAGGGAGAGAAACTGTTTACCTGTAAAATTTCCCCCTTCCTTTGAACGTGCAAGAGCTATGAGAGTCAGTTATTTCGCTTTGCTGCGGGCTAGGCCTGTGAACAAACAAAAGGCGAGAGCGAGGAAAAGAAGGAAACAGTGAAGTCAGGGGTTTAGCTCTCAGTCGTAGTTCACAGCCTGCCTTCCTTGTCTGACAGGCTGGTCACATGACAGGAGAACAATTCCCCACAGAAACATCCTGTTCCTTCCAGATGAATGCACTGTAAGTCACTCTGACTTATAAGAGTGTCTGTTAAATTACTCATATAAATGTAAAACAGACTACTGTGATTGACTAGGATAACAAAAGCAGTGCCATGGCTCTCCACCCGACGCAAGCACACAGGAAAAGGCTAACATGGTTACCATTGACATGCTTTTACCAACAATTTTGAGAGTCTCCTTTATCTTATTTGGGGAGGGCCCTTTGTGCATAATGCAAGTCATTGAAATGAAATGTGGCAGTGTTGCTTTCAATTGCTGTAACTCGTCTGTTGTTGTAATGTGTATGCCCTGGCTGATTGAGGTTGAATGTGAACTCTACCTGAGGACCCAGTCCTCTGTGATTCCATGTACAAAGTATATGTAGGCATTATTCTCCAAATCTATTTAGACTGAATGAATACATTTGTTTATGTGGCCCATTCAAAACATTTTTAGCATATAGAACAGCATGAAGCAATTGCCATCAAAATCTTACCAGGTGGGATATAAAAAGTGATACAAATGTGACCCCCCCCCCCCAAATGAAAATGCCTTATTGCCTAGAGTTCATGTGTAGCACAGGTTTAACAGTCATGTCTCTGATATATTGCTAATCTACCTGCTTGTTTTCAGGTGACTTTAGAGTGGCACGTTTCTAGTGACAACAACTTTACTTATACAGTCTGTCCCTACACAGGATTCAGTTTCTCTTGTGGTTTCTGTACTTGTTCATTTAGGCGGCAGGTAGCCTAGCAGTTTGGGCGTTGGGTCAGTAACCGAAAGGTTGTTGGTTTGAATATCTGAGCTGACAAGGTGAAGAATCTGTCGATGTGCCCTTGAGCAAAGCACTTAACCCTTATTTGCTCCAAGGGTGCTGTTCTACTATGGCTGACACTGTAAAACAACACATTTCACTGCATCTATCTGGTATGTGACAATACAAAATACATCTAAATATGTCTTTGATGCATTTTCTGTGCTGTAAACATTTCTTTCAATATAAAGATTTGACATGTTGTGCTGAAATCTTCAGTCAGCTATTTCATTAATGAAAGGAACTTCAGGCCAAGGTGAATGTTTGTATGCATTTAGTTATTAAGCATAAAGTATGTGCCATGAATTGTAGCTCACAGATAACATTGCTTTAGTTTGAAATACTATGAAGAGGTAATTTCTCTTCCGAGGTAAAGTTGGTTTTATATTCACACATTCAACAGACATCCTTACGTCATTACATCATTACGGAAGGGTTTTCTAATGATCAATGACATTCATCAGACATTCACCAAAAGCCATTTACAAATGTAAAAATCAATAACTAAATCACTGTTTGTCACAGAAACATCAAACATGGTATGATTTATTCTATAAATGTCTAGTGTACTTTTACAACCTTTGCTTTGAGTAAACATTCCAGTTCTGATTTGATAGAAATACATAACATCTATAAAATGCCATTTAAAGCTATATAAATCAATAACGTTTTCACTGATTATGACAGAAAAATCAAACTAGGTATGATTTATTCTATGAATGTCTAGCATACTTTTACAAACTTTTGTTTTGAGTAAACATTCCAGTTTTGATTTTATAGAAATACATAAAATCTATAAAATTTCATTTAAAGAAGTATAAATCAATAACTAATTCACCGTTTGTCACAGAAACATCAAACTAAGTAGGATTTATTCTATAAATGTCTAGCATACTTTTACAACCTTTGTTGAGGAAAAATTCCAGTTCTGATTTGATAGAAATACATACAATACATGTTTCTGTGACAAACAATGAATTCGTTATTGATTTACACAGCTTTAAACTTGAATTTGATAGATTTTATTTGTACAAAATTAAAACTGGAATTCTTCCTCAAAACAAAGGTTGTAAAAGTATGCTAGACATTTATAGAAAATATCTTACCTAGCTTGATGATTCTGTCATAATCAGTGAAAAAGTTATTGATATATATTATACAAACAGTTGAAGTTGGAAGTTTACATACACTAAGGTTGGAGTCATTAAAACTTGTTTTTCAACCACTCCACATATGTCTTGTTAACAAACTGTAGTTTTGGCAAGTCGGTTAGGACATCTACTTTGTGCATGAGACAAGTAATTTTTCCAACAATTGTTTACAGACAGATTATTTCACTTATAATTCACTGTATCACAATTCCAGTGGGTCAGAAGTTTACATACACTAAGTTGGAAAATTCCAGAAAATGATGTCATGACTTTAGAAGCTTCTGATAGGCTAATTGACATAATTTGAGTCAATTGGAGGTGTACCTGTGGATGTATTTCAAGGCACACTTCAAAATCAGTGCCTCTTTGCTTGACATCATGGGAAAATCAAAAGAAATCAGCCAAGACCTCAGAAAAAAAATTGTAGACAAGTCTGGTTCATCCTTGGGAGCAATTTCCAAATGCTTGAAGGTACCACGTTCATCTGTACAAACAACAGTACGCAAGTATAAACACCATGGGACCACACAGCCGTCATACCGCTCAGGAAGGAGACGCGTTCTGTCTCCTAGAGATAAAGGTACTTTGGTGCGAAAAGTGCATATCAATCCCAGAACAACAGCAAAGGACCTTGTGAAGATGCTGGAGGAAACAGGTACAAAACGATCTATATCCACAGTTAACCGAGTTCTATATCGACATAACTTGAAAGGCCGCTCAGCAAGGAAGAAGCCACTGCTCCAAAACCACCATAAAAAAGCCAGACTACGGTTTGCAACTGCACATGGGGACAAAGATCGTACTTTTTGGAGAAATGTCCTCTGGTCTGATGAAACAAAAATAGAACTGTTTGGCCATAATGACCATTGTTATGTTTGGAGGAAAAAGGGGGAGGCTTGCAAGCCGAAAAACACCATCCCAACCATGAAGCACGGGGCGGCAGCATCATGTTGTGGGGATGCTTTGCTGCAGGAGGGACTGGTGCACTTCACAAAATAGATGGCATCATGAGGATGGAAAATTTGTGGATATATTGAAGCAACATCTGAAGACATCAGTCAGGAAGTTAAAGCTTGGTCGCAAATGGGTCTTCCAAATGGACAATGACCCCAAGCATACTTCCAAAGTTGTGGCAAAACGGCTTAAGGACAACAAAGTCAAGGTATTGAAGTGGCCATCACAAAGCCCTGACCTCAATCCCATAGAACGTTTGTGTGCAGAACTGAAAAAGCATGTGCGAGCAAGGAGGCCTACAAACCTGACTCAGTTACACCAGCTCTGTCAGGAGGAATGGGCCAAAATTCACCAAACTTATTGTGGGAAGCTTGTGGAAGGCTTCCCAAAATGTTTGACCCAAGTTAAACAATTTAAAGGCAATGCTACCAAATACTAATTGAGTGTATGTAAACTTCTGACCCACTGGGAATGTAATGGGGGAAAAAATGAAATAAATCACTCTATCACTATTCTGATATTTCACATTCTTAAAATAAAGTGGTGATCCTAATTGACCTAAGACAGGGAATTTTTACTAGGATTAAATGTCAGGAATTGTGAAAAACTGAGTTTAAATGTATTTGACTAAGGTGTATATAAAGTTCCAACTTCAACTGTATATATATATTTTAAATTCCATTTTATAGATGTTGTTGTATTTCTATCAAATCAGAACTGGAATGTTTACTCAAAGCAAAGGTTGTAAAAGTACACTAGACATTTATAGAATAAATCACACCTTGTTTGATGTTTCTGTGACAAACACTGAATTCATTATTGATTTATACAGTTTAAAATGGCATTTGATAGATTTAATGTATTTCTATAAAATAAAAACTGGCATTTGTATTCACAACAAGCTTTTAAAAGTATGTTAGACATTTATAGAATAAATCATATCTAGTTTGATGATTCTGTCATAATCAGTGAAAATGTTATTGATATATATATATATTTAATGCCATTTTATAGACGTTAGTGTATTTTTATCAAATCAGAACTGCAATGTTTACTCAAAGCAAGGGTTGTAAAAGTACACTAGTAGACATTTATAGAATAAAACCTGCCTAGTTTGATGTTTCTGTGACAAACGGTGAATTAGTTATTGATTTATCCTTCTTTAAATGGCATCTTATAGATTTATGTATTTGTTTCAAATCAAAACTGGAATGTTTATTAAAAACAAAAGGTTGTAAAAGTATGCTAGACATTTATAGAATAAATCATACCTAGTTTGATGTTTCTGTAACAGAGGTTGAATTAGTTATTGATTTAAACCCCTTTAAATGGCATTTTATAGATTTTATGTATTTCTATCAAATCAAAACTGGAATTTGTATTCACAACAAAGGTTGTAAAGGTAAGCTTGACGTTTATAGAATAAATCATATCTAGTTTGATGATTCTGGGACAAATGGTGAATTAGTTATTGATTTTTACATTTTTAAATGGCTTTTGGCAAATGTCTGTTGAATGTGTGATAAATGTTTGTTGAATGTCTGTTGAATGTGTGATACATGTTTGTTGAATGTCTGTTGAATGTGTGATAAATGTTTGTTGAATGTCTGTTGAATGTGTGATACATGTTTGTTGATTGTCTGTTGAATGTGTGATAAATGTTTGTTGAATGTCTGTTGAATGTGTGATAAATGTTTGTTGAATGTCTGTTGAATGTGTGATAAATGTTTGTTGAATGTCTGTTGAATGTGTGATAAATGTTTGTTGAATGTCTGTTGAATGTGTGATAAATGTTTGTTGAATGTCTGTTGAATGTGTGATAAATGTTTGTTGAATGTCTGTTAAATGTGTGATAAATGTTTGTTGAATGTCTGTTGAATGTGTGATAAATGTTTGTTGAATGTCTGTTGAATGTGTGATAAATGTTTGTTGAATGTCTGTTGAATGTGTGATAAATGTTTGTTGAATGTCTGTTGAATGTGTGATAAATGTTTGTTGAATGTCCAAATGTGTGAATATAAAACCAACTTTACCTCGGTCATTTCTCTTACCTGTGTGTGTCCGGAGATGGAGGTCAACAGTGGATCCGGGCAGGTTTTCCCTCTCTCTGCTCCAGCTGCTCCTGGAACTTGACGTGAACTCGGCACAAAAACACCTGTCCGGTACAATGAAAACACATCCAATTCAGGGAGGCTTTGGAGTGGACTTCTGTGCTGTTTCCTCCTGTCAATTTATTAGAAGGGATATGGGAACGACCATTTCTTGCCCTTTAGTTGCTTCTAGTGTCACAGGGAGCAAACGACAGCCATGTAATGGTCTAATGTTCCATTTGCTTCCCAATGTGTCGTTAGCTTGGCACAGTGGACGAGTGGTTCAGGTTATCTGGTGGCGGCTGCTCCCCCCACCCACCCACCCACCAGAGAAAGTCATTAGCCCACGTGTGCTCTGCTCTCCACTGCAAACAGCAGCCTCTCTCTGGGCTTATGGAAATGGGAGAGAGAGAGAGGATTGTATGGCAAGTGTTCTAGTTCAGTGTTCGACCAGTGTTCTGTGGCATAATAGACATATTTACATTTTCCATTATAAAACCATTGCTGTCCCATCATAATTGTGTATAATGCAAATATTGCAAATAATGTTAAATGTACATGTTCATTTCTTAATACTCATATTTTGAGGCATTAAATACAATCATTGCATTATACACAATTCTAATGACCGTATGCTTTACAATCAATTTGAGACAAATAGGATAAAGGTGTGATGACCATTCAAGACTGAAACAGCTAAAAACTAAAGTTAATCATGCATAGGTCAACTTCATTATAAGGGACCAATGAGCATGCCCCTCAAAAGTCTCGAAGCAACTAAAGGGCAAGCATCTCTAATGACAACAGAGCACATCTGTCACACACTCTCCCTCACTCACCTCTGGAAAAACATTGGCCAAGTCAGTTGCATTATGTCTTTACATCTACAGTAACCACTCAGATCGGAGGGGTAGGTAGGTTTACTGTGGATCTGTTTCAGCAGACATGCTAAACGTACGCCTACCACGCGTGCTACCTGGAAATGTAGCAATATAGCCTATCAATTAAATGTTGTTTACTAAGGAACGCACAGTCAAAAGATTTACACTGGATGTAGTGATCATAAAATAGTGGCTATATCTATGAGAACCAAGGTTCCAAAAGATGGGCCTAAAATATTGTATAAGAGAACATTGAAAAGTTTTTGCTGTGACTCTTATGTGGATGATTCCAATTATTGATACACATGCACCTGTTAAGAAACTGACTGTTAGAACTGTTAAGGCTCCATGGATTGATGAGGAATTTAACAACTGTACGGTTGAAAGAGACGTGGCTAATAAGCCTGGCTGCACATCTAACTGGCTGACTTACTGCAAATTGAGAAATTATGTGACTAGAAACTGTATTATGAAGCCAAGACCAATGACATAATGAATTATGGGATTTTTTGGGGGCGTATTTTAAATGAAATTATGGACAGAAAGACAAATTCAACTCCATCTTTCATCAAATCAGATGGCTTATTCATCACAAAAGCATTTGATGTTGTCAATTATTTGAATGATTACTTCATTGGCAAAGTGGCAAACTTAAGCAGGAAATACCAACAATGAACAGTGAACAATCACTCTGTCACCACCGATAAATCCACCATAATTGAGAATTTCAATAAGCATTTTTCTACGGCTGGCCATGCTTTCCACCTGGCTAACCCTACCCCGGTCAACAGCACTGCACCCCCCACAGCAACTCTCCCAAGCCTTCCCCATTTCTCCTTCTCCCAAATCCAGTCAGCTGATGTTCTGAAAGAGCTGCAAAATCTGGACCCCTACAAATCAGCCGGGCTAGACAATCTGGAATCTCTCTTTCTAAAATGATCTGCCGAAATTGTTGCTACCCATATTACTAGCCTGTTCAACCTCTCTTTCGTGTCGTCTGAGATTCCCAACGATTGGAAAGCAGCTTGCGGTCATCCTCCTCTTCAAAGGGGGGGACATTCTTGACCCAAACAGCTACAGACCTGTATCTATCCTACCCTGCCTTTCTAAGGTCTTCGAAAGCCAAGTCAACAAACAGATTACCGACCATTTCTAATCTAATCGCACCTTCTCTGCTATGCAATCTGGTTTCAGAGCTGGTCATGGGTGCACCTCAGCCACGCTCAAGATCTTAAACGATATCTTAACCGCCATCGATAAGAAACAATACTGTGCAACCGTATTCATTGACCTGGCCAAGGCTTTCGACTCTGTCAATCACCACATCCTCATCGGCAGACTCAATAGCCTTGGTTTTTCAAATGATTGCCTCGCCTGGTTCACCAACTACTTCTCTGATAGAGTTCAGTGTGTCAAATCGGAGGGCCTGTTGTCTAGGCCTCTGGCAGTCTCTGTGGGGTGCCACAGGGTTCAATTCTTGGGCCGACTCTCTTCTCTGTATACATCAATGATGTCGCTCTTGCTGCTGGTGAGTCTCTGATCCACCTCTACGCAGACAACACCATTCTGTATACTTCTGGCCCTTCTTTGGACACTGTGTTAATTAACATCCAGACGAGCTTCAATGCCATACAATTCTCCTTCCGTGGCCTCCAACTGCTCTTAAATACAAGTAAAACTAAATGCATGCTCTTCAACCGATCGCTGCCTGCACCTGCCCACCCGTCCAGCATCACTACTCTGGACGGTTCTGACTTAGAATATGTGGACAACTACAAATACCTAGGTGTCTGGTTAGACTGTAAACTCTCCTTCCAGACTCACATCAAACATCTCCAATCCAAAGTTAAATCTAGAATTTGCTTCCTATTTTGCAACAAAGCATCCTTCACTCATGCTGCCAAACATACCCTCGTAAAACTGTCCATCCTACCAATCCCCGACTTCGGCAATGCCTCCAATACCCTACTCAATAAATTGGATGTAGTCTATCACAGTGCCATCCATTTTGTCACCAAAGCCCCATATACTACCCACCACTGCGACCTGTACGCTCTCGTTGGCTGGCCCTCGCTTCATACTCGTCGCCAAACCCACTGGCTCCAGGTCATCTACAAGACCCTGCTGGGTAAAGTCCCCCGTTATCTCAGCTCGCTGGTCACCATAGCAGCACCCACCTGTAGCAAGCGCTCCAGCAGGTATATCTCTCTGGTCACCCCCAAAGCCAATTCCTCCTTTGACCGCCTCTCCTTCCAGTTCTCTGCTGCCAATGACTGGAACGAACTACAAAAATCTCTGAAACTGGAAACACTTATCTCCCTCACTAGCTTTAAGCACCAGCTGTCAGAGCAACTCACATATTACTGCACCTGTACATAGCCCATCTATAATTTATCCCAAACAACTACCTCTTCCCCTACGGTATTTATTTATTTATTTAGCTCCTTTGCACCCCATTATTTATATTTCTACTTTGCATTCTTCCACTGCAAATCTACCATTCCAGTGTTTTACTTGCTATATTGTATTTACTTCGCCACCATGGCCTTTTTTGCCTTTACCTCCCTTATCTCACCTCATTTGCTCACATTGTATATAGACTTATTTTTCTACTATATTATTGACTGTATGTTTGCTTTACTCCATGTGTAACTCTGTTGTTGTATGTGTCGAACTCTTTTGCTTTATCTTGGCCAGGTAGCAATTGTAAATGAGAACTTGTTCTCAACTTGCCTACCTGGTTAAATAAAGGTTAAATAAATAAAATAAAAAAATAAAAAATATTCATGCATAAAAAAACAAATAATGAAATAAAAGCATTGTAAGTTTGAATTTTGTAAAGTGTTGGACAGGTAAAAAAGAATTGTTATCGATCAATAAAGACAAACCTCCTGGCATTGCCAACTTAGATGGAAGGCTACTGAGGATGGTAGCTGACTATATGGCCACTCCTATCTGTCATATCTATATTTTTGTTCTCAGGCCTGAAGGGAAGCCAAAGTCATTCCGCTACGCAAGAGTGTTAAAGTGGCCTTTACTGGTTCTAACAGCAGACCAATCAGCTTGCTGCCAGCCTCAGTGTGTATGGTGTGCGTATGGTGTAACTGACAGACTCACTTACACCATTTCTGTCTGAAGGAATGAGCCAAAATTCACCCAACTTATTGTGGGAAGCTTGTGGAAGGCTACCTGAAACATTTTGACCCAAGTTAACGAATTTAAAGGCAATGCAACCACATAGTAATTGAGTGTATGTAAACAGGAATTGTGAAAAACTGAGTTTAACTGAGTGTATTTGGCCAAGGTGTATGTCAACTTCCGACTTCAACTGTAAATACTATGCATGCCAGTCTCTCTTTGCTAAGAGTTGAGGAGAGACTGACTGCAATCACTTCTTATTTTTGTAAGAAACAATGTGTTGAAAATTACAAATTGTTTGCATAGTCAACACACAGCTCTGCCACACACACTTATCCCACCATAGTCCCCATATCCAGAACATATTTAAGAAAGTGTACAGTATTATATAGAGCGATTATTGCATGGTACTCCCATCTCATACTGCTCAAATGAACAGCAAACCTGGTTTAAAAAATAAATATATTGATATGTAGGCTGTGTGCCATTTTTAAATGTATGTAGTTTTGTCCTAGAGCTGTTCTTGTCTATTAATGTTCTGTATTATTTCATGTTTCATGTTCTGTGTGGACCCCAGGAAGAGTAACTGCGGCTTTCACAACAGCTAATGGGGATCCTAATAAAATACCAAGAATACCAACAGTGCGAATGAGAGGACAATTTCTTTAGCCTTTTGGGATAGAATAACTTTCCATGTAGGCCTAAAAGGTTCAAACGTTTTCCGAGTGTTAGGCTACACCATTCATGAATGTTTATAAACAAACTGAATTAATCATGAACGATTATTCAAGATTTTAAAAAATTAACTCGCCAATATATCATATTTGAGTCAAATTAACACATTTTAAATGTTAGGTAACATAATTGAAAATAAAATGTCTATTATGTAAACTAGCAAAAGCAAAAGTAATCTACCATGCGGGCAAGAGAAGAAAGGCAATTGAATGAAAGCGTGGTGGGTTGAATCAATCTACATCAGCAACGCATATCATCTTCTGAGGCAGAAATATTATCATCTGCGATACAAAATTGAAAGTCAAAATGTTCAACAATTCCTTGTCTGGGCATTTGTAGGTATTTGGATAAGCAAATGTCAAATATATTCAATGCTATCATAAAAAGAATTCTGAAATAAATTCTCTAATCAGATATCAGGTGTTTTAGTGCTACTGTTGGATCAAAAGTCTGTAAATTCCATCAGGATCACCTAGCTGCCTAAACCAATTTTGTCACAAATGTAGGGACCACAGTATAGATAATATTGTAGCAAAATCAGGGAGAAGGGCACAAAAATCCATTGAGTTAAGGTTATTATATTACTTACTTCCTTCAGTAATTCCTTCACGTGTACATGCCTCCGATGGCCACAATTGCGCCATTCCACTTCTGACACCATTGTAGCGAACGGAGGGAGCGGAAAGCCACCATCCGAGACCCAGACGATATCTAGTGTTCATCTCTGGAAAGAGATACTAGGGCTTTATTCTGTGTTTATGTAGCCTTCACACCTGGTCTGATGAAGGAGAGATATGCTTAGATGTTTCCTTGACCCCCCCCCCCCCCCCCCCCCCCCCCATCTGTGAACTGGCCCAAAAATCCATCTGAAAGGTCAGAATCGTATTCTCCAGGTTAAGGGCCTCTGGCAGCCAGGGAATCCATTATTGACAACAAATAGAATACAGATGGCCAGGCTCAAAGTGCCCCATGTAATTTATTTTCCCCTTCGGCCATTTTAAAACTCCTAGCTTTGCTATGAAGGACAATCTCCCATTTCCTTCTCAAACTCTTGTAGTCCAGATACCAGAAAAATCAAGCAATGTGGTAGAAAATGTGATTACTATACTTAAGAAAACAACTTGGTGTAGTTTATTTTAAGTCTTATTACCTACCACTTTTTGAATGATATACATTGTAGCCAAGGTGGGGTTAGATTTTAGCCATAAAACAGGGGCCTGTTTAGTGGGGTGCAATACCCTTAATGTTTCATATAGAAATTGTGTATATAACTGATATTATCCGCTTCTCTGCATTAGTGGTAAGTCCTTCACAATACAGTTCTATCTAAACATTCTGTAGGGTCGCACCCTCTTGAATAAGTCCCAGATGTGCCACAGTCCTTCACCAGGGTCATAAAAAGACAGGTTGCGTGTCATGGTCACCAAGTATCAATTGAATTTGACAGTAGAACATGTTCATCAGTAGTCTATCTTTGATTTTATTCAGCAAAGCATATGCCTATTTTATAAACAGTACAGAAACAGAGGGATTGTCAATCATCATACAAACGGAGCAGCGGTTGTTAACATTTCAATCATGCAACAAGACAAGTGAAAGAATTGCAATGGCATCATACTTGTGTTTTGAGTTGGAGAAAACCATCCACAAATACAATTACTGAGCCACACGAAAGAGGGGGAGATCAATATGATCTGAACAGGCCAGGAGGTTGTCTGTCTTCTGTCAATTTCCGTTTAATAAGATAGACGTCACCATCACTGCCATTTCAATGCCAGGAACAAAATTAATCTTTCTTCACAGAAACGCAGGTTGCAAACTGGAATGGAACCAGCCATTTCTAATGCATGGTATTCAGTAGTTTCAATAGGTTGCCTACATTGAAAAAGTAAACAATCAAATGAGTTAAGGGCCCATGGATAAAAAAAAGTGAGAGAAGGCTTCAAAGACAGGATGACGGTGATGAATGTTTTTTAGGACAAAATATGTAATGACTGAAGCAAATGTCAATCTATGTGAATCTCAAAACAAAGTCAGACACGCCAAATGTTGTGTTTGGACCATGTGGTAATGGTTGAAAATCAAGCTGAATGTTATTTACCCTATTACATAGATACCGTCCCCCAATTGTTGAGCTGCAGTTTAAGATGGCATATATGGTCAGTTAACTGTAGGTAGGATGCTAAGGTGAAGAGACATAGAACATGTTGGGATAGAGAGAAGAAATGTGAACACAAATATCTTCAACAGATGACAAGTTTATTTCAACTCAAATAATTTACAGTTGCACCGGAGAAAAGTTTTGGTCATCGTTACCTTTGACTGCTTGTATTCACATTTAAACAGAGGAGCTATTTACTGGGATGGTGCAGCAGGTTAGTGCAAAAGGCACAATGGCTGCTATAAGAAAACAAGGAAAACAAGGTCAACTGCTTGCCATGCTCAGTATTGGGGGATGGATGTCGTAACATTTAAGGTCCGGGTGAGAACACATAACTAATATCCTGTGCTGTGAGAGTAAGGTCAAATTCAAGTCTACCAAATTCATACCTTCTGTACCATAATACAAAATGTTGGTGATCGTATAGTCAACTTTTCTACATATAGGGTGTGACAAAACCCAGGGACACATTTAGCAAGCTAATCCTGATGTGATGCCTATGGAGATAATTCTGAATGACGGGATGATGAGCATGAACTGAAAGCAAAACAGACAGACCTACAGCAATCTACTTTCGAGGACAAAAACAACAAAGTAATATTAAGGCAATCTTTCAAATGGGCAGGCATTTCTCACAGGGAAGAAAAGGACAAAATCATAGGCATTACAATGAATGGTTGCTGGGCTGACAACACAATGCTTTGTTTGTCACCCATCAACCCAGGACACAGTCTTTACTATGTACTTATGAAATGACACACTACAATGTAATATATTCAGCTCTGACTGAAAGCACTAGTTTTCACCTTAACATGAACTTATGAAATAACAAGAGAGGAGATATCAGTGGAATTAATGCAGTTCTATGGAGGGGGGGAGCATGTATTGTATGCCACACTCGGTTAGCTACTGCAGGAAAACCAAGTTGATATGACAGCACCCTTAAAACCCATTTCAAATGAAATCCGAAAACCAATTCTAAAAATGATAATTGATCAATTAAATCTGCAAATAAAAGCTAGGATCATACTGACATGTTTGAGAAACTGACAGATGAAAAATATGCAATTTAAATAAAGTAATTGCAACAAGAAAAACAACAATATAATGAAAATACTGTTCTGTCAAAACAAAACTGGCAATTAAAGTTTGGGGTAAAGGCTCATTGACAAAACTCAAATCTAATCAAAAAGGTACATCACATTCCAAATTGTTTGGAATACATTTAGTTATCATAGTTGGATCGCTGCTGTAAATTGATTGTGTACCTTTTACATTCATTAAGTATATCAATAACGGAACTACTTGAAATAATTTTTAAAAACAGAGGTGAATCAAAATGGATTAATCGTTGCCAGTGAAGAGCTTTGTCATATACAGTAAATCATTCCACAATTACACACTTCTCCATTACCAGAACCCACATTAAAAAAAGTGCTTAAAATAGAGCACAAAAAATTATTAACGTGCATTCCAACAATCAATTACTCAAGGGCATACCAGTCATCAGCATAGACTAAATTCAAGGAAAAAGAGTGTTCTTTCTGCTATGCATGACAAGCTTAGATGTCAGAAGTATCACAACACTTGATTTAAAGCAACAAGCTTATTGGAAGAACATAGGAGATGGAGGTTGACATTTTGTTGCTACCAATCTTTCTAGAAGTCCACTTGACATAGCCAGGCCTCTTGTCAGTTAAAATTTAACTTCCAGGTGCTATAAAAGGCTTGTGGCCTAAAACACTCCTGAGGCGGGTAAGCTGGCCTCCCACACACACAATTGCAGGACTTTCAGAATGCAAGCAAGGATAAACCACTCAAGAATACACAAGTGAATGATGAAGAAACTGAAGGGGAAGAGAAAGGCAGCAAAATCTTATTTCAGTGTGACAAAGGCCCGTTGTCACGAGGAAACCAAAAACTTTTCACCATACACACATGAAGAGACGCAGGAACTTGTATTACCCGGACTGGATTATGTGAGGGTCAAATGTGTGACGAAAATGGGACAAAGACTGGTGACAATGTGGAAGTGCGGTTCCCATTCAGTCAATTTTGCGTTAGGACTTCTAGCTTTGCTGATATTGCATTTTGGAATTTTGTCACCAATGGCACGGGGGGGCTCAGGCAAACTGTTTCTGTACTGAATTCAAGAGTTCCTACAAATATTTACACAGTAGATACAGGCACTTATATGTCTTTGGTTGGAGTGATCCAACATTGCAGAAAAATGCATTCACAGAGCTGTACAGCCCAGTATTATTTTCAGGGTTCAGTAGGCAACTGGTCTTTTTTTATTTTACTTCATCCTCGGTTATATTTCAGTTCTGATGGCGATCCTAGAGTTCTTCTTACCCCTCTGACAAGGCCACCTGAGAGGAGAGAAAAAAGAAATTCATGCTACTGCAGAATCATCCCCCTAACCGACTAGTCTGTCACAGCGTACAAATGAGGACCCTAGGGATGTTATGCTGAATAACAGTTTCCTAATGAGCCGAGTCAACTGTAAAACAGGAGCAACCAGATTTTTGTAGTGCTCAGGCATGTCGGGAATGCTCCGTCAGATACTGTAATCAGACACCTGGAAATTGGTGTTTAATTTTCAAGTTTTAATCTCACATGCAAGTATGTATGTGCATATATAAATATTATGTGTGAGTGAGCAGATTGACTGAGTGTGTCGGGCCTGTGAGTGTGCATAGAGTCAGTGTAAAAAGAAAAGGCCAATAAGGATAACTCCGTATGTGTGGCTATTTTGCTAGCTATTTGTCAGTCTTATTGCTTGGGATTAGAAGCTGAGAGCCTGTTGGTGCCAGACTTGATGCACCGGTACCGCTTGCGGTGCAGAAGCAGAGAGAAAAGTCTATGGCTTGGGTGGTTGGAGTCTACCGATTTTCCGGGCCTTCCTACCACACCGCCTGATATAGATGTCTTGGATGGCAGGGAGCTGTGCCCCAGTGATGTACTGAGCTGTCCGCACCACCCTCTGTAGTGAGGTGCTATTGCCATACCAGGCAGTGATGCAGCCAGTCAAAATGCTCTCAATGGTACAGCTGTAGAACTTTGAGAATGAGGGACCATGCCAAATGTTTTCAACCTCCTGAGATGGAGGCGCTGTCGCCATTTTAAGCCTTTAGTGATTTGGATACGAGGAATTTGAAGCTCCCGTCAATGTGGGCATTCTCACCCCCCCATTAGCTCCTTGGTCTTACTGACGTTGACGGAGAGGTTGTTGTTCTAGCACCACACTGCCTAGTCACTGACCTCCTACCTGTAGGCTGACTCATCGCCAGTGATCAGGCCTACCACCGTCATGTCGTCAGCAAACTTGATGGTGATGAAATCGTCCGTGGTCACGCAGTCGTGGGTGAACAGGGAGTATAGGAGGGGAATAAGCACACCCCTGTGGCACACCTGTGTTATGGGTCAGCGTGGCGGAGGTGTTGAACGCTAAGCTGTAGTCAATGAACAGCATTCTCATAGGTAATCCTCTTATCTAGGTGGGTGAGGAGTGTGGAGAGCAATTGATTGCTTCATCTATGGATCTGTTGGGGCGGTAAGCAAATTGAAGTGGGTCTAGGGTGTCTGGGACAGAGTTAATGTGTGCCATAACCAGCCTCTCAAACACTTCATGATTGCAAAAGTGAGTGCTACAGGGTGGTAGTCATTGTGGCATGAAGCCTTAAGAGTTCTATGGGGATTACAGACTGGGACAAACGTGGGGATTACAGATGGAAAAGGAGAGGTTGAAAATGACCGTGAATATGCCTGCCAGCTGTCCTGCGCATGCTCCGAGAACACGCTCTGGAATACCGTCGGGCCCCGTGGCCTTGCGTGTGTTAACCTGATTAAAGACCTTTCTCACATCGTTCTCTGAGAACGAGATCACCCAATCCTCTGGGTAGGACGTCCCTCACATCCGGCACGATGTCGTTATTGTCAAAGCGTGCATAAAATGCATTAACCTCGTCTGGTAGAGGCATAGTTGGGCAGATCACGGTTGGGTCTTCCTTTGTAATCCGTAATGGACTGTAGCCCCTGCCACATGCGGCGGACGTTGCAACCTGTATAGTATGATTCCACCTTATTCCTATACTGGCCTTTTGCTTGTTTGATGACTCTGCGGAGGTCCTAGCGGGACTTCTTGTACTTATTCCGGTCCTCCACTGTTGCTTCAAGATTGTCTACGATAGCTCTGTGTGCAGTAGCCCTGTCCTTTAGCACCAACCTCAGTGTTAATACAGGGCACGTCTTTGGGGAAACAGCAAACCCTCACTGTGGGGACAATGTCGCCGATCCATTTTTTAATGAAACTGGTGACGGGGGTGGTTAGCTCGTCAATGTTAAACATATTCCAATCGGCGCTAGCAAAGCAGCATAAGCTCCGATTCCGGTGACCATTTCTCAACGGAGAGTGTCACAGGTACTTAATGTTTGAGTTTCTGGAAGCAGGAGTACAGAGTCGTGATCTGATTTGCCAAATGGTGGACGAGGGTGGCCTTGTATGCTTGCTTGTGGGTAGAATAACAGTGGTCTAGGACTATCGTCCATTGGGCCGTTGGAGACGTGTTGATTGAAATTGGGCATCACTTATCTTAGTGAAGCAGAATAAATCTGGCAACCAGAAATCCAGCATCTGGATGTAGATGTTCTTGCTTGATTATAGCCTTGTACAGTTCACTAAGTGCCAGCTTGTTATTTTTCTTATCCTGAGGTGGAGTGTATACAACAGTCACGATAACAGCTGAAAACTCCCTCGGGAGGTAGAAGGGACGGCATTTATTGGTTTTATTAACAAAATGACAGTTTTACCCCAGAGACTCAGCAATATCTTTTCACACTGTTTAATACGATATAAAAGGTGACTAGCTGTGTTGTGATGTGTATTATTGCTCTGTATTGCATTCTGTTGTACCTTTTCACTCCGGGTGAAGTTTCCTCTAGATACAGATCTAGGATCAGCTTTGCCTCCACCAAACCTCAACCATTAGTGGTGGAAAATTATAAACTGACCCAAGATCAGTGTCTAAGGGCAACTTTACCCTACACCTACCTTTTCAGCGCAAAAGTCAGGGTTGGCGGTTGTCCGTACTTTCCCTGGCCGGCCCTTGATGACAGCATAACAGAACATGGTGATGACCATCACAAAGAGGAAGTAGCTGGTGTGCATTAGGTGCAGGTTGATGAGTGAGCGGTCGTCCTGCAAAAAGAGAGAAATAGCCTCAGCGCCAGGTAAACACTACCTCATGAAGGACAACATACTGCATACTGTACTTGGAAACTGGCTATTTTCTCTAATAGCCAGTTCTCCCCCCCATGTATTGTTCCTGTCATTTCAAATATAAATAATGTTTTAGGAAAACTGGTTGGTAATTGAATAATGCCATTGGTCCCCTAGGATAAATCTGGTTAAAGTCAAATGTAATTTAATTGCAAATTGTGCTTCTGCAATATTGCTTTATCTTTAGTCAGTTAGAACATATTAGCTAATGTGCACTTGGGGATTTAGATTGACAGTTTCCATTATGAATGCATTATAGAATTGAAGAGAACACAGGATGATAAAAATCACTCACGATATGAAGTTACACATAATTAAATTAGACAAGCGCCTATGTCCAAGCTGTATACCAAAAACAGTACTTATCTTCTTAAAAGGACTCATTTTGATTACAAACACTACATGGCTAAAAGTATGTGGACACCGGCTTTTTGAACATTTCATTCCAAAATCATGGGTATTAATATGGAGTTGGTCCGCCCTTTGCTGCTATAACAGCCTCCACTCCTCTGGGAAGGCTTTCCACATTGCTGCGGGGACTTGCTTCCATTCAGCCACAAGAGCATTAGTGAGGTCTGACACTGATGTTGAGCGATTAGGCCTGGCTCGCAGTCGGCGTTCCAACTCATCCCAAAGGTGTTCGATGGGGTTGAGGTCAGGGCTCTGTGCAGGGCAGTCAAGTTCTTCCACACCGATCTCAACAAACCATTTCTGTATGGACCTCGCTTTTTGCACGGGTGCATTGTCATGCTGAAACAGGAAAGGGCCTTCCCTAAAGTGTTGCCACAAAGTTGGATGCACAGAATCGCCTAGAATGTCATTGTCTGCTGTAGCGTTAACATTTCCCTTCAATGGAACTAAGTGGACTAGCCCGAACCATGAAAAAAAAAAACAGCCCCAGACCATTATTCCTCCTCCAGCAAACTTTATGGTTGGCACTATTCATTGGAACTATTCATTGGAACAGGTAGCATAATCGACCAACATAAGTGCCCAACTTCACTAATGCTTGTGGCTGAATGGAAGCAAGTCCACGCAGCCTTCCAAGAAGAATGGAGGCTGTTATAGCAGCAAAGGAAGGACCAACTCCATATTAACGTCATGATTTTGGAATGAGATGTTTGACGAGCACTTTTGGCCATGTAGTGTAAAAGGCTTTACTCTAAAATGTTCTCAGTCTAAACCCTCAGCAAGGTTATCCACAAACACAGGCTGCGTCTGAAATGGCACCCATAGGGCGCTGGTTAAAAGCTGTGCACTAGAGGATACGGTGCCATTAGGGACTCGGACATAAAACAGCACTGCTGCAGAGAGTGGCTGCTGACTCACGTCTGGCACGATGACGGTCAGCTTGGGGTTGAGGGTGTGGTACACCTTCCCGATGGCTCCTTTGTAACACCAGAAAGGGTTGTAGTCCTGCGTGTACTTGGTGTCCGAGTCACGGGCCGTGGTGAAGATCTTGTACCAGGACGTGGCGTTGGTGTAGGTCTCTGGGACACAGTGGGGCGGTTGCCTGGAAGGCAACATTTAATAAACTTGAATACCTTGCCCTGTTTCATTCTATTTTGTTATGGTCAGGAGACGTGGTCATGAAAAATCTTTGTTCTGTGTTAAGACTATTCTGTTTGGACCATGAAGTTTCGCACCAATGCTTAGTACTCAGTTTGATAAAACTTGAATTTAATACAAAAGTCTCCTTGTACCGTAGTACAACTGATATTCTACGAACAGTGTGCACTTAGTTGTCAGTGTTACTGATGTGAGGTTATTCACTGTCATGAGCAAATGACTGATGATTCCATCAGTTTTATTCCAATGTCAAAAATACATTTTAATATTTCACTAAATATTGCCTAAATGCAAGTCCAACATCAAATACAGGTCTAGTCATGAAATACAAAGATCATTTAGTATATGGATGCATCACAATTCAGGGGTTTAGTGGCACTCACACTGTGACAGGGAAGACGTTGCTGGCAGCAGTGATGGTCATACAAGTGCTAAACACCACTTGTTCACAGTGGCCGTGCAGCACGCACTCATCAGAATTCCATGACGCTGGCAGTGTGAAGGTGATGTTCATCTCCTCGTGGGCATCCCTGCCTTTGAGGACACACACACACGTAAGCAATGTTCCCTCTAAGATGCGTGCAGCTCCCCTCGGACTGCCACACAGAATAAGATTTAACTTCACTCAACTTTCTACAGTTCTCCCCTTTAGTTAACACTGTCAACGTTTCGCTCAACTTTGGGAATTGTGATCGAATCAACGCAATATTAGCCACTTTCAATGTAATATACCGAAATTCTATTACACTGACAGGCAAGTCAGTACTCTACACCGGTGCGCCATAACCAATCTGAGCTGCAGTAGGCCTATATGCAAATAGGCATTGTCATATATGGATCTGTGCCATTCACTTTGAACTGGACTGTGTTTAGGCTACAGCATGAGCGGTCGTGAGTAGATGCGCTTGTTTTGAGATCAAAGTGAGAGTTGCATGTAGCCATGTGTACACATTTGTTCATATTCTTTGCTAGTTAGTGAGTTATTAGCCCAGTTATAGCTCATTTATAGTCAACAAGGGAGAGTGATTGCTTCCAACAAAAGCACAACATGTGCACATTTCTAGCCATCTTTGAAAAGCAAGACAGGTAAAGATCTTTATGTCTTAACTTAACTTCTCTAGGGTAGGGGACAGCATTCGGAATTTTGAGATGAAATGCATGCCCAAATTAAACTGCCTGCTTCTTGAGCCCAGAAGATATGATATGCATATAACTGGTAGATTTGGATAGAAAACACACTAAAGTTTCCAAAACTGTTAAAATAGTGTCTGCGAGTATAACAGAACTGATTTGGCAGGCGAAAACCTGAGAAAAAACTCATTCAGGAAGTAGTTTTTTTGTTGGTTTTGTAGTTTTCTATTCAATGCCATTACAGTATCCATTGACTTAGGACTCAAATTGCAGTTTCTATGCCTTCCACTAGATGTCAACAGTCTTTAGAAATTGTTTCAGGCTTGAATTCTGAAAAATTAGGAAGTAAGAGCAGTCAATGAGTGGACACTAAAGTGTCACAGAGCTTTTTCATGCGCGAGACCGATAGAGTGCCTTTCTTGTTTACCTTTTAAATTGACTACGTTATTGTCCGGTTGAAATATTATAGATTATTTAGGCTAAAAACAACCTGAGGATGAATATAAACATCGTTTGACATGTTTCTATGAACTTTATGGATACAATTTGGATTTTTTTGTCTTCCTGTTTTGACTGCGTTTGAGCCTGTGGATTACTGAAGAAAACGCAAACAAAACTGAGGTTTTTGGATATAAAGAGACATTATCGAACAAAAGGAACATTTATTGAGTAAATGAATGTCTGCTGAGTGCAACCATATGAAGATCGACAAAGGTAAGGGATTAATTTTCTCTCTATTTCTGACTTGTGTAACTGTTCTACTTGGCTGGTTACTGTTTGTAATGATTTGTCTAGTGGGCTATGTTCTCAAATAATCGTAAGGTATGCTTTAGCCGTAAAGAATTTTTTAAATCTGACACCGTGGTTGGATTCACAAGAAGTTAATCTTTAAACCTATGTAAAATGTTTTGTTTTCTGAATTTTTATAATGAGTATATCTGTATTTGAATTTGGCGCCCAGTAGTTTCACTGGCTGTTGAAAAGGTGGGACGCTAACGTCTCACGTACCCAAGAGAGGTTAACTTCTTATGGCTGCAGGGGCAGTATTGAGTAGCTTGGATGAACAATTCCAAAGTAGCTAATTGGCCATAAATAACGGACATTATCGAACAAATCAAGCATTTATTGTGGACCTGGGATTCCTAGCACTGCATTCTGATGAAGTTCATGAAAGGTAAGGAAACATTTATCATGTATTTTCTGGTTTCTGTTGAGTCCAACATGGCGGCTAATTTGGCTATTGTTCTGAGCTCCGTCTCAGATTATTGCATGGTTTATTTTTCCGTAAAATTTATTGGAAATCTGACACAGCGGTTGCATTAAGGAGAGGTATATCTATAATTGCATGTGTATAACTTGTATTATCATCTACATTTATGATGAGTATTTCTGTTGAAACGATGTGGCTATGCAAAATCACTTGATGTTTTTGCAACTAGTGAATCTAACGCGCCAATGTAAACTCAGATTTTTTTATATAAATATGAACTTAATCAAACAAAACATGCATGTATTGTGTAACATGAAGTCCTATGAGTGTCATCTGATGAAGAAAATCAAAGGCTAGTGATTAATTTTATCTCTATTTCTGGTTTTTGTGAAAGCTATCTTTTGCTGGAAAAATGGCTGTGCTTATTGTGGTTTTGTGGTGACCTAACAATCGTTTGTAGTGCTTTCGCTGAAAAGCATATTTGAAATCGGACACTTTGGTGGGATTAACAACAAGATTACCTTTAAAATGATATAAGACACATGAATGTCTGAGGAATTTTAATTAGTCCCTAATGGCACCGTATCCTCTAATTTTAATTATGAGATTTCTGTTGTTTGAATATGGCGCCCTGCACAATCACTGGCTGTTGTCATATCGATCCCTGTAGCGGGATTGCAGCCATATGAAGTTTTAAGGATCGGACCCTTTTAAAAAATGAAAATAGCCTAAAATTACATACCAAATCTAACTGCCTGTAGCTCAGTACTTGAAGCAAGGATATGCATATTCTTGATGCCATTTGAAAGTAAACACTGAAGGAAATGTAAAATTCATGTAGGAGAACATAACACATTAGATCTGGCAACAAAAAAAAAAGCGTTTCCTTTTCATCATCTTTGAAATGCAAGAGAAAAACCATTATATGACATAGAACTCTAGGCGCAATTTCAATTTCGACCAATAGATGGCAGCAGTGTATGTGCAAAGTGTCAGACTGATCCAATGAACCATTGCATTACTGTTCAAAATGTTGTATTAAGTCTGCCAAAATGTGCCTAATTGGTTTATTGATACATTTTCAAGTTCATAACTGTGCATTCTCCTCAAACAATATAATGGTATTCTTTCACTGTAATAGCTACGGTAAATTGGACAGTGCAGTTAGATTAACAAGAATGTAAGCTTTCTGCACATATCAGATATGTCTATGTCCTGGGAAATGTTCTGGTTACTTACAACGTCATGCTAATCACATTAGCGCACGTTACCTCAATCGTCCCGCGGGGGGGGGAGGACATTGATCCAGTAGAGGTTAAAAGGGACAGTGTTGTATTTTGAAACAGAATAAGGTAAGTAGCCAATAGGCAGAAGGTAGCATAATGTCTGATTCTGTAAAGTAGTTTCTTGCATCAAACACAACATGTTCAGTCACCTCCTTGTCTGAAGGACAAGTGGATAAACAGGTTAATGGCAAGCCCTGCATGTTTTTGTTTTTCTTAGTCTCATGGAATGTAAGCATTGAACACCACAGAATGGCTGCTACCGTAGGCTGAATGATAGAACAGGGATGTGTTTTTCTCCATTGTTTTTCTTGGTAGGCCACTCTGGTAAGCCTACATTATGATCAAATAGCCAGAGTAGTCTACTTGGCCACTTAAAATGTAAAGCTAGTACAGCCTCAGTGTTCATTTAACATGCACCGGAAGTTGCACCGAGTTTGGTCAGTGACAAAATTGAGGAAACGTTGCTTGGAAGTACCCCCGACAGGTAAAACAGCATCACAGTTGGCCCCTGGACAAGTAAAGAATGTGCAGTTGACAAGAGCTCCACTGTAAGGAATATGACATATGTCCTGCAACAGCCCATTTAGTCTCCATCAATATATGTCATTCAATTCACATGTAAAGTTGTATTGTGGGGGGAAAACAAACGCTGACTTCAGGGGTTTTTCTGCCATTGAAATCCTTGGGCAGGACAAAAAAACTATTGGGATGGAAAAACACTGAGTGTAAACGACTTAATCAGATATCACGCAACACGTCTGCCACGCTGAGCTGCAACACTGGTGCCCCTCAGGGGTGCGTGCTTAGTCCCCTTCTGTACTCCCTGTTCAGCCATGATTGCGTAGCCAAATACAACTCCAACGCCATCATTAAATTTGCTGATGACACAAGTGGTAGGCCCGATTACCGACAACGATAAGACAGCCTATAGGGAGGTTAGAGACCTGGCAGTGTGGTGCCAGGACAACAACCTCTCCCTCAATGTGAGCAAGACAAAGGAGCTAATCGTGGACGACCGGAAAAGGCAGGCCGAACCGGTCCCCATTAACATCGACGGGGCTGTAGCGGAGCGGGTCGAGAGTTTCAAGTTCACCAACTAACTATCATGGTCTTGTATTGCACATTTTTATTTTTGTGTTTTTCTTAACTAATTTCTTTGTTCATGCAAGTGGCTGACTGAACGTATCCTCACTATCAGTAGCTGCAATTTGGCAGTACGCCCAGACCTTGTTTTTACGAACGAAAGAACTCAGTTAAAGGTCTCAGCTTAGAGAGAAGAAGCCTCATGAGGTATTGGTCGGTCACATGAATGAAACAAAATGGTAATGATCAATTAATTATGCTAAATCATGCAAATATAACTTGTTTGCGTATAGCCATATATAAGACAACAGCTGGGACTGCCCAGGCAGAACTCCTGATTGACATGTGTACTATGATGCATTGAGTTTAGAGGTCGACCGATTAATCGGGGCCGATTTCAAGTTTTCATAACAATCGGAAGTCGGTATTTTTGGGCGCCGTTTTAATTTATTTATTTTTTACACCTTTATTTAATCTTTATTTAACTAGGCAAGTCAATTAAGAACACATTCTTGTTTTCAATGACGGCCTAGGAACTAAACGAGGCAGAACGACAGATTTTTAACCTTGTCAGCTCGGGGGATCCAATCTTGCATTGATTACATTGCACTCCACGAGGAGCCTGCCTGTTAGCGAATGCAGTAAGCTAAGGTAAGTTGCTAGCTAGCATTAAACTTCTCTTATAAAAAACAATCAATCAATGACTGTCATTGCTCCAATGTGTACTTAACCATAAACATCAATGTCTTTCTTAAAATCAATACACAAGTATATATTTTTTAAACCTGCATATTTAGCTAAAATAAATCCAGGTTAGCAGGCAATATTAACCAGGTGAAATTGTGTCATTTCTCTTGCGTTCATTGCACGCAGAGTCAGGGTATATGCAACAGTTTGGGCCGCCTGGCTCTTTGCGAACTAATTTGCCAGAACTTTACGTAATTATGACAACATTGAAGGTTGTGCAATGTAACAGGAATATTTAGACTCATGGATGCCACCCGTTAGATACAATACGGAACAAATAAACGTTTTGTTTTCGAGGTGATAGTTTCCGGATTAGTCAAAGGTACATGGTTTAGAGAGAAATAGTCGACGCGTTATAATTCCTGTAATAACTCGCGGCTGAATTTGAAAGGGGTTCCTTCGTTATTTTACCGTTCATGTCTTCCATAGAGAATGGCTTGATCTACTTCAAATAAGGTCTGTGTTTCGTGCAGGCTTAAACCGCCTCGACGTTTTGATACCCGTGTAAATCTCACTAGGATAAGGTAACGTTTGTCAACATATTTTCATGAATCCACCCTACAATTTTTTTTAATCTTCGCTTATAATTAGCCAATATTGATCATAGTTACCTTGTCATATGGATATCTACACAGTTATAAAATTGGCACAGTGATGTAAGCCTACACGAAACACAGACCTTATTTTAAGTGAATCTAAAAATATCCTATGGAATAAACGAAGGAACCGCTTTTCAGATTTTGCTAGGTGTCATGGGAATTATGACTCGCACTTTGGTTGTCAATTCTTACCATGCCTATTATTAAAATAGGATTTCCTGCATATAGAAATGAAAGTTTTGTTTTCATCATTCATCACAGGTAACTTAAACTCTATTTTTATTCAAACAGTTGAGAGTATTTGTCTCCTAAGCAGACTCTTCAGTATCATTGTCACTTCACAGCTGTGTGCGTGTTAGTATTTATGTATTATATTAAGTTAAAATAAAAGTGTTCATTGTTCATTCAGTATTGTTGCAATTGTCATTATGACAAAAATGTGTGTGTGTATGGTATATATACATATATATTAAAAAAAATTATATATTTTTGTTTTTTAATAAATCGGCCAATTGATCGGTATCGGCTTTTTTTGTCCTCCAATAATCGGTATCGGCATTGAAAAATCATAATCGGTCGACCTCTAATTGAGTTGGTTGGAACCTCTCTAGCACGCTGACAAATAAACAATGATTCAATTAAGATAGACTTCGAGTGTCCCTGTGTAAGAATTTCCACGACAGCCCAAACACACCAAGACAGTCGTGAAGAGGGCACGACATATTTTCCCCATCAGGAGAATGAAAAGATTTTGTATGGATCCACAGATCCTCAAAAATTTCTAAAGCGGCACTATCAAGAGCATCCTGATCGGTTGCATCACTGCCTGGTAAGGCAACTTCTCGGCATCTGACTAAGGCGCTACAGAATATAGCACATACACCCCAGTACATCACTGGGGCCAAGCTTCCTACCATCCAGGACCTATATACTTGGCAGTGTCAGAGACAAGCAGTGCGGAGCGCCAAGTCTAGGACAAAAAGGCTCCTTAACAGCTTCTATCTCCAAGCCATAAGACTGCTGAACAATTAATCAAATGGCCACTCAGACTATTTTACACTGACCCCCGCCATTTGTTTTTACACTGCTGCTACTCGCTGTTTATTATCTAAGCATAGTCACTTCACCCCTACCTACATGTACAAATTACCTTGACTAACCAGTACCCCCGCACACCGAATCGGTACCGGTACCCCCTGTATATAGCCTCGTTATTTTATTGTGTTAATTTTTTTTATTTGTTTATTTGGTAAATATTTTCTTAACTCTTTCTTGAACTGCATTGTTGGTTAAAGTTTTGTAAGTAAGAATTTCACGTTAAGGTCTACATCTGTTGTATTCGGTGCATGTGACAAATAAAGTTTGATTTGAAGTATGTAGAAAAGATAATGGACCTCTACATATATATTTTTTTATAATATAATCTTTGAGAACTAACAATTCTCAAAATAAAAGCTAGACAGTGAGGGATAACTGAAAAATCCAAGAACAATGAATTTGACAGTATTGATTTTATTATTATGTTTGAGCAAAACACAGCAGTGCTTTAAAAACTGTAAATTTCTCTCAGCTCCATGGCAGAATATGTAGAAAAGCAGGAAATTAGCATCAAATCTAAAAATTATTATCTCAGCTTCATGGAGAAATTTGTAGAGTTGCAGGAAACTGGCTTAAATTAAAAATGTCTTTACACCGCCAAGATGCTTGCCTTTAAAATGTCACGCCTCCTACCATGTCCCCTGCCACACCCACCACCTAAGTCCCTTTTGATCCAGAAAACACTGAACTGCAAACATACATTTTCAAACAGTCAGACAGCTTTGAGACTGGCCTACTATGCCCATGCAAAGCCTGCAGGTGACGTGCAAGGAGAAGGAATTTGGCATTGATTTCTAATAATCCTTATGTTGACAAGGGACTATTGTCTCAGTTGAGTGGCAAATTGCAACAACAAACAAAAAAAGGGGGGGGACATCAATACCTATTCAGTCTGGGCCTGAAACAAACTCCGTAGCAACAAAGGCCAAAGGCACTTTGTTCTTCGCCCTACCACGGGACAGACTGGGAAGAGTATCTGGACTACTAGCCACTGATTGATTATACAATGCTTCACTGTTCACTCCCACTGAGCCACTCTTTAAGCTCCCCATGAAAAGTGGTAACTCAAAACCTATCGATAAAGGATTGACTGAACCACCAAAGAACTGGCTAACAACACTCAGACTCCTGAGAAGTTGTGACAAAAACACAAAACAAATGCTTACACAAAGGATGGCTACTTACATTCATAAATCCACCGCTTTCCTGCATCCACTTACAGGTGAATCGAACTCACAACTAAATAAATAATGTATTGGCTTGGACAGTCAAATAACACACTTCAACACAGAGGGGCTTTTTTAGACTGTGCATCTACCATAGTCGCTGGACCTGTGCTGAAAATGACAATGTGAAAGAAAGCATTTAAGCAGCTCGGTACGATAGTGTGAAAAGGATTAATGCACATAGACCCTGTAACATGTGGAGGAAGAAGGGACTGAAGACACAAGTGGACTCACCGGCCAGGCCGACCTGTCCCACCAGCACGGTGGCGTAGAGGTGGGTGATGTTACGTGAGTAGCCCCCGAAGGGCCTCAAGGGGTCCAGGGTAAGGGTGATGGGCACAGAGATATTGATCGGGCCTGGGTCCTCCAGAAGCAGCGGGGCCTGGGTGCTGGAGCGCGCCTGGCCGCTGGTCACCGTGCTTTCGGGCGTGGTTGACTCGTTCAGGCTGTGCTTGAGCGTCTCATTCTCTGATACGCAGAAGTCAATCTCGTTGAAGCGCAGAAGGAAGATGTTCCAGTCCTGGAGAAGGGGAGGAGACAGTCATGCATCTATCCATCTGTGGCTCTGGTGTTGGATAGCACAGCTTATGGCTGTTGACTATTTTTAAATAATGACCAATAGTATGGTTAGGTTAAATTGTGACTATCAAGTCAAACTTCAAGAAATTAGTTTGGCTAAATGAGCTAATAACTTTGATGTATGACAGCCATGTATAGTTCAGCTTCTGATATCAAGAAACCTCCTGCTGCATGGGTTTTGTACATGTTCCTATGACAGCATCAGTATTGATGTACCAGTGGGAGGCGTGTCCCTCCTACCTCAGTCATCTCTGGGGATTTGATCTCCTTGATTTTGAAGAAGTAGCCGATGGTGAGGAAGGCGATGGCCACGGCGCTGACGCTGACCATAAAGATGACCAGTGGCGGACGATTATTGATGTAGCTCCTCAGGTTCTCCAGAGGATTTAACAGGTACACCTGCAGACAGACAAGGCATGCACACCTAATTTGGTTTCACTGTGCCTCAGGCTCACACAATGCCAGGTCTCTCAACTCATCAAGCTTGATGAAAAGTGTCATAGACAAACACAATGGACACAAATACTCAAAGGCATTTGCTGTGTGACTAACTGGAGAAAATAATGAGCTTGAGATACTGGCATAAAATGTATGAAAAAACAGCATGGTTGATTGACTCAACTGGGGCACAGAGAGGGATTGTCTATGACAATCATTAATTGGCATTTACTCTACACAGAAGTGGTTTTCATGGTTCAAGAAACGTATTGCTGCAAAGAGGGAAGAAACAGTATCAGAGCTTGGCATCCTTGTCAGAAAACAAGCGAATTAGGTGGCGTGAGGTAATGAGAATGTCTACTTACCTTTTTCATCAAAGACATGAACACACATCTGACATAACTCCATAGTGAATTGCGTGAGTACATCCCTGGGCCCTCAACAGGGCTGCCAAACCACTATGCACGTTGCCAAAGAGAAACTAATGCGCTGCTTCCCCCTTCTTTGCATACAGCGAAAAATAGATGCCTGAAAGTCAATGTCCTTAGTTCAAGCTCACACTAAAATGTGGTGCCATGCAACCTTGCATAAGACCTGAAAGACAAGGGATATTCCTGTTGAAACATGCTGCACACACTTTGATTGTTGTTGTTTATTACTTAAGGATCTATTTTAGCCTCATCACAGGCTGCTTGTTGGCAAGGTCTTCGGAATCCAATTTGACAGAATATAAAAGGCATGAATGACAACAATGTAACGTTACCTTGGTTGGTACAATTCTAGTTGAGTTGGTTTACAATGCTAACTAGCTAGCTCCCTATCTACCAAGTAAAGTAGAATTACATTACCAACGTTAGCTAGCGCTGGTTGCCATATTAAAAGCGAAAATAATACACAAACGTTAGCTAGTAGTTAGCTTATCAACGTTAGTTAATTCACAATGACATGGGTCGATGTGAGTACGCTATAGCGTTAGTTAACTAACTAACGTTATGGCTGCAATTAGTTAACGTTAGCTAGCTAACGCGTTAAATGCAATACATGAATGGCAATATACTGCCACTGGTAATGATTTTGGCTAGTTTGTTAGCTAACATATGGATTGCAAACAACCGAGTTGATTATTTGTAAACTACCTAAACTAGCTAACGCCAGCCAAAACAATAAACATTTAAAGCAGATGGTGTACTGTAACTAACGTAGTTATGCTAACGTCGTTAGCCATCTAGCTAGCCAAATACACCGACACCGGTATTAACTAAAGTTAGCCATCTGAACTATAGTGAAAGGCCTTACTTACGTGGGGTGCATGGCGTTAGCTATATCGAACACATGTTAACGATAGATAATAGTTAAATATAATAAAAACTCACCATTTTCTCAGCGCGCACGAAGTTAGCAGATATTGTGTGACTTCGCTGACGGGCTAACTAGCGCGCGCTACTATACTTGCTAGCGGAGTGTCTAGTCGCAGAGTCCCGGGAAAAGTAAAGACCGGAGAATGGGGACAGTCGGGATTTTAGTTTTGAAATAACCACTTACTCATTTCGATTATTTGCCTATCCCAGCGAGGATCAAATGTTACACATCTGTTTGTTTAATAACCTTGTTTTACTCGGTCGTTTCCCCCCACTGCGAAGATGTGTAGCTAGTTTTACGTACTATTTTAATATTCTGAAGAATTTACGCCAAATTTCACCATAGGTGCATTCACAAGCTACACATTTAGCGTATGCGATGACAGAGCATGTTCAGGGTGTTTGCACATTCTCATATCCGGAATTACGTCACGACCACTTTCTCTGGAAGAGCTTCCGAAAATATAGCGGCATATATATTTTCAAAAACTTGAAAGCATAACAAACTACCATGGATAGTTTGTCAAAACTGTAAAGTTGAAGTGCATGTAGACCATTTAGACATCCCATATTACAGTGAACGGCTTGCTAGCTTCTTTCTGGACATAGCTACTCCTAGCTCCCGAGCTAGCTATGTGCCATGGTTGTTCTCAGAGATGGCATGTGTCCTGGATTGAGTGAAGAATTGGTTGTGGCTTTACGGGCAGCAGACATTACAACAGGTACGTGAGTTTTAATACATTTGTTTACTCTGGTTAATCTAGCTAGTTGATGTGGCAATGTTGGTATGACAAAGTATTGAACTACAATAATAATACAATCAAAGTTACATTATCCTTTTTTTAAGTGGAAGATCTGGTGTCATCAGATACAGAAGACCTTGCTCAAAAATGTTCCGTGTCCTATAAGGTAAAACATGCATGAAGTAATGCATTTCTATAATTATTATGTGATCTTGCAGATGTTGATTAAACTTTGATCTAACTTTATTAAACGAGCATCATGACCATTCGCCTGAGTAGGGTTGTGACGAGATGGAGTACTGCTACGACCGGAAGTGACGTTTCTTAGCAGGTTAGGAGAATATTTTAGCTAACCCTAAACCTTTTCCTGATCTTAACCTAATTATCCTAACCTGCTCCGTTAATTCTCCTAATACAGAGGTGTCAAACTCAGTCCATGGACGGCCTAGCTGTTTTTTTGATTTTCCTTTCAATTAAGATCTAGACAACGAGGTAAGGGGAGTTCCTTACTAATTAGTGACCTTAATTCATTAGTCAAGTACAAGGGAGGAGCGAATACCAGCAGACACTCGGCCCTCCGTGGAATGAGTTTGACCTGGTCCTAACCTGTTGCGTAAATTCTCCTAACCTGTTACGAACAAGTTACTTCTGGTTGTAGCTGTATTCCACCTAGTCAGAACCCCTGAGTAGCCGGTTCTCTGCACGTAGAGAATGAACGTGATGCGCAGATGCCTCAGGAAGCTCTAGATCTTTTATTGCTGCAGACAAAAGATCCTGAAAAAGTTGGATCCGCAACTACTCCGTTTCTATAATGAGACAATGTTACAAACACTTTTGGCCACAGACTAACTCTGCATTTCAGGCCCTGCTGGCTATACGCAGAGTGCTCCTTGCCCAGCACACAGCATTCCCTGTATCAGGTGCTGATCTATATGAAGACCTGCTGAGTTCAACAGCCATCCTCTCCACAGGCAATCCTAGGTGAGAATCTGCACATCACATTGAAGGCCCTACATCAAAACTGTCTGAGGGACTTTCTATCAGCCAAAACCAGTCAAGTCTTGAGGGTCGATAATTACAGTTGAAGTCGGAACTTTACATTTAAACTCAGTTTTTCACAATTCCTGACATTTAATCCTAGTAAAAATTTAGGATCCCCACTTTATTTTAAGAATGCAAAATGTCAGAATAATAGTAGAGAGAATGATTTATTTCAGCTTTTATTTCTTTCATCACATTCCCAGTGGGTCAGAAGTTTACATGCATTCAATTAGTATTTGGTAGCATTGCCTTTAAATTGTTTAACTTGGGTAAAACATTTCAGGTAGCCTTCCACAAGCTTCCCACAATAAGTTGGGTGAATTTTGGCCCATTCCTCCTGACAGAGCTGGTGTAACTGAGTCAGGTTTGTAGGCCTCCTTGCTCGCACACACTTTTTCAGTTCTGCCCACAAATGTTCTATTGGATTGAGGTCAGGGCTTTGTGATGGCCACTCCAATACCTTGACTTTGTTGTCCTTAAGCCATTTTGCCACAACTTTGGAAGTATGCTTAGGGTCATTTTCCATTTGGAAGACCCATTTGTGACCAAACTTTAACTTCCTGACTGATGTCTTGAGATGTTGCTTCAATATATCCACATAATTTTCCAGCCTCATGATGCCATCTATTTTGTGAAATGCACCAGTCCCCCCTGCAGCAAAGCACCCCCACAACATGATGCTGCCACCCCCGTGCTTCACGGTTGGGCTGGTGTTCTTCAGCTTGCAAGCGTCCCCTTTTTCCTCCAAACATAACAATGGTCATTATGGCCAAACAGTTCGATTTTTGTTTCATCAGACCAGAGGATATTTCTCCAAAAAGTACGATCTTTGTCCCCAAGAGTGATCAAATTAATTGCAAAGTCCCTCTTTGCCATGTTAATGAACTGAATCCCCAAAATAATTTCCACTGCATTTCAGCCCTGCCACAAAAGGACCAGCTGACATCATGTCAGTGATACTCTCGTTAACACAGGTGTGAGTGTTGACGAGGACAAGGCTGGAGATCACTCTGTCATGCTGATTGAGTTCGAATAAGAGACTGGAAGCTTCAAAAGGAGGGTGGTGCTTGGAATCAATGTTCTTCCTCTGTCAACTATGGTTAGTTGCAAGGAAACACGTGCCGTCATTATTGCTTTGCACAAAAAGGGCTTCACAGGCAAGGATATTGCTGCCAGTAAGATTGCAACTAAATCAACCATTTATCGGATCATCAAGAACAAGGAGAGTGGTTCAACGGTTGTGAAGAAGGCTTCAGGGCGCCCAAGAAAGTCCAGCAAGCGCCAGGAGCGTCTCCTAAAGTTGATTCAGCTGCGGGATCGGGGCACCACCAGTACAGAGCTTGCTCAGGAATGGCACCAGGCAGCTGTGAGTGCATCTGCATGCACAGTGAGGGGAAGACTTTTGGAGGATGGCCTGGTGTCAAGGGCAGCAAAGAAGCCACTTCTCTCCAGGAAAAACATCAGGGACAGACTGATATTCTGCAAAAGGTACAGAGATTGGACTGCTGAGGACTGAGGTAAAGTCATTTTCTCTGATGAATCCCCTTTCCGATTGTTTGGGGCATCCGGAAAAAAACTTGTCCGTAGAAGACAAGGTGATCGCTACCATCAGTCCTGTGTCATGCCAACAGTAAAGCATCCTGAGACCATTCATGTGTCTACCTAAGCAGACCTAAATAAATTAATATCGAGGCAATTCTAATTTTACCGAAATAAAGTTACCAGTATCATTGTCACTTCAGAGCTGTGTGTGTGTGTGTGTGTGTGTGTGTGTATTTATGTATTATATTAAGTTAAAATAAAAGTGTTCATTCAGTATTGTTGCAATTGTCATTATTACAAAAATGTGTGTGTATGATATATATCTAAAAAAAAATATATTTTTTTATAAATCAGCCGATTTAATCGGTATCGGCTTTTTTTTTTGTCCTCCAATAATCGGTATCGGCGTTGTAAAATCATAATCGGTCGACCTCTAGTCTAGTACCCTTTGGGGGGAGTGTTTATCCAAAAAAGCGGACTTATAAATATTAGCATGTTGGAGAACTATAGCAAATAAGAGATGCTATGGATCTTAAATTAAATGGATAAGCTTTTTGAGAAGACTGAACATATTAGCAAAAGTCTGTGAGTTTGTCTTAGATCAAAACACGGTTAGCCATTTCGAAGGAAGGCTTGGCTGCACACAAACAATAATTTAGAAAATACTGTCATTTCCATTATTACTTTTAGAGAGGAAAAACTACCCTTATGGATGTAACACCCCACAAAGTCTGAAATAGACATTTAAATCTTAAAGATTTCTTGATAAAAATCAATCATAACACATTTGTTGTCATCTGAAACATTTCTAAAATGTCAATTGAAGGCATAGTAACTTAGGACTATATATGTACATGATAGCCTGAATGCATGCAATTTTCTACGTTAACCCCTTACACTTGTGAAAGTTGTCCTGTATAGATAGGACAAAATTGAAATGTTTCTAACAGAAGAACAACCATGGTAGCAATTGAGAGAGAACACTTTGGAGATTATCAGACCTAAGGTAAGGACAACAGTTCACCTGAAACAAGACTGAATCCAAATATTACACTTTTGATTTTGTGTATTTAAAATTTACTGTACTTTTAGCAGCATTTTGTCTATAAAGAAATGAAATACTCTGGATACATTCAGTAACATAATAAGAATATTCATTGACATTTTGGTGTAGGTGCAAGATAAAAGAAGAAAAAGTACAAGGGTTTTAGTGAAAGGTCTAACTGCTGTCTCCAAGTGACCATACACCTCTCCAAACTGTGCACAGTTCCAAAGTAATTGCACTTTTATGACAAGGAAAGAGCCTTCATCTATAAGGTGCTTTTTTTTTTACCTCTCCTAGCTTTGCTATTGAGAAACTGATGCAGGCACAGTTGTTTTTTGTTTGGAATACAGCCTTGTGTCCCCAACATCATACAATTACTGTTGTTGTTTTACACAATCCAAAAGCGTACCATTATACATTTGCAATCTGGGTCAGGTGGGCTTCATTTTTAAAGCTAAGTTATAAAATACGATCTTAGTGTTAGGCTTTCAAAAGGCACTTCAGACAAACCGATTTGTAATTTTGGTATACATAGAATGGAGTCACGAGTGCATTCAAGTGCATGTTTCGCAGCAGATTTTCTTCACAATATGCCAAACATAGGCTCATTCTGTCCAGGACAACCCAGGGTATAACGCATGTCATCCTTGTAACTGTGGATCAAACATAGCGATCAGGAACGTTGATCATTTTAATTACATGAGTTTTCATTTGGAAAATGTGAAGTGCGCATTTGGACTCATGGGTGTGTGGTTTGCTTGTATGACATCAAAGCGGTGTCATACAACAAATGTGCAAAAGAAGCGCAACTAGCTGGAGAGGTGGGGGCATCTTCTTGTTACGTGGTGCTCAAATTTCTAATGGCTTTCAGTCAAAACCCATACAGGCTGTGAAGCGGAGAACAAATTAGTCGCGTATTAAGGACAATTTGCTATTTTCAATCAGTATATGGGATGACTGGCTGTGAGTGGAAAGGGCTACCTGGTCAAATAAAGCCTGCACTCTGACATTAAGACCTTAAGGATAATTATAAAGGTGGTTTCATTTGTTAATGACTAACTGTATTTTGCATGCTCAGGTTGACTTTCCCACTGAATCACCCTTTTATTATTGTACTATGACTTGATGGGTTGGTTTTAGCACCGAACAGGAGTTCATAGCCTTGGTGAATGATAGTGTTTCTTTTCCTCCAGTCTAGATAAGCTTCTAGACTCTGGCTTGTACACAGGAGAGCTCACAGAGTTCGCAGGAAGCCCTGGAAGTGGAAAAACCCAGGTGACCTTTTTCCCACAATCGTATGTCATTGGCAAAGTTTACACCTTGCTTATCAGTGTGGTTGGTTTTCATAGAATGACCCAATGGATGCTGGTATCACTACTGTCTAGTGTATGGAGTACAACATGTTTATGCTGCCTACATTTCCCCCTCTTTTAGGTGTGTTTTGGTGTTGCAGTGAATATATCTTACCAACTGAAGCAGAGCGTCATATATGTTGACTCAACAGGAGGACTATCGGCAAGTCGCTTGCTTCAGATGCTCCAAGCGAAGTCGTGCAAAATAGAAGAACAGGTGAGCTGGAAGTGTGACAATGAAAATCTAGTTGAATTAACATATTAATTTTCATCAAATAAATTCTCACCACACAGTTCTTACCTGTTGTTGTGCAGATGGAGGCTCTTCAGAGAATCCAGGTCTTTCCAGTGTTTGACATCTTCTCGTTACTTGACTGTCTACATCATTTTCGATGCGTTGGACTTCAGCAGGTAGGCCTTTGAATGTGTGTGTGCCAAATGGCACCTTATTCACTGGTGCACTAATTTGGACTGGGCCCAAAGTGCTCTGGTCAAAAGTTGTGCACTATATAGTGAATAGGGTGCCATTTGGGATGGACTGTATTTGATGTTGCTGAAATATGAATTCAATTGAGGTAGTTTTAAGATGACTATAATAATGACAACTGAAAACTAACATAACTGATCATTCATTCTTGCATCCATCTTGTCATATATTTTACAGGCATCTGCAGGAGGTGGCTCAGTCAAAGCTGTAATTGTGGATTCAGTGTCAGCAGTTATTTCTCCCATACTGGGAGGCAAACAAAATGAAGGTACTATGATGAAGAGTTTCTCATTTCATATTTTCAAGTAGATTATACCTGTTCATTTATCACATATCTTAATAACATTCCCTTTTGAAATAATATTAAGATATAGTATCTGATAACACAAGCAATGCTGTATAAAGGACAGCCAGTGGAATGTAATTGATTTAATGAAGAGAATGGCGTAGTTGTACTCTGCAAAGGGAGTCACCATTGTGGTTGATATAAAATGCAATTTTAGCATTTATTGCATAGCACCATAATGACCTTTGGTGATTGGAATTTCTAGGCATGTCCATGATGATGCAAGTGGCAGGGCTGTTGAAGACAATCGCCAAAGACTTCAATGTAGCCGTTCTGGTGAGGGCAACTGATTTTTTGGTCCTGTTTGGACATCTACACTAAGTGGGGGTTTATTTTGAGACAGTCAGATTCAAACCATGCTGACTGGTAGCCTAGGCTGTACATGTGTAGCGGGGTCCACACAGGCTACACGTTGTGTACATATGTGGTAGAGTAAGGCCCCACAATGTGTTGTAATATTTAAAATTGGCAGCAGCTAATGGGGATCCATAATAACTACAAGTGTGCTATGACCTGAGCCTAAACAAATGCCACAGTGAGAAGAATCATGTACCCTCAGGTTACAAACACTGTGACCAGAGACGGCAATGGGCAGCTGAAAGCCGGACTGGGCCAATCGTGGAGTCACGTACCTAGAATTCGGATTCTACTGCAACGGCTCGAGAGGCCGGGTTTCACTTGTTCTAGCGTACACACTGCCACTTTGGCCAAGTCCTCAAGACAGGTAACCTATTGAAGTGTTGACATGGGCTTGTCCATGTTAGTATTCATTCTTAGTCCAAATAAGATAGAACATGTCATACACATGAGGCCCATTATTTTCAGCCTCAGTTCTATGCAATCACAAGAAAGTGGTGAGATGGAAATCTGTGGTATAACCCAAAAATGTGATGTCATATTGAGTCCTGTTGCACTGGAGATGTGTTCAAATAGGACCAAACTTAATGCAGATTTAACCTGTTCGGTCTCTTAGCCTTGTCATCTGAAAGAAGAGTTTGACCTGCAGTGCTGGGGCAGGTCTGAAGAACAGCTGTATGGAAAGTCAGGAAAGAGGAAGCTGGAGAACACTGAGCCCAGCTAGGCCTCAACATCCATGGTGGTGCTCATTAGGTATCAAATGGAAGAAAACGGACAAAAAAGGATATTCAAACCAGTTTATTTTAAACATTAGCACATCAAAGGTATTGTGTGAATTAAAGGATATTTCTGACATCATAGATGTTGCACTCTGGTTTACAAAGTTAACAAACCTCAATTTAGTGTTCCACTTGCCCATAAAAAAAAAATTGTTAAAAAAATTGACAGTGTCTTGCTAGTCTTTTTTTCCCCTCATCTTGCATTGTTAGAAGAAGCCCTCTCCTAGATACTATGACAGTCTACTTTCATCATTGGACATGTCCATGACATGTTTAAACTACTTTAACTCTTCCTAATAGTATTGTTCTCTACACTACACACTCGATCAAAGGAACCCCGTTTGAAGTGAGCACCTTGGCGTAGGTCAGCTGGACCTAACCCGTTCACACAGCATGGGCACACAATTGCAGAAACCAAACTGATAAAGACTAACTTAAGTAATTATGGTTTATTTGAACCAATGCTACTCGGATACAAAAAAGGACTGGAAACAAAATAAATAGAAAGATCCATGGATGGAAACATTACTCAGCCCATAGTCGACAGATACTACTCCTAGCCTGACGTAGTTAGGCCTATATCTTTCTTAAAACTCTAATCATACTCTGCCATGACCATCACAATATCTCATGATCTGGTCCTGTGTCCTTGTGGTTATATCATTCAACTAAGTTTATATCGGTTTTAGCTTGCATCAAGCTCGGCTGTAAAACATGATCAGCGTATAATGGTCCATTGTTTGTTAAGCCAACACACTTCAAAATTGCACCAGTGTTCAGCTGGGGGGGGGGGGGGTGTGTAATTAATGTTCATCAGCAGGGAGGCACCACCCGTCTCTTGCGGATACACTCCCAGATCCAGCCGGGGGTGACTCTCTGGGCATGGCTGTCCTCCTCGGGCTCAGTCAGGGTGTGTGTGGCCGAAGCGGCGTCATACTCTGCCACCAGGTCCCCGTCATAGGCCACAAAGTAGCGCCGCAGCTTGGTGTGGTCCTGCACAGAGTCTGGCAGGACAAGCTTCACCCCACTGAAAATGTCCAGTAGAGTCTGGGGAGAGTAGAGAGGAGGAAGTCTTTAAGACACAATCCTTAGTTTAATTTATTCTATCATTTATTAAAATGACAATAAATATTACAGATTGCACCTTTAACTAAATACAGTATTACAGATAGATCATCCAATAATAAATAAAAACATTTGTGTTCTAATATTTCATCTACTAGCATTTTTTGTTTAGAAGAATTTGAGTGTGAATCACAGTTGGTGACCAATGGAACAGAAACAATGAAGCACCCACCTTGTCATTCCTGGGTTCTGCCAACTTGGAGGGGGTCATCTTAGTCTTGCTTTGTCCATTACTGTGATGGACAGTTTCAGTCTTTACCTGGAATACATTGGAGCGCAGATACATTTTGCGGGATGCAAGGCAGAAATATAATCTGGATGTGAGAAATGTAATGACCCAATAAAAAAAAGTCTACTGATGCTACTTTGTGGTTCACCTATGCAGCACCCTACAACATATTGCCAAATAGGATAACACCAGTTGCTATGGTTGAGTGTAGGGTACCTTCTTTGCGCTGGGCTCTTCTGAGGGTATTTTCCTCTTGGTTGCTGGTACAGGGGAGGGAGGCTCTGTCTTCACTGCCTTAGCTTTGGGGGTATTGCTGTTGCCTGTGCCTAAGGTAATGGAAACATCACATTGAATCAAAATACATTATTAAGAGTCGGGTTGGAACCGGTTCAGGGAACAGAACCTGAAACAAAATCGGGAACGAAAGTTCTTTAGTGTTCCGGAACAGAAGTGTTACTTTCAAATCTTATAAAAATAAATATTCCTAATGTCTAGTATATAATTCAGTGAAGTTATGCTAGTAATAGCCTAAACACATAGCAATTGATGTCATGATGTTCAGCACTTCAAGCCAACCCCCCCTCAATGTCCACCCTTCTCTCTCATCCACCCATTAAATTTGTCGCAGCTCACGCTTGCACTTAACTGACCAATTAAAACATGTAAACTAGCTTTCCCATTCCATATCAAGCTGCTATATCGGTGTTAATTGGTGACGTACAATGGGATAATTGTAAAAGCGATGTTGAGTTCAAGGGTTAAAACATTTACAAAAAGGAACTATATGAATATGACTTTTTTGGGGTTCGAACCGGTTCAGAATTTTATGCTGGTTGGAACACTGGACCGAGAAAAAAAAAGGGGGGGGTTCTCTTCGGAATGGAATGATTGGAAAATAATTTTGGTTACAAGTTGTTAAGAGTACATTATTACTATCATGAGATCGTGTAGTTTCCCTAAAGTTTCAAACAAAAAGGATGGAAATCTCAAACCAAGGAGAGTTGTCATACCATGTTTTTTCTTCCTCTAGGTTTTTTTTATTTATTAGTTGGGTGTACAGATCCAGTACTTTCCAATAATGAATTCTAACAGTACGAACGTGTAAATAACTATGAATATATACATGTCCGCGTTCAAAATTTCAGACTCACCCGTGCATATACACATACTTATTGACATATGTTCATAGTGTTTGTTTGCATTATCGGTGACTAAAGCGTCATCTACATACCCGAGACCAGACTCATGTCTATGGTACTCACTGGTCTTTCTGGGCGTGACTGGTCTCTGGGAGGTGGAGGGTGGAGAGTTGCTCCCACTGTCTCCTGAAGAGCCCTTGTCATCCTCACCTCCTTTGGAGGGCCCTGCTGTCACCTCAAAGTCACACCTCTCCTTGGAGATGCGGAAGAGCTCCTGAGGGAGAAAAACAAAAGTTGTGAAGTTAGTGTTACTAGGGGATATGCAAATTATCCTTGAGGAATAGTTGTGCTGCGTACAACAACCGTTTATGACAGGAAAGGTTTTGCATTATATAGTAGAGATGTAATAACAAAAATACTCAATGCGAGTTTGAGCTTTTGCGTATAAACGTCTATTCAGCTCAACAGACTACCGTATCACACCAAATCAAATGAAAAGACTCCACTCAATGCCATCTGTGTATAACACATTTTGGTTGCTATTTGAATATCGGTTCACAATTATAGTACAAGTTCCACTGTATCTGTTTGACTAAAAGACAACGGCTGACCAAGTGGTACTGTTTCTATAGATGATCACATTTTTTTATCCTTTACTTCTACATGGATATGAAGTTGGTTGCACAGAGCACCTATAAATAAGTATTCAATGGTTTTACATTACAGATTGAAAAAAAACATCCAATAGAAGCCCTACATAGTTGCATGATCAGGGTGTTCCTTACTTTGAGCTGCATCAGGTTGGTGGCGCTCTTCCAGTCCTTGTCGTCGCGGACACGCGTCATGCGGGGGAAGCGGATGGATATGCCGTCGGCGGTGTGCATCTCCGACTTGGAGAACTCCGCCCCCGTGATCTCCCACACCGGCGCTTTCTATCTCAGGGAGAGAGACATACGAGGATAAAGTCAGTAGAACTCAGGCTGCATCCCAAAACACATGAGTCAATTAGCAGATGCTCTTATCCAGAGAGACTTCAGTTTAGTGCATTCATCTTAAGGTAGCTAGGTAAGACAACCACAAATCACAGTAAGTACATTTTTCCTCAAAGTAGCCATTGTGTACATTTGTTTGGGGTGGGGGGTGCTGTGTGATTATGTAAGATACTCTTCAACGTAGGGTTTCAGATGTTTTTGGAAGATAGGCAGGGACGCTGCTGTCCTAGCTTCAGGGGAAGCTGGTTCCACCATTGGGGTGCCAGGATTGAGAAGACCTTGGACTGGCCTGAGCGGGAGTTGACCTGCCGTAAGGGTGGGAGGGCCAAGCGACTAGAGGTGGCAGAACGGAGTGCTTGGGCTGGGGTGTAGGGTTTGAGCATAGCCTGAAGGTAGGGAGGGGCAGTTCCTCTTGCTGCTCCACAGACAAGTACCATGGTCTTGTACTGGACGTGAGCTTCAACTGGAAGCTAGTAGAGTATGCTTAGTGACATGGGAGAACTTGATGTTTGCAGAGAACCACAGGGTCTTGTCCAGGGCCACGCCAAGGTTTTTTGCACTCTGAGGGGGATAATGTGGAGTTGTCAACATTGATGGAGAGGTCTTGGAGCGGACAGGCCTTCCCCGGGACGAAGAGCAGCTCCGTCTTGTTGAGGTTGAGCTTGAGGTGGTGTGCCAACATCCAAGCCGAGATATCTGCCAGGCACGCTGAGATGCGTGTCGCCACCTGGGTGTCAGAAGGGGGATGGAGAAAAGTAGTTGAGTGTATTCCACATACCAATGATAGGAGACCATGTGAGGATATGACGGAGCTGAGTGATTTGCTGTATGAAGAGGAGAGGGCCTATAACCGAGCCCTGGGGGACAGCAGGAGTACATGATGCAGACACAGATCCTCTCCACGTCACCTGGTAGGAGCGATCTGCCCGATAGGATGCAATCCAAGAGAGTGCAGAGCCTGAGAGGAGGATCTGATGGTTCACGGTGTTGAAGTCAGCGGCAAGATCAAGGAGAATGAGGAGTCAGCTTTGGCAGTACGGCGAGCTTACGTGACATAGAAGAGCAGTCTCGGTTGAGTGACACGTCTTGACTGGTTAGGGTCAATAAGATTGTTCTGAAAGCGATAACGAGAGAGTTTATCAGGGACATCACACAAGTGTTTTGGAAAGAAAGGAAAGACGGATACTGGTCTTTAGTCACGTGTTTGAGATGTCGTCAACCTTTTCAAAGTGGTTGACGAAGTCGTCCGCAGAGGGAGGGAGTGCAGGATTAATGACGGAGGAGACTGTAAAATAGTTTCCTAGAGTCAGAGGCAGAGGTTTGACAGAAAGTGGTTTTAGCAGCAGATACAGAGGAAAAGGTAGAGGCAGGAAAATGATAATAGGTCCTCCAGAAGTTTAGTACCCCTTCACCTACAGTGCATTTGTTAAGTATTCAGACCCATTCCCCTTTTCCACATTGTTATGTTACAGCCTCTAAAATTGATAAAATAAAATAAATTCCTCAATCTACACACAATACCATATAATGGCAAAGCGAAAACAAGTTACCTTATTTACATAAGTATTCAGACCCTTTGCTATGAGACTCAAAATTGAGCTCCGGTGCATCCTGTTTTCATTGATCACCCTTGATGTTTCTACAACTGGAGTGGAGTCCGTGAGGTCTAAGGAATTGTCAGTAGAGCGCCGAGACAGGATTGCGTTTAGGCACAGATCTGGGGAAGGTTACCAAAGAAATTCTGCAGCATGGTGGTCCAAGAACACAGTGGCCTCCATCATTCTTAAATGGAAGAAGTGTGGAACCACCAAGACTCTTCCTAGATCTGTCCGCCCAACCAAACTGAGCAATCGGTGGAGAAGGGACTTGGTCGGGGAGGTGACCAAGAAACCGATGGTCACTCTGACAGAGCTCCAGAGTTCCTCGGTGGAGATGGAAGGACAAACATCTCTGGAGCACTCCACCAATAAGGCCTTTAGGGCAGAGTGGCCAGACGGAAGCCACTCCTTAGTAAAAGGCACATGACAGCCTAAAGGACTCAGACCATGAGAAGCAAGACTATCTGGTCAGATGAAAATAAGATTGAACTCTTTGGCCTGAATGCCAAGCATCACGTCTGGAGAAAACCTGGCACCATCCCTATGGTGAAGCATGGTGGTGGCAGCATCATGCTGCAGGGACTGGGAGACTAGTCAAGATCGAGGGAAAGATGAACAGAGCAAAGTATAGAGATCCTTGATGAAAACCTGCTCCAGAGCGCTCAGGACCTCAGCCTGGGGCGAAGGTTCACCTTCCAACAGGACAACAACCTTAAGCACACAGCAAGACAACGCAGGAGTGGCTTCGGAACAAGTCTCTGAATGTCCTTGAGTGGCCCAGCCAGAGCCCAGACTTGAACATCTCTGGAGAGACCTGAAAATAGCTATGCAGCGAGGCTCCCCATCCAACATGACAGAGCTTGAGAGGTTCTGCAAGAATGGGAGAAACTCCCCAAATATAGGTGTGCCAAGCTTGTAGCATCATACCCAAGAAGACTCGAGGAGGGAATCGCTGCCAAAGTTGCTTCAACAAAGTACTGAGTAAAGGGTCTGAATAGTTACGTAAAATGTGACAACAGTAGAAACGTCGGTGGAGGGCAGTCTAAATATACACAATTGCTTCCTATCAGTATCTTATTCACAAAGGCTGGCTTGAGCTATAGGTGCTGCACAGATTGGTCAATCTTGATAACATATCGATGGAAGTTGATAAAGATCAGATCAGCCTTGCGATGAATAGTAGTTATATTTATGTGCAATTAAAGAAAAGCTGATGATAACAGTATAAAAAGGTCAGTGATATACTTCTTAACTTCTCTAGGATAGGGGGCAGCATTTTCACGTTTGGATGAAAAGCATACCCAAATTCAACTGCCAGCTACTCATCCCTAGAAGATAAGATATGCATATTATTAGTAGATTTGGATAGAAAACACTCTGAAGTTTCTAAAACGGTTTGAATCATGTCTGAGTATAACAGAACTTATTTAGCAGGCGAAACCCCGAGGACAAAACATTCAGATTTTTTTCTTTCTTTTTTTTTTGAGGTCACTCTTTTCAATGAGTTTATTGGGAACCAGATTTCTAATTGACCCTCTTGCAGTTCCTACCGCTTCCACTGGATGTCAACAGTCTTGAGAAATTGGTTGATGGTTTTTCCTTTGTTTTAAGAAGTAGCCCTGTTCAGAACGAGAGTCGAGTGAAGTGTACTTTTTGTTTGAGGCGCGTAACCAGAAAGTATGCTACAGTTTGTTTTAATCCTGTATTGAACACAGATCATCCCGTCTTCAATTTTATCGATTATTTACGTAAAAAAATACCTAAAGTTGTATTACAAAAGTAGTTTGAAATGTTTTGGCAAAGTTTACAGGTAAACTTTGAGATATTTTGTAGCCATCTTTGAGCAAGTTGGAACCGGTGTTTTTCTAGATCAAACGCGCCAAATAAATGGACATTTTGGATATATGTCGATGGAATTAATCGAACAAAAGGACCATTTGTGATGTTTATGGGACATATTGGAGTGCCAACAGAAGCTCGTCAAAGGTAAGGCATGAATTATATTTTTATTTATGCGTTTTGTGTCGCGCCTGCAGGGTTGAAATATGCTTCTCTCTCTTTGTTTACAAAGTTGCTATCCTCAGAAAATAGCATCGTTTGCTTTCGCCGAAAAGCCTATTTGAATTCTGACATGTTGGCTGGATTCACAACCAGTGTAGCTTTCATTTGGTATCTTTCATATTTGATTTTTATAGTATTTTATTTGAATTTGGCGCACTGCATTTTCTCTGGCTTTTGGCCAAGTGAGACAGTAGCGTCCCGCCTAAACTCAGATTTTTGGATATAAATATGAACTTTACCGAACAAAAAATACATGTATTGTGTAACATGAAGTCCTATGAGTGTCATCTGATGAAGATCAAAGGTTAGTGATTAATTTTAACTCTATTTCTGCTTTTTGTTACTCCTCTCTTTGGCTGGAAAAATGGCTGTGTTTTTCTGTGGCTATGTACTGACCTAACAATTGCAAGGTGTGCTTTCGCCGTAAATCCTTTTTGAAATCAGACATGTTGGCTGGATTAACGAGAAGTTTATCTTTAAAAGGGTATAAGATACATGTATGTTTGAGGAATTTTAATTATGAGATTTCTGTTCTTTTGAATTTGGTGCCCTGCAATTTCACTGGCTGTTGGTTAGGTGGGACGCTACTGTCCCACATATCCCAGAGAGAAGTTAAGAAAGCTGAGACTTTATAGCTTCCTTGTACAGTGCCTTGCAAATGTATTCACCCCCTTGGCATTTTTTTATTTTTATTTAAATTGATTTTTATTTGGATTTAATGTAATGGACATACAGAAAATAGTCCAAACTGGTGAAGTGAAATGAAAAAAATAACTTTTCCAAAAATAAATAAATGGAAAAGTGGTGCGTGCATATGTTTTCACCCCCTTTGCTATGAAGCCCCTAAATAAGATCTGGCGCAACTAATTACCTTCAGAAGTTACATAATTAGTTAAATAAAGTCCACCTGTGTGCAACCTAAGTGTCACATGATCTCAGTATATATACACACACACCTGTTCTGAAAGGCCCCAGAGTCTGTAACACCACTACGCAAGGGGCACCACCAAGCAAGCAGCACTATGAAGACCAAGGATCTCTCCATACAGGTCAGGGACGAAGTTGTGGAGAAGTACAGATCGGGGTTGGTTATTAAAAAAAAATATCCGAAACTTTGAGCATCATTAAATCCATAGAATATGGCAGCACAACAAACCTGCCAAGAGAGGGCCGCCCACCAAAACTCACGTACCAGGCAAGGAGGGCATTAACCAGGGAGGCAACAAAGAGACCAAAGATAACCCTGAAGGAGCTGCAAAGCTCCACAGCAGAGATTGGAGTATATGTCCATAGGACCACTTTAAGCCGTACACTCCACAGAGCAGGGCTTTATGGAAGATGAAAAAATAAGCAAACATGTTTGGTGTTTGCCAAAAGGCATGTGGGAGACTCACCAAACATATGGAAGAAGGAACTCTGGTCAGATGAGACTAAAATTGAGCTTTTTGCCATCAAGGAAAACACCATGTCTGGCGCAAACCCAACACCTCATCACTCTGAGAACACCATCCCCACAGTGAAGCATGGTGGTGGCAGCTGTGGGAATGTTTTTTCATCGGCAGGGACTGGGAAACTGGTCAGAAAAATACAGGGAAAGTCTGCAGGGAAACCTGTTTCAGTCTTCCAGAGATTTGAGACTGGGAAAGAGGTTCACCTTCCAGCAGGACAATGACCCTAAGCATACTGCTAAAGCAACACTCAAATGGTTTAATGGGAAACATTTAAATGTCTTGGAATGGCCTAGATGAAGCCCAGACCTCAATCCGATTGAGAATCTGTGGTACACCGGCGGAACCCATCCAACTTGAAGGAGCTGGAGCAGTTTTGCCTTGAAGAATGGGCAAAAATCCCAGTGGCTAGATGTGCCAAGCATATAGAGACATGCCCCAAGAGACTTGCAGCAATTACAGGTATTGACTTTGTGGGGGTGAATAGTTATGTACGCTCAAGTTCTGTTCTTTTTCTTCTTTTCACAAAAAATATTTTCTATCTTCAAAGTGGTAGGCATGTTGTGTAAATCAAATGATACAAACTCCCCAAAAATCCATTTTAATTCCAGGTTATAACCTGGAATTATTTGTAAGGCAACAAAATAGGAAAAATGACAAGGGGGGGTGAATACTTTCACAAGCCACTGTATAATGACTCAAAGCCACATCTTAATCACATGTACATTTTAGTCATTTAGCAGACGCTCTTATCTAGAGCGACTTACAGGAGCAATTAGGGTGAAGTGCCTTGCTCAAGAGCACATCGACAGATTTTTCACCTAGTCAGCTCGGGGATTCAAACCAGCAACCTTTCGGCTACCTGCCACTCCACTATGGAGAGCCTAACTTAATTGAAAAGCCTAAAGAAGTCTGGAGATTCACAATTGTTGTCCTTGAATAGAACCCAGCGGAAGATTAAAATGCATTAAACTATTAAATCTCACCTCGGGATCGCGGATAATAAAATCAGGGTAATAGTTCTTGATGATTTTCAACCAGCCAGGGATTTTACTGGGTTCCTGGAGACAGAAATGAGATGTACACATACAAACATTAAAGAACAGTCCTCATACTTTGTGAATTCCAAATGCACTCCTGTATATCTGAAATGAGTGAATAGGTTTAAACAGCATGGTAATTGCTCCATCTTGACTTCTGATTGGCTTGGTGAAATTTGCGCCATACTGCTTACGCCTATTCAGGCATGCCTAGTCCCTAGGTCAGGGGTATTCAAATCTTACCCTACGAGGTCCGGACTACTGCTGGTTTTCTGTTCTACCGGATAATCAACTGCACCCACCTGATGTCCCAGGTCTAAATTAGTCCCTGATTTGAGGGGAAGAATGAAAAAAAAGCAGTGGAACTAGCTTCGAGGTCCAGATTGGAATTTGAGGGCCCAAGTTGGAATTCAGAAAACCCTATTTCACTAACAGGCCACTCAAGAGTGAACTGTCGGGCAGTCCCCCCCCCCCCCCCAAGCTGCTTGAGTCACCTTGCTGATTTTGATCACATCCAGCTCCTTCTGGAGTCGCGTCAACATGGCGTCATCGTAGCCTCCGGAGCACTTGGTCACGGTACACCACTTCTTAGAGTTGGGGTCAAAGCAGCCCATTAAGAAACTGGACATTATCCCGCCTGGTAGAGACATACAACACATTATAAAAACACATTCAAGTGAGGTATTTTTCTATACCCACAGCCCAAAATGGTCAGATTCTTTAGATGCTGGATATATAGACCACATCCCAAATGGCACCCTATTCTCTATATAGTGCACTAGTTATAGGGCTCTGGTCAAAAGTAGTGCACTAAATAGGAAAAGGGAAAGATGCCATTTGGGATGTACACAGACTATACTAAGCCACGAGTTGCCATAAGTGAAATGAATGTTAGAGTAGATTTACACTGAACAAAAATATAAAACGCAAAATGTCGGTCCCATGTTTCATGAGATAAAAAAACTAAAACTAAATGTTCAATACACACATGAAACTGAACAATGGCACCGGAGGAGATGGCTGCCGTTGTATGGGCTCCTAACCAAATGTGCTATTGTGTGCGTTTTTTCATTAAGTCGGACACGAAGGAAATACTTCAGACACCGGACAAGGCCCAAATCCCCGTCATTCGCATGAAGAAGAGACAGAGATATTGGGGAAGTAGGTCTGGTGCCTTGTAAAGATCCGACGGCGAGTGCGTAATCCACCTCTACCATTAGTCTATTAGCCAAAGTGCAATCATTGGATAATAAAATGGATGATCTCCGATTAAGACTAACCTATCAACGGGATATTAAAAACAAATATATTGTGTTTCACAGAGTCGTGGCTGAACGACGACATGGATAACATACAGCTAGCTGGGTTTTCCGTGCATTGGCAAGATAGAACAGCTGCCTCCGGTAAGACAAGGGGTGGCGGTTTGTGTCTACTTGTAAATAACAGCTGGTACACAAAATCTAATATTAAGGAAGTCTCAAGGTTTTGCTCACCCGAGGTACAGTATCTCATGATAAGCTGTAGACCGCACTATTTACCAAGAGCGTTTATCTATATTTTTCGTAGCTGTCCATTTACCACCACAAATCGATGCTGGCACTAAGACCGTACTCAACGAACTGTATAAGGCCATAAGCAAACAACAAAATGCTCATCCAGAGTCTGCGCTCCTAGTGACCAGGGACTTTAATGCAAGGAAAGTTAAATCCTTTGAACCTAATTTATACCAGCATGTTACATGTGCAACCAGAGGGGGAGAGAAAAAATTAAATGAAAAAAAAAAAAAACTCTAGACCACCTTTACTCCACACACAGAGACGCATACAAAACACCTTCGCCCTACATTTGGCAAATCTGACCATAACTCTATCCTCTGGATTCCTGCTTACAAGTAAAAACTAAAGCAGGATATACCAGTGAGTCGCTCAATACGGAAGTGGTCAGATGAAGCAGATGCTAAGCTACAGGACTGTTTTGCTAGCACAGACTGGAACTTGTTCCGGGATTCTTCCTATGGCATTGAGGAGTACACCACATCAGTCACTGGCTTCATCAATAAGTGCATTGATGTTGTTGTCCCCGCAGTGACCGTACGTACATACCCCAACCAGAAGCCATGTATTACAGGCAACATCCGCACTGAGCTAAAGGCTTGAGCTGTCGCTTTCAAGGAGCAGGACTAACCCGGACGCTTATAAGAAATCCTGCTATGCCCTCCGACCATCAAACAGGCAACGCGTCAACACAGGACAAAGATTGAATCGTACTACACCGGCTCCGATGCTCGACGGATGTGGCAGGGCTTGCAAACTATTACGGACTACGAGGTTAAGCAGAGCCACGAGCTGCCCAGTGACACAAGCCCACCAGACGAGCTAAATGACTTCTTTGCTCGCGTCGAGGCAAGCAACACTGAAGCATGTATGAGAGCACCAGCTGTTCCAGGACGACGGTGTGATAGCGCTCTTCGTAGCTGATGTGAGTAAGACCTTTAAACAGGTCAACATTCACAAGGCCGCAGGGCCAGACGGATTACCAGGATGTGTACTCCGAGCATGCGGTGACCAACTGGCAAGTGTCTTCACTGACATTTTCAAACTCTCCCTTACCGAGTCTGTTTCAAGCAGACCACCATAGTCTCTAGTTTCCGGATATTTCTGGGGGGAATGGCCCTAGCCCTCCGATCCAACAGGTCCCAGACGTGCTCAATGGGATTGAGATCCAGGATCTTCACTGGCCATGGCAGAACACCGACATTCCTGTCTTGCAGGAAATCACACACAGAACGAGCTATATGGCGGGTGGCATTGTCATGCTGGAGGGTCATGTCAGGATGAGCCTGCGGGAATGGTACCACATGAGGTAGGTACCTTTAATGCACAGCGTTAATAGCCTGCAATGACAACAAGCTCAGTCCGATGATGCTGTGACACACCGCCCCAGACCATGACAGACCCTCCACCTCCAAAATCAATCCCGCTCCAGAGTACAGGCCTCAGTGTAAACGCTCATTCCTTTGACGATAAACGCGAATCCGGCCATCACCCCTGGTGAGACAAAACCGCGGCTCGTCAGTGAAGAGCACTTTTTGCCAGTCCTGTCTGATCCAGCGACGGTGTGTTTGTGCCCATAGGCGACGGTGATGTCTGGTGGACCTACCTTACAACAAGCCTACAAGTCCTCAATCCAGCCTCTCTCAGCTTATTGCGGACAGTCTGAGCACTGATGGAGGGATTGTGCGTTCCTGGTGTAACTGGGACAGTTGTTGCCATCCTGTACCTGTCCCACAGGTGTGATGTTTGGATGTACCGATCCTGTGCAGGTGTTGTTACATGTGGTCTGCCACTGCGAGGACAATCAGCTGTCCGTCCTGTCTCCCTGTAGCGCTGTCTTAGGCGTCTCACAGTACGGACATTGCAATTTATTGCCCTGGCCACATCTGCAGTCCTCATGCCTCCTTGCAGCACGCCTGAGCAGGGACCCTGGGCATCTTTCTTTTGGTGTTTTTAAGTCAGTAGAAAAGCATCTTTAGTGTCCTAAGTTGACATAACTGATCTTAATTGCCTCCCGTCTGTAAGCTGTTATTGTCTTAACGACGATTCCACAGGTGCATGTTCATTGAACAAGCATGGGAAACAGTGTTTAAACCCTTTACAATGAAGATCTGTGAAGTTAATTTTTATTTGAAATTTGAAAGACAGGGTCCCGAAAAAGGGATGTTTCTTTTTTTGCTGAGTTTATGTAGTTGTCACAACACGTCTATTGCCAGAGAATTGAAAGTTCATTTCCCTACCATAAGCATCCTCGAACGCCGTTTTAGAGATTTTTGCACTGTCTAACCGGCCTCACAACCGCAGACCACAACAGCCCAGGACCTCCACATCAGGCTTCTTCACCTGCGGGATTGTTGAGGAGTACTTCTGTCTGTTTTAAAGCCCTTTTGTGTGTAAAAATTCATCCTGGTTTGCTGGGCCTGGCTCCCCGTTAGGTGGACATGGCTGCTAAATATTTGGGCCAATGTACTCCCAGGCCCACCTATGGCTGCATCCCTGCCCAGTCGTGAAATCCATTAGATTAGGGACAAATACATTTATTTCAAATAGATTGATTTCCTTATATGAACTGTAAAACCTTTGAAATTGTTGCATGTTGTGCTAATATTTTTGTTCAATTTACAGTTGAAGTCGGAAGTTCACATAAACAAGTTTTAAATGACTCCAACCTAAGTGTTTCAACCCCTCCACAAATTTCTTGTTAAGTATAGTTTTGGCAAGTCGGTTAGGACATCTACTTTGTGCATGACCCAAGTAATTTTTCCAACAATTGTTTACAGACAGATTATTTCACTGGATCACAATTCCAGGGGGTCAGAAGTTTACATACTCTAAGTAGACTGTGCCTTTAAACAGCTTGGAAAATTCCAGAAAATTATGTCAAAGCTTTAGAAGCTTCTGATAGGCTAATTGACATCATTTGAGTCAATTGGAGGTGTACCTGTGGATGTATTTCAAGGCCTACCTTCAAACTCAGTGCCTCTTTGCTTGACATCATGGGAAAATCAAAAGAAATCAGCCAAGACCTCAGAAAACAATTGTAGATCTCCACAAGTCTGGTTCATCCTTGGGAGCAATTTCTAAATGCCCAAAGGTACCACATTCATCTGTACAAACAGTAGTACACAAGTATAAACATCATGGGACCACGCAGCAATCATACTGCTCAGGAAGGAGACGCGTTCTGTCTCCTAGATATGAACGTACTTTGGTGTGAACAGTGCAAATCAATCCCAGAACAGCAGCAAAGGACCTTGTGAAGATGCTGAAGGAAACAGGTACAAAAGTATCGATAGCCACAGTAAAACGAATCCTATAGACATAACCTGAAATGCCGCTCAGCAAGTAAGAATCCACTGCTCCAAAACTGCCATAAAAAAGCCAGACTACGGTTTGCAACTGCACATGGGGACAAAGATTGTACTTTTTGGAGAAATGTCCTCTGGTCTGATGAAACAAAAATAGAACTGTTTGGCCACAATGACCATCGTTATGTTTGGAGGAAAAAGGGGACGCTTGCAAGCCGAAGAACACCATCCCAACCGTGAAGCACAGGGGTGGCAGCATCATGTTGTGGGAGTGCTTTGCTGCAGGAGGGACTGGTGCACTTCACAAAATAGATGGCTTCATGAAGCTGGAAAATTATGTGGATATATTGAAGCAACATCTCAAGACATTAGTCAGGAAGATAAAGCTTGGTCGCAAATTGCTCTTCCAAATGGACAATGACCCCAAGCATACTTCCAAAGTTGTGGCAAAATGGCTTAAGGACAACAAAGTCAAAGTATTGGAGTGGCCATCACCAAGCCCTAACCTCAATTTTATAGAACATTTATGGGCACAACTGAAAAAGTGTCTGTGCGAGCAAGGAGGCCTACAAACCTGACTCAGTTACACCAGCTCTGTCAGGATGAATGGGCCAAAATTCACCCAACTTATTGTGGGAAGATTGTGGAAGGATACCCAAAACGTTTGACCCAAGTTAAGCGTTTAAGGCAATGCATGTAAACTTCTGACCCACTGGGAATATGATGAAATAATAAATCATTCTCTACTATTATTCTGACATTAACATTCTTAAAATAAAGTGGTGATCCTAACTGACCTAAGACAGTAATTGTGAAAAACTGAGTTTAAATGTATTTGACTAAGGTGGATGTAACCTTTCTACTTCAACTGTATATATTAAATGAGAATCATGGTTGATCCGAGTCATTTTTCTACAGCAACCCACTTTTGGGGGACTGCCAGACAGTTCATTAAAAAAAAGAAAAGTCGATTAGCTCAGTCAGGTCAGGTGTCAGTGTAGGGCTAGAACGAAAATGTGGTCTGTTGTGATTGTCCTAAGAGAGGGTTGGGAAACACTGCCTTCTATAGCATTACGTCGTATTAATTAGTGCTAAACGTTTTACAACAGAAACCGTTTGTATCACATTGTAGTCTTTAGGGCAAACAGTTCATGTTGCAAAGCGGTGTGCTACGGTGTTTACTAATGAATATGACCCTGGTATACTGACCATTTGAGCCTTTGCCATAGAAGGCTCCCAGCACCACCAGGTCTGCCGTGTCGGCCATTGCTCCCTCGTTCAGGTAGTCCTTCTTTACCTTCAGCCAGTGTCGCTTCCCTGGCTCATAAGTGCCCTTTGAATTCACAGATTATGATCAATTCACATCTGTGTATTGTTACATAGGTGTGTTTTTACATTATATCAACCCTCTATTCAGGAGAAATAAATACATGTTTGCCATTTCCCACAGATAAAATGCTGTAGAAAAAAATATTAAGACTTGGCTTCTTGTTTCACATTGTTCCTAATAACATCAATTGCTCATTCCCAAGCCCCCAGATGTACAGGCTATCGGTAGTAAAGATGTGTACAGTAGAGTCAGGGGCCTAGTCCAAAAACAACCCCTAGCCCCTACTACCTAGGCACTTAAATAGATTTAAGAGGATTGGATAGGTATAAGCAAAAACAGAAACAAAACATTACACCACCTATCGAAGGGCAAAATTGGAGCTACTGCCTTAATGTACATCTGAAAGATATATAAGCAATTAAGTACCTACCTAGGTGGTAGGTGCTAGAGGTTATTCCTGGGCCGGGTTAGAAGTTATTTCTGTCTCACCTTGAGGTCTTTGAGGACCAGCCCCTCCAGTCCCTCTCTGATAACCCGTGTGATCATCTCGGCCAGGTCAGCCGCCCTCTGTGACAAGACAGTAAACGCAAACAACCAGCACATCAGGATCATGTTCAGTAGGCACAAAAACGTTATGAAACAGATAGTACCTCCGTTTCTATGTGAATTTGCCCAATAAGAAACATTTGTCTTAGTTCTGTTGCAAAATGTTTTGCTACGGTGTCCCCGAATTAACGTGACCAGTTTCACTCTGCTACATGAGAGAATCCATTGGCTTGGTTGATAAGTTCGAAAGACACATTTGAAGGAGAGTAGTTGCAAATATATATTTGCAAATATATATATATATTTTTTTAAATCTGGCACACGAGACACCCGTCTGATTCACGCCTGTCTCAGTGGACTAATCCATTGCGGAGGCTGCAGGGTTAGCACACCAGTATCACCAGTGGTACATTTACCGTTAGTTCTCATAATTTCTAATCTACAACGTTTGTTTGGTTACGGTCATTTCTGTTAAAGCATTCAATATATTAGTCTTTTACCGTTCTCATTGTCGACACTATTTGCGGACCGCACAACCTAGGCTACACATGTGAGGAACAAATGTTGGTTATATTCATTCCATTTAAGAGTTGTCAATTTATTAATTGTCTTTTGTTTGGAGTGCTCCTGTCAATGGTGAGTAGGAACGCGCAGCTGATTACGCATAGAAGTAGGCCTAGGCTACCTGGCCTGCGCGCAAATGTAGGCTAAATGTGCCCATTTGGGGATCTGATAGTATTTCTGATTGTGGAGCTTCTTAAAGTAATTGTTTCTTTGCCTCAAACAGCAAGTAAGCAAAGTCTGTTTTTACATCCATTGAGAATGACAAAAGTTCCTCAAAGTAGCCTATTTCTAAAATCTTTCCAGCCCTCTTTCGATAATCACACAAAGATATCATGCTCTGATCCGGTGGGAACATCATAAAATAGGCCTACCAGATATAGCCTACAGCTGTGTCTGGCCAGAGCTCACTGGTGCAGGAATATTTTATACAACGTAGCAAGTGTGCTAGCAGGTGCTTCAGGTGGGACGAAGTTGATACAATGTTTAAAGTTCCTTGCACAAGCAATATAATATTTATTTTTAATCAGGATATTGTCTACCTGCAGGCTGCAATGTTTTTATTTGTTTGGCTTTATGTAAGCTATTTTTTTACAAAGTTAGCAATGGAAGTTACTTCCATAATTTTGATTAACCACATAATGAAACTGTTCCATGAAAACTGGCACGCAGATCGGTAGAAATGGTAAGATAAATTGGCACGCCAAATGGAAAAAGGTTGCCGACCCCTGGTGTAGCCTATTACCAGCAGAATCTGCAAAGGCCAGCAGCAGCTGGAGGAGGGGTCGGGAACAGTTTTTCCCCCATCTGGTTACGCCATCTTGATCTTGGCTCCCTCGAGTCATTTGTGTGTATTAATTATTTAATCACAGTGTGCTTAAAGCACCAGACAAGCTCAGTAGCCTACATATAGTTGATTTTATTAAAAACACAGTGTGTCTATATAGGGAAAAATACGTTTAAAAATGTAGACCAATCAATTGGCCGAAAAAAACAAACAAATCTCTGTCAACCAAAATTTGTTTGTTGTTGTCAGGGACAGCCATAAAGGAGAGAAGTTTCAGACGTGACGTGGGTCTACATACAGTGACGTGCTTCATCTCGGAGAACAGGATCCTGTTGGGAACCTCCACCATGTTGTCATGGAGGAACTTCCTTCGTTCGTACAGGGGCCTGTGGAGAAGAGAGCACGGTTGCGTTCAAATAGCCACGTAACAGAAGAAAATGCTCCAAAATGGAGTGAAAGAGGGAGATACCATCTAAACTTCCCCAATAAGAGTCGCTCATTTTCCACTGCAAAATGTTTAATGGTTTTGCTATGGTGAGCCCCAATGAACATGACCCAGGCTGTGACTTTGAATGTGTGTATAAAAAAATGAATTAAAAAGACTGGATCAAACAGAAATGAATGCAGACAGACAATGAACATGATATTCACAATATACAGTACATCAAAGCTTCTACACTAGGAGTTGAGTGGACACAAGTAAACTGTCCATGCAGTTGTTAATTTTTATTTTATTTCAGCCAACTCAAGGATGAGTGAATGTAAGTTCATAGTGAATTCAATACAGGCCTCAGTGTTGTAAATCTACAGAGAGAAGTGACTACAGAAAAACTTACTTCTCCATCAGGCTTACGCCGTTGAAATAGATGCAGTCGAACACAAACAAGCACACTTTGGCGTCTTCGAAGGCTGCTTTCTAAAAAAGGAGAGAACCATTTCTCCTGACACGCTCTCTTGCTCTGTATCACACACACAACGGCCCCCCTTACCATCACACACACCAGCCAACACCCCCTCACCCCCTCACCCCACACACAGACAGCTCCGCAAACCCAAACAAGTGTACACTCCAAAGAGAGGTCAGTAGAAAGATACATTTGGCAGGCATGCTCACCTTGTGCACCCCCAGTGTCCCGAAGGGTAGTGGCTTGCTGGTGTTGGTGTCAATGAGGAGCACCTCGGCATCCAGGATCATGCTGTTGCCACCAACGAAGGCCTGAGGGATGAACTCTTTAAAATGGGCCACCTAGAACACAGAGGCTTTGGGTTAGATATGGAAAGGCATCAAAACACCAAGAGGCATCAGAAGGGGAAAATGCTTTAAAAACAAATTATACTTTTTTGGCTCAAACACATTTAATCTTGTTTGTACAGAGGACACATCTAGGCTAGGGAGCAGTCTAGGGAATCAGTGAAAGGGATGGCCTTGAAAAACAAATGGTCTATGCTGCCCAGTCCTCAAAACCGTAATTCAAACAGAGGATTTGTTTTACACTTTCCGACTTGCTTATCCAGAATCGGTAAAGAGTTCAGGTGAAGTTGAACCATGCAGCTTCTCTCAGAGTGTGTGTGTGGTCTGACCTTGTGTGGCAACACAGGTTTAAGGCTGCGGCTGAAGTAGCTGAAGTGGTCTCCATTCTTGTGGACCTGCACACGCTCGCCGTCGTACTTGATTTCAGAGTACATGCCGTTGGGGCACTTCTTCATGGCGTACTGGATGGACTTGCATGCCTCAGCCTGGGAGGGAGAACCAATGACTTGTATTAGCCCCATACATTGGACTAGGGAAACCTATAATTATAGTTGGGTCTGCCTTCAGTGTATTCAGCTCTTCCTAGGTTTGCAGACTCTGCATTGGAAACATGGGTCTGTATGTATCAAGCGTCTCCGAGTGGGAGTGCAGATCAGTTTCGCCTTTTATATCACAAAAAATAAGATTACATGGACCTGATCCAAGATCAGCACTTCTACCCTGAGACACTTGATACATACTGTACAATGCATTCGGAAAGTATTCAGACCCCTTCACTTTTTCCACATTTTGTTACGTTACAGCCTTATTTTAAAATGGATTAGATTGATGGGGAAAAAACAAAATCAACACATAATATCCAATATTGACAAAGCAAAAACAAGTTGACATTTTTGCAAATGTATCAAAAAATAAAAAACTGAAATAACATTTACGTAACTATTCAGACCCTTTACTCAGTACTTTGTTGAAGCACCTATGGCAGTGATTCCCTCCTCGAGTCTTCTTTGGTATGACGCTACAAGCTTGGCACACCTGTATTTGGGGAGTTTCTCCCATTCTTCTTGCAGAACCTCTCAATCTCTGTCAGGTAGGATGGGGAGGGTCGCTGCAAAGCTATTTTCAGGTCTCTCCAGAGATGTTCGATCTGGTTCAAGTCCTGGGTAGGCCAATTAAGGACATTGAGACTTGTTCCTAAGCCACTCCTGCATTAAATTGGCTGTGTGCTTAGGGTCGTTGTCCTGTTGGAAGGTGAACCTTTGCACCAGTCTGAGATCCTGATTCACCGTAGGGATGGTATTGGACAGGTGATGAGAGGTACCTGGTTTCTTCCAGACATGACACTTGGCTTTTAGGCCAAAGAGTTTTGGCCTTCATCAGACCAAATAATCTTGTTTTTCATGGTCTAAGAGTCCTTTGGTGCCTTTTGGCAAACTCCAAGCGGGCTGTCATGTGCCTTTTTGGTAGAGTGCTGCAGAAATGGTTGTCCTTCTGGAAGGTTTTCCTCTGTGGACATGGGAGCTCTGTCAGAGTGACCCTCGGGTTCTTGGTACCCTCCCTGACCAAGGCCCTTCTCCCCCGATTGCTCAGTTTGGCCGGGCGGCCAGCTCTAGGAGAGTCTTGGTTGTTCCAAACTTCTTCCATTTAAGAATGATGGAGGCCACTGTTCTTGGGTACCCTTCCCCAGATCTCTGCCTCGACACAATCCTGTCTCAAGAGCTCTACGGACAATACCTTTGACCTCATGGCTTGGTTTTTGCTCTGACATGCACCGTTAACTGTGGGACCTTAGACAGGTGTGTGCCTTTCCAAATCATGTCCAATCAATTGAATTTACCACAGTTGGACTCCAATCAAGTTGTAGAAACATCTCAAGGATGATCAATGGAACCAGGCTATACCTGAGCTCAATTTTGAGTCTCATAGCAAAGTGTCTGAATACTTATGTAAATAAGGTATTCATTTTTTTTTTAAATATAAATTAGAAAACATTTCTAAAAACCGGTTTTCTCTTTGTCATTATGGGGCATTGTGTGTAGATTGATGGGGGAAATAATTATATGAATCCATTTTAGAATAAGGCGGTAACGTAACAATGTGGAAAAAGTAAGGGGTCTGAATACTTTCCGAATGCAGCGTACATATGGCCCCTGGTTGGGAGGGAGGTCTTACTGTAGGTCTGCTTCAGTGTTTAAGAGGAACCTAATACACTGAAGCAGACCTTTGTTAACATTTAGTTGAGGGATGATAACCCACTCACCTTGGGGCAAAATACATTAAAGTAATACTGTACAGGTTGGAAAGTACTCTCGCTGTTCATATTTACTGTTCTGTACGTGGGTAGCATGCTTCAAATGTTAAAGAACATACAATTTTACTGCGAGGATACATTTACATTCCATTCATATTTCTGCTGTGTATACACGTTGTGTCTGAAGTGACTTGCGCACAGCATGCCTTGCGACATCGCTCAGTTGTAGTCAATTGCTCTTGGGAATACACAGTTTTTCTGATCACAGAATCCCTTTCTCAACCAGCTGAAACGTTAAATGAGCCCATCAAATCACATGGTATTGGTCACATACATATATTAGCATATGCTATTGCAGGTGTAGGGAAATGCTTGTGTTCCTAGCTCCAACAGTGCAGTAATATCTAACAATTCACAACACACACAAATTTAAAGTAAAAAGAGTTAAGAAATATCAATATTAGGACGAGCAATGTCGGAGTGGCATGGACTAAAATACAGTATATACATATGAATTAAGGCAGTATGTAAACATTAAAGTGACCAGTGATTCCATGTCTATATAGGGCAGCAGCCTCTAAGGTGCAGGGTTAAGTAACCAGGTGGTAGCCAGCTAGTGATGGCTATCTGATGGCCTTGAGATAGATGTTTTTCAGTCCCAGCTTTGATGTACCTGTGCTGACCTCACCTTCTGGATGGTAGTGGGGTGAACAGGCCATGGCTCTGGTGGTTGATGTCCCCGATTATATATTTTTCCTTCCTGAGACGATGTAGGTGTCCTGGAGGGCAGGCAGTGTGCACCCGGTGATACATTGGGCAGACCGCACCACCCTCTGGAGAGCCCTGCTGTTGCGGGCAGTGCAGTTGCCATACCAGGCGGTGATACAGCCCGACAGGGTGCTCTCAATTGTGCATCTGTAAAAGTTTGTGAGGGTCTTAGGTCCAAGTTGAATTTCTTCAACCTCCTGAGGTTGCGCTTTCTTCACCACACTGCCTGTGTGGGTGGACCATTTCAGATTGTTAGTGATGTGTACGCTGATTAACTTTTTGAAAAAGCTTTTCACCTTCTCCACTGCGGTTTTGTCAATGTGGATAGGGAAGTGCTCGCTCTGCTGTCTCCTGATGTCCACAGTCAGCGCCTTTGTTTTGTTAACTTTGAGGGAGAGGTTATTTTCCTGGCCCAACTGCCATCACCTCCTCCCTGTAAGCTGTCTCATTGTTGGTAATCAGGCCTACAACTTGTGTCATCTGCTAACTTGACCATTGAGTAGGAGGCATGAGTGGCTAAGCAGTCATGGGTGCCCTTCAGGAAGTCCAGGAGCCAGTGGCAGAGGGCGGGGTTCAGACCCAGGGCCTCAAGCTTAATGATAAGCTTGGAGAGTACTATGGTGTTGAATGCTGAGCTATAGTCAATGAACAGCATTCTTACATAGGTATTCCTCTTGTCCAGATGGGTTAGGGCAGTATGCAGTATGATGGCGATTGCATCATCTGTGGATCTATTGGGGCGGTATGCATATTGAAATGGGTCTAGGGTGTCAGCTAAGGTAGATGTGACATGATCCTAAACTAGCCTCTCAAAGCAATTCATGATGACAGAAGTGAGTGCTACGGGGCGATAGTCATTTAGTTCAGTTACCTTTGCTTTCTTGGGTACAGGAACAATGGTGGCCATCTTGAAGCAAGTGGGGACAGCAGACTGCAATAGGGAGAGATTGAATATGTCCGTAAACGCGGCTAGGGATGAGGACGTCGGCCACGGAGAACCAATTGTACTTGGGAGCGGGCAGCGTCGGTGGCACTGTGTTATCCTCAAAGCGGGGCGAAGGTGTTTAGCTTGTCCGGGAGCAAGACGTCGGTGTCTGCGACGTGGCTGGTTTTCCCTTTGTAATCCACGATTGTCTGTAGACCCTGACACATACGTCTCATGTCTGAGACGTTTATCTCTGTTCTGACATTTTGCCTGGTTGATTGCCTTATTGAGGGAATAACTACACTGTTTGTATTCAACCATATTCCCAGTCACCTTGCCATGGTTAAATGCGGTGGTTCGCGCGAATGCTGCCATCTATCCACGGTTTCTGATTTGGGTAGGTTGTAATAGTCAAAATGGGAACAACATCTGCTATCCACTTCCTGATGAACTCAGTCACCATGTCAGTGTATACATTCAGTAGCAGGTGTGTGTACTGACTAAGTGTGTGTCAGAGTGAGTTTGTTTGTGTGTCAAGTTCATGTGTACAGGGCGAGTATGTATGCAGAGGGCGAGTGTGTGCATGTCTGCTGAGTGTATGTGTGCATCTGTGTGTGTGAGAGCATGTGTGCGTATGTGTGTGAGCTCACCAGCATAGGCTGCACTGGGGTCATGAGGGAGGCTTCAATAGTGAGGAGCTTCCTGGGGCCTGAGCCATTGATGGCATCCTGCTGGTTCCTCAGCACGCGCTCTATCACGTCCCCTAGGTTACGGGAGGCCTTGAAAGCGTCGTAGGCATTCGGGTCCACTGCATCCAAGCTGTTCATAAGATACATTTGATTGAGAAGTTGGTTCAAATATACTGCAATAAGTTTCAAAGTTCATGTATGCTTTGAAAGCTCTAGTATATTAGGTTTAGAAGTTTTAGCGTAGGGTTTTAATGTTGTCGTGTCAGGTTAGGAGTAAATCTAAGGTGACTTACACATGCTTAGCTCCAGAGTTCATCTTTAGATCATGCTTAATGAGTCTGATGATACATTTCAGGTCATTGCCGGTGCATCTGCAACAAAGACAGGGTTGACTTGTGTGAGTATGGCTGCAGTTATATAATTTGATTATATTCAGAAGTTGACTCTGTCCCTTAGTCTTTAGATGCATAATATGTTGGTGCAGTAGAAGGAATTGTGGACAGATACTGAATTACTAGGAATTTTAAGATGTCAAATCATTAAGTATAGGTATGCTCATAGGAAGACATTTTTTTATTTTTTTTTACTTTTTGGATATGTCCTCTAGCTCTTTCTGCTGGTCATCCTCCTTGGTTAACTGGGCCAGACGGGTAAGGGATGCATCCACTTCCTGAATCGTGAGCAGACTCTTGGCGGCTGGCGGGAAAGACTTGCCTTCTTCAAAAAACATCCTCACTGTCTCCGACACATCCCCCTGTACGCCCAGAATAAAAATTATACTCAATACACGTCAGTCCTGAAACCCCCAATTCTGGGACCACATGGGCTGTATGTTGTGATAGAGCCTACTCAGCATAACCTACCATTTATGTCTGACTATGTACTAGTGTTTGTTCCCAGCTGTGTTTTGTGTATGCAATGAGAGTTGTGCTAAAATTGTCCTCTTATATGACAATGAACATGAATCTGAATAACTTGTCAGAAGCACTGACTGTCATGTTCTGGACTCAACAAACACTGGCCTGTTCTAGATCTCGAACCATCTCCTCCTGGTTGCAGTTGAAGATGCGGCTGAAGAGCTTGACTATCTGTTTGTCGTTGAGGTTGTACACACTCTTCACCACCCCTGGGAGAAGCAGCTTCACCGTCAGGTACACATCTCCCTTGAATTTATCTGGTAGGGAGAAGAGAAAAAGAAAATTAGGTATTTCAGTAATTCTACTTGCCTACTTAAAAAACAACCTTTGAGGACAACATTCAATGCAGTACAATACTGCAGAGACAATTTACTTCATAAATTAAGCTACGCACGCACACACACCTCCCCCTGAGCCCTTCTTCAGGAAGTCATGGATGATCTGTGTCTTGACATTGTAGCTATTCTTATCTGCCACCATGGCACAGAGCTTGCGGAACTCCCGGAGCAGGCTATCCTTGTGTTTGGGGTCACAGAGCTGTGCGGAAAGAGGACTGCCCTGGTTGGGTTTGGCTGGGGATGGGCCTGGGCTGCTTGAGCTCCCAGCTTTAGTAGCTGATTGGACAAAGGACAATATGATTGAAAAAAATAAAGACAAGATAATACAGCAGGGTTATGTTCTGGTGGAATGGACAGAATAAAATAGTTTTGAAACTGAAAACACAAACATTTGCACTTTTGTAGCAGGACTAGCTAGTTTTCAGATGTGCACACTGGTTGATCCATCCACTGGAATACCCTCTCACCTGTGAAGCCAGAGAACTTCCGTGGTGCATTCAGAGAAGGGTCAGCAGGCGGAGCTGATAACTGACCACTGTTGTTCAGCTTGGCTTGCACCTTCTTCTTTGGGCTCACGTTAGCTTTGGCCATCAAGTCTGAAAGAGAATTAAAGAGTTGTTAACTGGCGTCTCAATTAACATGACAAGAAGAGTTTAAAGACGTCAAAATATTTTCTTCCACGGTGAACAACACCAACTTGAATGCCATGACATGCACCCTATGAGTCGATCAGTATATGCATTACAAAAAACATTTAATTTCGGCATGTGGAACTTAATCATGCTACATTGACGGAAGTATATAAACATTGTACCTCCAACAAGTTTGTTGATGAGCTCCTTGTCCTCATCCTGCAGCTCCTCCCAGCCCTCCAGGTCTGTGATGTCCTCGATCTTCTTAGTGGTGGCCCGGGCCCGCTCCAGCTTATCAAAGATACACTTCACATGGTACCACTCCTTCATCTCCCCGGCAGACTCACTGAACGGGTTAGGCACAATCTTCCCGATGCGGGTCAAGCCCTTCATGATTTTGTCCTTACACTTCTTACATCCCGCAGTGCCACGTTTGGCATACTCCACACAGTATCTCTGTTCAGCCATGTCTGTCTGGTTAGTACAATAGTGACGCCAGCAAATCTTGAAATTGGAATCTAGTGAAAGACTGCGATTCCAAAGGGGCTTGGTGCACTGATGGCAGTCCAAGGGATAGGGGAGGATGCCCCTACAATGGGGTAGAATTTGGAAGTTTGCAGATAAGGGATAAGCGACAAACAGTTTCCAGGTGGGTTGACACCTGCACCGTTTCCCAAAATGTATATTGTAGACAGTCTTAAGTGCCAATGAAATACAGAATCTCTGCATCCAATTTGGTTAGGTGATATCTAAAATGTAAAAAGGTTCAAGGTTATTCACAACGATGCATTGCAGTATAGATAATAGCCAACTATCTGCCTGGAATATAGCTAGCTAGTTAAGTAATTAGCTAGCTAGATGGTGCTCTCCCCCCCGCATTTGGCGATTAGCCAGCTAGCTAATAGTTAGCCAGCTAGCTAACAACAAACCCATAAAAGCTAGTTCGTGTATGGAAATGGAGATGCTGTCCAGACAACGCCATATAGTATGTATGGAGTAGCGTATTACTCCCTAAAGTAATGGACGTTTCACAAGAACACTTAACCGTAGCAAGCTAGAAGTATGACAACTCGCTAAAACTCGTTACATGATTGCAGTCATTGGCTAACTGGTTGCTACCTAGCTAACGTTAGCTTTAAGCTAACTTTAACCAAATGTGGTAAGGTTCAAAATGGGCTCAAACATGTTATTTACCTTGGTTTAAAGTGGGGGAGGAGGCTCATTAGCTTAAATATTACAAACACGGTTCACTTATACTAGCTAGCAGCTATAGGCTACACTCAGTTCCCTTTAAGTCCTAGCTAGCTACCACGCTTCCTCTTTGTTCGCCTGCGTTTCCTGGGTTTTGCGCATGTGCGGGTATGCAGACAGAAATGGTAATGAGACGCAAGACCAAATCAAATTTTATTTGTCACATGCGCCTAAGACAACGGGTTTAGACCGTACGGTGCTTTCAAGCCCTTCCCAGCGATGCAGAGTTAAAAACAATAACACTAAGACAAATACTAACACAGGAGGAATAAAATATACAAGAAAGGAGCTTTATACAGTGATTAGCAGTAGGCTCCCAGATCAATATGCAGGGGTACGAGGTATTTGAGGTAGATTTTTTATGTACACGAAGGCAGGGTAAAGTGCAGGCAAAGTTTACATGATTGAAGATTTTTCTAAATTCTAAATTCTAATTCTGTCATTATACCATGCATTATTACTACACAAACACCGCCAGAGTGCTACCCAGGGGGTCCTTTACTGCAGGGTTTCCCAAACTCGGCCCTGGGGCCCTAACCAACTCATCATCAAGCTTTGATTATTTTAATCAGCTGTGTAGTGCTAGGGCACAAACCTTAAAGTGCACCCAGGTGGGGACCCAGTACCGAGTTTGGGAAACACTACTTCACCACTACACGCAAATACTTTTCCAAAAAATATAGAGCTCGCCAGCTTGTAGTCCTAAAAAACTGAAATGAGTTATTGGTTCGTTCAGCCATTCCTATGGGGAAAGAATGTAGTTTTGGGATAACTGACGAAAATAAGATCTGAGGTTAACACAGACTTAGGAGATCTTATACATTTTGTCCTAAGAGATAATATCAGTCAGTCATGACCTTTGTGAATTATGAAACCTTTATGTGCTTTATGTTCTTGTTTTGATTAAATAAAATGCTTCACTAGCTGATGAATATTATCTCATAGAACAAAATGTATAAAATATACTAAACCTGTCTTTACCACAGACCTTATTTTTGGTATTTGTAAAAAAAAAAAAAAATAGGCCAAATCAAATCAAATGTTATTTGTCACATGTGCCAAATACAACAGGTGAAATGCTTACTTACAAGCCCTTAACCAACAATGCTTTAAGAAGTTAAGAAAAACGTGTTTAAGTAAAAAATAGATAAGTAAGAAAAATTTAAAATAAAAGTAACAAATAATTAAACAGCAGCAGTAAAATAACAATAGCGAGACTATATACAGGGGGTACCAGTACAGTGTCAATGTGCGGGGGCACCGGTTAGTAATTGAGGTAATATGTACATGTAGGTAGAGTTAAAGTGACTATGCATAGATAATAAACAGAGAGTAAAAGCAGGGTAAAAAGAGGAGTCTTGGTAGCCCTTTGATTATCTGTTCAGGAGTCTTATGGCTTGGGTGTAGAAGCTGTTAAGAAGCCTTTTGGACCTAGACTTGGCGCTCCGGTACAATTTTTAGGGCCTTCCTCTGACACCGCCTGTTATAGAGGTCCTGGATGGCAGGAAGCTTGGCCCCAGTCATGTACTGGGCCATACGCACTACCCTCTGTAGTGCCTTGCGGTCAGCGGCCAAACAGTTGCTATACCAGGTAGTGACGCAACCAGTCAGGATGCTCTCGATGGTGCAGCTACAGAACCTTTTGAGGATCTGAAGACCCATGCCAAATCTGGCTTTGTTGTGCCCTCGTGCCCTTGTGTTTTTTTTTTATTTTTTTATTTTTTTTACCTTTATTTAACTAGGCAAGTCAGTTAAGAACAAATTCTTATTTTCAATGACGGCCTAGGAACAGTGGGTTAACTGCCTTGTCAGCTCAGGGATTCGATCTTGCAACCTTCCTGTTACTAGTCCAACACTCTGACCACTAGGCTACCTCGCTCGACCTGCCACCCCAGGTCGAGCCATGGCGGAGTTAGTGCCTACAAAAAAACACCATTACTGTTGCTCTCTATTGAGAAAATATTGCACAATCCAGGGCACGTTCACCAAGACGCAAAGTTTTGGAACGTTCAGATAGCATAGTTCTATGTAGAACAAACATGCCTCTCTGATCGCTGCCAAATGTTTTTCTAACATGTATTGACTCAGGAGGTGAAAACTTATCTAATCAAGCATTGTACTTGTGTATTAATTTACTCATACCGTAATTTACTCATACCTTTTATGAACGTTTTCGATTATTGAAATGTAATCGAACATGTTCATCATAAAAGACATTGGGTTGGAGTAAATTAATATACAAATATTAATATAATTTTAGACATATCTTAAATTACAGCATTTTCCTGAATTTGATGAAGTCCATTCAAGAGATTATGGGACATGAAGTAAAGTGGAAGTGGCCGTCACTTTCACAGAGTATACCCAATTTTAGCTATCCACTTACCTGGCTAGAAATACTTTAAGGGATGAGAAATTCTTAGTGTTTTTGGCCTGGCCATAGACTGAGACATACATCCCATCTTTGTATCTGTCCCATTATGGCATCTGTGAGAGAATGAGCAGCACCATTGAGGTCATCTTCATTTTAAAGTAGTCAATTTACTTCTTCTACTACTTCTATGAGTTGGCAAACAAACTGAAAGGGTGCATACTGCCACCTCGAGTGTGTTGTTTGAACAGTTATAAAACAGGTATAAAGCCAAGGTTGGCGATTTACAGCCACCTGCAGTTATGGAATGTTTGCTCATGAGTACAATTCATTGGCTTATCTCTCCTGATGACCTAGATGGAATTACAGTTGAAGTCGGAAGTTTACATACACTTAGGTTGGAGTCATTAAAACTTGTTTTTCAACCACTCCACACATTTCTTGTTAACAACTATAGTTTTGGCAAGTCGGTTGAGACATCTACTTTGTGCATGACACAAGTCATTTTTCCAACAATTATTTACAGATTATTTCACTTATAATTCACTGTATCACAATTCCAGTGGGTCAGAAGTTTACATACACTAAGTTGACTGTGCCTTTAAACAGCTTGGAAAATTCCAGAAAATTATGTTATGGCTTTAGAAGCTTCTGATAGGCTAATTGACATAATTTGAGTCAATTGGAGGTGTACCTGTGGATGTATTTCAAGGCCTACCTTCAAACTCAGTGCCTCTTTGCTTGACATCATGGGAAAATCAATTGAAATCAGCCAAGAAAAAAAATTGTAGACATCCACAAGTCTGGTTCATCCTTGGGAGCAATTTCCAAACGCCTGAAGGTCCCACGTTCATCTGTACAAACAACAGTACGCAAGAATAAACACCATGGGACCACGCAGCCGTCATACTGCTCAGGAAGGAGACACATTCTGTCTCCTAGAGATGAGCGTACTTTGGTGCGAAAAGTGCAAATCAATCCCAGAACAACAGCAAAGGACCTTGTGAAGATGCTTGAGGAAACAGGTACAAAAGTATCAATATACACAGTAAAACGAGTCCTATATCGACATAACCTGAAAGGTCACTCAGCAAGGAAGAAGCCACTGCTCCAAAACCGCCATAAAAAAGCCAGACAACAGTTTGCAACTGCACATGGGGACAAAGATTGCACTTTTTGGAGAAATGTCCTCTGGTCTGATGAAACAAAAATAGAACTGTTTGGCCACAATGACCATCATTATGTTTGGAGGAAAAAGGGGAGGCTTGTAAGCCGAAGAACACCATCCCAATCGTGAAGCACGGGGGTGGCAGCATCATGTTGTGGGAGTGCTTTGCTGCAGGAGGGACTGGTGCACTTCACAAAATAGATGGCATCATGAGGCAGGAAAATTATGTGGATATATTGAAGCAACATCTCAAGACATCAGTCAGGGAGTTAAAGCTTGGTTGCAAATGGGTCTTCCAAATGGACAATGACCCCAAGCATACTTCCAAAGTTGTGGCAAAATGGCTTAAGGACAACAAACTCAAGGTATTGGAGTGGCCATCACAAAGCCCTGACCTCAATCCCATAGAAAATGTGTGGGCCGAACTAAAAAAGCATGTGCGAGCATGGAGGCCTACAAACCTGACTCAGTTACACCAGTTCTGTCAGGAGGAATGGGCCAAAATTCACCCAACTTATTGTGGGAAGCTTGTGGAAGGCTACCCAAGTTAAACAATTTAACGGCAATGCTATCAAATACTAATTGAGTGTATGTAAACTTCTGACCCACTGGGAATGTGATGAAAGAAATAAAAGCTGAAATAAATCATTCTCTCTACTATTATTCTGACATTTCACATTCTTAAATAAAGTGGTGATCCTAACTGACCTAAGACAGGGATTTCTTACTGGGATTAAATGCCAGGAATTGTGAAAAACTGAGTTTTAATGTATTTGGCAAAGGTGTATGTAAACTTCCGACTTCAACTGTGTGTGATCCTTTCTTAACCCATATGTCGTCCCACCCAGTTGACTACTTCATGGCTCTGCTCAGAGCCATATATTAAGAGAGTTCGGCCAGGTTTTACAACGACTCCATGTTAGCGCCTTCATTCTCAACATTTTGGTGATATAACTGTACAAAAGCACCTAAGACATTTCCCTATGAAATGACCCGCTGTAAACAAGCAAAACATAGCAGCGAATTTAACAGAAGTTTTCTTTGATTAGCATTCAGGATAATGTGTATCCAAGTTGGTTCTATGTTGTGATATCAACAAATTGCAAATCTGCTTTCACTGGACATCTTCATAGGTTTAGAAAAATATCAGAAATAAACAGCACAATGTGAAAGCGTCAATTATCACTTAGCAACAGCTATGGAGGAGAAAGTGGTGCTCTCAAAGTTCAGACAGAAACTGCATTGGCTCAAACTCTGGCACTGCCCATGCTAAAATACGCTTTTGGATTCCTCTATATATCTACCTCTATGGACCGGTCTCATTATTATTAGTTCTTCTTCTTCTTTTCACATGTAATGATTTTTATTCTATAAAGATCGTTATTCTGTCAATATTTTGTGTATATTGTAGAAAAATGGTCTCAGAATATACCAATAATGTGAAAAATGGATAGTAGACAACCGTATGCTCCAACTTTAGTCTATCAAGTTTTCTGACATGGTTTTCCTGCCTGATAATAGATATCTATTTCTACTATTGTACTATTGTACTGTTACTGTACTAAGTTACTTAGATGACTAAAATAACTACATCCTAACTTAGATAGGTTGGCATATTTTGTGTTTGTTCACTATCACTTTCACCTCCATGTGATGGATGAGCTGTTAGGTTGTTTTCTAGACACAAGTGTGAAAGTGTTTGGTGTAAGATGATGCCATTCAGGACAGTCTACAGCCCTTTAATGAGTCAAACAGTTTGTATAAGTATGTGTAATGGATTTATGAAACAAAGCAACTAATTACAGTATATACACGGAGTGTACAAAACATTAAAGGACACCTTCCTAATATTGAGTTGCAACAAGTAGTTTCTAAAAATTATTATTATGTAACTGGTTCCTCAGCCATTTTTTGTTTACTCAACTTTTCGGTCCAAGTGTTAACTTAGCTCCTACTTGAGAAAACTTTGGCAAAAATTCAATCAATTTAAAATGATGTGTTTGCTCAAATTCTCTCATATGTTCATTCAACTATAAATTATTTGAGCATCTTACCTAAAAAAAGGCCGTGGAACTAGTTACACACAGGGCTTTTAACATAATGTTTTCCACTTACATACAGTGCATTCAGACCCCTTGACTTTTTCCACATTCTGTTACGTTACAGCCTTATTCTAAAATGTATTAAATGTTTTTTCCCCCTCATCAATCTACACACAATAGCCCACAATGACAAAGCAAAAACAGATTTTTAGAAATGTTTGCAATTTTTTTTTTAATAAAACAAACAAGGAAATATTACATTTACAGTACTTTGTTGAAGCACCTTTGGCATTGATTACAGCCTTGAGTCTTCTTGGGTATGACTCTACAAGCTTAGCACACCAGTATTTGGGGAGTTTCTCCCATTCTTTTCTGTAGATCCTCTCAAGCTCTGTCAGGTTGGATGGGGAGCGTCGCTGCACAGCTATTTTCAGGTCTCTCTAGAGATGTTAGATCAGGTTCAAGTCCGGGCTCTGGCTGGGCCAAGTACATTCAGAGACTTGTCCCGAAGCCACTCCTGCGTTGTCTTGGCTGTGTGCTTAGGGTCGTTGTCCTGTTGGAAGGTGAACCTTCACCCCAGTCTAAGGTCCTGAGAACTCTGGAGCAGGTTTTCATCAAGGATCTCTCTGTTTATTTTTATTTTTTTATTTCACCTTTATTTAACCAGGTAGGCAAATTGAGAACACGTTCTCATTTACAATTGCGACCTGGCCAAGATAAAGCAAAGCAGTTCGACACATACAACAACACATAGTTACACATGGAGTAAAACAAACATACAGTCAATAATACAGTGAAAAATAAGTCTATATACAATATGAGCAAGTGAGGTGAGATAAGGGAGGTGAAGGCAAACAAAATATATATATAAATAAATAAAAATATAAAAAGGCCATGGTGGCGAAGTAAATACAATATAGCAAGTAAAAAAAAAAAAAAAAAGTGGAGATAGTAGAGATAGAAAAAAGTAGAGATAGAAATAATGGGGTGCAAAGGAGCAAAATAAATAAATAAATAAATACAGTAGGTAAAGAGGTAGTTGTTTGGGCTAAATTATAGATGGGCTATGTACAGGTGCAGTAATCTATGAGCTTCTCTGACAGCTGGTGCTTAAAGCTAGTGAGAGAGATAAGTGTTTCCAGTTTCAGAGATTTTTGTAGTTCGTTCCAGTCATTGGCAGCAGAGAACTGGAAGGAGAGGCGGCCAAAGGAAGAATTGGTTTTGGGGGTGACCAGAGAGATATACCTGCTGGAGCGCGTGCTACAGGTAGGTGCTGCTATGGTGACCAGCGAGCTGAGATAAGGGGGGACTTTACCTAGCAGGGTCTTGTAGATGACCTGGAGCCAGTGGGTTTGGCGACGAGTATGTACTTTGCTCCGTTCATCTTTCCCTCGATCCTGACTAGTTTCACAGTAGCTGCCGCTGAAAAGAAAATCCCACAGCATGATGCTGTCACCACCATGCTTCACCGTAGGGATGGTGCCAGGTTTCCTCCAGACAGAGAATCTTGTTTTTCATGGTCTGAGAGTCTAAGTGCCTTTTGGCAAACTCCAAGTGGGCTGTCATGTGCATTTTACTGAGGAGTGGCTTCCGTCTGGCCATTCTACCATAAAGGTCTGATTGGTGGAATGCTGCAGAGATGATTGTCCTTCTGGAAGTTTCTCCCATCTCCACAGAGGAACTCTGGAGATCTGTCAGAGTGACCATCAGGTTCTTGGTCACCTCCCTAACCAAGGCCCTTCTCCACCGATTGCTCAGTTTGGCCGGGCGGCCAGATCTAGGAAGAGTCTTGGTGGTTCCAAACGATGATGGAGGCCACTGTGCTCTTGAGGACCTTCAATGCTGCAGACCTTTTTTGGTACCCTTCCCCAGATGTGTGCCTCTACACAATCCTGTCTCGGAGCTCTACGGACAGTTCCTTTGACCTCATGGCTAGGTTTTTACTGTGACATGGACTGTCAACTGTGGGACCTTATATAGATAGGAGTGTGCCTTTCCAAATCATGTCCAATAAATTGAATTTACCACAGGTGGACTCCAGTCAGATTCTAGAAACATCTCAAGGATGATCAATGAAAACAGGATGCACCAGATCTTAATTTCAAGTCTCATAGCGACGGGTCTGAATACTTATGTACATTTTCTAAAAACCTGTTTTCACTATGTCATTATGGGGTATTGTGTGTAGATTGATGAGGACCATTTTGTATTTAATACATTTTAGAATAAGACTAACGTTACAAAATGTGGAAAAAGTCAAGGGATCTGAATACTTTCCGAATGCACTGTATTTGACACACATGATTACATTGTCCATGTTCATTTATTATACAGTAATTGTTGTTCAACATGTCCTCTCCTGAGATTTGAACTCACAATCTCCTGCATTTATGGCATTTTTCTGTATAGTCTAATTTTGGTGGGACAGATTTCTTTAATGTCAGGAGACACTGTGGCCCCATCCGATGATACCCCCGGACAGGGCCAAACAGGAAGGATATAACCCCACCCACTTTGCCAATGTCACGACTTCCACCGAAGTTGGCTCCCCTGCCTGTTCGGGCGGTGCTCGGCGGTCGTCGTCACCGTCCTACTAGCCGCCACCGATCCCTTTTTCGTTTGTCTGTTTGTTTTGTCTGATTAGTTGCACCTGTGTTTTTTTTGGTTTCGTAAATGAGCTTCCCTATATTTAGGAGTTTGACAGAATCCCGCACCACCAAATGGAATCAGCAGGAGCAGCCGCGTCTCCTCTCCCATCGATGGAGGAAAGGGTCCTCCATCACACCAGTGTTCTCCACAGAATTGGGTCAGCGATGGACCAAATGATGGAGAGGATGGATCGATGGGAGAGGAGTGGCCTTCCCACCTCATCTCCAGCACCCCCTCCTCCAGCACCTCCTGTTCCTGTTACCGCATCCGGCTCCGGGGCTCTTCGGCTTGCGCTCCCACGGGAGTATGATGGAACGGCGGCCGGGTGTCAGGGTTTCCTTCTCCAGCTGGAGCTTTACCTGGCGACCGTTCGTCCTACTCCCTCCGGAGAGGAGAGCGTGAGCGCACTCATCTCCTGTTTGACTGGACGAGCTCTCGAGTGGGCCAACGCAGTGTGAAATGGCCCAGACTCGGCGAGGGATCATTACCCTGAGTTGAACGGCTGTTCCACCTGCGTCAGGAGACGAGGAGCATACAGGACTTTGCCCTGGAGTTCAGGACCTTGGCCGCAGGTGCAGGGTGGAACGACAGGGCCTTAATAGACCATTTCCGATGTATCCTTAGGGAAGACGTCCGCAGGGAGCTAGCGTTTCGGGACACCACACTCACGCTGGATGAACTCATTGACATGGCCATCCGTCTCGACAACCTGCTGGTTGCCCGTGGACGTTCGGAACAGGTCCTGTCGTTTCCACCTCCCAGCCCTCCTGCTCCTATCCCTATGGAGTTAGGGGGGGCAGCGTCAAGGGGGAACTGGTGCAGGAGGAGTGTCCTCCTGCACCAGTTGTGGTCGGCGAGGGCACACGGCCGACCGGTGCTGGAGGAACTCTTCTGGGAGTCGGGAGGGCAGGCGGAACACTACTCGATCACCCCAGGTGAGTCAGCACCAGACTTACCCAGAGCTTCCTGTCAGTCATATGTATGTGTTAACCTCTTTCCCCGGGTTTTCTCCCTCTCTACAGCATAAGGCGGTAGTCGATTCAGGCGCAGCTGTGAATTTCATAAATCGGGGGTTCGCATTAAGGCTAGGGATTCCTCTTGTGTCGTTAGACCTACCTTTCCCCGTGCACTCCTTAGATAGCCGACCATTAGGGTCAGGAATGGTCAGGGAGGCCACGGTACCACTGGACATGGTAACGCAGGGTAGTCATAAGGAGCAGATTAGTCTGTTCCTTATCGACTCACCTGCGTTTCCAGTGGTGTTGGGAATTCCCTGGCTAGCTCAGCACAACCCGGTGATTTCCTGGCAACAGGGGGCTCTTAAGGGGTGGTCAGAGGAGTGTTCAGGCAGGTGTATAGGAGTTGCCGTTGGTGCGACTATGGTGGAGAGTCCAGACCAGGTTTCCACCGTGCGCATTCCCTCTGAATATGCCGATTTGGCTATCGCCTTCAGTAAAAAGAAGGTGACCCAATTACCACCCCATCGTGGAGGGGACTGCGCGATAAACCTCCTGGAGAACGCTGCACTTCCTAGGAGTCACGTGTATCCTTTATCTCAAGAGGAGACAGTGGCTATGGAGACATATGTTACTGAATCACTGGGACAGGGATACATTCGGCCCTCCGCATCACCTGTCTCCTCGAGCGTCTTTTTTGTGAAGAAGAAGGATGGCAGTTTACGCCCGTGCATTGATTATCGAGGTCTAAATTCCATCACAGTGGGGTTTAGTTACCCACTACCTCTCATCGCTACGGTGGTGGAATCATTTCACGGGGCGCGCTTCTTCACAAAATTGGACCTGAGGAGTGCGTATAATCTGATGTGTATCCGGGGAGGAGATGAGTGGAAAACCGCATTTAGTACTACATCTGGCCATTATGAGTACCGCGTCATGCCATATGGGTTGAAAAATGCTCCAGCTGTCTTTCAATCCTTCGTAGATGAGATTCTCCGAGACCTGCTCGCGCAGGGAGTGGTAGTGTACATTGATGTTATCTTGATATACTATGCCACAGGCGCGGCGCATGTGTCTCTGGTGCGTAAGGTACTTGGGCGACTGCTGGAGCATGACCTGTATTGCAAGGCGGAGAAATGTGAGTTCTTCAAACAGGCCGTTTCCTTCCTGGGTTATCGTATTTCCAAGTACGGGGTGGTGATGGAGGATGACCGCGTTACAGCCGTGCGTAATTGGCCGACTCCGACCACGGTGAAAGAGGTGCAGCAGTTTTTAGGGTTTGCCAATTACTACCGGAGGTTTATCCGGGGTTTTGGTCAGGTGGCTGCTCCCATTACCTCACTGCTGAAGGGAGGACTGGTGCGCTTGCGTTGGTCAGCAGAGGTGGATAGAGCTTTCAGTCGTCTGAAGGAGCTGTTCACCAATGCGCCCGTGTTGGCGCATCCGGACCCCTCTTTAGCGTTCATAGTGGAGGTGGACGCGTCCGAGGCGGGGGTCAGGGCCGTGCTGTCCCAGCGCTCGGGCGTACCACCCAAGCTCTGCCCTTGTGCCTTCTTTTCGAGGAAGCTCGGTCCGGCGGAGCGAAACTATGAGTTGTTAGCTGTAGTCAAGGCTCTGAAGGTGTGGAGACATTGGCTTGAGGGGGCGAAACACCTTTTTCTCATCTGGACTGACCATCGTAATCTCGAGTACATCCGGGAAGCAAGGAGACTAAATCCGCGTCAGGCTAGATGGGCCATGTTTTTCACCCGGTTTCAGTTCACCATCTCGTACCGACCAGGCTCCCAAAACACCAAAGCCGACGCGCTGTCCCGTCTCTATGATACCGAGGAGCGGTCCGTTGAGCCAACTCCCATCATTCCACCTTCATGTCTCGTGGCACCGGTGGTATGGGAGGTGGACGCGGAGATAGAGAGAGCCTCACGGTTAGAGCAGACCCCCCCTAACTGTCCAGCAGGGGTTCAGTACGTGCCGGGGGGGGGGGGGGGGGGGTCCGGGATAAGCTAATCCGTTGGGCTCATACTCTCCCCTCCTCGGGTCATCCTGGCATGGAGAGGACAGTGCAGAGTCTTAGAGGGAGATACTGGTGGCCCACGTTGGCTAAGGACGTGAGATTTTATGTCTCCTCCTGCTCGGTGTGCGCTCAGAGCAAGGCTCCTTGGCACTTGCCTAGAGGGAAGTTACAGCCCCTCCCCGTTCCACAACGGCCGTGGACACACTTATCGGTGGACTTTCTTACAGATCTTCCCCCGTCCCAGGGAAGTACAACGATTTTGGTCATTTTGGATCAGTTTTCTAAGTCCTGCCGCCTCATCCCGTTGCCCGGTCTCTCTACGGCCCTGCAGACTGCGGAGGCCTTGTTTACCCATGTCTTCCGGCACTATGGGGTGCTTGAGGACATCGTTTCTGATCGGGGCCCCCAATTCACGTCCAGAGTTTGGCGGGCGTTTATGGAAAGACTGGGGGTCTCGGTCAGCTTGACCTCGGGTTTTCACCCCGAGAGTAATGGGCAGGTGGAGCGCGTAAACCAGGATGTGGGCAGGGTTCTGCGGTCATATTGCCCGGACCGGCCTGGTGAGTGGGCGAGGTATGTTCCTTGGGCTGAGCTCGCTCAGAACTCCCTCCGCCACTCCTCAACGAACATGTCCCCGTTTGAGTGTGTGTTAGGTTACCAGCCGGTCCTGGCCCCATGGCATTAGAGTCAGACCGAGGCTCTGCGGTAGAGGAATGGGTACAGCGCTCCAAGGACACCTGGAAAGCCGTCCAGGAATCGCTAAAGTTAGCAGGACAACGGCAGAAGAGGAGCGCTGACCAGCACCGCAGTGAGGTCCCCGTGTTCACACCGGGGGACAGGGTCTGGCTCTCGACCCGAAACCTGCCTCTCCGCCTGCCCTGTCGGAAGCTGGGGCCGCAGTGTGTGGGGCCGTTTAAAGTCCTGAGGAGAATAAACGAGGTGTGTTATAGGTTACAACTCCCTAGGTATTACCGGATTAACCCCTCGTTTCATGTGTCTCTCCTCAGGCCGGTGGTTGGTCCCCTGCAAGAAGGTGAGGTGTCTGAGGTCCCTCCACCCCCTCTGGAGATCGAGGGGTCCCCGGCGTACACAGTACGTGCCATTCTGGACTCGAGACGCCGGGTGAGGGGCCTACAGTACCTCGTGGACTGGGAGGGGTACGGTCCGGAGGAGAGATGCTGGGTTCCGGTGGGGGACATTTTAGATCCTTCTCTACTGAGAGACTTCCACCGCCTCCACCCGGATCGCCCAGCACCTCGCCCTCCGGGTCGTGCTTGAGGCCGGTGGCGGCGCGCTGCGGGAGCCGCGCGTCAGGAGGGGGGTACTGTCACGACTTCCGCCGAAGTTGGCTCCCCTGCCTGTTCGGGCGGTGCTCGGCGGTCGTCGTCAACGTCCTACTAGCCGCCACCGATCCCTTTTTCGTTTGTCTGTTTGTTTTGTCTGATTAGTTGCACCTGTGTTTTTTTTGGTTTCGTAAATGAGCTTCCCTATATTTAGGAGTTTGACCTGCCCTTGTTTTGTGCGGGATTGTCTTTTGGTTACGTGCGTGTGTTTTGGGTTTTGCAAGTGTTTATCTGCGCCCTGTATGTTCGGGCTTATCATTTTTTGTGAAGTAGTAAAAAGGAATATTTTTCCCAAGCGGCTCTCTCTCTGCGTCTGATTCTTTCACCCACCTAATCCCGCGTGACAGCCAAAGCACAGCCCCCGCACCACTAGAGGGATTTCTTCAACCACCAACTTACAATCCTGAGACAAGGCCGAGTTTAGCCCACAAAGAACTCCACCACAGCACAAACCAAGGGGGGGCACCAACCCAGACAGAAAGATCACGTCAGTAACTCAACCCACTCAAGTGACGCACCCCTCCTAGGGACGGCATGAAAGAGCACCAGTAAGTCAGTGACTCAGCCCCTGTAATAGGGTTAGAGGCAGAGAATCCCAGTGGAGAGAGGGGAACCGGCCAGGCAGAGACAGCAAGGGCGGTTCGTTGCTCCAGAGCCTTTCCGTTCACCTTCACACTCCTGGGCCAGACTACACTCAATCATATGACCTACTGAAGAGATAAGTCTTCAGTAAAGACTTAAAGGTTGAGACCGAGTCTGCGTCTCTCACATGGGTAGGCAGACCATTCCATAAAAATGGAGAACTATACGAGAAAGCCCTGCCTCCAGCTGTTTGCTTAGAAATTCTAGGGACAATTAGGAGGCCTGCGTCTTGTGACCGTAGCGTACGTGTAGGTATGTACGGCAGGACCAACTCGGAAAGATAGGTAGGAGCAAGCCCATGTAACGCTTTATAGGTTACCAGTAAAACCTTGAAATCAGCCCTTGCCTTAACAGGAAGCCAGTGTAGGGAAGGTAGCACTGGAGTAATACGATCAAATTTCTTGGTTCTAGTCAGTATTCTAGCAGCCGTACAACCAATAGGTTGTGTTCAAATCCCAGGTGAGGACAGGTTGAATATTAAGGTTCTATTCAATACGTATTGCGGAAGTTCAGCTTTACAGCGTGATTGAGATTTAAAGGCAATGTTCCCGCTTTAGCGGAGACTGCATTCACGTTAAACGCTGCATATGTCGGCTCAATCGGAAATTACCTTTACATTTCTATCACGAAACCTGTAACGCAGATTGAATAGACCATAATTACTGTATACATTAACATGCACAATGTCAATGTGTGTCAAATATTTAAATTGAATACATTTTACCTGTATGCTAAATGCACTGTGTGTTTGTTCCACAGCCTTTTTTATGTAAGATGCCCAAATAATAATTTCTAGTTGAATAAACATATGAGACAATTTGAGGAAACACATTTTAAATTGGATCTTTTAAGTTTTTAGTTTAGGTAACACTTGGACTGAAAAGATGAGTAAACCAAAAAAAAGCCTGCGGAACCAGTTAATAATAGTAAGTTGAAACAGCTCGATTTTCTTTTACAGTGTACTGCAATCCCTAAAGAGGAGGAGACTGGTGATGGCTGATGAGCTCAGGCTCATAAAAGATTAGGACATGGAGTAAGATGACTATGAAGGCATGGACTTCGAGGAGAAGGAGGACCTTCTGGATGCAGAGCTGCTGTATGGCGATTATAGCATTGAAGAGCAGATGGAGGTGGAAGAGGAGGAGGAGATGGACACTGATCTTCAGCAGAGACCATCATCAGATGGGTAAGTATGTGTGTAAGTCGATTATGTGTGTGTGTGTTGATATTTGTTTTGTTTTCTTGTTTGAATAATATTCCCATATATTCATGTCTGGAACTGTTAGTATTAACATGTAATAATACATATATTAATGCCAATATATCCTCGTTCAATGCAGAGATTCATCCTCAACAGTATTGATATCCATGGCGGCATGCATTACTACATCTGTTCAAAAGATGGCAGTGATGACATTACTTGGGAGTTCTTGCTCTAAAATATTAATGCCATGGTTCAAAACCAACACACATACTCTGGGCCTATCACACATTCCCTCGTTTACAGACAGAAATATTTCATTCTGAGAGATGGAGCACTTGTGAGAGGGAATAGGGGAATTTAACCAATTTCCTCGCCAGAAAATTACTCCTTCTCAGACAGTGCTGAATGGGCATGGGCCCTGAAAGGAAACATGATTAAAAGCAAGACCACAAACACTGCTCACTGAGTGTAATACGTTACATCCCAGACTCAATGATATGGCAAAGCATTCATTCCCGCCATTTCCCACAGCAAACAGTTGTTTTATACAGCCATGATCAAAGTAAAGAACAATACTCCAAGAATGTTATAGAAAGTAAGTGCACTGCTAAGTAAATCAATATATGTATGTGGATGCTCTTATACCTGTGTAGTAACACTAATTACACTTGAAAGAAAACAGTATAAACTTAGTATTTTAGTAATTTCATCAGTACTAGACATGTATAAGAGCAATTTAATGTAAATCATTATCATTTAATGTAAAGAATTCTGAGAATTCTGGCATGCACCTTATGATGTATTTCAAATTCATTTTTGCTGGAATATTTCATTTCCATATGATCTTTCTGACATTATCTATTACACGCAAGCTTTCGTTGACAATTGATCAGTTCTTCCTATTCATTCTTTAAGAATCTGGTGCAAAGGTTGCCCCCGGAAATTCTCATTCCCCCTTCTCACATAGCTGACATGGGGCACAGACAAATGGTCCTATTAAGCTTTGCTGTCAGAGGTCATAAATCATTGCATCACCAAAACTTAAAACTAAATGTTGCTATTGAGAGCACACAATGAAAAACCTGAGAGCCTAACAAGTAACGGACAATCACTCCATCATCGTTACACTCATTACATCCCTAAAGCCTATAAAAAACAACTTTACATCACATTCTCAGATCTATTATGACATACTGAAAAGTAAGAAAAACCTCACTAAGATGGTGAAATATAATCAATATAGCGAGGATACCACCTTATTTGAGCAAGGGAGCACAAAGATAACATAGGATTTCAAATCATAACCAGAAACCACTGAAGTAATTCATTTTAAATCCGCAAAAGCCAGTCTCAGTGCAGTTTATGACTCCGGGACCAAATGTTCCCCCCTACTGAGACTCGACTGCGGTAGTAATTTAATGCCAGGCATCAGGGAGCTAATGTCTTACGCAGTCAAACGGGTAAACATTTAAACAAGCTTAAGGGAAGACAGAGAGCATCACCTACCAGTGGGAACAGAATTTCATTGCTATCCATTTGTTGTCCATCCACTCCATCAATAGTCAGTGGATTCTCAAGTCATAGAGGATAATGGAGGCAGAGAAGTAGCCCCCGACTGGGCCTTGTATCATTCTCTTTAATTCTTAAAGGGCCAGTGCAGTCAAAATCAATTTTTCCTGTGTTAATGTGTAAAAAAAAATCTAATGGATCAGTGTTATTTCCTGATAGTTGCTGGTTGAAAATAAACACATTCTAATCAGCAAGGTTGCATGGGCATGAGTTTTGGCTTTCCATGATGATATCACAATGCGGTAAATTGGTTAATAGACTAATGACAAAGGGAGTTCCAAACCTCTCTGCCAATAACAGCTAGTTTTCAGTTTTCTGCTCCCTACTCAGACCACTCCCAGACAGTCCTAGCAACATTATTGCTCGAGAAATTGTTTGCTAAAAAGCTACTTTTGCCATTTTTTTAATGGTAATCTGTTACAGTAAGGTAAATAACTGAAATTATTTGATATTGGTGTAAAAAAACAGCTGCATTGGGCTTTTAAAGGGTATAGCGTCAAGCTAAAGGTTGGTACTATTAGGCTATATTATTCCAAATGTTAAGGTTTCTGTATTTGAATATATACTGAGCAAAAATATAAACACAACATGTAAAGTATTGGTCCCATGTTTCATGAGCTGAAATAAAAGATCCCAGAAAATGTTCCATACGTTTACATCCCTTTTAGTGAGCATTGCTCCTTTGCCAAGATAATCTATCCACCTGACTGGTGTAACATATCAAGAAGCTGATTAAACAGCATGATCATTACACAGGTGAACCTTGTGTTGGGAATAAAAGGCCACTTTAAAATGTGCAGTTTTGTCACACAACACAATGCCACAGATGTCTCAAGTTGAGGGAGCATGCAAATTGGCATGCCGACTGCAGGAATGTCCACCAGAGCTGTTGCCAGAGAATTTAATGGAATTTAATGTTAATTTCTCTACCTTAAGCCGAGTAGTTTTCAAGAATTTGGCAGTATGTCCAACCAGCCTCACAACCACAGACTACGTGTAACCACGTCAACCCAGGACCTCCACATCTGGCTTCTTCACCTGCGGGATTGTCTGAGACCAGCCCCCTGGACAACTGATTAAACTGTGGGTATGCACAAACAAAGAATTTCTGCACAAACTGTCAGAAACCGTTTCAGGAAAGCTCACCGCATGCTTGTCATCCTCACCAGGGTCTTGACCTGACTGCAGTTTGGCATCGTAACCGACTTCAGTTGGCAAATGCTCACCTTCGATGGGCATGCTGGAGAAGTGTGCTCTTCATGGATGAATCCTGGTTTCAACTGTACTGAGCGGTTTGCTAATGTCAATGTTGTGAACAGAGTTCCCCATGGTGGCAGTTGGGTTATGGTATGGACAGGCATAAGCTACGGACAATGAACACAATTGCATTTTATCGATGGCAATTTGAATGCACAGAAATACCATGACGAGATGTTGAGGCCCATTGTCGTGCCATTCATCCACCACCATCCCCTCGTATTCAAGCATGATAATGCACAGCCCCATGTCGCAAGGATCTGTACACAATTCCTGGAAGCTGAAAATGTCCTAGTTCTTCCATGGCCTGCATATTCACCAGACATGTCACACATTGAGCATGTCTGAGATGCTCTAGATCGACGTGCAAGACAGCGTGTTCCAGTTCCTGCCAATATCCAGCTCTTTGCAAAGCAATTGAAGAGGAGTGGGACAACATTCCACAGGCCACAATCACCAGCCTGATCAACTCTATGCGAAGGAGATGTGTCACACTGCATGGGGCAAATGGTGGTCACACCAGATACTGACTGGTTTCCTGATCCACGCCCCTACCTTGTTTTAAGGTATCTGTGACCAACAGATACCTATCTGTATTCCCAGTCATGTGAAATCCATGGATAAGGGCCTAATGAATTTATTTCAATTGAATGATTTCCTTATATGAACTGTAACTCAGTAAAATCATTGAAATTGTTGCATGTTGTGTTTATATTTTTGTTCAGTGTAATTTAACTTTTGAAGGGAATCTGAAATAAACAATATGAAAGTCATTGCTATTCTGTGCAGCATCCTAATGAAACACAATATAATTAAACTTCTCTACAGAGTAAAGAAAGCCACTCTGATTAAGCATATAAATGTATATGAAGCCAGATGAATTCTGGTAGTGAAGTGTGTTTTCAGAGGCTGGTTGCAGAGGACCTCAGGGACCCAAGGCCGACAGAAACATCCCACCCAGTTGATTTGCATTTCACAGAACTGCATGTTAATAAATACAGAGCTCATCAGGTTGAGGATGACTTCACAATCAAATTAAAAAATGAATTAAGGAGACCCCCACACTACATATCTTCATGAGCAAACTGTCCTGTGCTGTTCTGTGGAGAGAATTCAAAAACAACTTCTGAAAGGGATGGGGAAAGTGTATTAAAGGGAAACTTTATGGGAACTGGTTAGCAGTAGTGCAAAGTACTTTTAAGTAAAATAATTTAAATGATTACTTAAGTCATTTTTTGGGGTATCTGTACATTCACTTTACTATTCATCTTTGTGACAACTTTTACTTCACTACATTCCTAAAGAAAAATGTACTTTTTACTCCATGTGAAAGATTATTGAAATCTGTGTGGGTAGCTGGACAGGTAGGATGACTGACAATGGTGAAGGTGAACAGGTGGTCACGGGTCAGGTGACAGAGGAATGGATGAGACTGAGGCAAGAATTCCTTTAACCACAAAATGATATATTTACTGGGTAGTTTGTCTGTGCTGCATAACAAAGGAAACAGAATAACATATATCCAATCAAATTGAAATCATAAAGTCAAATCATAACAATCAAATAAAACTTTATTTGTCACACGCGCCGAATACAACAGGTGTAGTAGACCTTACAGTGAAATGCTTACTTACAAGACCTTAACCAAAAATCAAATCAAATCAAATGTATTTGTTACATACACATGGTTAGCAGGTGTTAATGCAAGTGTAGCAAAATGCTTGTGCTTCTAGTTCCGACCATGCAGTAATATCTAACAAGTAATCTAACCTAACAATTTCACAACAACTTACTTATACACACAAGTGTAAAGGAATGAATACGAATATGTACATAAAAATATATGAATGAATGATGGCTGAACGGCATAGGCAAGATGCAGTAAATGGTATAGAGTACAGTATATACATATGAGATGAGTAATGTAGGGTATGAAAACATTATATAAAGTGGCATTGTTTAAAGTGGCTAGTGATACATTTAATTACATCAAGATGGCAAGATGCAGTAGATTGTATAGCGTACAGTATATACATATGAGATGAGTAATGTAGGGTAAGTAAACAGTATATAATATAAAGTGGCTACTGATAAATTGATTACATCAATTTTTCCATTATTAAAGTGGCTGGAGTTGAGTCAGTATGTTGGCAGCAGAAACTCAATGTTAGTGATGGCTGTTTAACAGTTTGATGGCCTTGAGATAGAAGCTGTTTTTCAGTCTCTCGGTCCCCACTTTGATGCACCTGTACTGACCTCGCCTTCTGGATGATAGCAGGGTGAACAGGCAGTGGCTCGGGTGGTTGTTGTCCTTGATGATCTTTTTGGCCTTCCTGTGACATCGGGTGGTGTAGGTGTCCTGGAGGGCAGGTAGTTTGCCCCCGGTGATTCGTTGTGCAGACCTCACTACCCTCTGGAGAGCCTTACGGTTGTGGGCGGAGCAGTTGCCGTACCAGGCGGTGATACAGCCCGACAGGATGCTCTCGATTGTGCATCTGTAGAAGTTTGTGAGTGCTTTTGGTGACAAGCCGCATTTCTTCAGCCTCCTGAGGTTGAAGAGGCGCTGCTGCGCCTTCTTCACAAAGCTGTCTGTGTGGGTGGACCAATTCAGTTTGTCCGTGATGTGTACACCGAGGAACTTAAAACTTTCCACCTTCTCCACTACTGTCCCGTCGATGTGGATAGGGGGGTGCGCCCTCTGCTGTTTCCTGAAGTCCACAATCATCTCCTGTGTTTTGTTGACGTTGAGTGTGAGATTATTTTCCTGACACCACACTCCGAGGGCCCTCACCTCCTCCCTGTAGGCCGTCTCGTCGTTGTTGGTAATCAAGCCTACCACTGTAGTGTCGTCCGCAAACTTGATGATTGAGTTGGAGGCGTGCATGGCCACGCAGTCGTGGGTGAACAGGGAGTACAGGAGAGGGCTCAGAACGCACCCTTGTGGGGCCCCAGTGTTGAGGATCAGCGGGGTGGAGATGTTGTTACCTACACTCACCACCTGGGTGCGGCCCGTCAGGAAGTCCAGGACCCAGTTGCACAGGGCGGGGTCGAGACCCAGGGTCTCGAGCTTGATAACGAGTTTGGAGGTGTAACAACTCCCACCGAAGGTGGCTCCCCTTCCCTTTTTGTTGATTATTGACACCTGTTTGTGGTTAGGGTGATTTGTGGGGCTTTATTACCGTGCGGGATTGTTGTGTGTACAGTCTGTACATTCTTGTGTGTCAGGGTACGTGTTCGTTGGGTTGTGTTTATCCGTGTTTATTCGTGTTTCTCACTTTGTTTGTGGGGAAGCATTTGTTTTAGAGTAGTCGGCACAAACAAAGTCAGCTAGCCAGCTATTTTCGTCATCCTAACGTTGTCAACACTGCTAGCTAGCCAGCTAGCCAACTTATAAAAACATTACAACGGAACGATTTGATTAGTGTAGTATTAGCTAGCTACATAGTTGTCTTTGCTGTCTTTGTATCTAAGATAATTGTGTAGTTTAGAGTAATTATCGAGGTTATCGAGGCTACCTAGCCAGCAACACTTTCAAACAAAGTCAACAACACAGCCACTGCTAGCTAGCCTACTTCATCAGCCAGCAGTACTGTATCATTTTAATCATTTTAGTCAATAAGATTTTTGCAACGTAAGCTTAACTTTCTGAACATTCGAGACGTGTAGTCCACTTTTCATTCCAATCTCCTTTACATTAGCGTAGCCTCTTCTGTAGCCTGTCAACTATGTGTCTGTCTATCCCTGTTCTCTCCTCTCTGCACAGACCATACAAACACTTCACACCGCGTGGCCGCTGCCACTCTAACCTGGTGGTCCCAGTGCGCACGACCCACGTGGATTTCCAGGTCTCCGGCAGCCTCTGGAACTGCCGATCTGCGGCCAACAAGGCAGAGTTCATCTCAGCCTATGCTTCCCTCCAGTCCCTCGACTTCTTGGCACTGACGGAAACATGGATTACCACAGATAACACTGCTACTCCTACTGCTCTCTCCTCGTCTGCCCACGTGTTCTCGCACACCCCGAGAGCTTCTGGTCAGCGGGGTGGTGGCACTGGGATCCTCATCTCTCCCAAGTGGACATTCTCTCTTTCTCCCCTGACCCATCTGTCTATCGCCTCCTTTGAATTCCATGCTGTCACAGTTACCAGCCCTTTCAAGCTTAACATCCTTATCATTTATCGCCCTCCATGTTCCCTTGGAGAGTTCATCAATGAGCTTGACGCCTTGATAAGTGCCTTTCCTGAGGATGGCTCACCTCTCACAGTTCTGGGTGACTTTAACCTCCCCACGTCTACCTTTGACTCATTCCTCTCTGCCTCCTTCTTTCCACTCCTCTCCTCTTTTGACCTCTCCCTTCTATCCCTCACCTTCCCCCCCTACTCACAAGGCAGGCAATACTCTTGACCTCATCTTTACTAGATGCTGTTCTTCCACTAATCTCATTGCAACTCCCCTCCAAGTCTCCGACCACTACCTTGTATCCTTTTCCCTCTCGCTCTCATCCAACACTTCCCACTCTGCCCCTACTCGGATGGTATCGCGCCGTCCCAACCTTCGCTCTCTCTCCCCCGCTACTCTCTCGTCTTCCATCCTATCATCTCTTCCCTCTGCTCAAACCTTCTCCAACCTATCTCCTGATTCTGTCTCCTCAACCCTCCTCTCCTCCCTTTCTGCATCCTTTGACTCTCTATGTCCCCTATCCTCCAGGCCGGCTCGGTCCTCCCCTCCTGCTCCGTGGCTCGACGACTCCTTGCGAGCTCACAGAACAGGGCTCCGGGCAGCCGAGCGGAAATGGAGGAGAACTCGCCTCCCTGCGGACATGGCATCCTTTCACTCCCTCCTCTCTACATTTTCCTCTTCTGTCTGCTGCTAAAGCCACTTTCTACCACTCTAAATTCCAAGCATCTGCCTCTAACCCTAGGAAACTCTTTGCCACCTTCTCCTCCCTCCTGAATCCTCCTCCCCCCCCCCCCCCCGCTCCCTCTCTGCGGATGATTTCGTCAACCATTTTGAAAAGAAGGTCGACGACATCTGATCCTCGTTTGCTAAGTCAAACGACATCGCTGGTTCTGCTCACACTGCCCTACCCTGTGCTTTGACCTTTTTCTCCCCTCTCTCTCCAGATGAAATCTCGCGTCTTGTGACGGCCGGCCGCCCAACAACCTGCCCGCTTGACCCTATCCCCTCCTCTCTTCTCCAGACCATTTCCGGAGACCTTCTCCCTTACCTCACCTCGCTCATCAACTCATCCTTGACCGCTGGCTACGTCCCTTCCGTCTTCAAGAGAGCGAGAGTTGCACCCCTTCTGAAAAAGCCTACACTCGATCCCTCCGATGTCAACAACTACAGACCAGTATCCCTTCTTTCTTTTCTCTCCAAAACTCTTGAACGTGCCGTCCTTGGCCAGCTCTCCTGCTATCTCTCTCAGAATGACCTTCTTTATCCAAATCAGTCAGGTTTCAAGACTAGTCATTCAACTGAGACTGCTCTTCTCTGTGTCACGGAGGCGCTCCGCACTGCTAAAGCTAACTCTCTCTCCTCTGCTCTCATCCTTCTAGACCTATCGGCTGCCTTTGATACTGTGAACCATCAGATCCTCCTCTCCACCCTCTCCGAGTTGGGCATCTCCGGCGCGGCCCACGCTTGGATTGCGTCCTACCTGACAGGTCGCTCCTACCAGGTGGCGTGGCGAGAATCTGTCTCCGCACCACGTGCTCTCACCACTGGTGTCCCCCAGGGCTCTGTTCTAGGCCCTCTCCTATTCTCGCTACACACCAAGTCACTTGGCTCTGTCATATCCTCACATGGTCTCTCCTATCATTGCTATGCAGACGACACACAATTAATTTTCTCCTTTCCCCCTTCTGATAACCAGGTGGCGAATCGCATCTCTGCATGTCTGGCAGACATATCAGTGTGGATGACGGATCACCACCTCAAGCTGAACCTCGGCAAGACGGAGCTGCTCTTCCTCCCGGGGAAGGACTGCCCGTTCCATGATCTCGCCATCACGGTTGACAACTCCATTGTGTCCTCCTCCCAGAGCGCTAAGAACCTTGGCGTGATCCTGGACAACACCCTGTCGTTCTCAACTAACATCAAGGCGGTGGCCCGTTCCTGTAGGTTCATGCTCTACAACATTCGCGAAGTACGACCCTGCCTCACACAGGAAGCGGCGCAGGTCCTAATCCAGGCACTTGTCATCTCCCGTCTGGATTACTGCAACTCGCTGTTGGCTGGGCTCCCTGCCTGTGCCATTAAACCCCTACAACTCATCCAGAACGCCGCAGCCCGTCTGGTGTTCAACCTTCCCAAGTTCTCTCACGTCACCCCGCTCCTCCGCTCTCTCCACTGGCTTCCAGTTGAAGCTCGCATCCGCTACAAGACCATGGTGCTTGCCTACGGAGCTGTGAGGGGAACGGCACCTCCGTACCTTCAGGCTCTGATCAGGCCCTACACCCAAACAAGGGCACTGCGTTCATCCACCTCTGGCCTGCTTGCCTCCCTACCTCTGAGGAAGTACAGTTCCCGCTCAGCCCAGTCAAAACTGTCTGCTGCTCTGGCACCCCAATGGTGGACAAACTCCCTCACAACGCCAGGTCAGCGGAGTCAATCACCACCTTCCGGAGACACCTGAAACCCCACCTCTTTAAGGAATACCTAGGATAGGATAAAGTATTCCTTCTAACCCCCCCCCCCCCTTAAAAGATTTAGATGCACTATTGTAAAGTGGTTGTTCCACTGGATATCATAAGGTGAATGCACCAATTTGTAAGTCGCTCTGGATAAGAGCGTCTGCTAAATGACTTAAATGTAATGTAATGAGTAGCGTCGTGTTTTCACCCGTGTGGGGAATTAAATTTGGAACGCTACTCTGAACTCTCTGTCTCCTGCGTTTGACTCCTTTCATCCACGACACCCCGGGCATTAAAGAATCCCGCACCCATTATCGGAATGGAGTCAGCTGGAGCAGCGGCAAACCCACTCCCATCTATGGAGGAACGGGTGCTACATCACACTACCTTACTCCATCGCATCGGTTCCGCCATGGATCAAATGATGGAGAGAATGGACCGATGGGAAAGGAGTGGTCTCCTCTCTCCACCTGCAGTCTCTCCAGCTCAGGATTCCTCTTCTCTCACCATCCTCCGGCTCCAGCGCTCTCCGTCTTGCGCTCCCGAGGGAGTATGATGGAGCGGCAGTGGGATGTCAGGGGTTCTTGTTACAACTAGAACTGTACCTGGCAATCGTGAGACCCACTCCCTCGGGAGCGGAGAGGGTGAGTGTCCTCATCTCCTGCCTAACGGGTCGTGCTCTGGAGTGGGTTAACGCTGTCTGGAATGGCCCAGATTCAGCGAAGGAGCACTACCCCGAATTTTCCCGGGGTAGTGCTGGTTCATCTCAGGCAGGAGAAGAGGAGCGCCCAGGATTACGCGTTGGAGTTTCGGACCTTGGCCGCGGGGTCTGGGTGGAACGACAGGGCCCTTATAGATCACTACAGATGTAGTCTCCGGGAGGATGTCCGCAGGGAGCTAGCGTGCCGGGATGAAGCTCTCTCCCTGGATGAGCTTATTGATATGTCCATCCGGCTGGACAATCTGCTGGCTTCCCGCAGCCGTTCGGAGAGGGTCCTGTGCGTTCCACCACCCAGCACCCCTGCACCCATTCCCATGGAGTTGGGAGGAGCCGTGCCGAGGGGTACCGGAGGAGGAGGCTCCCCCTGCACCAGCTGTGGTTGGAGAGGACACACGGCCGATCGGTGCTTGAGGGGTCCATCTGGGGGTCGAGATGGCAGGCGGAACATTTCTCGGTCACCTCAGGTGAGTAAGCACCAGACTCACCCAGAACCCCCTGTTTGTCATATGTTTGTCTTAATTTTTTTCTTAAATGTTTTTCCCTCTTCCCAGCATAAGGCACTAGTCGATTCAGGTGCAGCTGGGAACTTTATGGATCGCGGACTCGCCATTAAGCTAGGTGTTCCGCTTGTGCCGATAGATTCTCCTTTTCCCGTGCACTCCCTAGATAGCCGGCCATTAGGGTCAGGTTTGGTCCGGGAGGCCACGGTTCCACTGGACATGGTGACGCAGGGAGATCATAAGGAACGTATACGTTTTTACATTATCGATTCGCCTGCGTTTCCAGTGGTACTGGGGATTCCCTGGCTGGCTAGTCACAATCCTACTATTTCGTGGAAACAGGAGGTTCTCCAGGGTTGGTCAGAGGAGTGTTCTGGAAGGTGTCTGGGAGTTTCCATTGGTGCCACGTCGGTGGAGAGTCCAGACCAGGTGTCCACGGTTCACATTCCCCCCGAGTATGCCGATTTGGCAATCGTTTTTAGTAAAAAGAAGGCGACTAAATTACCACCTTATCGACCGGGTAGGGATTGTGCGATAGATCTCCAGGTAAACGCTGCGCTTCCCAAGAGTCACGTGTACCCTTTGTGCCAAGAGGAAACGGTGGCTATGGAGACAAATGTCACTGAGTCTCTGGAACTGGGGTACATTCGGTCCTCCATCTCACCCGTCTCCTCGAGTTTATTTTTGTGAAGAAAAAGGAGGGAGGTTTGCGTCCGTGTATTGATTATAGAGGTCTAAATGCTGTCACAGTGGGGTTTAGTTACCCACTACCTCTAAATGCTACGGCAATGGAATCATTTCACGGAGCGCAGTTCTTCACAAAACTGGATCTCAGGAGCGCGTACAGTCTGGTGCGTATTCGGAAGGGAGACGAGTGGAAAACCGCATTTAGTACCACATCGGGCCATTATGAGTACTGCGTCATGCCATATGGGTTAAAGTATGCTCCCGCCGTTTTCCAATCCTTTGTAGACGATATTCTCAGGGACCTGCACGGGCAGGGAGTGGTTGTTTATATCGATGACATTCTGATCTACTCAGCCACTCACGCCGCGCATGTGTCTCTAGTACGCAAAGTGCTTGGTAGACTGCTGGAGCATGACCTATATGTCAAGGCTGAGAAGTGTGTGTTCTCCAAACGAGCCGTCTCCTTTCTGGGTTATTGCATTTCCACCTCGGGGGTGGTGATGGACGATGAACGCATTAAGGCCGTGCGTAATTGGCCGACTCCGACCACGGTAAAAGAGGTGCAGCAGTTTTTGGGTTTTGCCAACTACTACCGGAGGTTTATCCGGGGTTTTGGCCAGGTAGCAGCTCCCATTACCTCACTTCTGAAGGGGGGTCCGGTGCGTTTGCAGTGGTCAGCAAAAGCGGACGGAGCTTTCAACAGATTGAAGGCGCTGTTCACGGATGAGCCCGTGTTGGCGCATCCGGATCCCTCTCTAGCATTCATAGTGGAAGTGGACGCGTCCGAGGCTGGGGTAGGTGCCATGCTATCACAGCGCTCGGGTACGCCACCAAAACTCCACCCTTGCGCTTTTTTCTCTAAGAAGCTCAGCCCAGCGGAGCGTAACTATGATGTGGGAGACCGGGAGTTGTTAGCGGTGGTCAGTGCTCTGAAGGTGTGGAGACACTGGCTTGAGGGGGCTAAGCACCCTTTTCTCATCTGGACCGACCACCAGAATCTGAAGTATATTCGGGCAGCTAGGAGACTGAACCCACGTCAGGCAAGGTGGGCCATGTTCTTCACCCGATTCCAGTTTACTCTATCGTACAGACCGGGCTCCCAAAACATAAAGGCGGATGCACTGTCCTGTTGTTTTGACACGGAGGATCGGCCCACCGAACCTACCCACATCCTTCCCGCCTCAAGGCTTATAGCACCAGTGGTGTGGGAAGTGGACTCGGACATCGAGCGGGCATTAAGGGCGGAACCTGCGTCCTCAGTGTCCGGCGGGGCGGAAGTACGTGCCGCTTGGTGTTCGGGACAAATTGATTCGGTGGGCTCACGTCCTACCCTCCTCGGGTCACCCTGGGGTGAAGAGGACAGTGGGGAGCCTTCGGGGGAGGTATTGGTGGCCTACTTTGGCTAAGGACGTTGGGTTTTATATCTCCTCCTGTTCGGTATGCGCTCAGAGTAAGGCTCCTAGGCACCTTCCTAGAGGGAAGTTACAACCCCTCCCCGTTCCACAACGGCCTTGGTCACATCTATCCGTAGATTTCCTGACCGACCTTCCCCCGTCTCAAGGGAATACTACGGTGCTGGTGATTGTGGATCGGTTTTCTAAGTCCTGCCGTCTCCTCCCGTTGCCCGGTATCCCTACAGCCCTGCAGACTGCGGAGGCATTATTCACCCACGTCTTCCGGCACTACGGGGTGCCGGAGGACATCGTTTCTGATCGGGGCCCCCAGTTCACGTCCAGAGTATGGAGGGCGTTTATGGAGCTTTTGGGGGTCTCGGTCAGCCTTACCTCCGGTTATCACCCTGAGTGTAATGGGCAGGTGGAGAGAGTGAACCAGGAGGTGGGTAGGTTTCTGCGGTCGTATTGCCAGGACCGGCCAGGGGAGTGGGCGAGATACATCCCTTGGGCCGAAATGGCCCAGAACTCTCTACGCCACTCCTCTACTAACATGTCCCCCTTTCAGTGTGTATTGGGGTACCAGACGGTCCTGGCACCATGGCATCCGAGTAAGACCGAGGCTCCTGCAGTGGAGGAATGGGTGCAGCGCTCCAAGGAGACATGGAGGGCCGTCCAAGAATCACTTCAACAAGCTAGTGGACGGCAGAAGAGGAGTGCTGACCACTAGCTTGGGGGGTCTGCAGTACCTCGTGGACTGGGAGGGGTACGGTCCGGAGGAGAGGTGCTGGTTACCGGTGGGGGACATTCTGGATCCATCGATGTTGAGGGATTTCCATCGCCTCCATCCGGATCGCCCTGCGCCTCGCCCTCCGGGTCGTCCTCGAGGCCGGTGTCAGCGCGCTGCGGGAGCCGCGCGTCATGGGGGGGGGGGGGGGTACTGTAACGACTCCCGCCGAAGGTGGCTCCCCTTCCTGTTCGGGTGGCGCTCGGCTGTCGTCGTCACCGGCCTACTAGCTGCTACTGACTTTTCCTCCCCCTCCCTTTTTGTTGATTATTGACACCTGTTTGTGGTTAGGGTGATTTGTGGGGCTTTATTACCCAGCAGCCCGGCCTGCTGGGTGTGCGGAATGTTGTGTGTACAGTCTGTACATTATTGTGTGTCAGGGTATGTGTTCGTTGGGTTGTGTTTATTCGTGTTTCTCACTTTGTTTGTGGGGAAGCATTTGTTTTAGAGTAGCGTCGTGTTTTCACCCGTGTGGGGAATTAAATTTGGAACGCTACTCTGAACTCTCTGTCTCCTGCGTTTGACTCCTTTCATCCACGACACCCCGGGCATTACATGAGGGTACTATGGTGTTAAATGCTGAGCTGTAGTCGATGAACAGCATTCTCACATAGGTATTCCTCTTGTCCAGATGGGTTAGGGCAGTGTGCAGTGTGGTTACGATTGCGTTGTCTGTGGACCTATTGGGTCGGTAAGCAAAATGGAGTGGGTCTAGGGTGTCAGGTAGGGTGGAGGTGATATGGTCCTTGACTAGTCTCTCAAAGCACTTCATGATGACGGAAGTGAGTGCTACGGGGCGGTAGTCGTTTAGCTGTTACCTTAGCTTTCTTGGGAACAGGAACAATGGTGGCCCTCTTGAAGCATCTGGGAACAGCAGACTGGGAAAAGGATTGATTGAATATGTCCTTAAACACACCAGCCAGCTGGTCTGCGCATGCTCTGAGGACGCGGCTGGGAATGCCGTCTGGGCCTGCAGCCTTGCGAGGGTTAACACGTTTAAATGTTTTACTCACCTCTGCTGCAGTGAAGGAGAGCCCGCAGGTTTTGGTAGCGGGCCTTGTCAGTGGCACTGTATTGTCCTCAAATCGAGCAAAAAATGTATTTAGTCTGTCTGGGAGCAAGACATCCTGGTCCGCGACGGGACTGGTTTTCTTTTTGTAATCCGTGATTGACTTTAGACCCTGCCACATACCTCTTGTGTCTGAGCTGTTGAATTGCGACTCTACTTTGTCTCTATACTGGCACTTAGCTTGTTTGATTGCCTTGCGGAGGGAATAGCTACACTGTTTGTATTCGGTCATGTTTCCCTGGTTAAAAGCAGTGGTTTGCGCTTTCAGTTTTACGCGAATACTGCCATCAATCCACGGTTTCTGGTTTGGGAATGTTTTAATCGTTGTTGTGGGTATGACATCGTCAATGCACTTTCTAATGAACTCGCTCCCCGAATCAGCGTATTCGTCAATGTTGTTGTTGGACGCAATGCAGAACATATCCCAATCCACGTGATCGAAGCAGTCTTGAAGCGTGGAATCAGATTGGTCGGACCAGCGTTGAACAGACCTGAGCGCGGGAGCTTGCTGTTTTAGTTTCTGTTTGTAAGCTGGAAGCAACAAAATGGGGTCGTGGTCAGCTTTTCCGAAAGGAGGGCGGGGGAGGGCCTTATATGCGTCGCGGAAGTTAGTATAACAATGATCCAAGGTTTTACCAGCCCTGGTAGCACAATCGATATGCCTTGTTAAAATCCCCAGCTACGATGAATGCAGCCTCAGGATGTGTGGTTTCCAGTTTATATAGAGTCAGATAAAGTTCGTTCAGGGCCATCGACGTGTCTGCTTGGGGGGGAATATATACGGCTGTGATTATAATCGAAGAGAATTCCCTTGGTAGATAATGCGGTCGACATTTGATTGTGAGGAATTCTAAATCAGGTGAAAAGAATGCCTTGAGTTCCTGTATGTTGTTATGATCACACCACATCTCGTTAATCATAAGGCATACACCCCCGCCCCTCTTCTTACCAGAAAGATGTTTGTTTCTGTCGGCGCGATGCGTGAAGAAACCAGCTGGCTGCACCGACTCCGTTAGCGTCTCTCGAGTGAGCCATGTTTCCGTGAAGCAAAGAACGTTACAGTCTCTGATGTCTCTCTGGAATGTTACCATTGCTCGGATTTCATCAACCTTGTTGTCAAGAGACTGGACATTGGCGAGTAGTATGCTAGGAAGTGGAGCGCGATGTGCCCGTCTCCGAAGCCTGACCAGAAGACCGCTTCGTTTACCCCTTTTACGGCGTCGTTGTTTAGGGTCGCCGGCTGGGATCAGATCCATTGTACTGGGTGGAAGGCAAAACACAGGATCCGCTTCGGGAGAGTCATATTCCTGGTTGTAATGATGGTGAGTTGACGTTGCTCTTATATTCAGTAGTTCCTCCCGACTGCATGTAATGAAACCTAAGATTACCTGGGGTAACAATGTAAGAAATAACACATAAAAAACAAAATACTGCACAGTTTCCTAGGAACGCGAAGCGAGGCGGCCATGTCTGTCGGCGCTGGAAGTCGGCGTCGGAAGTAAGGAATTCTAGGTCAGGTGAACAAAATGACTTGCGTTCCTGTATGTTGTTATGATCACACCACGACTCGTTAATCATGAGGCATACACCCCCGCCCTTCTTCTTACCAGAGAGATGTTTGTTTGTCTGCGCAATGCGTGAAGAAACCAGGTGGCAGTACCGACTCTGATAACGTATCCCGAGTGAGCCATGTTTCCGTGAAACAGAGAATGTTCTGCCAGTTCGTGGCGAGTAATCGCTGTTCTGATGTCCAGAAGTTATTTTCGGTCATAAGAGACGGCAACAGCAACATTATGTACAAAATAAGTTAAAAAATAAGTTACAAACAACGCAAAAAAAACAACATAAAACACAATCGGTTAGGAGCACGTAAAACGTCAGCCATCTTCTCAAGCACCGTTTTGTCGCTCTGAAACTTTGAAGTAGTTGTTTCCCTCGCTCTACAAGAGCTGTGGCTTTTGTGGAGTAGGTACAGTAGGTAACAATGTTTTAAGGATGAGTGTTTTGAGGATGTGTTCAGAAGGTCCCTGGTTCAAGCCCAGGTTGGGGAGAGAAGAGGGACGGAAGTAAGACTTTAACATCACATCACAGCTGGGATTGTGTGACGCGCAAAAAGCTATTAGTAGGAGTAATATCTCCCAGAAGACATTTTGAGTAAGAAAATGATTGATTTCCCCCTTTTGTAAATTATCAAGTTACACTTACTCACTTTATATGTGGATGTCCCACAGTACAAATGCAAAAGGAGGACAAATGAAATGACTCAGCATTCATTATATGGTTGCTGGGCTACAAGTAAGAAGAAAGTAAATGGCTGTCCAAAAACGTACCCTATTCTCTATATAGTGAACTAATTTTGGCTCAAGCCCTATGGGCCCTGGTCAAAAGGGGTGCACTTCATTGGGAATAGGGGGCCATTTGGGACGTTGACAATGACACTGCAACCAGACTTTCGAAGGGGTAATAGCTAAGCTCATATTACATCCAGAGAGGGAAAAAAGCTAGATAGAGGTCTGCTGACTGAACACACTCACACCTATTGTGACATATGTTTTGATTAGCATTGACATGACATTTAGCAGTTACATGACATTTAAATTACAGTAGTCCTATTTAGTTCCAGTAAATCAATAATCAGTTCCAGTACATTGGTTGAAGGTAACAACGCACTGCTCACAGAAGTTTGGCAATTTCAACAGATTCCCCATTACTTTAAAAAAGCCTATTACTATTTTCATTTGAGATATTGTGCTATACCTAGCCTGTAACATTTAACATTTAAAGGGTACACACCAATACATAAATCTATTAGCTTTGACAAGACCTATATGCAATGGAAACTGTTTTTTTCTTCCCTTTGATGAAAATGTGCATTATAACATTATCATACACATGGATTTCTACCACACCAAATGACAAGGTATTGAATATTTTATTTAGTATTAGCTTTTCTCCTGCTCTCTTTCTCATTTTCCCCCTGAATGTAAATCAATATTGGCCTTGAGAGTTCACCATTGCACCCAGGCTTTTCCCTGAGACTTGTCCCCTTCAGCAACTCACAATTAATCTCTGCTCTCTTTGAGTTTGTGTTTAGACTGTTTGATTTCTAATTAAGCCTTCCTGTAGGCCCAACCTAGCTGAGTTTTTACCTCGTTGAGTATTGAGTAATCGAGTGGCGACATACCGGAGGCCTGATCTGAGACAGAGATAGTGGTTAAATAATGTGATATAAATACAGTGTAGAAGTTAGAAGCATTACCTAATACTCAAGGCTGGGATTCAATTCGTGGCGCATAGCACAGGTCACTAACTATACAGCCGACAATGCAGCTTTTAAAGGCATTTTCCCCGACGGTCACGTAGATCGCATTCATGGTAAATGCTGTGCATGTCAGCTAAATCCTAAATTACCTTTAAAAGATTGTTATAGTGCGCAAAGCTATAACCCGGCTTGCATTGGGGCGGCAGGTAGCCTAGTGGTTAGAGAGTTGGACTAGTAACCGAAAGGTTGCAAGATCGAATCCCAGAGCTGACAAGGTCAAAATCTGTCGTTCTGCCCCTAAACAAGGCAGTTAACCCACTGTTCCTAGGCCGTCATTGAAAATAAGAATTTGTTCTTAACTGACTTGCCTAGTAAAATACAATTTAAAAAAATTGACACCCAGCCTTAAGTCTCTGGATCTGTCATAATGACAGACTTACCAAGTCCACGGCTAGCTCTGGCGAGACTCCTTGGTCAACCAGGCCAAGCAGTTTACAATGTTTAACCATTGTATTGGTGACAAAAATAAATAAAAAGGAAACAAAAGAAGTCATGCCAAAGCTAAATGTTTAACTAAACAAACTCAGGGAAGGCCCTGCCATGCCGAGTTGCTTCTGTCCACCTCTCTCTCACTGATTGCCGATTACAACACCTGTGTAATCAACACTTATCAAGCCCGGCACAGCACCTGGTCCGTTTGCTGCCGCCACCTAGGGATGGGGGCAGTGGTGGAAAAAGTACCTAATTGTCATAGTTGAGTAAAAGTAAAGATACCTTAATAGAAAATTACTCAAGTAAAAGCGGAAGTCACCCAGTAAAATACTAATTCTTATTCTCCATATCCCCAGATTCCTACCACAAGTTCTGAACCTCTTCACCTGGATCATCGCAGCTAGCTAGCTGCTATCCGATTGGCTTTTTCTGGCTAACGTCTCTGTCCCAAAGCAAGCACCAATTAGCCTGGAGCTAGCCTATGCTATGCCCATTTCCCGGCTAGCTGAAAAGGTCCATCACCCACTCCTTGGGCTACAATACCTATTTCGCCAATTGGCCTTGACCCCTTTTATTGACGATACGGAGCCCCGCCGATCCTGCATGACATCCTGCCAACGTCATCCGCCCAAGGGTTTTTTTCAACAGGCTCACCCGTCGCGACATCCCCTGAATGCCCGCCTGCTAGCCACAGCCCGCTAGCTGTCCAGAGCACACCGGACTGTTAGCTGAAGAAGTCCATCAGCCAATTTTTGGGGGGTACTATACCTATTTTGCCAATTGGCCTGGACCCTTTTACTACACGGAGCCCTGCTGATCCATCACGAATGATCTGCCGATAACTGCACGAAGGGGCTACAACTTACTTCTTTCGTTTCGACGTCCATCTAAGGCCCTTCTGCTAGCCTGCTAACCCTGGCCCGCTAGCTGTCTGAATCGCTCATCCAGCTCGCCCAGCTACTCACTGGCCCCAATGATCACTTGGCTACGCATGCCTCACCTTAATGTCAGTATGCCTTGTCCATTTCAGTTTTGGTTAGTAATTATTGCCTTATTTCATTGTGGAGCCTCTAGCCCTGCTCAATACGCCTTAGCTAACCCTTTAATTCCACCTCCCACACATGCGGTGACCACACCTGGTTTAAATGATGCTTCTAGAGACAATAGATCTCTCATCGTCACTCAATGCATAGGTTTACCTCCACTGTATTCACATCCTACCATACCTTTGTCTGTGCATTATGCCTTGAATCTATTCTACCGTGCCTAGACACCTGCTCCTTTTACTCTCTGTTCCGAATGTACTAGACGACCAGTTATTTTAACCTTTAGCCGCACCCTTATCCTACTGCTCCTCTGTTCCTCTCATGATGTAGAGGTTAACCCAGGCCCTGCAGTGCCTAGCTCCACTCCCATTCCCCAGGCACTCTCATTTGTTGACTTCTGTAAATGTGAAAGCCTTGGTTTCATGCATGTTAACATTAGAAGCCTCCTCTCTAAGTTTGTTTTATTCACTGCTTTAGCACACTCTGCCAACCCAGATGTCCTAGCCGTGTCTAAATCCTGGTTTAGGAAGGCCACCAAAAATCCAGAAATTTCCATCCCTAACTATTACATTTTCCGACAAGATAGAACTGCCAACAAAGGGGTGGAGTTGCAATCTACTGCAGAGATAGCCTGCAGAGTTCTGTTATACTATCCAGGTCTGTGCACAAGGTCTGTGCCCAAACAACTTGAGCTTCTACTTTTAAAAATCCACCCTTCCAGTCTCTCAACGTTGCCGCTTGTTATAGACCCCCTTCTGCACCCAGTTGTGCCCTGGACACCATATGTGAACTGATTGCCCCCCATCTGTCTTCAGAGCTCGTGCTGTTAGGTGACCTAAACTGGGACGTGCTTAACACCCCGGCCATCCTACAATCTAAGCTTGATGCCCTCAATCTCACACAAATCATCAAGGAACCTACCAGGTACAACCCCAAATCCGTAAACACGGGCACCCTCAAAGATATCATCCTGACCAACCTGCCCTCCAAATACTCCTCTGCTGTCTTCAACCAGGATCTCAGCGATCACTGCCTCATTGCCTGGGTCTGTAATGGATCTGCGGTCAAACAACCACCCCTCATCACTGTCAAACGCTCAGCGAGCAGGCCTTTCTAACCGACCTGGCCCGGGTATCCTGGAAGGATATTGACCTCATGCCCCATTCAAAAACTTTAGAACCAGGAACAGATATAGCCCTTGGTTCACTCCAGACCTGACTGCCCTTGACCAACACAAAAACATCCTGTGGCGTACTGCACTAGCTTCGAATATCCCCCCAATATGCAACTTTTCAGGGAAGTTAGGAACCAATATACACAGGCAGTTAGGAAAGCAAAGCCTACATTTTTCAAACAGAAATTTGCATCCTGTATCACAAACTCCAAAAGGTTCTGGGACACTGTAAAGTCCATGGAGAATAAGAGTACCTCCTCCCAGCTGCCCACTGCACTGAGGATAGGAAACACTGTCACCACCGATAAATCCATGAGAATTGAAAATTTCAATAAGCATTTTTCCATGGCTGGCCTTGCTTTCCACCTGGCTACCCCTACCCCGGTCAACAGCCCTGCACCCCCCACAGCAACTTGCCCAAGCCCCCCCAATTCTCTTTCACCCAAATCCGATAGCTGATGTTCTGAAAGAGCTGCAAAATCTGGACCCCTACAAATCAGCCGGATTAGACAATCTGGACCCTCTCTTTCAAAAATGATTCGCCAAAAATTGTTGTAACCCCTATTACTAGCCTGTTCAACCTCTTTTTTGTATCGTCTGAGATCCCCAAAGATTGGAAAGCTGCCGTGGTCATCCCCCTCTTCAAAGGGGGACACACTCTAGACACAAATTGCTACATACCTATTTCTATACTACTCTTCCTTTCTAAGGTCTTCAAAAGCGAAGTCAACAAACAGATCACCGGCCATTTCGAGATCCCCAAAGATTGGAAAGCTGCCGTGGTCATCCCCCTCTTCAAAGGGGGACACACTCTAGACCCAAACTGTTATAGACCTATATCCACCCTGCATTGCTTTTCTAAAATCTTCAAAAGCCAAGTTAATAAAGAGATCACCGACCATTTCGAATCCCACCGTACCTTCTCCACTATGCAATCTGGTTTCCGAGCTGGTCATGGGTGCACCTCAGCCACGCTCAAGGTCCTAAACGATATCATAACCGCCATCGATAAGAGACAATACTGTGCAGCTGTATTCATCAACCTGGCCAAGGCTTTCGACTCTGTGAATCACCACATTCTTATCGGCAGACTCAACAGCCTTTGTTTCTCAAATGACTGCCTCGCCTGGTTCACCAACTACTCAGACAGAGTTCAGTGTGTCAAATAGGAGGACCTGTTGTCCGGACCTCTGGCAGTCTCTATGGGGGTGCCACAGGGTTCAATTCTCGGGCCGACTCTTTTCTCTGTATACATCAATGATGTTGCTCTTGCTACTGGTGATTCTCTGATCCACCTCTACGCAGACGACACCATTTTATATACTTCTGGCCCTTCTTTGGACACTGTGTTAATTAACATCCAGACGAGCTTCAATGCCATACAACTCTCCTTCCGTGGCCTCTAACTGCTCTTAAATGCAAGTAAAACTAAATGCATGCTCTTCAAACGATTGCTGCCCACACCTGCCCGCCCATCCGGCATAACTACCATGGACGGTTCTGACTTTGAAAATATAACTACAAATACCTAGGTGTCTGGTTAGACTGTAAACTCTCCTTCCAGACTCACGTTAAGCATCTCCAATACAAAATTAAATCTAGAATCGGCTTCCTATTTCGCAACAAAGCCTCCTTCACTCACGCTGCCAAACATACCCTCGTAATACTGACCATCCTACCGATCCTTGACTTTGGCGATGTCATTTACAAAATAGCCTCCAACAATCTACTCGGAAAATTTGATGCAGTCTATCACAGTGGCATCCGTTTTGTCACCAAAGCCCCATATACTACCCACCACTGTGACCTGCATGCTCTCGTTGGCTGGCCCTCGCTACATATTTGTCGCCAAACCCACTGTCTCCAGGTCATCTACAAGTCTTTGCTATGTAAAGCCCCGCCTTATCTCAGCTCACTGGTCACCATAGCAGCACCCACCCGTAGCACGTGCTCCAGCAGGTATATCTCACTGATCACCCCCAAAGCCTATTCCTCCTTTGACCGCCGTCCGTCCAGTTCTCTGCTGCCAATGACTGGAACGAACTGCAAAAATCACTGAAGCTGGAGACTCATATCTCCCTCATTAACTTTAAGCACCAGCTGTCAGAGCAGCTCACAGATCACTGTACCTGTACAAAGCCCATCCAACTACCTCATCCCCTATACTGATATTTATTGTATTTATTTTGCTCCTTTGCACTCCAGTATCTCTACTTGCACACTCATCTTCTGCACATCTATCACTCCAGTGTTTAATTGCTATATTGTAATTATTTCGCCACTATGGCCTATATATTGCCTTACCTCCCTTATCTTACCCCATTTGCACACACTATACTGTATATAGTGCCACTGACACGGCCCGCTACCAAAACCTGCGGGCTCTCCTTCCCAAACCTGCGGGCTCTCCGACTACAGCTCAGGATTTAACCCCATAGTACCCTCCAAACTCGTCATCAAGCTCGAGACCCTGGGTCTCGACCCCGCCCTGTGCAACTGGGTCCTGGACTTCCTGACGGGCCGCCCCCAGGTAGTGAGTGTAGGTAACAACATCTCCACCCCGCTGATCCTCAACACTGGGGCCCCACAAGGGTGCGTTCTGAGCCCTCTCCTGTACTCCCTGTTCACCCACGACTGCGTGGCCATGCACGCCTCCAACTCAATCATCAAGTTTGCGGACGACACTACAGTGGTAGGCTTGATTACCAACAACGACGAGACGGCCTACAGGGAGGAGGTGAGGGCCCTCGGAGTGTGGTGCCAGGAAAATAACCTCACACTCAACGTCAACAAAACAAAGGAGATGATTGTGGACTTCAGGAAACAGCAGAGGGAGCACCCCCCTATCCACATTGACGGGTCAGTAGTGGAGAAGATGGAAACTTTTAAGTTCCTCGGTGTACACATCACGGACAAACTGAATTGGTCCACCCACACAGACAGCGTTGTGAAGAAGGCGCAGCAGCCACGACTCTTCAACCTCAGGAGGCTGAAGAAATTCGGCTTGTCACCAAAAACACTGACAAACTTCTACAGATGCACAATCGAGAGCATCCTGTCGGGCTGTATCACCGCCTGGTACGGCAACTGCTCCGCCCACAACCGTAAGGCTCTCCAGAGGGTAGTGAGGTCTGCACAACGCATCACCGGGGGCAAACTACCTGCTCTCCAGGACACCTACACCACCCGATGTCACAGGAAGGCCATAAAGATCATCAAGGACAACAACCACCCAAGCCACTGCCTGTTCACCCCGCTATCATCCAGAAGGCGAGGTCAGTACAGGTGCATCAAAGCAGGGACCGAGAGACTGAAAAACAGCTTCTATCTCAAGGCCATCAGACTGTTAAACAGCCACCACTAACATTTAGCGGCCACTGCCAACATACTGACTCAACTCCAGCCACTTTAATAATGGGAATTGATGGAAATTATGTAAAAATGTACCACTAGCCACTTTAAACAATGCCACTTAATATAATGTTTACATACCCTACATTACTCATCTCATATGTATATGTATATACTGTACTCTATATCATCTACTGCATCTTGCCATCTTTATGTAATACATGTATCACTAGCCACTTTAAACTATGCCACTTTATGTTTACATACCCTACATTACTCATCTCATATGTATATACTGTACTCTATACCATCTACTGCATCTTGCCTATGCCGTTCTGTACCATCACTCATTCATATATCTTTATGTACATATTCTTTATCCCTTTACACTTGTGTGTATAAGGTAGTAGTTGTGGAATTGTTAGGTTAGATTACTTGTTGGTTATTACTGCATTGTCGTAACTAGAAGCACAAGCATTTCGCTACACATCTGCTAACCATGTGTATGTGACAAATACAATTTGATTGATTTGATTTGATTTGATATAGACCTTTTCTATTGTATTATTGACTGCATGTTTGTTTATTCCATGTGTATCTCTGTGTTGTTGTTTGTGTCGCACTGCTTTGCTTTGTTTTGGCTAGGTCGCAGTTGTAAATGAGAATTGTTCTCAACTAGCCCACCTGGTTAAATAAAGGTGAAATAAAAAATAAAAAAATAAAACTTGAATAAAAGTCTAAAATTATTTGGTTTTCACTATACTTAAGTATCAAAAGTACATTTAATTGCTGAAATATACTTAAGTATCAAAAGTAAAAGAAAAAGTATAAATCATTTCAAATTCCTTATATTAAGCTAATCAGACGGCACCCTTTTCTTGTTTTTTTTTAAATTTATGTATAGCCAGGGGCACACTCCAACACTCAGACATCATTACAGATAGCCAGGGGCACACTCCAACACTCAGACATCATTACAGATAGCCAGGGGCACACTCCAACACTCAGACATAATTTACAGATAGCCAGGGGCACACTCCAACACTCAGACATCATTACAGATAGCCAGGGGCACACTCCAACACTCAGACATCATTACAGATAGCCAGGGGCACACTCCAACACTCAGACATAATTTACAAACTAAGCATTTGTGTTTAGTGAGTCTGCCAGATCAGAGGCAGTAGGAATGACAAGGGATGTTCTCTTGATAAGTGTGTGAATTGGACCATTTTCCTGCCCTGCTAAGTTTTAAAAATGTAAGTAGTACTTTTGGGTGTCAGGGAAAATGTATGGAGTAAAAAATACATTATTTTCTTTAGGAATGTAGTGAAGTAAAAGTAAAAGTTGTCCAAAATATCAATAGTAAAGTAAAGTACAGATACTCAAAAAAACTACTTAAGTACTACTTTACTTTACACCACTAGATGGGGGAGTGTGGAAGTGGAAGTATAGTGACTTGCACCTAAACCGAACTAACCTCCATTAGTAACACTAGCAAGACATAGATATAGTTCATCTTGCATAATCTTGTATGTGGCTGCGCTCACCATGGTCCATTACCATGTGAAGATAACGTAACATGACTTCAGAGGGATTTTGAGGGATTTTTTGATTTGATTTGATTTTGAGGGAGAAGTGTTCCATTCCACATTGTACTAATTGTATCGTAAGACTTCATCTGGCCACCGTACCGACACACTTTGACAAATCATACTATACATGCTGTAACTGAAGAAAGTCTACTTCACCCAAATGAAAAAATGTGCCTCAATAAAAAGGGACGAGGAGTCTTTCCAGCATAAGCCACAGTCACATTTACCCCAAACTCTCAAAAGTGCTGAGCTGTTGAGTGGATTAGTGAGCTTAAAGGGGCTCTTTAATTCAGTCCTAACCTGTGGGGAGACTAATAGTGGGGAGTTGTAATGATCTTAATCCTCTTAAGGCCTTCATTTCATTGAGAGCACTCCCCGGCGTATACTTCAAAAGTAATCAAATGTCAAAGTTTATGATACGCTAATTATTATAGGTCAGACATGGCGGTAGTGTATTCTGAGTCCACCTGCTGAATGAACCAATAGCCCAATACCAGGTGTGCATTCTACTCTTGATCACAGAAACCTGTTCACATACATGTGCATGTTCATACTGTGTACCTTAGCCTGGGTTCCAATAATGATGAGTTTGTCAACACAATACAACCCCAAATTAGAGGTGTAAAAATGACCACCTTTACTTTCCAAAGAGCCAATTTTTAACTGGACTGATATTTAAACAGTCAACAATCAGCCCACTTCTAAGGTTGAGGATATACATTAATACGATGTGTAATTATTAGGAAAGACAACATGTTGAAGTACCACCCCATTGTACAGCCACACATGACCTTTTAGTTACTCTAATCAGCCATGCATCAGAATTTAGCCTTTGGTTCATGTGTAAATCTCCCACAGCCTGCATTTTCCACTATATTATCTGAGACAAGATAAAAGGAAATGGGAACAGAGACAATAATGGGATCGAGGCTCACAGTAAGTCACCAGTGATACGTAAACACAGCCAAGTGAGAGTTATACTTGACTGTATTTCCCCGTTTATTCTCACCTGCTGTGTACACCCCCCTTTTTCTGAGTACCATCTTCTAACCCGTTATCTTTCCCCAGAGGACCCAGGTGTGTTTAAAAAATAATGTTGATATAAGATGGTGGGTGCAATGAGAGACTTTTGAACTGAGGCAATAACACAGTGTTGTTTTTCCGGCATCAGTCTTGAAAACAAGATAGTCAATAGACAGATATGGATAACCTCAGGGTTTGTAATTTTCTATCCTACTGACAGGCAGGTGACAAACTAACACGGAGTTGTAACATACGGCTAGTAATAAAAAAGGGGGATACAGAATGAAAAATGTGTGATTTTGTTAAGTTTTGTGGTTCTGGTTGCCTGCTAGGAGCTGCTCTATTGGGAATATACAAGTGATTGATTGAGGTGGGTTGCAGCATAAAAAAGCGACATATTTTCCTCTTGTACATAATGGATCCATGTGCATTTGGAAAGTACTCAGACCTCTTGACCTTTTCCACATTTTGTATCGTTACAGCCTTATTCTCAAATGTATTAAATTGTTTTTTTCCCCTCCCTCATCAATCTACGCACAATACCCCATAATGACAAAGCAAAAACAGGTTTTTAGAATATATTTAACATTTATTTAATAAAATAAACTGAAATATCACATTTGCATAAGTATTCAGACCCTTTACTCAGTACTTTGTTGATGCACCTTTGGCAGCAGTTACAGCCTTGAGTCTTAGGTGTGACGCTACAATTTTTGTATTTTTTATTTATCCTTTATTTTACCAGGTAAGTTGACTGAGAACACATTCTCATTTGCAGCAACGACCTGGGGAATAGTTACAGGGGAGAGGAGGGGGATGAATGAGCCAATTGTAAACTGGGGATTATTAGGTGACCGTGATGGTTTGAGGGCCAGATTGGGAATTTAGCCAGGACACCGGGGTTAACACCCCTACTCTTACGATAAGTGCCATGGGATCTTTAATGACCTCAGAGAGTCAGGACACCCGTTTAACGTCCCATCCGAAAGGGTGGGACACAGCTGTATTTGGCGAGTTTCTCCCATTCTTCTCTGCAAATCCTCTCAAGTTCTGTCAGATTGGATGGGGAGCGTCGCTGCACAGCTATTTTCAGGTCTCTCCAGAGATATTCTGGAGAGACCTGCCAGAGGTCTGGACAACAGGACCTCCGATTTGACACACTGAACTCTGTCTGAGAAGTAGTTGCTGAAGCAGGCGAGGCAGTCATTTGAGATACCAAGGCTGTTGAGTCTGCCAATAAGAATGTGGTGATTGACAGAGTCAAAAGCCTTGGCCAGGTCGATGAATACAGCTGCACAGTATTGTCTCTTATCGATGGCGGTTATGATATCGTTTAGGACCTTGAGCGTGGCTGAGGTGCACCCATGACCAGCTCGGATACCAGATTGCATAGCGGAGAAGGTACGGTGGGATTCGAAATGGTCGGTGATCTCTTTATTAACTTGGCTTTTGAAGATTTTAGAAAAGCAATGCAGGGTGGATATAGGTCTATAACAGTTTGGGTCTAGAGTGTGTCCCCCTTTGAAGAGGGGGATGACCACGGCAGCTTTCCAATCTTTGGGGATCTCAGACGATACAAAAAAGAGGTTGAACAGGCTAGCAATAGGGGTTGCAGGGGATAATAGGGGATACTTTTAGAAAGAGAGGGTCCAGATTGTCTATCCCAGCTGATTTGTAGGGAACCCTACAAATCAGCTGGGATAGACAATCTGGGGGGGGGGGGGAGTTGGGGCAATTTGCTGCAAGGGGTGCTGAGATGTTGGCCAGGTAGAGGTAGCCAGGTGGAAAGCATGGCCAGCCGTGGAAAAATGCTTATTGAAATTATCGGTGGTGACAGTGTTTCCTATCCTCAGTGCAGTGGGCAGCTGGGAGGAGGTGCTCTTATTCTCCATGGACTTTAGTGTTTCAAAACCTTTTGAAATTAGTGCTACAGGAAGCAAATTTCTGTTTGAAAAAGCTAACCTTAGCATTCCTAACTGACTGAGTATATTGGTTCCTGACTTCCCTGAAAAGTTGCATATCGCGGTGGCTGTTTGATGCTAATGCAGTACGCCACAGGATGTTTTTGTGCTGGTCAAGAGCGATCACGTCTGGGGTGAACCAAGGGCTATATCTGTTCTTAGTTCTACATTTTTTGAATGGGGCATGCTTATTAAAGACGGAGAGGAAAGCACTTTTGAAGAGCAACCAGGCATCCTCTACTGACGGGATGAGGTCAATATCCTTCCAGGATACCCGGGCCAGGTTGATGAGAAAGGCCTGCTCGCTGAAGTGTTTTAGGGAGCGTTTGACAGTGATGAGGGGTGGTTGTTTGACCACGGACCCAGTACGTAAGCAGGCAATGAGGCAGGGATCGCTGAGATCCTGGTTGAAGACAGCAGAGGTGTATTTAGAGGGCAGGTTGGTCAGGATGATATCTAAGAGGGTTCTCATGGTTATGGATTTAGGGTTGTACCTGGTAGGATCCTTGATAATTTGTGTGAGATTGAGGGCACCTAGCTTAGAATGTAGTATGGTCGGGGTGTTAAGCATGTCCCAGTTTAGGTCACCTAACAGTACGAACTCTGAAGATAGATGGGGCGATCAATTCACATATGGTGTCCAGGGCACAACTTGGCCCCGGGGGTCTATAACAAGCGGCAACGGTGAGAGACTTGTTTCTGGAAAGGTGGATTTTTAAAAGTAGAAGCTCGAGTTGTTTGGGCACAGACCTGGATAGTATAACAGAACTCTGCAGGCTATCTCTGCAGTAGATTGCAACTCCACCCCTTTGGCAGTTCTATCTTGTCCGAAAATGTTATAGTTAGGGATGGAAATTTCAGGATTTTTGGTGGCCTTCCTAAGCCAGGATTTAGACACGGCTAGAACATCTGGGTTGCAGAGTGTGCTAAAGCAGTGAATAAAACAAACTTAGGGAGGAGGCTTCTAATGTTAACATGCATGAAACCAATACTTTTAAGTTTACAGAAGTCAACAAATGAGAGTGCCTGGGGAATGGGAGTGATGCTGGGGGCTGCAGGTTCTGGGTTAACCTCTAAATCACGAGAGGAACAAAGGAGGAGAAGGAAGAGTATGGCTAAAGGCTATAAGAACTAGTGCGTTCGGAACAGAGAGTAAAAGGAGCAGATTTCTGGGCGCAGAAGATTAGATTCAAGGCATAATGTACAGACAAGGGTATGGTAGGATGTGAGTACAGTGGAGGTAAGCCTAGGCATTGAGTGACGATGAGAGAAATTTTGTCTCTAGAGGCACCTTTAAGCCAGGTGCGGTCACCGCATGTGTAGGGGGTGGAACATGCTAAGGCATATTGAGCAGGGTTTGAGGCTCTACAGTGAAATAAGACATAAATTACTAACCAAAACAGCAATAGACAAGGCATATTGACATTAGGGAGAGGCATGTGTAGCCGAGGGATCTTAGGATCCAATGAGTAGCTAGTCGAGCTGGAGGCACGGCGATTCAGACAGCTAGCAGGCCGGGGCTAGCAGCAGGCTAGCAGATGGGCCTCAGGGGGACGTCGCAACGGGAGAGTCTGTTGAATCCCCCTCGGACGGTTACGTCGGCAGACCAGTCGTGATGGATTGGCGGGGCTCCGTGTCGGTCACAAAGGGTCCATGGCTAATTGGCAGAAGAGGTATTGTAGCCCAGGAATTATCTGATGGAATTCTTCGGCTAGCCCGGAGAAGGGTCTAGCTCGAGGCTAGCTCCAGGCTAACTGGTGCTTGCTTCGGGACAGAAACCAGATCGGACGGTTACGTCAGTAAACCAGCCATGATGGATCGGCTGGGCTCCATGTCGGCAGCAAAGGGGCCAGGCCAATTGGCAAAAGAGGTAATTGAAGCTTAGGGATTGCTTGATGGAATCTCTTTGGCTAGCCGGGAGATGGGCCTAGCTCGAGGCTAGCTCCAGGCTAACTGGTGCATGCTTCGGGACAGAGACGTTAGACAGGAGTAGACACTCGGATAGCAGCAAGCTAGCTGCGATGATCCGGAGTAAAGGTTCAGAGCTTGCGGTAGGAATCCGGAGATGTGGTAGAGAAAAGCAGTCCGATATGCTCTGGGTAGATATTGCGCTGTGCAGTCTGGCAAGAGTTTCCCGGGCTGAGGCTTGTAGTCCGAGTTAACGGTGATGACCGCTAGCTGTGGCTAACTGACTACTAGCTAGTAGCTAGTTACCTGGCTAGCTTCTGACGGGTGAGGCGGGTTGCAGGACAGTATGTTCAGTCTGTAGATGGAAAATGAGATTGAAAAAAATAATAGAAATATATACGAAGAAAAACGATATATACAAGGGTCGGGACAAGACAATCAAAACAGACACACCCAATGCTACGCCATCTTGGAGTGAGCGAAACCCAGGAAACGTTGTAATTGCACCCTGGACGTAAGTTGAGGCCAATCTACCACTGATTTCACTTTTCCAGGATCCACTTGGACATTTCCCTCAGTGATGACATAACCCAGAAAGGAGATTGTAGAGCGGTGGTACTCACACTTCTCTTCTTTCACAAACAATTGGTTCTCAAGGAGGCGCTGAAGGATTTGTCTGACATGAATAACGTGTTATTGGGCAGACCGGGAAAAAAACAGGATGTCGTCAAGGTAGACGAACATGAAGCAGTTTAGCATGTCCTGGAGAACATCGTTTACCAGAGCCTGGAAGACAGCTGGTGAGTTCAAACAGCATGACCTGGTACTCATAATGTCCACTGGCTGTGTTGAATGCTGTCTTCCACTCATCTCCTTCGCGTATCCGAACCAGGTGGCAGGCATTCCGAAGGTCCAGTGTGGAAAAAATGTTGGCCCCCTGGAGAGGTTCGAAGGCCGAGGAGAGGAGTGGAAGGGGGTAACGATTGCCTTACTGAAGACCTCCAGGAGGTCATGGTTCCCAGCGGGGATGGCAGACACATCTGTGGCTTTGCTTACATCCTGAGGGGGACGTCTCAAGGACGGTTGTGCCGCTTTTAGGCAATGAGAATGACAAAATGGGCTCCAACCCAGGATGGAGATCGTGGTCCAGTCAATAACAGCATTGTGTTTCTGGAGCCAAGAAAATCACAAAACCACAGGAACATGGCGGGAAATTGATGAGGAGGAACTGTTTGGTCTCACTGTGGTTTCCTGATACCCGTATATAAATGGGCACAGTGCTATGGGTGACTCTTCCAATAGAGCGGCCGTCCAGTGCCCTTGCATCCACGGGGACAGAGAAGTTGAGTGGGAAAACCTAATTCATAAACCATGGTAGCGTCCATAAAACTCTCATCAGCCCCAGAGTCAATGAGCACCCGGAGAAACTTAGACTGGTCTCCCCACAGCAGAATCACAAAAAAGGTGGACAGGTGATGGAAGTTAGGGGACTCCCAGTCTGGCTTACCAGAGTACTTGTACCCACTAAAGAAAAGGGCTTCTTAACTGGGCAAGTGGCTTTATAATGTCCCGCCCCTCCACAGTACAGACAACAGTTAGAATTCAGCCTATGTGAGCGTTTCCCAACCAATTACCTAGCTCTTCCCAGTTGCATGGGCTCAGGAGTATCCAACTCACCTGTCGCCGATGATTCTCTGGGAATCTCGGGTGTTTTCGGCTCTCCTCGGAAATACCAACTTCCGGGATTTCCGGATTCCTTCGGACAGGCACCAGCACTAGCAGACGAACGAGTGTTCCTGAGACCCAACCTCTTCTCACACCGGCGTTCTCGTAGGCGCCCATCAATCCTAATCACCAGGGCGATGAGGGAATCGAGGTCCCATGGTATTTCCCGAGCTGCGAGCTCATCCTTTATCCCCTCCGACAGTCCGTGGAGATGGGTGTCAAACAGAGCCTCCGGATTCCAGGAACTCTCGGCGGCCAATGTGCGAAAATCTATTGCATAGTCTGGCACATCACGAGAGTTCTGATGAACCTGCAGTAGTTTTCGAGCCGCCTCCCTCCCGGGCACTGGAGAATCGAAAACCTTCCTCACTTCCTCCATGAATTCCTCCAGGCTATGGCACACAGCGGATTGCTGCTCCCACACAGCCGTTGCCCAGGAGAGCGCCCTTCTGGACATTAGTGTGATTAAATACGCTGTCTTCGATCGGTCCGACGAGAACGAAGAGGGCGGGAGTTAAAAAAATGAGGGAGAACTGGGAAAGGAATGCCCGGCAGGTACCAGGATTGCCTGCATAACGCTCCGGAGGAGGTAAGCGGGGTTCTCGTGGAGCCAGGGTAGGTTGAACAAATCCACTAGTAGTAGAAAGGTTACTGGGTGGTTGGGAGGTCTCAGAGGTGGCAGACTGCCTATGAGCTAACTTACTGATTTGCTCCATTATAACCTCGTGGCATTCCGTCAGGGAACGAATCCCTTCCAAAAGGTCCAGCAGTAGCTCCTTATGTCTCCCAATGGTGGCTCCCTGCAGGGCGACAGCGTGACGGAGCTGGTCCTAGTCTGCTGTGTCTGTCATGGTCAGTTCGTACTATAAAGGCACAAGGCGAGACCCAAATGCAGACACAGGAGGCAGATGGTTGAGCTGTGATATTTATTATACCAAAAGGGGTAGGAAAAGGCAGGTCGGAGACAGGCGAGAGTTCATAAACCATGTCAGAGTCCAAACAGTACCAGGGGATAGGCAGGCTCGAGGTCAGGACAGGCAAGGGTTCAGTGAACAGGTCCGAGTCCAAACAGTACAAGGGAATAGGCAGGCTCGAGGTCAGAACAGGCAGAGTGGTCAGGCAGGCAGATTTGGTGTCAGGACAGGCAAGGGTCAAAATCAGGAGGACTAGGAAAAAACAGAGACTGGGAAAAATACGAGCTAGGAGAGATGTTGGTTGACTTGACAAAACAAGACGAACTGGCACAGAGAGACAGGAAACATAGGGATAAATACACCGGAGATAATAAGCGACACCTGGAGGGGGTGTAGACAATCACAAGGACAGGTGAACCAGATCAGGGTGTGACAAAGAAGGAAAGAAATTCCACAAATTAACTTTTAACAAGGCACATCTGTTAATTGAATTCCATTTCAGGTGACTACTGGTTGAAGCTGGTTGAGAGAATGCCAAGAGTGTGCAAAGCTGTCATCAACATAGATGGTGGCAACTTTGAAGGATCTAAAATCTAAAATATACTTTGATTTGTTTAACACTTTGTTGGTTACTACATGATTCCATATTTGTTATTTGACAGTTTTGATGTCTTCACACCCTCGACAACTATTGTGATTATTATTATTTGACCATGCTGGTCATTTATGAACATTTGAACATCTTGACCATGTTCTGTTATAATCTCCACCCATCACAGCCAGAAGAGGACTGGCCACCCCTCATAGCCTGGTACCTCTCTAGGTTTCTTCCTAGGTTTTGGCCTTCTAGGGAGTTTTTCCTACCCATGTGAGAGACGCAGACTCGGTCACAACCTTTAAGTCTTTACTGAAGACTCATCTCTTCAGTGGGTCATATGATTGAGTGTAGTCTGGCCCAGGAGTGTGAAGTTGAACAGAAAGTCTCTGGAGCAACGAACTGCCCTTGCTGTCTCTGCCTGGCCGGTTCCCCTCTCTCCACTGGGATTCTCTGCCTCTAACCCTATTACAGGGGCTGAGTCACTTGCTTACTGGTGCTCTTTCATGCCGTCCCTAGGAGGAGTGCGTCACTTGAGTGGGTTGAGTCACTGACGTGCTCTTCCTGTCTTGGGTTGTGCCGTGGCGTAGATCTTTGTGGGCTATACTCGGCCTTGTCTCAGGATGGTATGTTGGTGGTTGAAGATATCCCTCTAGTGGTGTGGGGGCTGTGCTTTGGCAAAGTGGGTGGGGTTATATCCTTCCTGTTTGGCCCTGTCCGGGGGTATCATCGGATGGGGCCACAGTGTCTCCTGACCCCTCCTGTCTCAGCCTCCAGTATTTATGCTGCAGTAGTTTATGTGTCGGGGGGCTAGGGTCAGTCTGTTATATCTGGAGTACTTCTGTCTTATCCGGTGTCCTGTGTGAATTTAAGTATGCTCCCTCTAATTCTCTCTTTCTTTCTTTCTCTCTCTCGGAGGACCTGAGCCCTAGGACCATGCCTCAGGACTACCTGGCATGATGACTCCTTGCTGTCCCCAGTCCACCTGGCCGTGCTGCTGCTCCAGTTTCAACAGTTCTGCCTGTGGCTATGGAACCCTGACCTGTTCACCGGACGTGCTACCTGTCCCAGACCTGCTGTTTTCAACTCTCTAGAGACAGCAGGAGCGATAGAGATACTCTTAATGATCGGCTATGAAAAGCCAACTGACATTTACTCCTGAGGTGCTGACTTGCTGCACCCTCAACAACTACTGTGATTATTATTATTTTATGAACATTTGAACATCTTGGCCATGTTCTGTTATAATCTCCACCCGGCACAGCCAGAAGAGGACTGGCCACCCCTCATAGCCTGGTTCCTCTCTAGGTTTCTTCCTAGGTTTTGGCCTTTCTAGGGAGTTTTTCCTAGCCACCGTGCTTCTACACCTGCATTGCTGGCTGTTTGGAGTTTTAGGCTGGGTTCCTGTACAGCACTTTCAGCACATATCAGCTGATGTAAGAAGTGCTATATAAATGAATTAGATTTGATTAGATTTGATTCACTCTTATTCTACAATGTAGAAAATAGTAAAAATAAAGAAAAACTCTTGAATGAGTAGGTGTGTTCAAACTTTTGACTGGTACTGTATGTAAATAAGGGATTTATTTTGTTTTATTTTTAATACATTTGCAATATATTAAACCTGTTTTTGCTTTGTCATTATGGGGTATTGTGTGTAGATTGATGGGGGGGGGGGGACATTTCATAATAAAGCTGTAACATATCAAAATGTGAAAAATGTCAAGGGGTCTGATATGATATTTAAAAATTTAATTTTTAAAGGAAATTTAAAACTAGTAGTGTATTTGAGGTTTAAAAAGGCTTCTGAAATTTCAGACTTGATTTTCACTTTACAAAAAATGTATCAACCCCTGCCAAAATCTCCATGAATTATCCACACAATAATTCACATTACCTGTTGCTGCAGGATTATTTTCCTGCTGTGAGAAACTGATCATATCTGTATTTGTAGGCTAAACTCTGGTTTCCTGTGGTAATAATATCTAAACCAATACTTTCCCGTGTAAAAAAACCTATTGTATAAAAAATAGAGCAGCAGCCATGACTGAGCATAGAGCAGCAGCCATGACATACCATATAATTTGTGAATAACAGGTGAGAGGAATTTGCTGCTTTGCTGTGAGGTGCTTACCGATGTAGGATCTTAATTTGAGCCCCTTTACTTCAGCAGGAATATAATCCTGCAGCAGCAAAAAAAAAATGGAATTGTGTGCATTATAATGAATGGATTTTTATTTGTAGGGGTTGATATATTTTTCATTTGAGCAAATCAAGTCTGATATTTTAAAGAGGAAATTATTAACTTTAGAAGCTTTTTAAAACCTCAAATACACTACAAGTTTGCATTTCCTGCCGTGCAGGAAATTTCTCAGCAACAAAAGAGTGATCAAATTAAGATCCTATACATCTGTACTTGTTGAATTTCTCCCTGATATGATGCAGGCCCACAGGGAATGTGGTCTAGCTGGGAGAAAAACAATAACAATGGAAGGAAGATAGATGAGCAAGAGCTAAAAAATGTATAGATGGGAGGGTCTGGATGGGTTCTTAATAACGTGAGATTAAAGTTAGATTAGGGAAGGAGGTTCAGCAGATAGTGAAACTGAACCTTGAATATATTGTGATAGAAGAGACGTGATGCGCAGATAGGTAAGGAGAGATAGCTGAGTTAGAGCTTTGGAGAAACAGAGGTGGGTAACGAGAAAAAAATAGATTAGAGTAGAGATTGGGTGGATGGGAGGAGGTGGGAGAGAAGTCTCAAGTGAATATATGTTTGTCTGTGAACAAGAGACAGAAGGAGGAGGTAAATTGCCTTTAAAGTGGGAATTTGGAGTAGACAAAGACCCTAGTTGATTATTGTTTAGATTATAGGTAAGGCATGTCAGCAAGGAAGAGAATTGAGAGCTGAGAGGGAAGTATTGAGAGATACCCTGTCAAATTGGTGTCGTACACCTGCATTCATTGCTGATATGGAATAATTTATTGTCAGAGTCAATAGATTTCTGCATTTTGTCTGAAGTATCCCTAGACTCTTTACCTTTTGCAATCCATATAATCCTGAACTTTGACAACAAACATTCGTTTATCACATGATTCTGATGAAAATATATCTGACCATATCTTTTAGCGACGACTAGGAGTTTTTCCTGACTAAATGATGTGACCGGGAATAACTCCAACCTCAAAGATATTAGAGTTTTTCCTGGTCAGGTCTCCTGCTCCTGGTCTAGACTAGTTTTGGTTGTTTGCTCAGTTTCCTTTTAAGCCACAAGAGAGCACTACATTCTAACTCAATTTGTATGCTGTGCACATACAGGCTGGGTTGGATAAATCTTATGGAATATATCAAATTCGATTAACATGCATTTAATATTTGTCAGGAAATAGCACAACAATGAGCATACAGCAAAAATCGTAGTACTGTTTTGTGTTGTGTTTGAACGTCTTAATAATCACAATTCAAGTTAATGTTTACTCCCTTGATTCATGAATTGATGTCATACTGTATGCTAGATAAGTAAAAATGGCATCATTAAAGCTTTTCTGTCTCTAACTTACCATAAAATAGGTTCCTTAGAATATGACCCCTGTGAGTTACCATTGTATCTGTGCAACAAAAACATACCCGGGGCAATCTGTGATTGGTACATACATTTTGGCACTTTTAAATTAATGATACAATGCCATTGACTCTTGAAGAATATACATAAGAAACACCTCATGAACTTAGTTCAACTGTCATACTCAATCGGAACCCATAAGATACTGATACGTTGGGCTAAAACATGTTGACATGCTTCTTAAAAGAAACACCCACAAGGGATCAACCATTGCTGGTTGAATCAACATTGTTTCCACGTCATTTCAACCCAAAATAAACAATGTGATTGCGTTGAATCAATGTCGAAAACTAATTGGAATTGCAAAAAGTCATCAACGTAGGGGCATTTTCTTTCACCCAACGTTTAACCTACGTAAATCCAATAACACATTGAATTCACATTTGACAACTCAACCAAATGTAAATCAAAACTAGATGTTGCACTGACATCTGTACCCAGTGGGTTGGCTCTATTGAAAACTCACACTCAATAAGAAAGATTACACTGTATCGGATGTATTTTACCACATTAAAACCAGCCCACTTCTTATTGTGGACAGTGTCATTGAATACTAGCATGAAACCACAACTGTATTTAAGATCCAGCATTTCTGAGTGAATCCACAGTGAGGTTCTGAAATGGATTGTATTGGGGCCTTGGTGATTTTGTGCATTTAAAACATAAAGGGTTAAAAATGAACAAAACCATGTTGTGCCCGGGGTGCACTGAAATAGGCACACCCTGGAGGCAAAGGCGTATCTCTGCAATGCAGATAAAACCAGTAGAAGCTCAACTAATCTAGCTCTGAGGAAGAGAGTGTATGCCCAGAGACTGGGCCAAGACTGCTGACACAAGAGACAGAGAGACTGCATATAAAACAACTTCGATTTTAATTTTAGGAACTGAAGCAGGTGCAAAGAAGTCCATACATGGACGAATATCATCATGCATGACCTTTAAAATAAAAAATTGGTAGGGTTGTTCACAATAAAAAAAAAAAGCTATATTATTATAAAGAAGGAGCTTGACACCATGTGATTAGGTGTTTTCTTCTCCTAAAACTACCAGTGGAGTTCCCAAGAGTCAAGCAAAACCAATCAAAGAACAACATTTATTTATTAACGTCTGCAACAGAGATCTTAAGATATACCTTGCATTGAATCTAATCCAATTATCACTAAAACGTAAGACTGTACAATGCATTTGGCACAACAGTTGTGATACAACAGCAAGGTGTTATGCACAAAAAGTATTGCACAAGCATTGGGGAGATATCAGTTGAATCACAACCTTTGTGTCAAATGTTCTGTAGATCAGTTGAACAACCTTAGTGTGTACAGGGCCAATGAATCCAAATCAGCAAGTCTTGGATTAAAGGCACTTTTGGCACTCCTGTTTTCATACAAATACTGTATAAGCATTTACCAGTCTCACAAAGCAAGCTCCCACAACACACTAATTGACACAAAAAGTACAAATACAAAAAAATAATGAGCTGAATATGAAAGGGGAGAGAATAACATCAACCTTGTCAATCTTCATTAACCCCCAGCACCATGTGTACCTTTCAACAATCAGAGTACGATTAGAGAGAACATTTCATCAAGAAGGTACAGAGGTTGAAACATAAAAGTCACTTGAGTAATCAAAAGTGTTGTATATCGAAGAGGACTCGAACATGTCATACATGACTCAATATAAACGAGTAGTGCAGGTGAAGGCAACATTTGAATATTCTGGTGATATTATGGTGCCGGTCAGTTTTCATTGTAATATATTCTATTATTCCATTGGCCACTGAGACATGATTGATTATCTGCCGAGGCTACAATCTGTATATACTGTTGGTCTCCCTCGTACCTATCAGCATGAGACAAAGGGGTACATGTGCCAGCCCTGTTAACTGCCTGTGCTGTCCTGCTAGGCTCACACAGCGGGCAGGAGAGGAGATGGGGCCTCTTCCCGAGAAGCTAAAAACAACAAAGTGACTCAAACAGTTACCTGTCAAGGTTGCATTATCTCCCCCTACTATTTTAACCATCACCAAGACGACCACAACCTTCCATTGAGAGAAACAATTTGCATGCTCTACCCTTAGTAAAGAACACAGAAAAATATTGGGTTTAGAATCCTCTACCCATCAAATTGGTGGACGTGACTTGTGTTGCTTTTCTTTTATCAAGCTATTCTTTGTGCTCTCTTCCTATCCACACCTATTACTACCCCATCAGTGGGTTTAGTGTAGAGCGTGTTTCTACAACACTCTGGGATGGAAAACACAGAATAATGTGGTTAAATGCAGTGCCCCATTATAATTATGTCTGTGTGTCTCTCAAATGGTACCCTATTCCCTATATAGTGCAATACATTGTTTGAAATGCCACCTGGATTAAAAAATATATATATTTGATTTGATCACTAGTTCATACATATGTTGGTAGGCATGCTGAAGATCTGATTTTTAAACCAATGTACATTGTAAACATAAATATATAGATACTAGCTGCTTTAATTTGTGTTTGAAATGATAGAGTACACAAATAAGAATATAAAAAACAAGATAACCATTTACAGCAGAGCATTGGTGTCAACAGGGAGCTCCAAAAGTGTTGGGTCAGTGAATCATTTGTTGTTGTTTTGGCTCTGTACACCAGCACTTTGGATTTGAAATGGTACTATGAGGTTAAAGTGCAGACTGACAGCTTTAATTTGAAGGTATTTTCATCTACATTGGGTGAACCGTTTATAAAGTATAACGCTTTTTGTCCTGGACCACAGTGCACTATGTAAGGAATAGGGTGCCATTTGAGACCTATCTATGATAAGTGCACAGTGTTTCATATTGCAGCATTTTAGGCTTATTTTCTGGCAGGGTTCTTCAATGAGGCAATAGCAACGATCGCCAATTCCCTTATCAAACAATTACAGTGTGATTTAGAGTCACAGATATTTTTGCAACATTCCACCAATATGACAAACAGAATTTGGCTCTACACAGCCAAAATGTTTTATTTTCTGCTTAACCTCCTCCTTAGATGAACACTGCTGTTCAAAAGTTTGGGGTCACTTAGAAATGTCCTTGTTTTTGAAAGAAAAGCTATGGTCCATTAAAATAACATCAAATTGATCAGAAATACAGTGTATACGTTGTTAATGTTGTAACTGACTATTGTAGCTGGAAACAGATGTTTATTTATGGAATATCTACATAGACGTACAGAGGCCAGCAACCATCACTCCTGTGTTCCAATGGCACGTTGTGTTAGCTAATCCAAGTTTATAATTTTAAAAAGCTAATTGATCATTAGAAAACCCTTTTGTAACTATGTTAGCGCAGCTGAAAACTGTTGTGCTGATTAAAGAAGCAATACAACTGGCTTTCTTTAGACTAGTTGAGTATCTGGAGCATCAGCATTTGTGGGTTCAATTACAGGCTCAAAATGGCCAGAAACAAATAAATTTCTTCTAAAACTCATCAGTCTATTCTTGTTCTGAGAAATGAAGGCTATTCCATGTGAGAAATTACCAAGAAACTGAAGATCTCGTACAACGCTGTGTACTACTCCCTTCACAGAACAGCGCAAATTGGTTCTAACCAGAATAGAAAGAGGAGTGGGAGGCCCCGGTGAACAACTGAGCAAGAGGACAAGTACATTAGAGTGTCTAGTTTGAGAAACAGACGCCTCACAAGTCCTGAACTGGCAGCTTCATTAAATAGTACCCGCAAAACATGAGTGTCAACGTCAACAGTGAAGAGGCGACTCCGGGATGCTGGCATTCTAGGCATAGTTGCAAAGTAAAAGCCATATCTCAGACTGGCCAATAAAAAGAAAAGATTAAAATGGGCAAAAGAACACAGACACTGGACAGAGGAACTCTGCCTAGAAGGCCAGCATCCCGGAGTCGCCTCTTCACTGTTGACGTTGAGACTTGTGTTTTGCGGGTACTATTTAAGGATAGGGGGCAGCATTTTCACGTTTGGATGAAAAGTGTGCCCAGAGTAAGCTGCCTGCTACCCAGGCTCAGTTGCTAATATATGCATATTATTAGTAGATTTGGATAGAAAACACTCTGAAGTTTCTAAAACTGTTTGAATCATGTCTGTGACTATAACATAACTTATTTGGCAGGCAAAACCCCGAGGACAAACCATTCACCCGGCCTGAAACTGAGATGCCTCCTACAGAATTCATTGTATCACTGACTGAATGGACTCTTAATCATAACATCTTTATCTTCCAGGACCGTATTTTTAAACAGGTTATTAAAGGATGTGCCATGGGAGCTTGCTACAGCCCTTCCTACACTGGTTTGTACTTGGGTAAATGGGAAAATGACTTCATTTTGGATCCTTCTAATAACCATTTCTTTGACCGGATTATATGGTGGGGACGCTATATTGATGATGTTTGCCTGTTTTGGTCCGGCTCAGAAGATGAACTTATTTCCTTCCACCAATACCTTAACAGCATTAACCCTAACATCAAACTAACTATGGAATACAGCAAGGATAACATTCATTTTTTGGACCTCGACATTAGTAAAAATGACAAAGGTTGTTTGCACACATCAATCTTTAGGAAGCCTACAGATGGGAATACCATTCTGAGGGCAGACAGCTTTCACCCCAAAAGGCTAAAAGAGAATATTCCATATGGCCAATTCCAAAGAGTCCGCAGAATTTGCGATCAGGAAACAGACTACAGTGTCAAATCTGCCCTCAGCTATTTTTAGACTGTTGTTCATGTTTTGCTGTGTTCTAGTGTACAATGGAATATATTGCTTTCTTATTCTAGACACTTCTCCCAGTCATATTTAAGGTTAGAACTACCTTTTAGTGTTCTGATACTTCTAGCTTGGAGTTGTATGCTTATGATAACATAGCTACAGTATTTCACCTTTTAATGTGTATATTATTGCTTACTAGGTGTAAAGGCAGTCAATGTTGTTCTCCCCCTTAGACGAGGAGGAGCATGGATAGGACCAAGATGCGGATTGAGGGAAATAAGCCATCTTTTAATGACAACAGCAAACAAGACACTACAAAACTACAAAACAACAAATGTGACTAACCTTCAACCGTCCTGTGAGGACACAGGAACAAACACCCACAAAACCCCAGTGAAACCCTGGCTGCCTTAGTATGACTCTCAATTAGAGACAAACGATACACACCTGTCTCTAATTGAGAATCATACCAGGCCGAACACAAAAACCAACCTAGAAATACAAAACATAGACTGCCCACCCAAAACACACGCCCTGACCATAAACACATACAAAACAACATAAAACAGGTCAGGACCGTTACAGAACCCCCCCCTCAAGGTGCGAACGCCGGGCGCACCAGCACAAAGTCCAGGGGAGGGTCTGGGTGGGCAGTTGACCACGGTGGTGGCTCAGGCTGAGGGCGAGGTCCCCACCCCACCATAATCAATCCCCGCTTCTTTATCCCCCTCCCAATGACCACCCTCCCACTAACACCACCTAAATGAAGGGGCAGCACCGGGATAAGGGGCAGCACCGGGATAAGGGGCAGCACCGGGATAAGGGGCAGCACCGGGATAAGGGGCGGCAGGTCCTGGCTGAGGGACTCCGGCAGGTCCTGGCTGAGGGACTCCGGCAGGTCCTGGCTGAGGGACTCCGGCAGGTCCTGGCTGAGGGACTCCGGCAGGTCCTGGCTGAGGGACTCCGGCAGGTCCTGGCTGAGGGACTCCGGCAGGTCCTGGCTGAGGGACTCCGGCAGGTCCTGGCTGAGGGACTCCGGCAGGTCCTGGCTGAGGGACTCCGGCAGGTCCTGGCTGAGGGACTCCGGCAGGTCCGGGCTGAGGGACTCCGGCAGGTCCGGGCTGAGGGACTCCGGCAGGTCCGGGCTGGGGGACTCCGGCAGGTCCGGGCTGGGGGACTCCGGCAGGTCCGGGCTGGGGGACTCCGGCAGGTCCGGGCTGGGGGACTCCGGCAGGTCCGGGCTGGGGGACTCCGGCAGGTCCGGGCTGGGGGACTCCGGCAGGTCCTGGCTGGGGGACTCCGGCAGGTCCTGGCTGGACGGCTCCGGCAGGTCCTGGCTGGACGGCTCCGGCAGGTCCTGGCTGGACGGCTCCGGCAGGTCCTGGCTGGACGGCTCCGGCAGGTCCTGGCTGGACGGCTCCGGCAGGTCCTGGCTGGACGGCTCCAGGAGGTCCTGGCTGGACGGCTCCGGCAGGTCCTGGCTGGACGGCTCCGGCAGGTCCTGGCTGGACGGCTCCGGCAGGTCCTGGCTGGACGGCTCCGGCAGGTCCTGGCTGGACGGCTCCGGCAGGTCATGGCAGGACGGCTCCGGCTGGTCATGGCAGGACGGCTCCGGCTGGTCATGGCAGGACGGCTCCGGCTGGTCATGGCAGGACGGCTCCGGCAGGTCATGGCAGGACGGCTCTGGCAGGTCATGGCAGGACGGCTCTGGCAGGTCATGGCAGGACGGCTCTGGCGCTAGGCAGACGGCAGACTCTGGCCGGCTGAGACGCACTATAGGCCTGGTGCGTGGTACCGGAACTGGAGGTACCGGGCTGAGGGCACGCACCTCAGGGCGAGTGCGGGGAACAGGAACTGGGCACACTGGACTCTCGTGGCGCACTCTAGGCCTGGTGCGTGGTACCGGAACTGGAGGCACCGGGCTGGAGACCCGCACCATAGGGAGAGTGCGTGGAAGAGGAACAGGGCTCTGGAGATGCACTGGAAGCCTGGTGCGTGGTGTAGGCACTGGTGGTACTGAGCTGGGGTGGGAATTTGGCGCCGGATATACCGGACCGTGAAGGAGGACACGTGCTCTTGAGCACCGAGCCTCCCCAACCTTACCAGGTTGAATGGTCCCCGTAGCCCTGCCAGTGCGGCGAGGTGGAATAGCCCGCACTGGGCTATGCAGGCGAACCGGGGACACCACCTGTAAGGCTGGTACCATGTACGCCGGCCCGAGGAGACGTACTGGAGACCAGATACGTTGGGCCGGCTTCATGGCACTCGGCTCGATGCCCAACCTAGCCCTCCCAGTGCGGCAAGGTGGAATAGCCCGCACTGGGCTAAGCACGCGTACTGGGGACACCGTGCGCTTTACCGCATAACACGGTGTCTGACCAGTACGACGCCCTCTTACTCCACGGCAAGCCCGGGGAGTTGGCTCAGGTATCCAACCCGGCTTCGCCACACTCCCCTTTAGCCCCCCCCCCAAGAAATTTTTGGGTGAGCCTCTCAGGCTTCCAGCCGCTCTGCCTTGCTTTTGCCTCATAAAACCTCCTCTCCGCCTTTGCTGCCTCCAGCTCCGCTTTGGGGCGGCGACACTCCTCTGGCTCTGCCCAGGGTCCTTCTCCGTCCAGAATCTCCTCCCAAGTCCATTCCTCTTTTCCCCATTGCTGTAGTTCCTTTTCTCTCTCCTCAATCCGCTTGGTCCTGTTGTGGTGGGTGTTTCTGTAAAGGCAGTCAATGTTGTTCTCCCCCTTAGACGAGGAGGAGCATGGATAGGACCAAGATGCGGATTGAGGGAAATAAGCCATCTTTTAATGACAACAGCAAACAAGACACTACAAAACTACAAAACAACAAATGTGATAAACCTTCAACCGTCCTGTGAGGACACAGGAACAAACACCCACAAAACCCCAGTGAAACCCTGGCTGCCTTAGTATGACTCTCAATTAGAGACAAACGATACACACCTGTCTCTAATTGAGAATCATACCAGGCCGAACACAAAAACCAACCTAGAAATACAAAACATAGACTGCCCACCCAAAACACACGCCCTGACCATAAACACATACAAAAACAACATAAAACAGGTCAGGACCGTTACACTAGGTGTGTCCAATTTGGTAACCACTCCCTCTTCTAATTAGGGCTAATTGGAAAAGCCTTTCTAAAGAGGACATTGTATTCTCCTTTTTTTGTACTCCCTGACGAAGGCCATGCAGCCGAAACGCGTCGGTTTTTAAACAACTTTGTTTCTATTGAACATGCCATACCAATAAAGGCATTTTAATTAATTATATGAAGAGTGCCTTGGTGCTCCTTTCTTTTTGATGACAAACCATTCAGATTTTGTTTTTGAGATCACTCTCTTTTCAATGGGATTTTCATTGGGAATCTAGATTTCTAAGGGACCTTCCTGCAGTTCCTATCGCTTCCACTGGATGTCAACAGTCTTTAGAAATTGGTTGAGGTTTTTCCTTTGAGAAATGAAGTAGCCATGTTCAGAATGAGGCTCGAGTGAAGTATACTGTTTGTTAGAGGCGCATGACCAGAAAGCATGCTACACATTGTTTTCCTCCGGTATTGAACACAGATCATCCCGTCTTCAATTTTATCGATTATTTACGTTAAAAATACCTAAAGTTGTATTACAAAAGTAGTTAGAAATGTTTGGACAAAGCTTACAAGTAACTTTTGTAGTCATGTTGAGCGAGTTGGAACCAGTGTTTTTCTGGATCAAACGCGCCAAATAAATGGACATTTTGGATATATATAGAAGGAATTAATCGAACAAAAGGACCATTTGTGATGTTTATGGGACAAATTGGAGTGCCAACAGAAGAAGCTCGTCAAAGGTAAGGCATGAATTATATCTTTATTTCTGCGTTTTGTGTCGCGCCGGGAGGGTTGAAATATGATGGTCTGTGATTGATGGTCCTCCCACTCCTCTTTCTATTCTAGTTAGAGCCAGTTTGCGCTGTTCTGTGAAGGGAGTAGTACACAGCATTGTACGAGATCGTCAGTTTCTTGGCAATTTCAAAAACAAGGACTTTTCTAAGTGACCCCCAAACTTTTGAACAATAGTGTATGTGGGTGTGCTGCACAGTCTTCAACTGATCAGCTTTCATTCTAGTTCACTCCACTTTGGCATGGTTGAACTAGCTTTATTACTTAAAAGCCTCTGTTTGGGTTGTATACCTAGATCAGGTTGTCTAATTTAGGTATGAAAAAATGATGCAGACATAACGTATTACCAAGGCTTTCTTGAATGTTTGATTCTGGTTGTTCTAAAAGTAGCTCCAACAACTAGTTCCTTAATAGCCTACCGTTCAATATCACTACACAAAACAGACCTTACTGGCAACAAAGTTACAGGTATCGTTGGCAACCATAAAAACTGAAATTGTATTTCTTATCCCCACTGTTGAGATGGGGAGAGAAGTATGGAAAAATCCCATTCCTCCAAACATACTCATTCTATGTGATCTAAGAATGATGGCTAAATATAAATGTAATGTGAACTCCAAGTGCCGCGTAGCCCCCTACATCTTCTCACCCTTTTACTAAGGGCTCCTTGCTTCATTAGATGGCAAATCGCCCCATCAGCCTTTCACCATTGTAGCTCACTTTCTCATTTCCTTCTGAAAAACTCCATGCCATTAAGTACACGACATGCTTGTTTAAGTACTCACAGCAATGTTTAAAGTTAGGTGGAGAAAATAATAAATGGCCATTAGAGAGGGTGGAATCCTTCCTTTGATGGGTGGGTATCTGTCACTATGTTTGTCAAGTTAAAGTAGCTTCCTCTGTTTGATGATGTGTTTCGTATTATGCCAGTATGTTTACCAAAGTGGACATATATGACTATTATTGTACCATTGGAGATCAGTCCAAACAATTGTCATTGTAACTGCCACCACTGATTGTAAACAAAGCTATATAGGCCACAATTCAATCAATTGTAGAAACAGAACAACCTCACTATTTATTAAAAATATATATATTTCACCTTTATTTAACCAGGTAGGCTAGTTGAGAACAAGTTCTCAATTACAACTGCGACTTGGCCAAGATAAAGCAAAGCAGTGCGACTAAACAACAACAGAGTTACACAAACAAATGTACAGTCAATAACACAATAGAAAAATCTATGTACAGTGTGTGCAAATGTAGAAGAGTAGGGAGGGAAGGCAATAAATAGGCCATGGAGGCGAAATAATTACAATTTAGTATTAACACTAGAGTGATAGATGTGCAGATGATGATGTGCAAGTAGAGATACTGGGGTGCAAAAGAGCAAGAGGATAAGTAACAATATGGGGATGCGGTAGTTGGGTGTGCTATTTACAGATGGGCTATGTACAGGTACAGTGATTGGTAAGCTGCTCTGACAGCTGATGCTTAAAGTTAGAGAGGGAGATATAAGAATCCAGCTTCAGTGATTTTTGTAATTCGTTCCAGTCATTGGCAGCAGAGAACTGGAAGGAAAGGCAGCCAAAGGAAGTGTTGGCTTTGGGGTTGACCAGAGAAATATACCTGCTGGAGCACGTGATACGGGTGGGTGTTGCTATGGTGACCAGTGAGCTGAGATAAGGCCGGGCTTTACCTAGCAAAGAGTTATAGATGACCTGGAGCCAGTGGGTTTGGCAACGAACATGTAGTGAGGGCCAGCCAACAAGATCATACAGGTCGCAGTGGTGTGTAGTATATGGGGCTTTGGTGACAAAACGGATGGCACTGTGATAGACTACATCCAGTTTGCTGAGTAGAATGTTGGAGGCTATTTTGTAAATGACATCGCCGAAGTCAAGGATCGTAGGATAGTCAGTTTTACGAGGATATGTTTGGCAGCATGAGTGAAGGAGGCTTTTTTGCCTAATAGGAAGCCAATTCTAGATTTAATTTTGAATAGGAGATGCTTATGGTGAATCTGGAAGGAGAGTTTACAGTCTAGCTAGACACCTAGGTATTGTAGTTGTCCACATTCTAAGTCAGAACCGTCCATAGTAGTGATGCCGGATAGGCGGTAGGGTGCGGGCAGCAATCGGTTGAAGAGCATGCACTTAGTTTTACTAGCATTTAAAAGCAGTTGAAGGCCACGGAAGGAGAGTTGTATAGCTTTGAAACACTTTTGAAGGTTTGTTAGAACAGGGTCCAAAGAATGGCCAGATGTATACAGAATGGTGTCGTCTGCGTAGAGGTGGATCAGAAAATCACCAGCAGCAAGAGCGACATCATTGATATGTACAGAGAAAAGAGTCGGCTTGAGAATTTAACCCTGTGGCACCCCCATAGAGACTGCCAGAGGTCCGGACTACAGGCACACTGAACTCTATCTGAGAAGTAGTTGGGGAACCAGGCGAGGCAGTCATTTGAGAAACCAACGCTATTGAGTCTGCCGATAAGAATGTGGTGATTGACAGAGTCGAAAGCCTTGGCCAGGTCGATGAATACAGCTGCACAGTATTGTCTCTTATCGATGGCGGTTATGATATCGTTTAGGACCTTGAGCGTGGCTGAGGTGCACCCATGACCAGCTCGGAAACCAGATTGCGTAGTGAAGAAAGTATGGTGGGATTTGAAATGGTCGGTGATCTGTTTGTTAACTTGGCTTTTGAAGATTTTAGAAAGGCAGTGCAGGATGGATATAGGTCTATAACAGTTTTGGTCTAGAGTTTCTCCCCCTTTGAAAAGGGGGATGACTGGCAGCTTTCCAATCTTTGGGGATCTCAGATGATACGAAAGAGAGGTTGAATAGGGTAGTAATAGGGGTTGCAACAATTTCGGCGAATCATTTTAGAAAGAGAGGGTCATGATTGTCTAGGCCAGCTAATATGTAGGGATCCAGATTTTGCAGTTCTTTCAGAACATCAGCTACCTGGATTTGGGTGAAGGAGAAGCGGGGGGGGCTTGGGCAAGTTGCTGCAGGGGGTGCTGAGATATTGGCCGGGGTAGGGGTAGCCAGGTGGAAAGCACTGCCAGCCGTAGAAAAATGCTTATTGAAATGATCGATTATCACATATTTATCAGTGGTGATAGTGTTTCCTATCCTCGGTGCAGTGGGGAGCTGGGAGGAGGTGCTCTTAATCTCCATGGACTTTACAGCGTCCCAAAACTTTTTGGAATTAGTGCTACAGGATGCACATTTCTGTTTGAAAAAGCTAGCATTAGCATTCCTAACTGACTGAGTATATTGGTTCCTGACTTCCCTGAAAGTTGCATATCGCGGGGGATATTCGATGCTAATGCAGAACGCCACAGGATGTTTTTGTGCTGGTCAAGGGCAGTCAAGTCTGTGGTGAGCCAAGGGCTATATTTGTTCTTAGTTCTACATTTTTTGATTGGGGCATGCTTATTAAAGATAAGAGCAACCAGGCTTCCTCTACTGACGGGATTAGGTCAATATCCTTCTAGGATACCTGGGCCAGGCTGATTAGAAAGGCCTGCTCGCTGAAGTGTTTTAGGGAGCGTTTGACAGTGATGAGGGGTGGTTGTTTGGCCGCAGACGCAATACGCATGAAGGCAATGAGGCAGTGATCGCTGAGATCCTGGTTGAAGATATCAGATGTGTATTTAGAGGGAAAGTTGGTCAGGATGATATCTAAGAGGGTGCCCATGGTTACGGATTTACGGTTGTACCTGGTAGGTTCCTGATAATTTGTGTGAGATTGAGGGCATCTAGCTTAGATTGTAGGATGGCCGGGGTGTAAAGCATGTCCCATGTTTAGGACACCTAACAGTACGAACTCTGAAGATAGATGGGGGGCGATCAATTCACATATGGTGTCCAGGGCACAGCTGGGTGCTGAAGGGGGTCTATAACAAGCGGCAACGGTGAGAGACTTGTTTCTGGAAAGGTGGATTTTTAAAAGTAGAAGCTCAAATTGTTTGGGCACAGACCTGGATAGTATAACAGAACTCTGCAGGCTATCTCTGCAGTAGGTTGCAACTCCGCCTTCTTTGGCAGTTCTATCTTGTCAGAAAATGTTATAGTTAGGGATGGAAATTTCCGAATTTTTGGTGGTCTTCCTGAGCCAGGATTCAGACTAGGACGGCTAGGACATCCGGGTTGGCGGAGTGTGCTAAAGTAGTGAATAAAACAAACTTAGGGAGGAGGCTTGTAATGTTAACATGCATGAAACCAAAGCTTTTAAGGTTACAGAAATCAACAAATGAGAGCGCCTGGGGAATGGGAGTGATCCTGGGGGCTGCAGGGCCTGGGTTAATCTCTACATCACGAGAGGAACAGAGGAGGCGTAGGATAAGGGTACGGCTAAAGGCTATAAGAACTTGTCGTCTAGTGCGTTTGGAACAGAGAGTAAAAGGAGCAGATTTCTGGGTGCAGAAGAATAGATTCAAGGCATAATGTACAGACAAAGGTATGGTAGGATGTGAGTACAGTGGAGGTAAACCTAGGCATTGAGTGACGATGAGAGAGGTTTTGTCTCTAGAGGCACCATTTAAGCCAGGTGAGGTCACAGCATGTGTGGGGGGTGGAACAAAAGGGCTTGCCAAGGCATATTGAGCAGGGCTGGAGGCTCTACAGTGAAATAAGACAATAATCACTAACCAAAACAGCAATAGACAAGGCATATTGACATTAGGGAGAGGCATGTGTAGCCGAGTAACAAAAGCACATTTGTGAAAAAAGCGCAATCGTTGCACGACTGTACCTAGCCATAAACATCAATGCCTTTCTTAAAATCAATACACAGAAGTATATATTTTTAAACCTGCATATTTAGCTAAAAGAAATCCAGGTTAGCAAGCAATATTAACCAGGTGAAATTGTGTCACTTCTCTTGCGTTCATTGCACGCGGAGTCAGTGTATATGCAACAGTTTGGGCCACCTAATTTGCCTGAATTTTACGTAATTATGACATAACATTGAAGGTTGTGCAATGTAACAGGAATATTTAGACTTATGGATGCCACCTGTTAGATAAAATACGGAACGGTTCCGTATTTCACTGAAAGAATAAACGTCTTGTTTTCGAGATGATAGTTTCCGGATTCGACCATATTAATGACCCAAGGCTCGTATTTCTGTGTGATATTATGTTATAACTAAGTCTATATTTTATGATCTATGATTTGATAGAGCAGTCTGACTGAGCGGTGGTAGGCAGCAGCAGGCTCCTAAGCATTCATTCAAACAGCACTTTTCTGCGTTTTGCCAGAAGCTCTTCGCTGTGCTTCAAGCCTATCAACTCCCGAGATTAGGCTGGTGTAACCGATGTGAAATGGCTAGCTAGTTAGCGGGGTGCGCGCTAATAGTAATACTAAAATACGGCAATACTAAAGTGCCTATAAGAACATCCAATAGTCAAAGGTATATGAAATACAAATGGTATAGAGAGAAATAGTCCTATAATTCCTATAATAACTACAACCTAAAACTTCTTACCTGGGAATATTGAAGACTCATGTTTAAAGGAACCCCCAGCTTTCATATGTTCTCATGTTCTGAGCAAGGAACTTAAACGTTAGCTTTCTTACATGGCACATATTGCACTTTTACTTTCTTCTCCAACACTTTGTTTTTGCATTATTTAAACCAAATTGAACATGTTTCATTATTTATTTGAGGCTAAAGTGATATCATTTATGTATTCTATTAAGTTAAAATAAGTGTTCATTCAGTATTGTTGTAATTGTCATTATTACAAATAAATTTAAAAAATCGTTCGATTAATCGTTATCGTCTTTTTTTTGTCCTCCAATAATCGGTATCGGTATCGGTGTTGAAAAATCATAATCGGTCGACCTCTAGCTTGGAGTTTGCCAAAAGGCACCTAAAGGACTCTCAGACCATGAGAAACAAGATTCTTTGGTCTGATGAAACCAAGATTGAAATCTTTGGCCTGAATGCCAAGCGTCACGTCTTTTTATTTATACTTTGTTTACACCCAATTTCATGGTATCCAATTGGTAGTTACAGTCTTGTCTCATCGCTGCAACTCCTGTACGGACTTGGGAGAGGCGAAGGTCGAGAGCCGTGCGTCCTCCAAAACACAACAAAACCAAGCCGCACTGCTTCTTGACACAATGCCCACTTAACCCAGAAGCCAGCCACACTATTGTGTCGGAGGAAACACCATACATCCGGCGACCATGCCAGCGTCCACTGCGCCTGGCCTGCCACAAGAGTTGCTAGTGGGAGATGGGACAAGGACATCCCTGGCGGCCAACCCTTAGAGGGCCAATTGTGCGCTGGGCCAATTGTGCGCCGCCCCATGGATCTCCCGGTCACGGCCGGCTGCGACAGAGCCTGGACTTGAACCCAGAATCTCTAGTGGCACAGCTAGCACTGTGATGCAGTGCCTTAGACCACTGCGCCACTCGGGAGGCCCCACGGTGTCACATCTGGAGGAAATCTGGCACCATCCCTAAGGTGAAGCATGGTGGTGGCAGCATCATGCTGTGGGGATGTTTTTCAGTGGCAGGGACTGGGAGACTAGTCAGGATAGATGGAAAGATGGACAGAGCAATGTACAGAGAGATCCTTGATGAAAACCTGCTCCAGAGCGCTCAGGACCTCAGACTGGGACGAAACTTCACCTTCCAAAAGGACAACCCTAAGCACACAGCCAAGACAATGCAAGAGTGGCTTCGGGACAAGTCTCTGAATGTCCTTGAGTGGCTCAGCCCGGACTTCAACCTGATTGAACATCTCTGGAGAGACCTGAAAATAGCTGTGCAGCAACACACCCCATCCAACCTGACAGAACTTGAGAGGATCTGAAGAGAATAATGGGAGAAACTCTCCAAATACAGGTGTGCCAAGCTTGTAGCATCATAGCCAAGAAGACTCAAGGCTGTAATCACTGCCTAAGGTGCTTCAATAAAGTTCTGAGTAAAGGGTCTGACTACTTACAGTATGTAAATGTGATATTTTAGTTCACATTTTTTAATACATTTGCTAAAATGTCTAAAAACCTGTTTTTGCTTCGTCATTATAGGGTATTGTGTGTAGATTGATGAGGGAAATAATAATAATAATAATAATAATAATAATATTTATATGTCTGTAACGTAACAAAATGTGGAAAAAGTCAAAGGGTCTGAATACTTTCCGAATGCACTGTACATCACAGAAGACTAAAATGTAACACAACCACTTGACATACTGTAGAAACTCCGGATTTTCTTCGGGTTTTAGATTTATTTGTATTAATTATGAAATGATTAACAATATTAATAACATTCCCCCCACTTGGTCATTTGACTGCATGAAAGGGCTATGGACACATTCAGGGATAAACTTGTGCTCAGTCTGCTATTCATTAAAAAACAACTATTATTACTTATAGTCTACTCAATGAGTGAACTTGTCACGTTCTGACCTTAGTTCCTTTGTTTTGTCTTTTGTTTTAGTATGGTCAGGGCGTGAGTTGGGTGGGTTGTCTATGTTAGTTTTTCTATGATTTTCTATTTCTGTGTTTGGCCTGATATGGTTCTCAATCAGAGGCAGCTGTCAATCGTTGTCCCTGATTGGGAACCATATTTAGGTAGCCTGTTTTCTGTTGGGTTTTGTGGGTTGTTATTTTCAGTCTTTGTGTCTGCACCAGACAGAACTGTTTTCGGTTGTTTCTTTGTTATTTTGTTACTTAGTGTTCTGTTTTGATGATTATTAAACATCATGAACACTTACCACGCACCTTGGTCCTCACCTTCTTCCACCGACGACAGCCGTTACAGAACTGCCTTATATCATTCATTACAACTGTTCTGCTCATTAGGGCTTGTCGTAATCTAAACACCGTGATTTGATTGGCTAGTAGGAAAACATGTATGTTAAAGCCTCAGAAAATACAACTTGAATTAAGTTTCCACCACCGGATTAAAGAGGCAATGTGCATTTCAAAGAATAACAAAGTGGACAACCCGCCACTTTTTTGGAAACAGCTGAGGGATGCGGCTGGAGAAGGTAACCACTCTCAAATTCATAGACAGAGCTATGGGTTCTGAAGTCGTACGACAGTTGAACTAAGCTCATGGGGCATTTATAAGTTATATTCTTCAAGAATCAATGAGGTATATCATTTATTTAAAAGTTTAAAAAAATGTATGAAGCAATCACATGTTGCATCTTTAAGCACTCGGGAAATGTAACAATGGCCATAACGCAACAACAACAATGGTATAACTGCAATGCAATGGGCTCCATTTAATTGCTTATTCATAAACTGGGCGCAAACCTTTGTCAGCTTGATTTACTCGTTCAAACGAGAAGCAGTCGCACGTGTAAATTATTTCTATTGTAGAAGCTCAACAAGAATTTCCACTCATCAGTGGGCCCATTCCCACATATTGTATTACTGATGAGATCGCTGGCATTCTTCAGACTCCCCATAAAGTACAGTATGCCACAAATATGCAATAAAGGGAGAGAAATTATGCATGACTAAACAGTATAATCATGTTAATTATGGGCAGTGTGCACAGATGCACTCGGGTAATGTCAAGCACTGTTGAGGGCATCTATTGCCATTTGAACAACAGGGAGTATTTTCAAGGGGAACGTGAGCGGCCGTCCTTACACCCGTAACCTGGTGGTAATTATAGCTACACACGGCTGCAGTCAGCCATGACGGCTTCGTTTTGCACATGGAAACTTTTGACTTCCCTATGACCTGCAGTACAGTATAATCCACATGTATAGGCCTATAGCAATTTAGAGAGAAGGATAATTACACCATTGTTACTTCGGTATCACATTTAGCATTCTAAGAGGTGTAACATTGTTGAAATCATGTCATTGTCAATCAATTTGTTATGATCTAAAGCATAAACTGTATTTGCAAAAAAATGTATGTTAAGATTCAAATATAAAAGAAGACAATTGGAGGTTGTAGGATACTTGTTTTTCTTCCAATGATTCACCAAGACAACCTCCTTCAAAAGGAAAATCTTACACTTGGAGTGTAAAATGGCCAATGGAAGCTGTGTTTGTGTGTGTATGGCTATCTGTAACGGCTGTGTTCGTCCTCCTCATTTGAGGAGGACTAGGAGATATCGGACCAATACGCAGCGTGGTGATTATTCATATTTATTTAGAATACTTGAAACAAACAAACAAAATAACGAATAAACTAACGAACACGAAACAGTCCCGTATGGTGAACAAACACAGAAACAGGAACAATCACCCACCAACCACAATACAAAACAGGCTACCTAAATATGGCTCCAAATCAGAGACAACGACAAACACCTGCCACTGATTGAGAACCATATCAGGCCAAACACATAGAAATAGACAAACTAGACAAACAACATAGAATGCCCCTGACCAAACAAAACATAGAAACCTACACAGCAAACTATGGTCAGGGCGTGAAACTATCAGAAAGACACAGTGAACATCAGTTTGTCTTAAACATCAGTTTGTCTTAAACATCAGTTTGAACTCACTGATTTGACATTTGAAATAGTTTCAGGTCCTTAGCTTGAGCCCCATTCCCTATAATATCAGATATTGAGATATATGGCAAATAGTAGGATTTACTGCAAATACATCCTTACACATGAATTATGCAACCTTATGACATAAAATATATACCACAAATTGCCCTGACAACTACATTCTAATTTGTTTATTTTGTATTGCAACCACCCGAAAGTTTGATGGTGTGACGTTAATTTTATTTATTAGTTCACATAAAAGGAACTCGACATACTCACGCGACTGCATAAATTATTTCTGGGGAAAATGTTAACAATTTTGAAGTTATTTTTCATATAGTCATGTGTTGACTGCAGCATGTTCAATGTTGATCTGCTATTACCGATTTGTGCTCTGTATGGTAGACTCTTTGTACACGAAAGGGTTAACAAAGAAAGTGATTATCTGTAAAAATCCAGAAGCGGCTCTGGGCGTTACACCTTGCCCAAACCGGCTGCGCGTGTGCGCCATCGTGCGCTATCGTGCATAAATTTCCCCCCCCCCCCACACCAAACGCGATCACGACATGCAGGTTAAAATATCAAAACAAAATCTGAAACAATGACATTAATTTGGGGACAGGTCGAAAAGCATTAAACATGTATGGTAATTTAGCTAGTTAACTTGCACTTGCTAGCTAACTTTAATTTGTCCTATTTAGCTAGCTTGCTGTTGCTAGCTAATTTGTCCTGGGATATAAACATTGACTTGTTATTTTACCTGAAATGCACAAGGATCTCTACTCCGACAATTAATCCACACATAAAACGGCCAACCGAATTGTTTCTAGTCATCTCTCCTCCTTCCAGGCTTTTTCATCGTTTAAATTATATGGTGATCGCATCTAAACTGTCATTTTATTACCACGACTACCGGCAAAACAGTTACACTTCGAACACACCGACTGCGTAATTGCGTTTCGATACACCAGAAGTGCATTCATTTCCAATGGAACGCTGCATTTTCCTTGCAGCATTGCATTGCAGAGGCAGTTGCAGTGCGTTCTGTGTGATCAAATTGTATGAATGGACTTGACAGAAAGTAGCAAAATATGAATGTAGATTTTTTTTTTTTGCACACATATTCAGTAAAAATTTGGGATTACATAAAAACAGTTTGATTGCATAATTTCTTTTCATTTTTTATTAATTTATTTGCCAAGTATATTATTTATTCGATGACAGCCACAAATTAATTGTGAGAGCCTATAATATAATTTCCTTCCAAAATGCTGCCCCGCCGAAACCGCAGGTCTGTGTGGGTCCAGAGATGGTTAAAGTCCCGAAAGCAGGCAGGGGAGTTCCACTGTCTAATTCAAGAGCTTCGACTGTTTGGAGAGCAATTCCGAAGTTACTTTCATCTGGACCGAAGCCAGTTCGATCACCTGCTCCAGATGGTTGGAGCCAGGATCACCCGGATGGATACCAACTACCGGGAGTCCATCAGCCCAGTTGAACGCCTGGCGATTTGTCTCTGGTAAGCTACATTCTAGTACATTTTTAAAGCTTTTGATACCATAATTGATTGATACATTGTTTTTATGTGTAACCTAGCTAGCTAAAGGGCCCTCTAGTTAATAGTCCCTATTTGGTAACAGATGTACTTTTACAGAATGTTCATTAGGAATATAACTTTTCCCAAAGTTGTTTTATAATCCTTTTTTAATTATGCAATGTTACCAAATGAAAAGAAAGGTGCCTTCTGCCCTGATGAAATTAGGCTAGTCTTCTCCAGGACCCATTTTTGTTCAAGACAGTTACAGTCATTCATTACATTCTTATTCTTATTGGACCCTTCTGCTTTCCCCATAGGATAACCATTTTTGGTTCCAGGTATAATACTTAATACATGGAACCCAATAGGGTTCTACTTGGAACCAAAAGGGGTACTACCTGGAACCTAAAAGGGATCTCCTATGGGGACAGCCAGAGAACCCTTTTAAGTAGATAGTACCATTCTTTCTAAGAGTAGAGTTGGCCTGGACCACAGTTTATTGATATAGTCATAGACTGAATTGTACTGTTTCAAGGCATTGTTAATGATGGTTGATGAGTACAATATAATTAGTATAGCATAATAAACAGTAATGAGGTAGCTATATGAGTAGATATAATATGTGGGTGGAATTCAAGTTATACACAATATTTATCATTATTTTGAATTATATTTTAGATTCTTGGCGACAGGGGAGTCCTACAGGACCATAGGATTCAGCTTCCGAGTTGGACGGTCCACGGTGGCAGGCATTGTCCCCTCTGTGGCACAAGCCATTTGGGACTGTCTGGTTGGTGAATACATGCCTGTCCCCAAGGAGGAAGACTGGAGGGCCCTCGCTGCCGAGTTCCTGGAGAGGTGGAATTTCCCCAACTGTCTTGGCTCCATTGACGGGGAAAATGTAGTAATCCAGGCTCCACCGTGCTCCGGTTCGCAATTCTACAACTACAAGGGTACATATTCAGTTGTACTCTTGGCTATAGTAGATGCCATCTACTGTTTCCGTGTTGTCGATGTTGGTGCTTACGGCAAGCGAAGTGATGGCGGGACCCTCCGGGACTCTGCCTTTGGTCAGGCACTTCAGGATGGCACCCTGGATATTCCACCACCTGCATCACTCCCTGGGGATGAAGACCTGGGACCTGTTCCCCACGTCTTCGTCGGCGATGAGGCCTTCCCTTTAAGACCCAACCTCATGAGGCCCTACGCTGGACGCCAGCTGCCATTGCCAAAGCCTGTAAGGATCTTTAACAAACGACTGTCCAGGGCAAGGTTAGTTGTTGAATGCGCCTTTGGGATTCTGGCAGCCCGATGGAGAATTTATCGGAGAGTGCTTGGTCTCAGCCCCTCAAATGTCGATGCCTGCGTGAAGGCCACATGTGTTCTCCACAACTACCTGCGGAGGTCATTTCAGGAGCCGCTCCGGATGGAGATAGGCAAGCCAAATGGTCACCTTCCTGATGTCACCAGGGCAGGTGCCAACAACGCCCCCAGACAGGTACTCCAGGTGAGGGAGAAGCTAACCACCTACTTCTCATCGCCAGCAGGTGAAGTCCCATGGCAGTATGCCGTGGAGTGAAACGGCTCTTTTAAGAGCCCCATAACAAAGGTTATTTTAAGAACCATCCACAAAATTGCATTTTTCCCCCAGATTACTTTATGTATCATTGTCTCTCTTCATTTGGAAGCTATATTTAAGTGACATTTGGTAGTAAAGACCACACTTTATTAATCTGCTTATTTTTTCCCTACACCTTTGCCGATCTAAGACAAGATGAAAGTAAAAACACATTCTCTTCCTAATTTGTTTTTTTTCCACCTGTATTTTGTCAGGCCAGTGAACATGGTGGTAAACTGTACTATTTGTATGGACCCTAGGTTACCCTTTCCCTTTGTTATCATACGTCGTCGTATAACCTTAATTAGTGCTCCCGCTCACCTGATGTACCAGGTGTGTATAATACTGACGTTAATGGGAGAGGGAAGGGGTTAAGTCTAAATGAGATATTAATAAACAACTGAAACAACTGACTATGAAAACATTATAATTTAATAAGTATTCAAGTACAGGAAAGAACATGACAGGTATGTGTGTTGTAAAAATGTTTAAAAAAATTTAACTATTGAAAGAGGTGTGTGTGCGTGTAAAAAAAAAGAATGTATAGCCTGTAATCTGTAAGAGAACAGCAAGAGCATGTATTTTTGGCACAACTGCAGACCGATACAGGGACTACTCATAAAGCCTATACGTAGTAGGGGAACTTCAGACATGGCCATAAAGAGAGAGAGGGCAGGGCTCTGGAGATCTGAGGTATGAAGAGGTGTGTGTGTCTCTGTCTCTGGAAAAAAGTAAATAATATGTAGCCATAACACAGCTAAACAAACAAATGGCCCCTGGACGTCATGGACCAGTCGATGGAACATAACTTCACAAAAAGTTAACACCCTGGTTTTCAAGTGGTTTTAAAGGAAATAAATATGTTGACCTTTAGTCTCGTAAGAGACCAAGAGCATCTGTGAAAACTCCGTATGAGTTTCAATTCAGAAATCTATGTAACACTAATAATGAATGGTATCCTAAGACTTTATAAACAAATGACTTTATGAATTGACTGAATTTAAACAGAACTGACGCGTGTGAAAAGAAAGGTACAATGAGGGAGGCCAAAACAACAACCAGACAACTCCTCTTCCTGTCCTTCCTCTTCCTGTCCTTCCTCTCCTCTTCCTGTCCTTCCTCTCCTCTTCCTGTCCTTCCTCTCCTCTTCCTGTCCTTCCTCTCCTCTTCCTGTCCTTCCTCTCCTCTTCCTGTCCTCTTCCTGTCTTTCCTCTCCTCTTCCTGTCCTTCCTCTCCTCTTCCTGTCCTTCCTCTCCTCTTCCTGTCCTTCCTCTCCTCTTACTGTCCTTCCGCTCCTCTTCCTGTCCTTCCTCTCCTCTTCCTGTCCTTCCTCTCCTCTTCCTGTCCTTCCTCTCCTCTTCCTGTCCTTCCTCTCCTCTTCCTGTCCTTCCTCTCCTCTTCCTGTCCTTCCTCTCCTCTTCCTGTCCTCTTCCTCTCCTCTTCCTCTTCCTGTCCTCTTCCTGTCCTCTTCCTGTCCTTCCTCTCCTCTTCCTGTCCTTCCTCTCCTCTTCCTGTCCTTCCTCTCCTCTTCCTGTCCTTCCTGTCCTTCCTCTCCTCTTACTGTCCTTCCGCTCCTCTTCCTGTCCTTCCTCTCCTCTTCCTGTCCTTCCTCTCCTCTTCCTGTCCTTCCTCTCCTCTTCCTGTCCTTCCTCTCCTCTTCCTGTCCTTCCTCTCCTCTTCCTGTCCTTCCTCTCCTCTTCCTGTCCTTCCTCTCCTCTACCTGTCCTCCTCCTCTCCTCTTCCTCTTCCTGTCCTCTTCCTGTCCTTCCTCTCCTCTTCCTGTCCTTCCTCTCCTCTTCCTGTCCTTCCTGTCCTTCCTCTCCTCTTCCTGTCCTTCCTCTCCTCTTTCTGTCCTTCCTGTGAGCTGGTTGGCTAAATTGACTCCATTTCTGAAAGGGAAGAGAAAAACAACACATACAAGCTTAACATAATATGACACCATAAAAGGTGAGATTTAACAGTATTTAACTAAATACTGCTTGTATAGTGTAGTTAGTGGCATAAATATAGGAACAGTGTGGTAAAGTTGGTAATACTTGCTGTTTACTCATGGAATTTGTTTTTCAGATCAAAAGATGAATATGACAGGCAAATATTTAGACAGCAAACTGTTTTGGGATATTTTCTAACCCAGAAACAACAGCTATACATTTGCCTCATATTAATACTTTGATCTGAAATACCAATTAACCTACATGAGTATACTCTAAAAATAACTTACTTTACTTCACTGTCGCACACTTATGACACTACCTGTGATGTGGAGAAAAAAAAGTGCCATTGAACTCGGCTTCGAAAAGCAGCTGATACATTTGAACCTTGACTGCTACTTTTCTTTGAGGCAGCCTCTTCAGTGTTGGCACCAGGCTCATGGCAAAGAGGGTCTCTTCATCCTCCTTCCTGTGAGCATCAGGTTGGGCTGCATCCCTCTCGACGGCTTGGAGGAGCCTCTGTTGAAATGAGTTGAGTGGATCTGGGGGTTGGTACCTCTGACGCATGGCGTGACGTTGTTCCTCTTCGTTTCTCTGTTTCTCTCCACGGCCACATCCTGTTCAACGAGGTCCTCAGTGGTCACTTCCGTGAGGTTCATAATAATCTCAGGTGGTCCCAGATCCAGAGGTGCTTCCTCCATTTCATCATCTTCCATGGCTGCACCGGTGGTGGTCATACTCGTGGATGATGTTGTAGAGGGTCTCACTACACCGGTGGAGGTGATGGTCGCACTTGTAGGTGACGTTGAGGGTCTTGATGCACCGGTGGGGACAACACTTGTGGATGACGTAAGGGGTCTGGCTGTCAAATTGTCACTCGTTGCCCTAGGCACAATAAATGGTTCCAGAAAAGAAAGAATGTGGCAGAAGCGCCAAGGCTGCTGGCCTGAAGCTGCTGACCCAGACCTCTTCTTCTCTTTCTCTGCCCTTCTCTCTCTCTGATACCTGTCCCTGAGTCCTCTCCACTTCCTCCTACAGTCTTCTTCTACATAGACATGAACATGATAAGCCAAACCATTACCTAGCATAACTATAGTTAATAGATAGCTATCATGGACATGTCACCTACTGTACACATAAACACACATGGTTATCTGACCAAATTATCAAGGGTACAGTAGTATCTACCATTTCTATTTATCTAGCATACACACTCACACTCTTTCAAACATAAACATTTGGTAAAGTTATCAGGGGTAGTAACTAGCATAATTTATTTGACTATTTCTTTCACACACACCTCATTGGCTAGGTTAGCTAGCTAGCTAACGCTAACTAGCCACATCTAGCACAAGCTCACTACTAAACTGACCTGGCAATCCTACTATCGTGGACACTTGTCTCCAAGCAGCATTTTTGTGTTTATGTCCCTGTAGCTGTCAGCAGTTGTCAAAAAGACACGGTTTTGAGGATACTGCGAAAATGATTCTCGCCTCCACGTGTCCAACTGCATGCGACCATTTGCAAAAGGTACCTGCATCACTATAGTTGCTTAGCTGCACAAAATGTTATGCAGCAGTGATGCAATGGCGCAGTCGGTGTGTTCGAAGCGTTAGTCTTCCTATCACCCACGTGGGTATAACCAATGAGGAGATGACACGTGGGTACCTGCTTCTATAAACCAATGAGGAGATGGGAGAGGCAGGACTTGCAGCGCGATCTGCGTCAGAAATAGGAACGACATCTATTTTAGCCCTTGGTGTCGCAGATGCTCGTTGGCGCGCGCAAGCAGTGTGGGTGCAATAATTGAATAACATGGATTTCTAAATTTATTTTGCGACGCACGCGACGTGTCCGGTCTGGTCAGCCTGTTAGGCTATACCTATAGTGGACATTTCCATTGGCTGCACCGATCTGCAATACGGGATTAGAAATGCCATGCAGCCGTGTTACAAATTCAAACGTTGGAATGTTGGAATGAAAGAGGGGAGACAGAGAGCTGGTTTCAAGCGCAGTGCACAGCAGGTGTTGATTTGCAAAAGACCACAGGAGGAGGAAGGTAGCTGCGTCCAGGGGCAGGTAGAAGGTCGTACACAGGGGGTCCAAAAGGGAACAGTACAGGCAGGGAGAAGGCTAGTAACATGGTCCGGGAGATCAGGCAAGAGGTAGATAACAGGAAATCCAATAGGCTAAAGTACAGGCAGGGAATAGGCGTCATAAGTGAGGCAGGCAAAAACTATCATACACAGGTGGCGTAAATCACAGGACACCCAGCGCTCTGAAAGACATGTGTCACAAAACAAACAATACCTCACAGTAATGGGGTGCAAAGAACTGAGCTAAATAGTGTGTGGTAATGACATACAGGTGTGTGAACAGGTGATTAGAATTCAGGTGATTGGGATCTGGAGAGTGAGCTGCGTTCAGGGGATCTAGGTGTTTGAAAGTGTGAGCTGGAAAGTGAGCTGCATTCAGGGGATCTACGTGTTTGAGGGTGTGAGTTGGAAGCAGACGTTACAAATGTGTGATGTAATCTACACCTCAATTAGGCTAATATAAATCCTTATTATTTTGTTTATTAATTGTACATTTGATTGTCATTATTTATAGCCTACACTTGCCTACACTAACCCGGGTGGGATGGGTTTGGCTTTGTTACAAGAGCAGCCGCTCACAGATTTGACATCTCAAACGCAGAGACACTTCCGACATTGCCTAAACAAAAACATTGATATCCTCCTGGGCACACCCAATGATGTACAATACAGTCAAAAGTTTGGACACACCTACTTATTCCAGGGTTTTTCTTTATTTTTACTATTTTCTACACTGTAGAATAATAGTGGAGACATCAAAACTATGCAATAACACATATGGAATCATGTAGTAACCAAAAAAGTGTTGAACAAATCAAAATATATTTTATATTTGTGATTCTTTAAATAGCCACCCTTTGCCTTGGTGACAGCATTTCACACAAAATATAAAACACAAGTACTGTATATAAACCCTGGATAGTTACGCTATGGATTGGCCAATAAGAGCCTTTGAAGCCACCAGGCCACCATTATCATACTCCTCCTTTCGAGACTTTGAGCAGTGGAAGTGGATCAGGGAAAAACAATATCTCTCATTAAAATAGCCAACTTGTCAATGATGCAACAATGTGTGGCATATGAATGCAGCCAGCACCAATTCAAGGGATGTGGGAAGATATGTCATATGTTGGTGTAGAAAATGTACTTTTTGGTCTATTTTGAGAGATAGACTTATCCTGACAGCTTGTGGTACTGTGTAACCATAGCAATGCATGCAAGCACATTTGTTCATGTGCATTTTGAAGCATTTATGTAATTACAAAAAGCACATGAAGCACATAAAGGCTTCATAATTCATAAAGGTCGTGTTAACTGACTGAAATTAAATATGCCACAATGTGCTTTATGTGCTTTATTAAATATCAGTTAGGGGCTTTTTCTAATTACTTAAATGCTTTAAAATTCACAAAAAAGGATGTTAGCTGATGAAGATCATCTCATTGAACAAAACGTATAAGATCTACTAAGCCTGTGTTTACCACAGACCTTCATTTAGTCTTTTATCCAAAAACTCCATTAATATTCCCATACGCTTTGTCCAACAAACCATGGCGGAGTTAGTGCCTACAAAAAGACGCAATTACTATTGCTCTCTATGTCCGTTTATGGTACAAAATGATAACCCATTGTTGATGTTATTAAGCATGGATGAAGTGTTGATACAGTACAGGTGTAAAATGTAACTAATGTTCTTATGTATTTTCTAATTGTCCTTTCACCTGTAGAGATTTGGATACACCTGGTCAGTCAATTACTAATATACTAATGATCTTCATAAAGTTATTTATCTTCAACTCGCAATCTGTGGATTCTATTCGATTAGATAGATTCAAATGGTATGTTAAAACATCACAGCATAGTTGAAAGATATATGGCACATAGAAATCCGAAAGGGGCGCCAGTAGAGATATGTGGGATGGGCTGAGGGAAGCTGAGGGTTGAGATGTGGAACTGGAGACAATTGGGAGTGGAGTTGCTGGGCAGGGGATAGAATGTCGGTCAAAGATAAAAGTAAAAAATTAAGTCTAAATAAACAAAACAAAAAAGTACATTTGAATGACACTGAGGGGTATTGCTGTTACAGCCCATGCCTGTTTGCCTGAGGCTGATGTCGCACAGGTGCTTGTACACATGTACACATGCATATACACATGCTCTCATTCAAATGACATGTGCACACACACAAACACATACACACATGTAAATAGTGCCATACATGAACTCAAACGTATACAGTTGGCCTGGCTGTTTTGATTTGTGTTGTCCTTGATGTCTTTTGTTTTTGCATTGTTGTTTTCTATTGTTTTCCCTTGTTTTTTCCCTCATTTTTGTCTTTTGTTCACTTTGTTGGTTGTTGGTGCATTGGGGACGGTGGCTTGGGGGTGGTGGTTTGGAGTGGGGAATGGAGAGAGAGGTTTTTTCCTGGGGGGGGTTGGTTGGTCAGATGGTTGGTGGCCTGGCGGCTGGGAGCTTCGGCCAGTGGCTCGGGTTCATGTTTTGACTTGGTGGGAGGGTGTTGACCCTGTTTTTTTCTGTGGGTCACTCTGGATGGGAGTCTGTTAGATGACTGAATGTAATGTAAATGTTGAGTGGTATCACTGCAGGTAGATTGTATGTTTTAACTTTGTTTTCTTTATTATTTTAGTTAGGTCAGGGTGTGACATGGGGGATGTTTTGTGTGTTTTTTGTCTAGTCTAGGGTGTGTGTATTGTCTAGGGGGTTTTGTAGAGTTCATGGGGTTGTGTTCAGTGTAGGTGTTTATGTAAGTCTATGGTTGCCTGGATTGGTTCTCAATTAGAGACAGCTGTCTATCGTTGTCTCTGTTTGAGAGCCATATTTAGGCAGCCATAGGCATTAGGTAGGTTGTGGGTAATTGTCTATGTCTTTACGTTAGTTGCTTGTGTCTGCACTTTCGTTTTGTAGCTTCACGGTCGTTTGTTGTTTTGTCTAGTTTGTGTTAGTGTTCGTGTTCGTTTCATCTTCAAATAAAAGGAAGATGTATTTATATCACGCTGCGCCTTGGTCCTCTCTTTCACCTAACGACGATCGTGACAACAGGCAATCTAATTTAGAACTTTTACAATCTACATACATAGAAAATGGCCAAGGCTTCTGAACAAATACAGTGATTCCTCCTTTAAGAATTGTGAGCTTACACCACGGGACTTAGAGGTAATTTGTGGTTTAGTACAGTACCCTGCATCACCACTTAATTGCTCCAGTTCAGTGCACGGAGTTAGAGCACTGATTATGCTTTGGGGTCATACTGTGTCTCTAACTGACAATGAATGGGTGACATAAACCTAAATAGAAACTGATAATTGTGCACGACTTCAGTATTACTTACTAAAACTTTTGTTACACTAGTTTTTATTATTTTCTTTTGTTAGAATTATTTTGGTCTTACTGTAGTACTGTAGACCACTCCCAACCAGGCACATTATACAGCGCCTGAGTGGCGCAACGGTTTAAGAAACTGCATTCCAGTGCAAGCTGTGTTGCTACAGATGATGGTTCAATACCTGTGCTGCCCTTGACTGGGAGACCCATGAGCTGTTGGCTTTTAGTTTCTCTCCCTCTAAAAACAGAAATAAATCATTCTCAGCAACAAACTGGCATAATTTACAAAATAGTAACAATGTCTCACCCCATGTTCAAGAATGTCCTTTTCTCACTCATTTTACGTTAATTGAAAATGTTAAAAAAATACTGTTATTTTTCAGACAAAGCGATTATTATTATTATTTTAATTGTATTATTATTAATTTGGAATTGTATGAAAGCCCATTGGATATTCTCACAGATATTTTATTAACCCTGTTATTAGCAGGACAATAGATATTGGTCATATTGTTCATGGCTCCCGAGTGGTGTACAATGGGATTGCCTTGCAGTTCTCCAGCTGTATCCACTGAAAGAGTGCGAGGTTCAAGGTACGAGGGCAGGGGGCATGGGACAGGCCACAAAGCCGCGCACTTGATTGGATTTTGTTCAGTTCATACAATACTATTCAATATTTTTTTCTATTTTTTTCTATTCCAAAACCTGTAGTTGTTGAATTGAAAAAGCTCACCTCTCTACACTACAAAGCAACACAATGTTGATTTGTAACGGTCGTCGGATGAAGAATGATCGGACCAAAGCGCAGCGTGGTAAGTGTTCATGATTATTTATTTAACCTGAACACTGGGTGTGGTTCTCAATCAGAGGCAGCTGTCTATCGTTGTCTCTGATTCTCAATCAGAGACAACGATAGACAGCTGCCTCTGATTGAGAATCACACCCAGCCAAACACAAAGAAATACAAAACATAGAAAATGAACATAGAATGCCCACCCAAATCACACCCTGACCAAACCAAAATAGAGACATAAAAAGCTCTCTACGGTCAGGGCGTGACATGATTGCTATAATGTGAAGCTGGAGAAGTTAATGCATGATCCCATAATAACATGTTTTCAATATTGCTGACCAACTTAAGATCAATCTGTTTTAAAGTTACTCTCCATGAAGCCAGTAAAAAGAAATGCAATGTAGTCAATATCAATAGATGACTTTTAGTACAATAAACCTAAGAACAGTTTCAGTCAGACTGTAGAAAACACTGGGTTCACTGGTGGCCTTTTTTCTATACATCATGTCATGTAGGTACTAGGCTGGCTGCTAGAGTCACATTCATTGGCAATACACAATATTTGTTCAACATTTGTGAAAGGACTTTATTATTATTATTTCTATTTATTGAATATTAAAGACATCATAAGGTAGTTAATTTAAACCGTTTTATAGCAATTTATATCCGTTTATTGCGATTTTCTGGCATTTCTTTGTGACGCACTTTCAAGAGTTGGACACTTTTCCAGTACATGCCGAACGTTAGTGGCCATTTCGACAGGACAAGAGGACATCTTTCGACCAAAAGACGATTAGACCGGAGAAAGGATACATTGCCCAAGATTCTGATGGAAGCTCAGCTAATAGTAAGAACTATTTATGATGATAAATCGTTGTTCTGTTGAAAAATGTTAAACGCATATGCCGCCATTTTCTTTGGGGTAGCTTCGCTTTGGCGCACCCTGTATTGCACAGTAAGGATAATTTAAAAAATGTAATTCAGCGATTGCATTAAGAACTAATTTGTCTTTCAATTGCTGTCCACCCTGTATTTTTTAGTCAAGTTTATGATTATTTATTCATTAGACTAGATCACTCTCCAAGATGGCGCCCGACATTTTCTGGCCAGTTGGGCTACTATTCTCATTGTATAACCACGATTTTGGTGGCTAAATATGCACATTTTCGAACAAACTCTATATGTATGTTGTAATATGATGTTACAGGAGTGTCATCGGAAGAATTCTGAGAAGGTTAGTGAAAAAATTAATATATTTTGGTGGTGATAATGCTATCGCTCTTTTTGCCTTGAATCAATGCTGGGGTAATGTTTGCACATGTGGTATGCTAATATAACGATTTATTGTGTTTTCGCTGTAAGACACTTAGAAAATCTGAAATATTGTCTGGATTCACAGGATCTGTGTCTTTCAATTACTGTACGCTGTGTATTTTTAAGAAATGTTTTATGATTAGTAATTAGGTAATACACGTTGCTCTCTGTATTTATTCTAGTCGAGTTGTGCTTGTGGGTGCAATTGTAAACTATGATTTATACCTGAAATATGCAAATTTTTCTAACAAAACCTATGCTATTCAATAAATATGTTATCAGACTGTCATCTGATGAGGTTTTTTCTTGGTTAGTGGCTATCAATATCTTTATTTGGTCGAATTTGTGATAGCTACTGGTGGAGAGAAAAAATGGTGGACAAAGAAAAATGGTGTCTTTTGCTAATGTGGTTAGCTAATAGATTTACATATTGTGTCTTCCCTGTAAAACATTTTAAAAATCAGAAACGATTGCTGGATTCACAAGAAGTGTATCCTTCATCTGGTGTCTTGGACTTGTGATTTAATGATAGTTAGATGCTAGTATTTACTTGTGACGCTATGCTAGCTATGCTAGTCAGCTTTTTTACTGGTGGGGGTGGTGGGGGGTGCTCCCGGACCCGGGTTTCTGAGGCGGTAGAAGTTTTAATAAAAATGGAAATTATAAAAACATTTAGATTTTTTTTTATTGAGTGATGTTGCAGTCCCCACTACAACAAATAAATACTTAAATGCATGTATTTTTGTCCTTGAAACATTACATTGAAATACTGTAAATTCCTATTAATTCCTATGGAGGTTGTTCCTTATGACGAGAATCATAATGGCGGAAAGTGACTTCAGAACAGCACCTTCTGTCAGTCATCTAGGGAATACATATATATTATTGGGCACACCACGTCATTTCAACATGGATAATTGGGTATTATTTGGTTAAGACGTTGATCAATAAGATCAATAAGATAATAAACTGAGTGTACAAAACATTAGGAACACTTTCTCTTTCCATGACACTGACCAGGTGAATGCTATGATTCCTTACTGATTTCACCTGTTAAATTCACTTCAGTGTAGATGACGGGGAGGAGACAGGTAAAGAAGAATTAAGCCTTGACAAAATTGAGACATTGGTTGAATTGAAGTGCCTTTGAACGAGGTATGAAAGTAGGTGCCAGGCGCACTGGTTTAAGTATGTCAAGAAAAGCAACACAACTGTGTTTCCCATCTGTATTAACAGTTTCACATGTGCATCAAGAATTGTCATCCAGCCAACTTGACACAATTGTGGGAAGCATTGGAATGAACATCCCTTGTAGTCCATGCCCTGAAGAATTGAGGTTGTTCTGGGGGAAAAAGAGGTGCAACTCAATATTTAGAGGGTGTTCCTAATGTTTTGTACACTAATGTATATTTACCCACTCAAAAAGGGAACCGAAGGTTACACTTCGAACACACCTACAGCATCATTGCATTTTGGGACATCAGAATTACATTCATTTCCAATGAAACACTGTTTGCCTTGCAGCATTGCGTTGCAGTGGCAGTTTCAGTGCATTTGGTGTGGTGCATACATTGGATTTATCGAACGTATGCGTCAAACTGTATGCGTAGACGACTTGACAGAAATGGTGAATGTTGAACTTTTGTTACATATCCAGATGATGCTGCATACTATTTTGCTCAATGCCGCTGTTGGCGTGTTCGAAGCGTTAGTTGAATTTCCAATGTGTTATCATTATGTTTTCAACCATCTAAAAGTCCAACCAAATTCCAATGGAAAAACAACGTCTGATTTTCAGGTTAGTTGTCACCCAAATGTCTATCACTGGACTTTCAACCATGTAAAAGCCCAGCAAAGTTCAAATGGGAATACAATGTCAGATATGTTTATTTAACAGATTCATATGTTATGACTGTCCTTTATCTAATAGCAGAACCAAACTACCTGGATTGCAGTTAAGATTACATTAAAAGTATATGGTGCAAGTTATCAATGCCTTTCGAGATTCTCCGCAGATTATTACAATTGTGAATATCTCCACAGACCTGCTATGACCTATGCATGCGATCTTAAACATGCAAGCTTTCTATGATTACATAAGAAGACATTTATAGTTGCAGTAACCTCAAAATGTGGCTATGGATGTGTTACTCATTTTAATGTTGAATGTTACATTATTTTGTAAGATATCCTTAACTTTAGGCTATTTACAGTATTACAAAGTAATATCGAATTGTGTTTGGTTGACAATACAACCAAATATCAACATTTAAAATAGATGTATCTACTGGTGGGATCATCATCTGCTCATCTACCACTCCAGTGTTAATCTGCTAAATTGTAATTACTTCACTACTGTGGCCTATTTATTGCCTTACCTCCTCATGCCATTTGCACACACTGTATATAGATTTTCTTTTTTTTCTATTGTGTTATTGACTGTACGCTTGTTTATTCCATGTGTAACTCTGTGTTGTTGTTTGTGTCACACTGCTTTGCTTTATCTTGGCCAGGTCGCAGTTGTAATTGAGAACTTGTTCCTTGTACCTGGTTAAATAAAGGTGAAATATATATATATTTTTTAAAATAGTTCCATCTGAGCCACTCGCCTAATCCTATTCTTTAACTTACATTTTTGGTTAACTTAATAGGCTATTTACTGCATTTCAAAAGTGATATTGAATTGCGTTTGGTTGTGAACGCAACTAGATATTGACATTTGAATTCCAGTTTCCAGTTTGTCTCTAAATGTATAAATTATATATTGGATTCACTTCTCCATTTCAATCCCCAAAAGTTAAAGAATATGACTAAATCCAATCAAATTGTAAAAATATTTCAAAGATAAATACACAACGCAGAGGACGAGAGGTCAATAGAGTACTAACGATCAATCGAAATAGTGTTTTTTCTGTAATATCAATGGGTCAGTGACATGGGAGGAATTTCCGTCTGGGACTCATAGCTACATGGCAAGTTCTCATTGGTCCAAATTGTTTATACATTGAACCTGAAATAGGATACTTGGTCATTGGCCCAGTTTTTACTGCAAGGAATTCTAATTGGTCAACCACAGGCTAGGACTGGGTTATAAAACTCCATCCTGTCGCTTTGTTCTGTGGAGATAATCACAGGAGAGAATCACTGAGGACAGGGGAGCATGAACATCTACCATCTACCTCCCCGCATGATTTGTTCTCTTGGAATAAACCTATTTTCCTCCCCCTGATTTGCTTTGGGGTCTGTGTTATTGAGGAATAACATTAACTGCAAAAACTTGGTGCTGTGATCCGGATTAATTGGTCCAGACAACAAGAAAATAGTGCGTTGATCCAGAGCAGTGGTTCCCCAAACTTTATAGTCCCGTACCCCTTCAAACATTCAACTTCCAGCTGTGTACCCCATCTAGCACCAGGGTCAGCACACTCTCAAATGTTTTTTGCTATCATTGTAAGCCTGCCACACACACATTATGCGATACATTCATTAAACATAACAATGAGTGTGAGCTTGTCCCAACCTGGCTCGTGGGAAGTGACACAGAGCTCTTATAGGACCAGGGCCACAAATAATAATAACAATCAATAATTCTGCTCTTTATTTAACCATTTTACATATAAAACCTTATTTGTTCATTGAAAATTGTGAATAACTCACAGGTTAATGAGAAGGGTGTGCTTTAAAGGTGCACATAACTCTGCAATGTTGGGTTGTATTGGAGAGAGTCTGTCTTAAATAATTTTCCACACAGTCTGTGCCTGTATTTAGTTTTCATGCTAGTGAGCGCCGAATCCACTCTCACATAGGTACGTGGTTGCAAAGGGCATCGGTGTCTTAACAGCGCGATTGGCCAAGGATACTCTGAGCGCAGCCCAATCCAGAAATCTGGCAGTGGCTTCTGATTGAATTCAATTTTCACAGAACCGCTTGTTGCAATTTTGATGAGGCTATTTTGTTCAGATATTGCTAAGTGAACTGGAGGCAGGGCATGAAAGGGATAACGAATCCAGTTGTTTTAGTCATCTGTTTCGGGAAAGTAATTGCGCACCCAGCTCACTCAGGTGCTTCGTGCTTGTCCGTAAGCTTGAGTTCATTTGCACACAAAAAAATCATACAATGATGGAAAGACCTGTGTGTTGTCCTTGTTAGTTCAGACAGAGAAGAGCTCCAACTTCTTAATCATAGCCTTAGTTTTGTCCCACACATTGAATATAGTTGCGGAGAATCCCTGTAATCCTAGATTCAGATCATTCAGGCGAGAAAAAATAGGCCAGTCGTGTGAGAAACTCGTCATCATGCAAGCAGTCAGACAAGTGAAAATTATGGTCAGTAAAAACTTTAAGCTCGTCTCTCAATTTAAAAAAATGTGTCAATACTTTGCCCCTTGATAACCAGCGCATTTCTGTATGTTGTAAAAGCGTTACATGGTTGCTGCCCATATTATTGCATAGTGCAGAAAATACAGTGAGTTCAGGGGCCTTGCTTTAACAAAGTGCACCATTTTCACCGTAGTGTCCAAAGCGTCTTTCAAGCTGTCAGGCATTCCCTTGGCAGCAAGAACCGCTCGGTGGATGTCGCAGTGTACCCAAGTGGCGCTGGGAGCAACTGCTTGCACGCGCGTTACCACTCCACTATGTCTCCCTGTCATGGCTTTTGCACCATCAGTACAAATACCAACATAAGCAGCAGCTACGTTTGGCTACATACAGACCGTTAGTGGAATTCCCGCAAGAGAGTAACAGTTCATGTAATTGGATGTTAATTATTTGACTAGGCTACATGTATTTGACATTGTGTTGTTATTTCGCTGAACAATAGATGGTTGAAAAAAAAATGGCAGTGAAACGAGGCTACTCAGGCAAGAAAAAAACGTCACCCAAATGTATATTTCCCCATTGAAAAATATAAATGGACTGTTTGAAAATGTGAAGAAAAAAATATATAACAATTTTAACATTTAACAATTTTAACATGTACCCCCGTTTGGGAATACCTGATCAGGGGAAAGAAGGCTGAGCGCAACCCACTTTGGGAGTCAACTCTTAATCTACTGACTGACGGCAGAAGTGCTGGGTGAGTAGAGACCAATATCATTTAAAAAACTAAATCAGGTTAAAATTTGTGCATGCAATGAGTGATATGTATCTGTGATACATATCACTATGAACCCCTATAAATCTCTATTATAGGGGTTCAATTCCTCTATTAAAAGGTTAGAGTCCTTTTCGTAAAACCTTGTTGCAGAGAAGTGAGTTGCTAGTTGAGTATCAATTTTTCCATGTGTGTGTAATGTAAGCCTTCAACAAACTTTTGAAGTGAACACAAGTTTTATGGGTAACCAGGCCCTACAGAAACAATGTGTTCTAGAAGATAGAAGGTCTAGAAGATAGAAGATATAACCCCTCAAGGGGATATAAATATAAATACATATATAAACTCAGCAAAAAAAGAAACGTCCTCTCACTGTCAACTGCGTTTATATTCAGCAAACTTAACATGTGTAAATATTTGTATGAACATAACAAGATTCAACAACTGAGACATAAACTGAACAATTTCCACAGACATGTGACTAACAAAAATGGAATAATGTGTCCCTGAACAAAGAGGGGTCAAAATCAAAAGTAAGTCAGTGTCTGGTGTGGCCACCAGCTGCATTAAGTACTGCAGTGCATCTCCTCCTCATGGACTGCACCAGATTTGCCAGTGCTTGCTGTGAGATGTTACCCCATTCTTCCACCAAGGCACCTGCAAGTTCCCGGACATTTCTGGGGGGAATGGCCCTAGCCTTCACCCTCCGATCCAACAGGTCCCAGACGTGCTGAATGGGATTGAGGTCTGGGCTCTTCACTGGCCATGGCAGAACACTGACATTCCTGTCTTGCAGGAAATCACGCACAGAACGAGCAGTATGGCTGGTGGCATTGTCATGATGGAGGGCATGTCAGGATGAGCCTGCAGGAAGGGTACCACATGAGGGAGGAGGATGTCTTCCCTGTAACGCACAGCTTTGAGATTACCTGCAATGACAACAACCTCAGTCCAATGATGCTGTGACACACAGGCCCAGACCATGACAGACCCGCCACCTCCAAATCGCTCCAGAGTACAGGCCTCGGTATAAAGCTCATTCCTTCGATGATAAATGCGAATCCGACCATCACCCCCGGTGAGACAAAACCGTGACTCATCAGTGAAGAGCACTTTTTGCTCTTGGGTTTGTGCCCACAGTCGACGTTGTTGCCTGTGATGTCTGGTGAGGACCTGCCTTACAACCGGCCTACAAGCCCTCAGTCCAGCCTCTCAGTCTATTGCGGACAGTCTGACACTGATTGAGGGATTGTGTGTTCCTGGTGTAACTCAGGCAGTTGTTGTTGGCATCCTGTAGCTGTCCCGCAGATGTGATGTTCGGATGTACCAATCCTGTGCAGGTGTTACACGTGGTCTGCCACTGCGAGGATGATCAGCTGTCCATCCTGACTCCCCGCAGCACTGTCTTAGGCGTCTCACAGTACGGACATTGCAATGTATTGCCCTGGCCACATCTGCAGTCCTCATGCCTCCTTGCAGCATGCCTAAGGCACGTTCACGCAGATGAGCAGGGACCCTGGGCATCTTTCTTTTGGTGTTTTTCATTGTCAGTAGAAAGACCTCTTTAGTGTCCTAAGTTTTCATAACTGTGATCTTAATTGCCTACCAACTGTAAGCTGTTAGTGTCTTAATGACATTTCCACAGGTGCATGTTCATTAATTGTTTATGGTTCATTGAACAAGCATGGGAAACAGTGTTTAAACCATTTACAATGAAGATCTGTGAAGGTGTTTGGATTTTTATGAATTATCTTTGAAAGACAGGGTCCTGAAAAAGGGGCGTTTCTTTTTTTGCTGAGTTTATATATATATATATATAAACATATAGATATATATTATACAACTTTTGTAGTTTAATGTGATGCCATTGTTAGTTGAGAAAACCACTCTGGAGAAGGGCGGAACAGCTCCTCCGGATGTGAGCATGAAAGACATTTTAAATTCACTGTCTAGAAAGTAGAGAAGTGTAGGCAAGAGATAATAAATAAATGTTCCGTCATTGTTGACATAGATGGAATATGGAATCTGGCTGATATACAAAAAGCTTGGGGAAAAATACAGAGAATGTCTAACTCGTTGGAAAAAACAGGATGGTCTTTAATTGTTGAAGCCAAAGTAAGAAAACGGGATGAGAAATTTTCTGGAGAATCATGACAGGACATTGAAGAGAGACAAAGAAAGTTTGAGGGCTGTTGGTGAACAGATAAAAACCTTTTTAAAGATGAATTTCAACAATTACAGGAGGCAAGGGTGGCAGACTTGACCCCCACCTTTGGACCCTTTTTACCCTCCATCTACGCTCACACTGAGTTGCGCAAGGATGATCGGGTTTCAACCATCTGGTCAGCACTGACTGACTTTGAGTCAACAGATACTGACAGTTGTGACGAACGATGTCTTATGCCAACCAGAACACAGGCTGTAAAAGGAAGTAAAGACAAACCTCGTGATAGTAATCACACATAAATCAGCCTCTCCAAAACAGTTGAATGAATGTTTAAAAACTTTGAAGCATCCATAAGACGTGGGTATGTATAAGGGCACACGGCGAGACCCAAATGCAGACACAGGAGGCAGATGGTTGAGCTCCGATATTTATTATACCAAAGGGGGTAGGCAAAAGGCAGGTCGGGGACAGGCGAGAGTTCATAAACCAGGTCAGAGTCCAGACAGTACCAGGGGATAGGCAGGCTCGAGGTCAGGACAGGCAGGGGTTCAGTGATCAGGTCCGAGTCCAAACAGTACAAGGGGATAGGCAGGCTCGAGGTCAGAAAGGCAGAGTGGTCAGGCAGGCGGATTCGGCGTCAGGACAGGCAAGGGTCAAAACCAGGAGGGTTAAAAAAAAAACAGAGACTGGGAAAAATAGGAGCTAGCCTGTCTAGGAACGGGATTCCGCTAGTGGAACCCCTCGCCAACAGCCAATGAAATTGCAGGGCGCCAAATTCAATCAACAGAAATCTCATATTTCAAATTTCTCAAACATAAGTATTAGACACCATTTTATGATGCTTGTCGATATTGGCTAGCAACTAATTTTTCCACCTGAGATTGCTTCTACCAACCTTAGGCCAGACATGGTACTCTGGTCCCCTTCACGAAAGGCTGTGTACATCATAGAGCTCACAGTCCCGTGGGAAAACTCTGTTGAAGAGGCCTACGAGCGTAAGAAACTGCGTTACAGAGTTGGCAGGAGACGCAACTCAGCGTGGCCGGAATGCAAAAGTCTGGCCAGTTGAAGTGGGATGCAGAGGATTCGTGGCTTCTTCCACCATCAGGTTGCTGAAGGAACTTGGAATCCATGGACAGGCTCTGCGGCAGACCATCAGAGCAGTTTCTCAAGCAGCTGAAAGAGGCAGCCAGTGGATCTGGATCAAACGGAAGGACCCTTGCTGGGCTATAACTTCATGACCCCCCACCCCCACCTGAGAACCCAATTCAGATCTGAGGTATGCGGTCAGCTGTAGGGCTGGCTCAGGGAAGAGGATGCCCTTGCCTTACATAGTCCCATGGGAAATCTTAATTGGGCATGGGACACAAGCTAAGGCTTGATCACCCTTTAGCTGGCCACCTTTGATGAGGGTGTTTAGTGATTAACTTCTCTAGGGTAGGTGAGACGCTAACGTCCCAGCAGGCCAACATCCGGTGAAACTGCAGAGAGCTAACATTTTAAATACACCATTCGTTGTATTAAACATTCTTGTAAATACATGTATCTTACATCATTTAAAAGATGAACGTCTTGTTATTCCAGCCGCTGTGTCAGATTTCAAAAAGGTTTACTGCAAAAGCAAGCGTGATTTTCTGAGGACGGCACCCCACACACACAAGTATTACTAGCATTTTCCAACCAAGCATTAGCGTCACGAAAGTCAGAAATAACAAAATAAATCGCTTACCATTGAAGATCTTCCTCTGGTGGCAATGCCAAGTGTCCTAACTACACAGTGAATGTTCGTTTTGTTTGATAAAATAAATTTTTATAGCCTAACATGAAACATTTGTAAACCAGTTGCGTCGTGATTTCTGTCTCATTCAACTTTGGACGAAGCGTTCATGGTAATTACACGCACTAAACAAACATTTATCCAGTCATGGTTAGTTTTATTGCAATCCTCTGGTTGTTACTAACACAACCATACATGATGGTTCTTTTCCCGGGACGTATTGACCGAAGCAAACCGATTTGAAGACAAAAATCAATTACCTCATTACACATCAATGGTAGGACCGGTCTATCGTTGATTGACTGTATTTTTGCCCAATGACCACTGCTTTGTGTTATTGAAGAATAACATCAACTGCTAACAAAATCCAACTTTAAGCACTTTAAATAAAGTTATTTGATTTAATCATATTCTTTAACTTAGATTTTTGGTTGAGATGGAGACATTAATCCATCATATCAATTATTAATTTGTTGACAAACTGGAATTAAAGACAGTTTGATTTAGTGGCACAGATGGAACTATCCAAGCAGAAGATATATCTCCTTCAAATGTGTCAACAACCAAACTATACAATATAACTAAATATCATTACATTTTAAATCAACCAGAGCTTGCAACTCTAGGCCTAGTGTATGTATTGTCTATTTTTAGTTGATTCTTGGTTGAAATGAAACAATAGAGGTTGATGACTTTGCAAACACTATATATAGGCCTAAATAGCATAATTGATGATATGAGTGATAAAGTATGGTCACATTTAATTTGCTCTGTTAAACCTACCCTTTAGAATGATTTCAATAGCAACTGTGAATATTTTGTTTTAAGTAGAGGTCTCTCAACAATCATTCTCACGATAGCACATTGGTAATAGTAAGTGACAAATATCATAGCCAATATCATAGCACTGGGCTTGGTTAAAACCCTGGATGGGAGACCAAATGAAAGTTTTACCTAAGAGAACCCATCATTTAAAAAACACTTAACAAATTACATACAGTACAATACATTCAGACATGACAACAAATTAAGATCATATGCTCATTTTGTTTAATCAAGAACTAGCCGGATTAAAACATTCCTACATTTCTGTTACCATAGTCTCTCCTTGCACAGACCTCAAGTTGAGGGTCATTATTCTCCTTTTCGTTTAGCCTCAGACAGGTGGCTGTAGACACAGACATGTGTTTGCTATCAGTGGGGTGCACTGACCACAGCAGACAACTCTCCCAAATGTCAGGTGGCAACCTAGCAGGGCACCTTTTCAGGGTACCTGTGCAATTACTCCACTGTGAGCGTTCCTCCAGTTATGAGGGCAGACAACTGTTTATTTGAGGCCAACCTTTCGCCATCTGATTTGGGTCAGTGATTATCACTGAAGGGGAAAGTGTTCAACTGCACAAAAGAGATTCAACTATGAAGATAGGCACTGCTATGCAGTAGTGAATTACAAAATAAATAAAGGGGAGCAGTGGATTTTTTTTTTTTTACGGTAATACCACTGCAATTAAGTAGATCTGAATATTAACAGTGAGCACTGAAACAACATGAAGGCTTTCAGCTCTAGAGAAAAGCCAGCCCTTTTTAGAGGAGAGCCAAGGGAGACGACGGGGAAGAGAAAGTCAGCAGAGGGAAGGTGATTTGAGTTTAACCTGTTTTAACCACTCATTTGCTCATTGTGCTGCACACACACAGATTGCTGATCCAATAGAGATCTCATGAATCCAGTTGGATCTGATGAGGGACATGATTGTATGATTTATCTTTATATATATACTTGTTTTACACCTTATTTAAATAGATACAGAGGATGACAGGCATGTGGGGGAACAGTAGGAAAGGTGGATGTGGGAATTCTCCGGGGGGGAACATTATGTGTGTCTGAAGTCAGTAGTGTTACCACAAGAACACAGGAGATGACTGATATTTTGTAAGGCCAATATTTGTCAATTTCTGCAAAATCTCTAGCCAGATGCTCATCGTTCTTCCTTGACAAAGAATTTAAGTATGGGTGACAATCAAAGGTTGCTTGAGTTGATAAAGCTGTCACCAACATTCATTGGCTTACTGTCTCTTGCGTTAATCAAAACCACAACGGCAATGTGGGAATTCTCTCTAATATTATGGTTACAGCTACTGTATCTTCTCATAGCAATCTAACTTGATGCAACATGGCACTGGAAGTGCTAATCAGCTGTTTGTTATGTAGCTGGAATATGACACCCTCACCCCCCCTCCTATGTATTTTATAGTAAAGACATCGTTTAACAGCGCCCCTCTGTCTTACTATGTGTAGCCCATATATCTTATGCTGTCTGGCCAAAAAGAGTATTACATGTGTTACACTTTTTGACCAGACAGTATCAGATACATGGACTACACATACAATGCATTAAGATAGCATTCACACCCCTTGACGTTTTTCACATTTTGTTGTGTAACAGCCTGAATTATAAGTGAATTTAATTAAGATTTAAATGTTAAAGTGGAAATGTGTTTTATATACAAATGTATAAAAAATGGAAAACTGAAATTTCTTGTGTAAAATAAGTATTCGACCCCTTTGCTATGGAAGCCTAAATAAGATCAGGAGTAAAAATGTGCTTAACAAGTAACATAAAAAGTTGCATGGACTTTAAAACAAAGATTCAAGCACAAAGACCAAGAAGGTTTTCCAATACCTCGCAAAGAAGGGTGGATGGGTAAAAAGCAGACATTAAATATCCCTGTGAGCATGGTGTAGTTAATAATTACACTTTGGATAGTGTATCAATACTCCCGGTCACTACAATGATACAGACATCCTTCCTAACTCAGTTGCCGGAGAGGAAGGAAACCTATCAGGGATTTCAACACAAGGCCAATGGTGACTTTAAAACAGTTACAGAGTTTAATGGCTGTGATTGCAGAAAACTGTAATGGATCAACAACATTGTAGTTACTCAACAATACTAACCTAATTGGCAGAGTGAAAAGAAGGAAGCCTGTACAGAATAAAAATATTCCAAAACTTGCATCCTGTTTGCAACAAGGTACTATAGTAAAACTGCAAAAAATGTGGCAAAGAAATTAACTTTTTGTCCTTGTAGGATTCTAGCTTGAAATATACTTACTTATGTTACCACACTAGAACTTATTGATTACCAAAAAAGTGTTAAACAAATCAAAATATGTTTTATATTTGAGATTCTTCAAAGTAGCTTTCAATCAATCAATCAAATTTATTTATAAAGCCCTTTTTACATCAGCTGATGTCACAAAGTACTCTACAGAAACTTAGCCTAAAACCCCAAACAGCAAGCAATGCAGATGTAGAAGCATGGTGGCTAGGAAAATCTCCCTAGAAAGGCCAGAACCTAGTAAGAAACCTAGAGAGGAACCAGGCTCTGATGGGTGGCGAGTCCTCTTCTGGCTGTGCCGGGTGGAGATTACAACAGAACATGGCCAAGATGTTTGAACGTTCATAGATGACCTGCAGGGGCAGATAATAATAATCACAGTGGTTCTAGAGGGTGCAACAGGTCAGCACCTCAGTAGTAAATGTCAGTTGGCTTTTCATAGCCGATCATTCAGAGTTAGAGAAAGCAGGTGCGGTAGATAGAGAGTCCAAAACAGCAGGTCCGGGACAAGGTAGCACGTCCAGTGAACAGGTCAGGGTTCCATAGCCACAGGCAGAACAGTTGAAACTGGAGCAGCAGCCTGACCAGGTGGACTGGGGACAGCAAGGAGTCATCAGGCCAGGTAATCCTGAGGCATGGTCGTAGGGCTCAGGTCCTCTGAGAGAAGAGAGAGAGAGAGAGAATTAGAGGGGTCATACTTAAATTCACACAGGACACCGGATAAGACATGAGAAATATTCCAGATATAACAGACTGACCCTAGCCCCCCGACACAAACTATTGCAGCATAGATACTGGAGGCTGGGACTGGAGCGCTCGGGAGACACTGTGGCCCTGTCCGACGATACCCCCGGACAGTGCCAAACACTTTGCCAAGGCACGGCCCCCCACCAACTTTGCCAAGGCATGGCCCCCACACCACAAAGATCTCTCCCACGGCACAAACCCGAGGGGGGCGCCAACCCAGACCGGAAGATCCGATCCAACTCAAGTGACGCACCCTTCCTAGGGACGGCATGGAAGAGCACCAGTAAGCCAGTGACTCAGCCACCATAATAGGGTTAGAGGCAGAGAATACCAGTGGAGAGAGGGGTACCGGCCAGGCAGAGACAGCAAGGGTGGTTTGTCGCTTCAGTGCCTTACACCCCTGGGCCAGACTACACTCAATCATAGGACCTACTGAAAAGACGAGTCTTCAATAAAGACTTGAAGGTCGAGACCGAGTCTGCGTCTCTCACATGGATAGGCAGACCATTCCATAAAAATGGAGCTCTATAAGAGAAAGCAGAGAAATGACAGTCCATCATTACTTTAATTAAGACATGAAGGTCAGTCAATCCGGAAAATGTCAAGAACTTTGAAAGTGCAGTCGCAAAGACCAAGAAGGAGAGTGATGGAGTGCTGCATCAAATTACCTGGCCTCCACAATCACCCGACCTCAACACACTTGAGATTGTTTGGGATGAGTTGGACCGGAGAGTAAAGGAAAATTCAGCCAACAAGTGCTCAGCATATGTGGGAACTCCTTCAAGACTATTGAAAAGCATTACAAGTGAAGCTGGTTGAAACAATGCCAAGAGTGTACAAAGCTGTCATCAAGGCAAAGGGTGGCTACTTTGAAGATTCTAAAATCTAAAATATATTTTCATTTGTTTTACACTTTTTTGGTTACTACATGATTCCATATGTGTTATTTCATGTTTTCACTATTAATCTACAATGTAAAGAATAGTAAAAATAAAGAAAAACTCTTCAATGAGTAGGTGTCCCAACTTTTGACTGATACTGTATAAGGAAGGTATATGTTGGGGTTAATGAAGGGTGTATGGGAACTTGATGTATGGAAAGTTACTGAGTGAGACAAGGGGAAGTGCAGAAAGTTTATATTTTGTTCAAAGATGTTATTGTTGAATATAAATGTTCCTAAAGAGGGAGGCAAAGGTCCACAGTCTAGTTTCAGTTTCTGATAAGGCAGGCCATCTGCAGAACCAGGGAGGAGCGAGGAATTTGGCTCGAGGTCAAGTCAACAGATGAAGTGAGACCTCTGGGAGAGGGGCCAGAGGGGCCCACCCCAACGACCCTCCTACTACAGTCCTATCTCACACACATACACTTCCACGCCCACAAAGGTTCTGGCATCAGGCAGGACCATGATTACACCAGTGAGAGGAACCAATTAAGTTCCTTCCTAGCAACAGATATGTATTGGCTGTCTTGATGTGTAAGGAGTTTACCCCGCCTAGTAGGAGGTTATAAATATATGTGTTTGTGTAATCATACCTTGTCTTTGCAGCTGTATGACCCAGTGGGTGAATAAACTTGGTTTGAGCTTTTCCTAGTCATCCGTTTTGAGTTTTTACTCTGTTTGTTCAGAACATCATGAATACAATGCGTAATGTTTGGGGCAAATCCAACACCACACATCACTGAGTACCACTTCATATTTTCAAACATAGTAATAGCTGCATCATGTTTTGGGTATGCTTTTCATCGGCAAGGATTATAGTGTTTTTTATGATAAAAAGAAATGGAATAGAGCTAAGCACAGATAAAATCCCAGAGGAAACCCAGGTTCAGTCTGCTTTGCTACAGACACTGGGAGACAAATTCACCTTCAGCAGGACAATAACCTAAAACACAAGGCCACATATACACTGTAGTTGCTTACCAATACGACATTGAATGTTCCTGAGTGGACGAGATACAGTTTTGACTTCAATCAGCTTGAAAATATATGGTAAGACTTGAAAATTCCAGGTGTGCAACACTTTTAGAGACTTACCCAGAAAGACTCACAGCTGTAATCACTGCCAAAGGTGATTCTAACATGTATTGACTCAGGGGGTTGAACACTTACCTAATCAAGATACTGTTTATCTTCCACCTTGACATTAGAGAGTATTTTGTGTAGATCATTGACAAAAAAATTACAATTATATTTTTACCCCACTTTGTAACACAACAAAATATGGAAAAAGTCAAGGGGTTTGAATATTTTCTGAAGGCACTGTACATGTTCTCTGCCTCAACAATGATGGCAGTACCATCAGCAACACCAGTCTTTTTTTTACCCCTTTTTCTCCCCAATTTCATGGTAACCAATTGGTAGTTACAGTCTTGTCTCATCGCTGCAACTCCCATCCGGACTCGGGAGAGGTGAAAGTCGAGAGCCATGCGTCCTCCAAAACAATGCCGTCTTAACCCGAAGGCCAGCCGCACCTATGTGTCAGAGGAAACACCGTACACCTGACGACCGTGTCAGCATGCATGCGCCGGACGACGCTGGGCCAATCGTGCGCCGCCCCATAGGTCTCCCAGTCATGGCCGAGCCTGGACTCAAACCAGGATCTTTAGTGGCACAGCTAGCAACTGCGATGCAGTGCCTTAGATCACTGTGCCACTCTGGAGGCCCAGCACCAGTCTTTTTACTGAAGAAATGTGTTAAAGCTGCAATATTTAACTTTTTGGGCAACCCAACCAAATTCACATAGAAATGTGTGGTATAATCAAATCAAATCAAATCAAGTTTATTTTACATAGCCCTTCGTACATCAGCTAATATCTCGAAGTGCTGTACAGAAACCCAGCCTAAAACCCCAAACAGCAAGCCATGCAGGTGTAGAAGCACGGCGGCTAGGAAAAACTCCCTAGAAAGGCCAAAACCTAGGAAGAAACCTAGAGAGGAACCAGGCTATGAGGGGTGGCCAGTCCTCTTCTGGCTGTGCAGGGTGGAGATTATAACACAACATGGCCAAGATGTTCAAATGTTCATAAATGACCAGCATGGTCAAATAATAGTATAGATCTGTCATTCTCATTGAAAGCAAGTCTAAGAAGCGGTAGATCTGTTCTATGTGCGCTATTTCTATGGTTCCCGTTCTTAAGTTTCATTTTTGCGTCTTTTACTTTCATTTTGTACACCAACTTCAAACAGTTGAAAATACAATATGTTTTGGCTAAGGAGGGATTGCAATTTACTGGGGGGGGGGGGGGTCCAAAATAGGGGAGGGTAGAAAAACAATTTATTTTTGCTTTGGGGAACGTTTTGTGTTAGTTTTTTTGGACACAGGGCAGGGTAGTGTTTTTTCCCTGGTTTACATTCGCTCTTTTGCAGGTTTTATCATATCATTTATTAGACCCTAGCCAACTCTCCTCATCTGCTTACATGCACCTCCACTATATCAAGGTGTTTTGGAACTTCCTTTAAGCACTATGCTTTTCCGTGTGCTAACTTTTACCACAGGTCAGAATAGTCTATCAGCCTATCCTGCCCTCTATTCACCATTCATAGTGACAATAGTGGTTGGTGGATCAGCTCCTCCCTGTAGACTGTCTCGTCATTGTTGGTAATCAGGCCTACTACTGTTGTCGTCTGCAAACTTAATGATTGAGTTGGAGGCGTGCGAGGCCAAGCAGTCATGGGTGAACAGGGAGTACAGGAGGGGGCTAAGCACGCATCCTTGTGGGGACCCAGTGTTGTGGATAAGCGAAGTGGAGGTGTTTTTTCCTATCTTCACCACCTGGGGGCGGCCCGTCAGGAAGTCCAGGACCCAGTTGCACAGGGCGGGGTTCAGACCCAGGGCCTCAAGATTAATGATGAGCTTGGAGGGTACTATGGTGTTGAATGCTGAGCTATAGCCAATGAACAGCATTCTTACATAGATATTCCTCTTGTCAAGATGGGATAGGGCAGTGTGCAGTGCGATGGCGATTGCGTCGTCCGTGGATATATTGGGGCGGTAAGCAAATTGAAGTGAGTCTAGGGTGTCAGGTAAGATAGAGGTGATATGATCCTTGACTAGTCTCTCAAAGCACTTCATGATGACAGAAGTGAGTGCGATTGTCATTTAGTTCAGTTACCTTTGCTTTCTTGAGTACAGGAACAAATGGCGGACATCTTGGGGACAATAGATTGCTGGCCTTCTAGGCAGAGTTCCTCTGTCCAGTGTCTGTGTTCTTTCGCACATCTTAATCATTTTTTTTTATTGGCCAGTCTGAGATATGGCTTTTTCTTTGCAACTCTGCCTAGAAGGCCAGCATCCCGGAGTCGCCTCGTCACTGTTGACGTTGAGACTGGTGTTTTGCGGGTACTATTTAACGACGCTGCCAGTTGAGGACTTGTGAGGCGTCTGTTTCCCAAACTAGACCCTCTAATGTACTTGTCCTCTTGCTCAGTTGTGCACAGGGGCCTCCCACTCCCCTTTTTATTCTGGTTCGAGACAGTTTGCAGTGTTCTGTGAAGGAAGTAGTACACAGTGTTGTACGAGATCTTCAGTTTCATAGCAATTTCTCACATGGAATAGCCTTCCTTTCTCAGAACAAGAATAGACTAATGAGTTTCAAAAGAAAGTTCTTTGTTTCTGATCATTTTGAGCCTGTAATCGAACCCACAAATGCTGATGCTCCAGATACTCAACTAGTCTAAAGAAGGCCAGTTTTATTGCTTTTTTATCAGTACAACAGTTTTCAGCTGTGCTAATATAATTGCAAAAGGATTTTCTAATGCTCAATTAGCCCTTTTAAAATGATAAACTTGGATTAGCTAACACAACGTGCCATTTGAACACGGAAGCAAGACGTCGGTGTCTGCGACGTGGCTGGTTTTCCCTTTGTAATCCGTGATTGTCTGTAGACCCTGCCACATACGTCTTGTGCCTGAGCCATTGAATTGCAACTCCACTTTGTCTCTCTTTCAATATGAATCGACAAGAACAAATAGGAATAGCTGATAGGCAGCTGAAAGGTCAGGTGCATCATTGCTCTTTAAATGAACACTGAAGACAAGAAATAGACATCTCAAAAAGCTCCCCTATCGATCTTGTTTCGGGACAATACAATTATCCCAACAAGACTAGTCTACATCATCACAATGTAATTAATAATTGCATTATTGTTTTCAAGCGAGTACAAAATCAATCAATCAATCCAAACTGTGCAGCAGTAATTTGATGAATGGAAAGAGACATCTGTTACAAAATTCCAAAGAGTTTAATGACATTCGGAGATTGTCAAGCGAAGCCTTCGATACTGAGTAAGCCTACAAGGTAGGGAGGGATGTGTTTCTGTTTGTCGAGATTGACTTAGTCTATTTATTGTGGTGTTGAAAACGCAAACCACGATATTGAAATGCCCTAAATCGGTGTGTTTTGTTTATTGATTGTGTGGTACATTGTCAAAGAAACCGGTTGGTATAACATTTTATTGCATATATTTTATTTAAACTGAACAAAAATATAAACGCAACAAGTGTGGTTCCCATGCATCATGAGCTGAAATAAAAAATCCCAGAAATGTTCCATATGCACAAAAAGCTTATTTCTCTCAAATGTTGTGCACACATTTGTTTACATCCCTGTTAGTGAGCATTTCTCATTTGCCAAGATAATTAATCCACTTGACAGGTGTGGCATTTCAAGAATCTGATTAAACAGAATGATCATTACACAGGGCACCTTGTGCTGGCGATAATAAAAGGCCAGTTTTGTCACACAACACAATGCTACAGATGTCTCAAGTTTTGAGGGAGCGCGCACTTGACATGCTGACTGCAGGAATGTCCACCAGAGCTGTTGCCAGAGAATTTAATTTAATTTATTTCTCTACCATAAGCTGCCTCCAACTTCGTTTTAGAGAATTAGGCAGTATGTCCAACCGGCCTCACAACCACAGACCAAGTGTAACCATGCCAGCCCAGGACCTCCACATCCAGCTTCTTCACCTGCGGGATTGTCTGAGGGGTAGTGGGGGGGGGGGGGGGGGGGGTTGCTGAGGAGTATTTCTGTCTGTAATAAAGCCATTCTGTGGCGAAAAACTCATTCTGATTTGCTGGGCCTGGCTCCCCAGCAGGTGGGACTGGCTGCCGAGTGGGTGGGACTATGCCCTCCAAGGCCCACCCATGGCTGCACCCCTTCCCAGTCATGTGAATGTCACGCCCTGACCGTAGAGAGCTTTTTATGTCTCTTTTTCGGTTTGGTCAGGGTGTGATTTGGGTGGGCATTCTATGTTCCTTTTTCTATGATTTGTATTTCTGTGTGTTTGGCCAGGTGTAGTTCTCAATCAGAGGCAGCTGTCTATCGTTGTCTCTGATTGAGAACCATACTTAGGTTTCCTTTTCCCACCTGTATTTGTGGGTAGTTGTCTATGTGTAGTTGCATGTCAGCACTAGTTGTTTATAGCTTCACGTTCGTTTTGTTATTTTGTTAGTTTGTTTAAGTGTTCTTTGTTTAATAAAGAAGAATGTATTCCAATCACGCTGCGCCTTGGTCTCATCGTTACGACGAATGTGACAGTGAAATCCATTCATTAGGGCATAATTAATTTCTTAACTGATTTCATTATGTGAACTGTAACGCAGTAAAATTTGTTGTGTTGCGTTTATATTTGTGTTCAGTATAATTATAAATATGGCTGCAAAATCTTGAAATTCTGATTCCCCCTTGCTGATCATTGTCTTCAACCGGCCCTGATCGTGAAGTAATGAAACAGGTAGGGAAAGTGAGCTAATCTGTGGTGGTGGGTGAACCCTCAAACTTCTGGCTGTATATGAATGGAAATAAATGATTGATCTATTATGAATTATTATTCATCTGTATGGCTTCATTAACTTTAATTTAGGCCTTTTTTGTTAACAATGTGGCCTCATTAATAACCTGGGCACAGTGGCCAGACAAAACCCCACTCCCTCCCCATTTCCTTTTCAACTTTGAAGCTTCCCACAAATTTTACTGCTGCTGAACCAACCTGCTGAAGCAAGACAGAATGAAAGTGACGAGCTGAGCAGCTCACGACAGCGGGTCGTTTGTTGAGGGGTGGTTGATGGGCCTTGAGTGGAGCATTGGGAGGCCTCAAGCAGAGATATTATTTATTAAAAAATATATATATTTTGTAATTATGCCCAGCTCACGAGGCCCCTTGATGATGTGAGACCTGTGGCAATTACCTCTTCTGCCCAATGGTAAGTCCGTCACTGCTCTCATCTCATCGTTTGGACCAGCTCAACTGGGTTTCTTCGCTTCCTAGTGTTACCTAAACACCGTTGGTATAAGCTGTCAAAACACAAGAGCAGCCCCAAAGAGGAGCAGCCAGAGAGTCCAAGAAATGAATTACCATGGCAGAATGGTAATGGCTCTAAAAAGCCAGGGAGAGAATTAGCTTGCCAACTTTGTCATTCTCCATGGTGATGACTCCCCTTGGGGAGAGATGATGCTCTGAGAGGGAGCTCTGAGATTGTGTCCATAAAAGATGCAAATGAGAAAACTACAATATCTTCGATGCTGGGAGGGGGAAGAGCGAATTGTGGCGCCACTGGAATGAGTAGTGAAATCTGACAATTTTTCACATGAAGTTCTGGATTTGGCTTGATGTTCATCATTTTACAGAATAGGTGGATCCACATTAAAGAAAATGACAAACACACCAAACAAAATCTCTCCCTCTCTCTTCTGCAGTGCATGCCGGGAGTTTTTTGGAGTTTGAGTGTTTGGTGTGGAGGGCGCTGTCCCAACTAACTTTCTTGATTATTTTCTTGGTCTTTTCTTTCAAATGTATTTTCTATGGTGGAGGGTTAACGCACTATTTGTTTTAGCAGTATCCACAGCTTTTTTCAAATTCAGGGTGGAAGAGGACAGAGTAAGTTTCCTGGGGTTTGGAAGGTGTGGTGTGCGCGATGGCTTCTCAGCATAGCGCGGAGGAGCCGCTGTCGATATGGCATGGATTCAGGTGTGTTCCTGAGAATGGAGTTAAAGTGGAGGAGGTTCTCCTTGCAGTCGGTGAACAGGTAGGAGCTGAATTTATACAGTCTGCTTCTAGAATGAACAAAGCTGTGGTTGTGTTCATGAAAAGAGCAAATTTGGTTGGTAGGCTAATTGCTAGTGGAATATTTGTAAGGGGTGTGTTGGTGCCAATTTCACCTCTCTCTACCCCTTCGACCAGGGTGGTAGTCTCAAATTTGCCTCAGTTTGTTACAGATGATCAAATCAGGAAAGAGCTGAGTGGTTTTGGTAAGTTTGCTAGCGGTTTTCGTGTACTGTCGGCAGGTTTTTAGGCAGATGCCGTTAAGCACGTTGTTTTGTTCTGGAGGCAAGTGTTTATGTTTCTGAATAACAATGAGCAACAGCTAAATGTGCATTTTAAAGTGAGGCATGGGGAGGGGCCCAATGCAGGGTTTGCCAGCACAGATAGTCTATGGTGTTTTGAGTGTGGGGATTTGGGGCACAAGAGTTTTGCGTGCCCACATAAAGACCATAGACAAGGTGAGGGCACAAGCGCCAGTGGGGGAGATCGAGGTCAACGTGCAGGGGGTAATGAGATGCAGACAGCAGAGGCTGGGCCTTGTCATGGCAGGGATGGTGGTGTAGATGAGGCTGGGCCTAGTCATGCCAGGGATGGTGGTGTAGATGAGGCTGGTGGATGAGGAGAGTGTTTTGGGGAAGTGTAAGAGACTAGGGGGGAGGAGGGTGTCAAGTGGAAAAGGAAAAAGGGTGTGGTCAAAGGCACCATGGAACCTTTGCCTGTTGCTGTGGGGGAGGCCCTGACCAGAGAGGAAGAGCAGACCTGCAACGCAAGCTGGTGGACTTTTTCTGGTCGGGCCGTCACTGGCCGAGGGCGGCAGTGTTGTACATGACCGTCCACGAAGGAGGACATGGCCTTGTGGAACTGGAGAGCAGGATGGCTGCTTTCCGGCTAAAGGCGGTGCAGAGACTGCTGTACCATACTGATGTTGGCTGGAGGGAACCAGCATGTGCGCTGCTGTGGAGAGCTGGCAGATTAGGGTTGGACCGGCAGCTGTTCCTCATGAAGCTGGAGAGGCCGAGTACAGCAGGTCTCTCAGATTTTTACTCTGCAGTGCTGAGGGCCTAGCAGCTGCTAAGGTCCACACGAGAAGGTGGTGTGGAGCCTGGGCTGTGGGTGTGGGAGGAGCCTATCTTCCACAACCCAACCATCCCTTTGAGATCGGTTCAGTCGGCCACCCTGCAGAGGCAACTGATGGCTGCAGGTTTACAAAGGCTGGGTGACCTGAGACTGCTGGGAGAGGAGGGGTGGAAAACCCCGGAAGTCTTGGCACAACAAACAGTAATAACGTCTCTTAGGCTGCTGGAGAGATTCCTGGAGAAGGTCCAGGAGGCACTGTCTGAGCCGGTAAGGGGGTTGTTTGAGAGGCCAAAGGGAGAGGGGCCACCAATGTTTCCGCCACTGCAGGTGACGGCAGAGACTGGAGACTGGCAAGGGGGTCTGGAGGACTTGTTAGATTTTAACACTCCGAGCCTGGGGGAGTGTTGAAGGGGTGGGAGGTAAAGCCTTCTACAACCTCTGCATTAAGATTAGGAATATTAGGAGCCTAACAGGAGTGAGGGCACATCAGTGGCAGGGGGTTTGTGGGGCAGTGAGTCTGGTGGGTTTTAGATGGAGGGGGCTCTACAAACCCCCAGTACCAAAGACGTCAGGGGACCTCCAGTGGAGGGTTCTTCATGGAGCCCTGGCCACTAACAGCTGGTTGGCACGGGTTGAACCGGGAATCGGGCAGGGGTGTCCTTTCTATGCAATGAAAGAAACTGTGATTCATGTGTTTTCTGTGTGCACCAGGTAAATGCCATTAACTTCTCTAGGGTAGGGGGCAGCATTTTCACGTTTGGATGAAAAGCATACCCAAATTCAACTGCCAGTTACTCATCCCCAGGAGATAAGATATGCATATTATTAGTAGATTTGGATGGAAAACACTCTGAAGTTTCTAAAACTGTTTGAATCATGTCTGTGAGTATAACAGAACTTAGTTAGCAGGCGAAACCCCGAGGACAAACCATTCAGATTATTGTTTTTTTGAGGTCACTGTCTTTTCAATGAGTTTTCATTGGGAAAACATATTTCTAAGCGAATTGCTTGCAGTTCCTACGGCTTCCACTAGATGTCAACAGTCATGAGAAATAGGTTGAGGTAACGTTAAAAAATACCTAAAGTTGTATTACGAAAGTAGTTTGACATTTTTTGGCAAAGTTTACAGGTAACCTTTGAGATATTTTGTCGTCACGTTTGAGCAAGTTGGAACCGGTGTTTTTCTGGATCAAACGCGCCAAATAAATGGACATTTTGGATATATATCGACGGAATTAATCGAACAAAAGGACTATTTGTGATGTTTATGGGACATATTGGAGTGCCAACAACAGGAGCTCGTCAAAGGTAAAGCATGAATTATATTTTATATTTCTGCGTTTTGTGTCGCGCCTGCTGGGTTGAAATGTTTTCTCTCTTTTGTTTACTATGGTGCTATGCTCAGATAATAGCATCGTATGCTTTCGCTGAAAAGCCTATTTGAATTCTGACATGTTGGCTGGATTCACAACCAGTGTAGCTTTAATTTTGGCATGTGTGATTTAATGAAAGTTTGATTTTATAGTAATTTTCATAGTAATTCATTTTAATTTGGCACTCTGCATTTTCTCAGGCTTTTTGCCAAGTGATACAGTAGCGTCTTGCCTAAACTCAGATTTTTGGATATAAATATGAACTTTAACGAACAAAAAATGCATGTATTGTGTAACATGAAGTCCTATGAGTGTCATCTGATGAAGATGATCAAAGGTTAGTGATTAATTTTATCTCTATTTCTGCTTTTTGTTACAGCTCTCGTTAGCTGGAAAAATGGCCGACTTTTTCTGTGACTTGGCTCATACCTAACATAATCGTTTGGTGTGCTTTCGTCGTAAAACCTTTTTGAAATCGGACACTTTGGCTGGATTTACAACAAGTGTATCTTTAAAATGGTGTAAAATGCTTGTATGTTTCAGTTATTTCAATTATGGGATTTCTGTTGTTTTGAATTTCGCGCCCTGCAGTTTCACTGGCTGTTGACGAGGTGGGACGCTACCGTCCCACATACCCTAGAGAGGTTAATGTCTCTGTTGGAATGTCTGTGTGAGAGGTTGGGGGTGGTTTTTACTGTTGGGATGTTTATAATGGGATACAGGTATTCGATTTAGGAGAAGGGCAAATATGTTTTGTTGAATTTTCTGTTTGCTCAGGCGAAGTTAGCTATTTGGCTAACACGGAGGAACAGGGTCAAAGGTGGGGGGATAACAGACCCTTTATTGTTTAATGGGATGGTCTCTGCATGCCTTAGGGTTGAGTTTGAGTACTATAGAATGATAAAAAGTGTGGAGATGTTTCAGGAGCTATGGTGTGTTGGGGGGAATGTCTGTATAGCTGAGGAAGATGTTTTGGATATACGGTTGTAGAAGTGGTGTGTTGTTTTGGGTATTGTGATGTTGGTTTGTATCATGTGGTAGATGGAAAGGTGATGTCATCACTGTCCTGATCAGGTCAGGTTACAGGAGACCACAACCCTACAGATTATCTCTCACCCCCAACAGAGGAGGAGAGATCTAGGGGTCTGAAGATGTGGGGGTTTTATGACCCCTCACGCCCATGGTAAATATTAGGCCACAGACAACATTCCTTTGTCCTCTCACTACAACACAAGGTTGAAAACAAAGAAATATTTTTCTATCCAAGCTACGGATGAGTAGCTGTGTCTAAGCGGGTGAATTCAAGCCGGACCACCTAGCCTCCACTCTCCATCGAATCGTGGTATCTACACTGTTTCATTCCTAAGCTGTGAGCTCTGAGCTACAGAGCTGTCTGTCCTCAGGAGACCCCTTCCAGAGCAAGGGCGAGGAAACAGACCACTAAGCCAAAAGGACACTGACATTGTGAGGACAACCAGAGTTGCGCCGGAGAAGTGCGTCATTGATAAGCCTAAACGACCCACGCGGAGCTTCCCATCTGAGACCTCCCACACGTAAGTACATCATGATATTCTGACCCATAAGAGCGGCAGTTTGGGGCAAGGCTAGGGTTAAAATAAGCATAGCTGACAAATGCACCCAAATGTATATTTCTCTCGTGTACTTTCTCTTTTTCTCTCTCTTTTAATCCCCATTTTGGGTGACACGCGTCATAGTGTGTTGGCCCGTTATACTAAGTTCTAATCAATAGCCTATACTGTGTGTTGTGTATGTGTATCTTTTATCATCATTTTAGATTTCTAGTAAATAAATACTCAACTAAGATTGGTGTGGTCACGGATTATGCGACGTTCAGAATGAGATTGTAGAGGAAACTGATTAATTAGAGACTGTTGTAAAATCGATATTCTGATATTCTTTGAGTTAATTTGGGAAATAGAAACTCAATAAAACTAATTTTCCCATAGTGCCCCAGGTTGATGAGTTAATAATTTCTTGATTCATTTAATCATGCAATTAGAAACATTTAATCATTCGATGAGCAACAGTCATCACATTAACTAATACAACGTCACGACAGTGAGTATGGTACATGTATGCAGTACAGGATATATTTGTGTTTTATTTTTAAGGTGTGGGGGGATTATGAGATGAGAAAGTTTCAGTAAAGAAAGACAAAGTCAAAGTCTCTCTATCTCTCTCTCCAATTCAATTTGCTTTATTGGCATGATGTAACAATGTACATATTGCCAAAGCTTACTTTGGATATTTACGATATGAAAATAATAAGAATCAAAATTGTCAATAGGACAACAGTAACAACAATAACCAAGGGTCAAAATAACCATACATTGAACGATAACAATAAGCATTTGTAACCGATGTGAAATGGCTAGCTAGTTAGCGGTGGTGCGCGCTAATAGGGTTTCAATCGTTGACGTCACTCGCTTTGAGACCTTGAATTTGTGGTTCCTCTTGCTCTGCAAGAGCCGCGGCTTTTGTGGAGCGATGGGTAACGATGCTTCGTGGGTGACTGTTGTCTGTGTGCAGAGGATCCCTGGTTCGTGCCCGGGTATGGGCGAGGGGACGGACTAAAGTTAAACTGTTACATTGATGCTGTTGACCCGGATCACTGGTTGCTGAGGAAAAGGAGGAGGTCGAAAGGGGGGTGAGTGTAACCGATGTGAAATGGCTAGCTAGTTAGCGGTGGTGTGCGCTAATAGCGTTTCAATCGGTGACGTCACTCGCTTTGAGACCTTAAAGTAGTGGTTCCCCTTGCTCTGCAAGGGCTGTGGCTTTTGTGGAGCGATGGTTAACGATGCTTCGTGGGTGACTGTTGTCTGTGTGCAGAGGGTCCCTGGTTCGCGCCCGGGTATGGGCGAGGGGACGGACTAAAGGTATACTGTTACACATACAGTAGAGGACATGTGCAGTTTGATTGGTCTGTCAGACACTGTCCCTCATCTTATGGCAGGCAGCATGTAGTGCGATGCCAACCCACACCTCTCTGCGTCCTTCCCCAACAGGACGGGTAACCTACTCTCATCAGAGAGGTCTTTGAAACCTTTAATAAGGGTTTCAAATTTGGGGAAATGACACTCTCTAATTGTTTTATATTTTTTACATTTTGCCAGGAAATGCAGCTCTGTCTCAGGTTCTGCTGTTGTGCAGTGGTTGCACAGCCATTCCTCTACAGGGAGCCAGGTTTTCCTGTGTCTACCCTTCTCAATGGTAAGGCTGTGCTCACTGAGCCTGTACTTTGTCAAGGTTTTTCTACGGTTTTGATTAGAAACCATGGTCAAATAGTTAGCCACGGTGTACTGTCGATTTAGGGCCAGATAGCACTGCATTTTGCTTTGATTCTTGTGCTCGTGTTTCCCAATAAGCAATGTAGTTTTATTTTGACTGTGTTGTAATTTAGTTTATTCTGATTGGTTGGATGTTCTGGTCCTGAGGCTTCAGTGTGTTAGTAGAACAGGTTTGTGAACTCAGCCCCAGGACCAGCTGGATGAGGGAACTCTTTTCTTTGCTCAGCTCTTGGCATTGCAGGGCTTGGTAATGCTATGAGAGGGGGTCAATGTATTTTTGATGTTTCCAAAACTTAATTGCTCTTTTTTTAGTTTTTATTATTAGTGGATATTGGCCTAATTCTGCCCTGCATGCATTGTTTGTAGTTTTCCTCTGGAGATGTAGGAGAATCTGACAGAACTCTGCATGCAGGGTTTCAATGAGGTGTTTGCCCCATTTGATGAAATCTTGTTTTGCAAGTGGACCCCACACCTCGCTGCCATAAAGTGCAATTGGTTCAATGACACATTCAATTAGTTTTAGCCAAATGTATATTATTAGGTATTTAAATTTAAATTTGTTTTTAAATGACGTAGAATGCCGCGCATGCTTTCTCTTTGTTCATTCACTGCTTCACTAAGGTGTCCAGTTGAGCTTATTTTTAAACCTAAGTAATTGTAGTGTGTGCAGTACCAATTGAGAACTTTGGTCTAATTCCCTGAGATCTGGAACTTCTCTGGAAAATAATTTTTTTAGTCATTTTGGGGTTTACTGCCAAGGCCCAGGTCTGGCAGTACTGCTCTAGCAGGTCCAGGCTCTGCTGTAGGCCATGTGCTGTGGGTTACAGCAGGCATAGGTCATCTGCGAAGAGTAGGCATTTAACCTCTGAATTGTGGAGACTAATGCCAGGGGCTGAGGATTTTTCTAGAATAGTGGCCAATTCGTTGATGTAAATATTGAAGAGTGCAGGACTCAGATTGCAACCCTGGCAATGGCCCCGCCCCTGGTTAAATAATGGTGTTCTTTTCTTGACAATTTTAATGCTGCATGTATTGCCAGTATACATTGATTTAATTATGTCATATGTTTTACCCCCTACACCACTTTCAATATCTTTGTAGAACAGTCCTGTATGCCAAATAGAATCAAATGCTTTTTGGAAGTCGATAAAGCAAGTGTATATATTGGTGGACATGTTTATCTATCAGTGTGTGTAGGGTGTAAATATGATCAGTCGTGCGATGTTTTGGTATAAATCCAATTTGGCTTCTACTCAAGACACTGTGCTTATTAAAGAAGTGTAGAACTCTCCTCCATGCTTCACGGGGGTAACCACACATGCAGAGATTATCCGCTCACCTACTCGTAAATCCAAGATGGCGTAGCAGTCAGATGTCCTTTGTCCTCGTCCTGTCCCGTGTATATATATTTTATATATTTTTCTTCGCATTTCTTTTTATATATATTTTTTTCTTCTTAAAAACTCAACTTCAAAACACTCTCCTGCAACCCACCTCACCAAATGTGGTGCGGATCTGTTTTTTTTCCTCAAAGGTATTATTCACCTCGTATCCGAAATCAACAACAGAAGCTAGCCAGAAGTTAGCCAGCTCACAAGCTAACGTTAGTAGTTCAGCTAACCACAGCTAGCGCTCATCAGCTATCCTTTAGCTCGGAAAACTATTGCCAGTTTTGTACAACGCGAATCAGACCAGAGCATACCAGACCTTTTTTCTCTCCATATCCCCGGATTTTTACCGCAAGCTCTGGACATTTACACCTGGATCTTGCAGCTAACCAGCTGCTATCCGAGTGACTATTGGCTAACATCAATTCCGGAGCAAACACCAATTATCCCGGAGCTAGCCAGCTGAAGAGTTCCATCAGCCACTCCTGGGCTACAATCACCTATCCGGACCCGTTTACTGCCGATGCGGAGCCCCACCGGGCCTTCACGACTGGGATACCGACGTTATCTGCCCGAGGGAGTTATTCAACTGGCCCCTCCATCGCAACGTAACCTGAACGCCCATATGCTAACTGCGGCACGCTAATCGTTAGCTGTCTTGAGCATATCGGCTGCTATCTGAACAGACAACCTCTCTTTCGCCATCGCCATCCGGCTTGGATTCTCTGTCGACACGACCACGTCTGGTCTGCAGACGAATAGCCCATCCACTGTGCCCTCAACCGGCCTCCGTCTGAGCAGACCCCCTCCGTCTGAGCAGACCTCCCCCCGGGCTACTAACTTTAAACGCCGCGGGCTAGTTTAGTGGAGGCCTCACTGCCCCATCTACGGCTGCCCCCTGGACACTATGATCACTTGGCTACATAGCTGATGCCTGCTTGACTGTCCATTAATTCACGGTACTCCATTCCGTTTATTTGTGTTTTATCTGTCGGCTCTGTGCTTTAACTCAGGATCTGTGTGTAGTTAATCCGACCCTCTCTGCCTAGCCGTCGCCATTTTTACCTACTGTTGCTGTGTTAGCTGACTAGCTGCTGTTATATCACCTGTTGTTTTAGCTAGCTCTGACTAGCTGCTGTTATATCACCTGTTGTTTTAGCTAGCTCTCCCAATCAAGACCTGCAATCACTTTACACCTTACTGCATGTCTCCCTCAAATATCAATATGCCTTGCATACTGTTGTTCAGGCTAGTTATCATTGTTTTTGTTTGCAATGGACCCCGTAGTTCCACTCTCCGTACCTCTGATACCTCCTTTGTCCCACCCCCCACACATGCGGTGACCTCACCCATTGAGACCAGCATGTCCAGAGATACAACCTCTCTTATCATCACCCAGTGCCTGGGCTTGCCTCCGCTGTACCCGTGCCCCACCATACCCTGGTCTGCACATTATGCCCAGAATCTATTCTACCACGCCCATAAATCTGCTCCTTTTATTCCTTGTCCCCAACGCTCTAGGCGACCAGTTTTGATAGCCTTTAGCCGCACCCTCATCCTGCTACTCCTCTGTTCCTCGGGTGATCTGGAGGTAAACCCAGGCCCTGCATGTCCCCAGTCACCCTCATTTGTTGACTTCTGTGATCGAAAAAGCCTTGGCCTCATGCATGTCAACATCAGAAGCCTCCTCCCTAAGTTTTCCTTACTCACCGCTTTAGCACACTCTGCCAACCCTGATGTCCTCGCCGTGTCCGAATCCTGGCTTAGGAAGGCCACCAAAAATTCTGAGATTTCCATACCCAACTATAACACTTTCCGTCAAGACAGAACTGCCAAAGGGGGAGGAGTTGCAATCTACTGCAGAGATAGCTTGCAAAGTTCTGTCATACTTTCCAGGTCTATGCCCAAACAGTTCGAACTTCTAATTTTAAAAATTAATCTCTCCAGAAATAAGTCTCTCACTGTTGCCGCCTGCTACCGACCCCCCTCAGCTCCCAGCTGTGCCCTGGACACCATCTGTGAATTGATCGCTCCCCATCTAGCTTCAGAGTTTCTTCTGTTAGGTGACCTAAACTGGGATATGCTTAACACCCCGGCAGTCCTACAATCTAAGCTTGATGCCCTCAATCTCACACAAATCATCAAGGAACCCACCAGGTACAACCCTAAATCCGTAAACATGGGCACCCTAATAGACATTATCCTGACCAACTTGCCCTCCAAATACACCTCTGCTGTCTTCAATCAAGATCTCAGCGATCACTGCCTCATTGCCTGTATCCGCCACGGGTCCGCGGCCAAACGACCACCCCTCATCACTGTCAAACGCTCCCTAAAACACTTCTGCGAGCAGGCCTTTCTAATCGACCTGGCCCGGGTACCCTGGAAGGATATTGACCTCATCCCGTCAGTTGAGGATGCCTGGTCATTCTTTAAAAGTTACTTCCTCACCATATTAGACAAGCATGCTCCGTTCAAAAAATGCAGAACCAAGAACAGATATAGCCCTTGGTTCCCTCCAGACCTGACTGCCCTCGACCAGCACAAAAACATCCTGTGGCGAACTGCAATAGCATCGAAGAGCCCCCGCGATATGCAACTGTTCAGGGAAGTCAGGAACCAATACACGCAGTCAGTCAGGAAAGCAAAGGCCAGCTTTTTCAAGCAGAAATTTGCATCCTGTAGCTCTAACTCCAAAAAGTTCTGGGATACTGTAAAGTCCATGGAAAACAAGAGCACCTCCTCCCAGCTGCCCACTTCACTGAGGCTAGGTAACACGGTCACCACTGATAAGTCCATGATAATCGAAAACTTCAACAAACATTTCTCAATGGCTGGCCATGCCTTCCTCCTGGCGACTCCAACCTTGGTCAACAGCCCCTACCCCCCCGCTGCTACTCGCCCAAGCCTCCCCAGCTTCTCCTTTACCCATATCCAGATAGCAGATGTTCTGAAAGAGCTGGAAAACCTGGACCCATACAAATCAGCTGGGCTTGACAATCTGGACCCCCTATTTCTGAAACTGTCCGCCGCCATTGTCGCACCCCCTATTACCAGCCTGTTCAACCTCTCCTTCGTGTCATCTGAGATCCCCAAGGATTGGAAAGCTGCCGCGGTCATCCCCCTCTTCAAAGGGGGAGACACCCTGGACCCAAACTGTTACAGACCTATATCCATCCTGCCCTGCCTATCTAAGGTCTTCGAAAGCCAAGTCAACAAACAGATCACTGACCATCTTGAATCCCACCGTACCTTCTCCGCTGTGCAATCCGGTTTCCGAGCCGATCACGGGTGCACCTCAGCCACGCTCAAGGTACTAAACGATGTCATAACCGCCATCGATAAAAGACATTACTGTGCAGCCGTCTTCATCGACCTGGCCAAGGCTTTCGACTCTGTCAATCACCATATTCTTATCGGCAGACTCAGTAGCCTCGGTTTTTCTAATGACTGCCTTGCCTGGTTCACCAACTACTTTGCAGACAGAGTTCAGTGTGTCAAATCGGAGGGCATGTTGTCCGGTCCTCTGGCAGTCTCTATGGGGGTACCACAGGGTTCAATTCTCGGGCCGACTCTTTTCTCTGTATACATCAATGATGTTGCTCTTGCTGCGGGCGATTCCCTGATCCACCTCTATGCAGACGACACCATTCTGTACACTTCCGGCCCTTCCTTGGACACTGTGCTATCTAACCTCCAAACGAGCTTCAATGCCATACAACACTCCTTCCGTGGCCTCCAACTGCTCTTAAACGCTAGTAAAACCAAATGCATGCTTTTCAACCGTTCGCTGCCTGCACCCGCACGCCCGACTAGCATCACCACCCTGGACGGTTCCGACCTAGAATATGTGGACATCTATAAGTACCTAGGTGTCTGGCTAGACTGCAAACTCTCCTTCCAGACTCATATCAAACATCTCCAATCCAAAATCAAATCTAGAGTCGGCTTTCTATTCCGCAACAAAGCCTCCTTCACTCACGCCGCCAAACTTACCCTAGTAAAACTGACTATCCTACCGATCCTCGACTTCGGCGATGTCATCTACAAAATAGCTTCCAATACTCTACTCAGCAAACTGGATGCAGTCTATCACAGTGCCATCCGTTTTGTTACTAAAGCACCTTATACGACCCACCACTGCGACCTGTATGCCCTAGTCGGCTGGCCCTCGCTACATGTTCGTCGTCAGACCCACTGGCTCCAGGTCATCTACAAGGCTATGCTAGGTAAAGTGCCGCCTTATCTCAGTTCACTGGTCACGATGGCTACACCCACCCGTAGCACGCGCTCCAGCAGTTGTATCTCACTGATCATCCCTAAAGCCAAAACCTCATTTGGACGCCTTTCCTTCCAGTTCTCTGCTGCCTGCGACTGGAACGAATTGCAAAAATCTCTGAAGTCGGAGACTTTTATCTCCCTCAACAACTTTAAAAATCTGCTATCCGAGCAGCTAACCGATCGCTGCAGCTGTACATAGTCCATCTGTAAACTACCCACCCAATTTACCTACCTCACCCCCCATACTGCTTTTATTTATTTACTTTTCTGCTCTTTTGCACACCAGTATCTCTTCTTGCACATGATCATCTGATGATTTATCACTCCAGTGTTAATCTGCTAAATTGTAATTACTCGATTTATTGCCTACCTCATGCCTTTTGCACACATTGTATATAGATTCTCTTTTTTCTACCATGTTATTGACTTGTTTATTGTTTACTCCATGTGTAACTCTGTGTTGTTGTCTGTTCACACTGCTATGCTTTATCTTGGCCAGGTCGCAGTTGCAAATGAGAACTTGTTCTCAACTAGCCTACCTGGTTAAATAAAGGTGAAATAAATAAAATAAATAAAAAAACTCTGCATCTCCTAAAGACACAGCGGTTGGAACCAAAAATCTAAAATTTAGACTCATCAGACCAAAGGACAGATTTCTACTGGTCTAATGTCCATTACTCGTGTTTCTTGGCCCAAGCAAGTCTCTTCTTATTATTGGTGTCCTTTAATAGTGGTTTCTATGCAGAAATTTGACCATAGAGGCCAATTGCAATTCATGCAGTCTCCTCTGAACAGATGATGTTGAGATGTGTCTGTTACTTGAACTCTGTGAAGCATTTATTTGGGCTGCAATCTGAGGTGCAGCTAATTGCCAATTTCGGAGGCTGGTAACTATAATAAACTTATCCTCTGCAGCAGAGGTAACTCTGGGGCTTCCTTTCCTGTGGTGGTCCTCATGAGAGCCAGTTTCATCATAGCGCTTAATGTTTTTTGCGACTGCGCTTGAAGATACTTTCAAAGTTCTTGAAATGTTCCGTATAGACTGACCTTCATGTCTTAAAGTAATGAAGGACTCTTTGCTTATTTGAGCTGTTCTTGCCATAATATGGACTTGGCCTTTTACCAAATAGAGCTATCTTCTGTATACCACTTCTACCTTGTCACAACACAACTGATTGGCTCAAACGCATTAAAGAAGGAAAGGAATTCCACAAATTCACTTTTAACAAGGCAAATGGTTACGACATGATTTCATATGTGTTATTTCATAGTTTTGATGTCTTCACTATTAATCTACAATGTAGAAAATAGTAAAAATAAAGAATATCACTGGAATGACTAGGTGTGTCAACTTTTGACTGGTACTGTGTGTGTGTGTATGTATATGTGTATATATATATGTATATATTAGTATATACAGTGCATTTAGGAAGTATTCAGACCCCTTGACTTTTCCACATTTTGTTACGTTACATCCTTATTCTAAAATGTATTAAATCGTTTTCCCCCCTCATCTATCAACACACAATACCCCATAATAACAAAGAAAAAACAGGAAATATTACATTTACATAAGTATTCAGACCCTTTACTCTGTACTTTGTTGAAACACCTTGGGCAGCGATTACAGCCTCAAGTCTTCTTGAGTATGATGCTGCATGCTTGGCACACTGTCACGTTCGTCGTAAGGAGGAGACCAAGGCACAGCGTGATAGGAATACATTCTTCTTTAATTAACGAAGAACACTTTAAACAAACTAACAAAATAACAAGACTAACGTGAAGCTATATAACACGAGTGCTGACATGCAACTACACATAGACAATCACCCACAAAACCTAAATGGAAAATGGAAACCTAAATAGGATCCCCAATCAGAGACAACGATAAACAGCTGCCTCTGATTGGGAACCAATTCAGGCCACCATAGACCTACAATAACCTAGACTTACAAAAACCCATGATCTACAAAAAACCCTAGACAACACAAAACACAACCACGTCACACCCTGACCTGACCAAAATAATACAGAAAACATATATAACTAAGGTCAGGGCGTGACACACACCTGTAATTGTGGAGTTTCTCCCATTCTTCTCTGCAGATCCTCTCAAGCTCTGTCATGTTGGATGGGGAGCCTCGCTGCATAGCTATTTTCAGGTCTCTCCAGAGATGTTTGATCGGGCTCAAGTCCAGACTCTGGCTGGGCCACTCAAGGACATCCAGAGACTTGTCCCGAAGCCACTCCTGTGTTGTCTTGGCTGTGTGCCTAGGGTCCTTGTCCCGTTGGAAGGTGAACCTTCACCCCCAGTCTGAGTTCCTGAGCAGGTTTTCATCAAGGATCTCTGTACTTTGCTCCGTTCATCTTTCCCTTGATCCTGACTAGTATCCCAGTCCCTGCCTCTAAAAAACATCCTCACAGCATGATGCTGCCACCACCATGCTTCACCATATGGGCGGTATTGGCCAGGTGATGAGCAATGCCTGGTGTCCTCCAGACGTGAGGCTTGGCATTCAGGCGAAATAGTTCAATCTTGGTTTCATCAGACCAGAGAATCTTGTTTCTCATGGTCTGTGAGTCCTTTAGGTACCTTTTGTCAAACTCCAAGCGGGCTGTCATGTGTCTTTTACTGAGGAGTGGCTCCCGTCTGGCCACTCTACCATAAAGGCCTGATTGGTGGAGTGCTGCAGAGATGGAAGAACCTTCCAGAAGGACAACCATCTCCACAGAAGAACTCTGGAGCTCTGTCAGAGAGACCATCGGATTCTTGTTCACCTTCCCCGACTAAGGCCCTTCTCCCCCGATTGCTCAGTTTGGCCAGGCGGCCAGCTTTAACTTCTTCCATTTAAAAATGATGGAGGCCACTGTGTTCTTGGGGACCTTCAATGCTGCAGACATTTTTTGGTACTCTTCCCCAGATCTGTTCCTCAACGTAATCCTGTCTCGGAGCTTTACTGACAATTCCTTCGACCTCATGGACTCCAATCCAGTTGTAGAAACATTTCAAAGATGAAAAATGGAAACAGGATGCACGTGAGCTCAATTTCGAGTCTCATAGCAAAGGGTGTGAATACTTATGTAAATAAGGTATTTAATTAAGAAAATATATTATACATTTGCAAGAAAAATCAAAAAATCTGTTTTTCCTTTGTCATTATGGTGTATTGTGTAGATTGATGAGGGGGAAAAGGCTGTAACGTAACAAAATGTGAAGGGGTCTGAATACATTCTGAATGCACTGCATATGAAACGGACATCAGTCTGCTGATAACAGTATCTTCCTCCACTGTCCATGTCCCCATACCGGGCTCGATTTCAGTGATCCTCTGCTCTCAAACACACGTGACCGCCCTTCTTGGCAACGCACCAACCTTTCAAGTTATCCAAAAATATCTAATTTGATAGTTCTATAGGCGACATTTCAAGTTAGCTGTGGAGTGAGCTTATGGTACAGCCTTAACTCCAATACATGTACATACATACTCCCTCCCAGGAAATAGAGTGAGATAAAGCCGCAGAGGAAGGTTCCCTCTGTTTGCTTCAATGCCTTCCATTTTGTGTGCTGGAATGAGATTGGATGCATAATTATTCTGACTGCCTCTGTCTCCTGATTAGGAAGCCATAATAGAATGGAGACTGCACCAAAGGCAAACACTTACAGACAGAGGTGCAGTCAGGCATGCATTCACTGGGCTCCCATCTCCCCATTCTAAATATGGTGTTGAAAATCAAACGTGGCGAGATGAAAAGAGAGGGTAAATGTCATTTCTGCTGTGCCGCCTTTCGTAAGACAGAGGCATGAGCACAAATATATATTTCTGTATCTATATTCAATTTGGGAAACGTTATATCTGTGCAAAGAGATCCATTATACAACAGACTTATTAGAAGTGATGGAGATCCCTGTAGAGGAACTGCAGTAGAGGGTTCCGTTAAATGTTCAAATCTAAATCTCAAGCACAGCTATGAAGAGTGTGGCATAACAAAGTTTCAACCTCTAAAAAGGTTGCTGTTATGTTACCCCAAGTCTGACTTAAACTCCCGGAAATGTAAAGCTACATTGAGAACATTTGAGAGAGGACACCAACCCGGCTACCAAACAATTCCAGTAATGAAAAGAGAATGATCTGTTCCTGATATAAATTGAGAATTTAATGTTAAGTATAAATCTATAGGGTAATCTTTCTCATTTTGGAAAATGGGTCAGCCATGGTATGCTCTGATTATTGTACCTTGACATTTCTTTGAGCATGTCAGTGTATTTCAATGCCTTAAGAATAAATGAAGATAGGCCCAACTCATAGTCTCCTCAATTAATATCCAGACTAGTAGGCCCAGCTGACATTAAGATTTCAATGGTAACAGAATATACCTGTGAAAGTGAATTTTAAGCATTTCGCTACACCCACAATAACATCTTCTAAATATGTGTATGGGAACAATACAATTTGATTTGATTTTAAAGTGAATATTAGAGGTCTTATTGCTACGGTATTGTGGCATATTGAGCGATATACCAACTCTAAGAGAATAATAACTCACCAAGGCTATTCCACCTGTGACAGTCAGTCTTCAAAGTATCAAATAAAGTTGCATTGCCCGCAGGACAGTACTAAAATGTAATTTTCATAAAAAATCTAAATTATGTATTTTGCCTTTATTTAGGATTATATTCAATCAGATCTGCCTTAACCTGTGACAACCGACAATGGCATAGCAGTTTCATTGTCTTGATATAGGCTGTGTCGGAGATGGAACTGCGTTAGAGCTGTAATATCAGCAAGTGGCTCTTGGCATTATACCTATTGCATACATTGTTATTGGAGGCACCCAGTCGTATTAATCCCAATCTACACCTCGATTAGGCTGATTTATTTATTTCTATTTAATTTATTAAACCTTTATTTAATCAGGCAAGTCAGTTAAAGAACAAATTCTTATTTACAATGACGGCCTACCAAAAGACACATCCTCCTGTGGGGATTGGGGCTGGGATTAAAAATACAAATAAAAACAATTATTTAATTGAATGATTATCAATTTGAGTGTCATTATTTCTATATAGCTTTCACTTTCTCATTCTGAACTTCTAATGCGGGTGGGATTTAAGGACGGTGTGGTTTTATGATAATGACGACCGCTCCAACGCAGTTACACTTACATCGTCTAAATAAAAGCAATGTTCACATTTTTACATTTTCTAATCTAACTTTATTTATTATTTAATTATTACATTTTTGCCTTTAATCTAACATACCTTTCTGTCAACTGAATGCAACGAATCATGCAATGACTCTGCAACTTAAGTAAACAAATCTGTCATTTTACTCAATTCCCTTCAAGACAGATTGATGAAGAAAGGTGAAGTGTGATACTAATGATCCAGCATGGCCTTAAAGATGTAACATAATAAACGTAAATTTAGCATCTGCCAATTAGTATGATATGTTACAATTGGTATGGTTACATAAGACAGAAGGTTACTTTAAGCCAAAAACAAGAGGAGGTGCATGACGCGAAAGGTTTAATCTTCAAAATACATCAGACAAATTTAGCATTTTAGCTAATTACCAAACTTTATATATACATTTTAGCTTCTTTGCAACTACTTAGCATGTTAGCTAACCCTACCCCTAACCCTAACCCATAGCCTAGCAAACATTAGCCACCTAGCTATCATTAGCACATTGAAATTCTTAACATATCATACATATTGCAAATTCATAACTTATTGTACGAATTGTAATTTGCAACATATCATACGAATTGTAATTTGTAACATATCATACGAATTCGAGGACGTAACATATCATACATAATGGATGATGGACATTCACAAATACATAGGAAATGTAACATACCATACTAAATAGATATAGACCAATTTTACATTTACTATGTTACATCGACCTTTGAGTCCAGGTTGAATGAGCTGACATGGATAAGTATTGGAGATGGAACAGACCTCTATGTGAGACAACGATAACAATCTCCAACGTTGGGAGAAGGAATTGCAATTTAAGTCTTTGGTCACCAGCCCTCTTTATCATTTAATTACATCATGGTTTAATGTTTGCTTAGTCCTTCTCATCTACACTAGAGTTCCGCTGCTCTAATATCATTACTCTGTGTCTCACAGTGAGGTGACAGAGACTGCACTGCTAGATAGATCATCATACTGAAACTTGGGCAGACTTAATTGAGTTAATTTCCCATGGACTTCACGGGGTAAACTGAAATTACATTACAGTTCAGGTACCTTGGACATGTACTTTTCCTGAGCACAGAGGGTAATTATAATGAATGCATACGCGTGGAAATGACATGATTTGCATGAGTATGAATCATTTAATTTGGGAAGCAATGCTGTGAAGAGAAAAACTTTAGGGTTAGGATCAAAGAGGAAACAAAGTTTTCCCATTTTATTTTATTATTTGTATTGTATTCTGATCCTTTCAAATTCAGTGTCACTAGGTTGTTCTAAAGTAGGTCAGCTAATTCAAATGTAAATTAGTTGAGTTACTCATGGAATTTGACCAATTAAGTTCCATATTAAGAACTATACCTTTTTAACCAAAATGGTTCGGTGAACCATGTAAATGTGATGAGTAACCATGCTTAAGACTTGTGGTCATTCCCAGAGCTGATGCCTGAGTTGGGGCCTGGGCTTTAGTTCAGTATTCGAACACTGTACTATGCATGTCATTAGACCAAGATGGGTCTTTGTGAGGTCAAAGTGGGAGTGAAACGGTAATGGAGGTGGTTCTGTGAACTACGCTTGTGTGATGAGTAATCTTGCCTGAGTCATGAAGACTTCCATTATCTCTCTGACATAAGATCTAAGCTTTAGCTCAGCATGCTAACACAGTATCAAGGTATGCAGGAGATGAGTTCAAACCCAATTGGTCATCCCTTTCAACTGACCATCATGAAAGGATGATAGACCAATCCAAACAACAACAATAACTACAACAATTATCATATTTCAACAACAGGACTAGTGCTACTGTTCCTGAGGCATATGGTGGCCTGAGTACTCAGAGACTTTGGTGATCTGCACATGGCATACAAACAGATTACAACGTTTAAATCCAATTTCCCCTTTATTATGAGTACATCAATATACAGAAAAATGGCATACCATCAAATTACAAGCAAACAAAATGAACAGCAAATTAAATTGGCCCTCAATGGATGAAATGCAATTAAATTCAACACAAGCAATTGAATGACCAGATGGTGTTTATATTGATCATGTTACTGCTAGCAAATAAGGCATCATAACAAGGTGATAGTCTTGTCATTTAGTAGTCACTGTCATTGCACTTGGTGAGAGGGAGTTTTCTTGGACTGTCTTTGGCTACTGCTTGATGAGGAAATAACAAAAACCCCAGAGAGCTGGTCAGTGCTCCAGATGAAATTTAGTTGAGGTTAAAACCTCCACAGGATGTTCTCTTACAACAGTAATAAACGGCTCAGTGAGCTCCAGCCCGCTCATTTGAACTGCATATCCTGCTCCCCAGACACTGAGGCCTCCAATCCGTAACTTTAATGTTAATCTCTCGTGGACAGATGAAACGACGAGAATAAGTCAAGGCTCACATAAAATTATGTGATTACAAGTAGCAATAGTTCCTGATTTTGGGGTTTTGTTGTTGATTATTTGGACGAATCAGGATTGGGTGAATGCGGTTCTCAAACGGGTGCAGTGATTTATTAAGCCCTTGTTCGGATGATAAACGGTTTTCACAGCCACAAAGTCAAAATGATCTGTGCTGTAAAAATTAATGAAAACAAAAATGTACTTTTTGTCCATGATCAACACGCTTGAAATTAGCGGAAGTGAGGGGTTTGGCCAAAAGTTTCAGTTGTGAGGCTAGAGACTTTGCTTCCTTCCTTTGCACAAAGGTGATCACAATTGTTAACGGCATTCTCCCCAGAATGCCAAAATTCAGATTTAGCTTGCTTTAGATACTTACAATAGTCTATCCCCTCAGAAATCGAGTGTTTGGAATTATGAATTTTTGCATGACAAACACAAGATAATTTAACTTCTGGGTAACCGAGGTTATTTTAACGTGGACGTGGCCACTAAAATTAGGTGTCAAAATGCACAAATGGCTGAGAGATGACTGCACACACTTGAGTAAGGGAAAGATAATGGGCTATCTGCATTCCATTCACAATGGCCACCTTGAAAAGAGTGATAACTCAAGAAAAGGGAGAGGAGAAAAGGACAAATCATCTTACTCTGCAAACATCAAAGCAGTGACCTGCAGGAGCAGGTTCATGCTCTACAACATCCGTAGAGTACGACCCTACCTCACACAGGAAGTGGTGCAGGTCCTAATCCGGGCACTTGTCATCTCCTGTCTGGACTTCTGCAACTCACTTTTGGCTGGCTCCCCAATTGTGCCATCAAACCCCTGCAATCAAACCCGTTGCTGACAGGTGTATAAAATCAAGCACATAGCCATGTAATCTCGGTAGACAAATATTGGCAGTAAAATAACCTTACTGAAAAGCTCAGTTACTTTCAACATAGCACCTTCATAGGGTGCCACCTTTCCAACAAGTCAGCTCGTCAAATTTCTGCCCTACTAGAGCTGCCCCGGTCTACTGTAATTGCTGTTATTGTGAAGTGGAAACATCTAGGAGAAACAAGGGCTCAGCCGCGAAGTGGTAGGCCACACAAGCTCACAGAACGGGATCACGAATGTTGAAGAGTGTAAACACTCAACACAAACTGCCTCTGGACGCAACGTCAGCACTGTTCGTCGGGAGCTTAATGAAATGGGTTTCCATGGCCAAGCAGCCGCACATAAGCCTAAGATCACCATGCACAATGGCAAGCGTCGGCTGGAGGGGTGTAAAGCTCGCAGCCATTGGACTCTGGAGCAGTGGAAATACGTTCTCTGGAGGGATGAATCACACTTCACCATCTGGCAGTCCAACGGACAAATCTGGGTTTGACGGATGCCAGGAGAACACTACCTATCCCAATGCATAGTGACAACTGTAAAGTTTGGTGGAGGAGGAATAATGGGGTTGTTTTTCATGGTTTGGGCTAGGCCCCTTAGTTCCAGTGAAGGGAAACCTTAACGCTACAGCATACAATGACATTCTAGCCGATTCTGTGCTTCCAACTTTGTGGCAACAGTTTGGGGAAGGCCCTTTCCTGTTTCAGCATGACAATGCCCCCGTGCACAAAGTGAGGTCTATACAGAAATGTTTTTTCAAGATTGGTGTGGAAGAACTTGACTGGCCTGCACAGAGCCCTGACCTCAACCCCATCGAACACCTTTGGCATGAATTGGAACGCAGACTGCGAGCCAGGCCTAATCGCCCAACATCAGTGCTCGACCTCACTGATGCTCTTGTGGCTGAATGGAAGAAGCAAGTTCCCGCAGCAATATTCCAACATCGAGTGGAAAGCCTACCCTGAAGAGTGGAGGCTGTTATAGCAGCAAAGGGGGGACCAACTCCATATTCATTTGGAATGAGATGTTTGACGAGCAGGTGTCCACATACCTTTGGTCATGTAGTGTACTTTATTGAGGAAAAATGCATTTACTATGACTGAGATGTCATAGCTATCTTAAGATGAATGTGCTAACTGTAAGTCGCAATGGATAAGAGCAGCTGCTAAAAGACTAACATGTAAATGTAATTGCATAGTGCAATTTCTGCTTAACTCCATTAATGTATAATTACACATTATTACAGATGGCATAAGAGAAACTTAAGGGTTTTTACGGCAATATAGTTTTAGTAGTAGTCAAAGCTCTGTGTTACATACGTTACATCCACCACTTCAAATGAATTAAAATCAACATTTATTGGTCGCGTACACAGATCTGCAGATGTAATCACAGGTTCAGCAAAATGATTTGCTTCTAGCTCCAACAGTGCAGTAATACCCACCCCCCCCCTCCACACACACAGTCAGCAGCAATACAGCACCCCTGGATGATGAGCAATTGTGGGGGGTTAAGTGTCTTGCTCAAGGGCACACTGGCAGAATATGGTACGGGATCACAGAACAGCAGCCTGCCAGTTCAGTTCCATTCCCATTTTTGTGTCGCTTGAACCTTCAGGCTGCTAGTCTCCCTCTCTAACCTCTAGGCTACTGCCGCCCCCTATAGATCAGATCTCTCGTAACCACACAAAACCCACACACATTCACTACATACGCCTACACACACACATAACACACATGCATGCCGACACAACACAAACACACACACACTTTTACACTCATAATTTCATGCTGCTGTACTCTGTTCTTTATGTATCCTGATGCCTAGTCACTTTACCCTGCCTTCATGTACATATCTACCTCAAATACCTCGTACCTCTGCACATTGATCTGGTACTGCTACTCCCTGTATATACAGTTGAAGTCGGAAGTTTACATACACCTTAGCCAAATACATTTAAACTCAGTTTTTCACAATTCCTGACATTTAATCCATGTACAAATTCCCTGTCTTATGGCAGTTAGGATCACCACTTCATTTTAAGAATGAGAAATGTCAGAATAATAGTAGAGAGAATTACTTATTTCAGCTTTTATTTCTTTCATCACATTACCAGTGGGTCAGAAGTTTACATACACTCAATTAGTATTTGGTAGCATTGCCTTTAAATTGTTTAACTTGGGTCAAACGTTTTGGGTATCCTTCCACAAGCTTCCCACAATAAGATGGGTGAATTTTGGCCCATTCCTCCTGACAGAGCTGGTGTAACTGAGTCAGGTTTGTAGGCCTCCTTTCTCGTAGTTCTGCCCACAGTTCTGGCCACAAATGTTCTATAGGATTGAGGTCAGAGCTTTGTGATGGCCACTCCAATACCTTGACTTTGTTGTCCTGAAGGCATTTTTCCACAACTTTGGAAGTATGCTTGGGGTCATTGTCCATTTGGAAGACCCATTTGCGACCAAGCTTTAACTTCCTGACTGATGTCTTGAGATGTTGCTTCAAAACAAAGGAGAGCCGCACACTCTTCCCAGGAGCTCAGATGCAAAAATTGAAATACCAACGTTTTGACAGCCAAGTTGTCTTCATCAGGGTATAAGACTGGCTGTCGAAATGTTGGTAATTACATTTTTGCATCTGAGCTCCTAGAGTGTGCGGCTCTCCTTTGTTTTTAAGTTTTCTACTCCGCTAGCCAGCACCTCGCCTAAATAGGTGTGTGTTTCTTTTTCTTCTAGATTGAGATGCTGCTTCAACATATCCACATAATTTTCCATCCTCATGATGCCATCTATTTTGTGAAGTGCACCAATCCCTCCTGCAGCAAAGCACCCCCACAACATGATGCTGCCACCCCCGTGCTTCACAGCTTGCAAGCCTCCCCCTTTTTCCTTCAAACATAATGATGGTCATTATGGCCAAACGGTTCTATTTTTGTTTCATCAGACCAGAAGACATTTCTCCAAAAAGTACGATCTAAGTCCCCATGTGCAGCTGCAAACCGTAGTCTGGCTTTTTTATGGCGGTTTTGGAGCAGTAGCTTCTTCCTTGCAGAGCGGCCTTTCAGGTTATGAAGATATAAGACTCATTTTACTGTGGATACAGATGCTTTTTTACCTGTTTCCTCCAGCATCTTCACAAGATCCTTTGCTGTTTTTCTGGGATTGTATTGCGCTATTCGCACCAAAGTATGTTCATCTCAAGGAGACATAACGTGTATCCTTCCTGAGCGGTATGACGGCTGTGTGGTCCCATGGTGTTTATACTTGTGTACTGTTGTTTGTACAGATGAACGTAGTACCTTAAGGCGTTTTGGAAATTGCTCCCTATGATGAACCAGACTTGTGGAGGTCTACAATTTTTTTTCTGAGGTCTTGGCTGATTTCTTTTGAATTTCACATGATGTCAAGCAAAGAGGCATTGAGTTTGAAGGTAGGCCTTGAAATACATCCACAGGTACACCTCCAATTGACTCAAATTATGTCAATTAGCCTAATTTTCTGGAATTTTACAAGCTGTTTAAAGGCACAGTCAACTTAGTGTATGTAAACTTCTGACCCACTGGAATTGTGATACAGTGAATTATAAGTGAAATAATCTGTCTGTAAACAATTGTTGGAAAAATGACTTGTGTCATGCACAAAGTAGATGTCCTAACCGACATGCCAAAACTATAGTTTGTTAACCTGTTGAGGACAGAGGCCGCTGTTTTCACTTTGGGGGGAAATCGTGCCCAATTTAAACGGCCTCGTACTCAATTCTTGCTCGTACAATATGCATATTATTATTACTATTGGATAGAAAACACCCTCTAGTTTCTAAAACCGTTTGAATTATATCTATGAGTAAAACAGAACTCCTTTTTTTCTCTCTTTTTGAACTCTCAGATTTTCCACTTCCTGTCAGGAAGTTTGCTGCAAAAGGAGTTCTGTTTTAAGCAAGAATTGAGTACGAGGCCGTTTGAAATGGGCACCTTTTATCCGGCTACTCAATACTGCCCCTGCAGCCCAAACAGGTTAACAAGAAATTTGTGGAGAGATTGAAAAAATAGTTTAATTGACTCCAACAAGTGTATGTAAACTTCCGACTTCAACTGTTGCTCCATTGTTGTGTATTTTATTTTATCCTTCGTGTTACTATTTTATTTTTAAACTGCATCGTTGGGAAGGGCTCATGAGCAAGCGTTTCCCGGTTAAGTCTACACCAGTTGTATTGGGAGGATGTGACAAATTAACATTTATTTTATTTTATTTTGATCACTTTGAATTGACAGAGTGTATGTCTTTAGTCATTTGAACATTATTAGTGCCAATGAAAGTAGCAGGCTTGGTATAGTTTTCTCATTAACGTCCCTTACCACCCTCCTCTGTTGTGTCGCATAACAAGATCATTGCACCCGTTTGGCTGATTCCTCAGAAATTCGTCACCAAAGTGCCGACTTTGTGAAGTGTTTAGTGCTTACTGCTCATTTGGGACTGTGCCCGTATCGACCAAAAGTAAATCAAGGTAGAAGGGATATTGAAGAGGATATTGAAGAGGATATTTTCTTAATGGATTGAACTTCACATATAAACCAAAACCTATACACTTAGCTGGGTCTCAACTTTGCCACTTTTTTCTTTGTTGACTTAATGGGGAGGGGGAACGAGAGCGAGCACCCAGCCAACAATCAGCACCTCTATTGATTACCTCTCTGACTTATTATGTTTCACAAGAGGGACTAAGGAAATCAATAGCCTTCTTCTCCTATCAGCCTCCATCTATTCATTGTCTCAGGAAAAATGTGGCTATGCTTCAATGATCACCTCTTCTGTACAAGGCTGGGTAGCAGTAGCCTAGCAGTTAGAGCATTGGGACAGTAACTGAAAGGTTGCTTGTTTGAATCCCTGAGCAAGCAAGGTAGAAAAATCTGCTGTTCCGCCTTTGACTGCTCCCTGGGCGCTGATGACGTGGACGTCGATTAAGGCAGCCCCCCAAACCTCTCTGATTCAGAGGGGTTGGGTTAAATGCGGAAGACACATTTAGGTTAAATGCATTCAGTTGATCAACTGGCTAAGTATCCCCTTTTCCTTAGTAGATTTGTCTTCTGCTTTCACAAGGAATCAGTCAAACTGGGCCCAAATCTTGCTTAGTCAAGCTGGACAGGGATTTTGTATGAGATTGCCTCTAGATATCGAGCATATGGATCTCTTCCTGTTTAATAATAAAATAATAAACATAAAAACATACACTTCCGTTCAAAAGTTTGGGGTCACCTAGAAATGTCCTTGATTTTGAAAGAAAAGCAACATTTTTGTCCATTAAAATAACATCAAATTCACCAGAAATACAGTGTAGACATTGTTAATGTTGTAAATGACTATTATAGCTGGAAACGGCAGATTTTTCTTCTAAGCAGAGATCCTCTGTCCAGTGTCGGTGTTCTTTTGCCCATCTTACATTTTTTTATTGGCCAGTCTGAGATAAGGCTTATTCTTTACAACTCTGCCTTGAAGGTAAGCATCCGAGAGTCGCCTCTTCACTGTTGACGTTGAGACTGGTGTTTTGCGGGTACTATTTAATGAAGCTGCCAGTTAAGGACTTGTGAGGCATCTGTTTCTCCAATGAGACACTCTAATGTACTTGTCCTCTTGCTCAGTTGTGCACAGGGACCTCCCACTCCTCTTTCTAATTCTGGTTAGAGACAGTTTGCGCTGTTCTGTGAAGGGAGTAGTACACAGTGTTGTACGAGATCTTCAGTTTCTTGGCAATTTCTCGCATGGAATAGCCTTCATTTCTGGGAACAAGAATAGACTGACGAGTTTTAGAAGAAAGTTATTTGTTTCTGGCCATTTTGAGCCTGGAATCGAACCCTACAATGCTGATGCTCCAGATACTCAACTAGTCTAAAGAAGTCCAGTTTTATTGCTTCTTTAATCATCCCAACAGTTTTCAGCTGTGCTAACATAATTGCAAAAGGGTTTTCTAATGATCAATTAACTTTTTAAAATGATAAACTTGGATTAGCTAACACAATGTGCCATTGTAACACAGGAGTGATGGTTGCTGATATGGGGCCTCTGTACGCCTATGTAGATACTCCATAAACAATCTGCCATTTCCAGCTACAATAGTCGTTTACAACATTAACAATGTTAATTGCCAGCATTCCACCCTGCATACCACTGCTGGCTTGCTTCTGAAGCTAAGCAGGGTTGGTCCTGGTCAGTCCCTGGATGGGAGACCAGATGCTGCTGGAAGTGGTGTTGGAGGGCCAGTAGGAGGCACTCTTTCCTCTGGTCTAAAAAATATCCCAATGCCCCAGGGCAGTGATTGGGGACACTGTCCTGTATAGGGTGCCGTCTTTCGGATGGGACGTTAAACGGGTGTCCTGACTCTCTGAGGTCATTAAAGATCCCATGGCACTTATCGTAAGAGTAGGGGTGTTAACCCCGGTGTCCTGGCTAAATTCCCAATCTGGCCCTCAAACCATCATGGTCACCTAATAATCCCCAGTTTACAATTGGCTCATTCATCCCCCTCTCCCCTGTAACTATTCCCCAGGTCGTTGCTGCAAATGAGAACGTGTTCTCAGTCAACTTACCTGTTAAAATAACGGTAAAATAAATAAATAAAATAAATAAAAAATGTCTCCACTGTATTTCTGATCAATTTGATATTTTAATGGACAAAAAAGTAGCTTTTCTTTCAAAAACAAGGACATTTCTAAGTGACCCCAAACTTTTGAACGGTAGTGTAGGTGTTATTGTGAGTGACATTGATTATCACTGAGTGAAAATGCCTTTGTCTGCTTTGGGAGATGAAGACAAAGAAAAGATGTGGGAGCAAATATTGATTGAGAAGCTTGATTAATTTATACAGATTTGCTGATGACATGATATCAACTTTACATGTACTCTACGTAGTAGTCCGTCATGCTGCATTCTGTAGCTATCAAGAGAGGCTTGATAGAGGCTCTCAATGAAGTAAGGAAACGTTTCCCTATTCTTTAGGCCTAAAGAAAATGGTTCCCAAGGTAAGATCTTTCCACTCGGAAGAAGCCCAGCATTCATCTGGATCCCTGCCTTCCTTCTCCTTGAAAATGCGGATTAATTGAGCATTTCAATCGAGTAACAATTGATTGGGCGATGCAGGGGAGGCTGGGAGTTCTACTCAGCACGAGCCTTATTGGAGAAGACAACATGTTGAGCCGACTGCCTCAGAGGGCATTGGTGCAGCGGAGTGTTTTTGTGATAATTGTTACATATTTTCCCTCATATTCCCTCTCGAATACATCAGAACTAAAGATCATAGAACTGTGCACAGTGGGGCTTGATGGTTAGTGTCTGTTGCAGCACTTCACAAATGCTAAAAAAGACAAGTTGGTTGATGACCTAGTTTTGGACTAGTTGTACATATATTTATCGAGGAGTTTCGAAGGTGATTCGGATTGCAAGACCCTGATTAAAAAACGAATTGCTTATTAAACAAATAATGTAGTTAATAAAGAATGCTGCGTTCGTATCAGCAATTGTTCTGTGCTGTGGAAAGTCTCTCCACTTCAAACTTATATACGTCCAAACTCAGGGCTTTTTAAGCAACTCAACTTAGTATTGCTGCACAGTTATGCAATGGCAAAACACAATCAGATATACTAAGACTATGAAATGTTACCATATTTGTATTTACTGACCTTTTGATAAGATTCTTTGGCCTTCTATAAAGAGGAATATGCTGCTAAGCCAATGTGACAATACTAAAAGTGAAATGCTTATCTGTGAGTGCCAGATAAGGGGAGAAATGTCCCTGTTATTATTTGGCACAAAAAGACACCCAAACAAACTAAAAAGGAGGCACATTTACAGAACATTCTTTTAACTTTAACCCCTGGGCTAGCATTGCTACATTGATTAAAAAATGGCCAAGAAAGTAGTTCACCTCTGAAAAACAAAAACAAATAACACATCTACATTGGAGGAAAAAAACGGTGAAAACTCGCTATTACACAGTTATATCACAAAGTCCACCACCATAAAAAAAGACATTGCCAACCACCACTATTGGCCTATTCTAATGATAATTTCTATATTCCCCGACGTTCAGGGTTAGTTTTAGCTCATGGGCAATAGTAGGCAGATTGGGAGGTCAGGCATTTCTAATGAAGTAACCTGGCAGGCCACTGCCTGCCTGTATTTACTACGATGTGCTGCGTGGGAGTTCAATACTGGAGTGGTGGACAAGCTCAGGGGAGCTGTGTTTACAGATGGAGATAATTACTTGCACAGAGGCGGCGGTACCAAATGATGAAATACCTTAGTGTGCCCGGCAGTAAATCTTTTAAGCCGAATTTGGACCCTGTGTGTGACTGTATCGGCTCCTATAGGAAAAGAGAGACTAATACAATGCCACGACGATGCTCGGCAAACTAGGGGGACAAAAACATTTCAGTACTCACAACGACCTTTGAACAAGTGATATGGAGAAAGGACAATAACTGTTGCTCCTTGGAACTGTTTCTAAAACTTTTGAGGGATGCTCATCCAGAGGTGGCACTAATAGTGGACAGGGACTTTAATGCAGGAAAACTGAAGTCAGTTCATTCCACACACAGAGACTCAATGAGCTGTTGCAAACAAGAAAATACTAATCAAACAAGAAAATGCTCATCCAGAAGCGGCGCTCCTTGTGGCCGGGGACTTTAATGCAGGCAAACTTATATCCGTTGTACCTAATTTCTACCATCAACTAGGTAAGCTAGTTGAGAACAAGTTCTCATTTACAACTGCGACCTGGTCAAGCAAAGCAGTGCGACAGAAACAACACAGAGTTACACATGGAATAAACAACCGTACAGTCAATAACACAATAGAAAAAAATAAAGTCTATATACAGTGCAAATGGCATGATGAGGTAAGGCAATAAATAGGCCATAGTAGCAAAGTAATTACAATTTAGCAGATTAACCCTGGAATGATGGTGTGTAAGTAGTGATACTGGTGTGCAAAAGAGCAGCAAAGTAAATAAAAACAATATGGGGATGAGGTAGGTAGATTGGGAGGGCTATTTACAGATGGACTATGTACGGCTGCAGCGATCAGTTAGCTGCTCAGATAGCTGATGTTAAAAGTTAGTGAGGGAAATGTAAGTCTCCAGCGATTTTTGCAATTTGTTCCAGTCACTGGCAGCGGGGAACTGGAAGGAAAGGCGGCCAAAGGAGGTGTTGGCTTTGGGGATGACCAGTGAGATATACCTGCTGGAGCGCATGCTACGGGTGGGTGTTATCGTGACCAGTGAGCTGAGATAAGGCAGAGCTTTACCTAGCATAGACTTATAGATGACCTGGAGCCAGTGGGTCTGGCGACCAATATGTAGCGAGGGCCAGCCGACTAGAGCATACAGGTCGCAGTGGTGGGTGGTATAAGGCGCTTTGTTAACAAAACGGACGGCACTTTGATAGACTGCATCCAATTTGCTGAGTAGAGTATTGGAAGCTATTTTGTAGATGACATCGCCGAAGTCGAGGATCGGTAGGATAGTCAGTTTTGGCGGCGTGAGTGAAGGAGGCTTTGTTGCGAAATAGAAAGCCGATTCTAGATTTGTTTTTGGATTGGAGATGTTTGATATGAGTCTGGAAGGAGAGTTTACAGTCTAGCCAGACACCTAGGTATTTGTAGTTGTCCATGTATTCTAGGTCAGAACCGTCCAGAGTTGTGATGCTAGTCGGACGGGCGGGTGCGGGCAGCGAACGGTTGAAAAGCATGCATTTGGATTTACTAGCGTTTACGAGCAGTTGGAGGCCACGGAAGGAGTGTTGTATGGCATTGAAGCTAGTTTGGAGGTTAGTTAACAGTGTCCAAAGAAGGGCCAGATGTATACAGAATGGTGTCGTCTGCGTAGAGGTGGATCAATGAATCACCCACAGCAAGAGCGACATCGTTGATATATACAGAGAAAAGAGTCGGCCCGAGAATTGAACCCTGCGGTACCCCCATAGAGACTGCCAGAGGTCCGGACAACAGAGGTGCACCGATTTACCAGCTCGGAAACTGGATTGCACAGCGGAGAAGTTAAGGTGGGATTCGAAATTGTCAGTGATCTGTTTATTATCTTGGCTTTCAAAGACTTTAGAATGGTAGGGCAGGATGGATATACTGTAGGTCTATAACAGTTTGGGTCTAGAGTGTCACCCCCTTTGAAGAAGGGGATGACCGCGGCAGCTTTCCAAGCTTTAGGGATCTCGGACGATACAAAAGAGAGGTTGAACAGACTGGTAATAGGTGTTGCAACAATGGCGGCGGATAATTTTAGAAAGAGAGGGTCCCGATTGTCTAGCCCAGCTGATTTGTACGGGCCCAGGTTTTGCAGCTCTTTCAGAACATCTGCGATGTGGATCTGGGTGAAGGAGAAGCTGGGGAGGCTCGGGCAATTAGCTGCGGGGGGTGCGGAGCTGTTGGCTGGGGTTGGGGTAGCCAGGAGGAAAACATGGCCAGCCGTTGAGAAATGCTTGTTGATATTCTCGATTATCATGGATTTATCAGTGCTGACCGTGTTACCTAGCCTCAGTGCAGTGGGCAGCTGGGAGGAGGTGCTCTTGTTCTCCATGGACTTTACAGTGTCCCAACACTTTTTGGAGTTACAGGATGCAAAATTTCTGTTTGAAAAAGCTAGCCTTTGCTTTCCTGACTGTGTGTATTGGTTCCTGACTTCCCTGAACAGTTGCATATCGCGGGGACTATTCGATGCCATTGTAGTCTGCCACAGGATGCTTTTGTGCTGGTCAAGGGCAGTCAGGTCTGGAGTGAACCAAGGGCTATAGCTGTTCTTAGTTTAAAAACATTTTAAAGGGGCATGCTTATTTAAGAACGACCAGGCATTCTCGACTGACGGGATGTCAATATCCTTCCAGGATACCTGGGCCAGGTCGATTAGAAAGGCCTGCTTGCAGAAGTGTTTTAGGGAGCGTTTGACAGTGATGAGGGGTGGTCGTTTGACCGCGGACCCATAGCGGATGCAGGCAATGAGGCAGTGATCGCTGAGATCCTGATTGAAAACAGCAGAGGTGTATTTGGAGGGAATGTTGGTCAGGATAATATCTATAAGGGTGCCCATGTTTACGGATTTAGGGTTGTACCTGGTGGTTCCTTGATCATTTGTGTGATTGAGGGCATCTAGATTAGATTGTAGGACTGATGGGGTGTTAAGCATATCCCAGTTTAGGTCACCTAACAGAACAAACTTTGAAATAGATGGGGGGGCAATCAATTCACATATGGTGTCCAGGGCACAGCTGGGAGCTGAGGGGGGTCTATAACAGGCGGCAACAGTGAGAGACTTGTTTCTGGAGAGATTCATTTTTATAATTAGAAGCACGAACTGTTTGGGCATAGGCCTGGAAAGTATGACAGAACTTTGCAAGCTATCTCTGCAGTTGATTGCAACTCCTCCCCCTTTGGCAGTTCTATCTTGACAGAAAATGTTGTAGCTGGGTGTGGAAATCTCAGAATTTTTGGTGGCCTTCCCTAAGCCAGGATTCAAACACGGCAAGAACATCAGGGTTGGCGGAGTGTGCTAAAGCAGTGAGTAAAACAAACTTAGGGAGGAAGCTTCTGATGTTAACATGCATGAAACCAAGGCTTTTTCGATTACAGAAGTCAACAAAGGAGAGTGCCTGGGGACACACTGGGCCTGGGTTAGCCTCCACATCACCTGAGGAACAGAGGAGGAGTAGGATGAGGGTACGGCTAAAGGCTTGCAAAACTGGTCGTCTAGTGCATTGGGTACAGAGAATTAAAGGAGCAGATTTCTGGGCGTGGTAGAATGGATTCAGGGCATAATGTGCAGACAGAGGTATGGTGGGGTGTGGGTACAGTGGAAGTCCAGCACGAAGTGATAAGAGGGGTTGCATCTCTGGACACGCTGGTTATACTGGGTGAGGTCACCACATGTGTGGGAGGTGGGACAAAGGAAGTATCTGAGGCATGTACAGTGGGACTACGGGCTCCGCAGTAAACTAAGACAATGATAACTATCCTAAACAACAGTATACAAGGCATATTGACATTTGAGAGAGACATAAAGCAATCACAGGTGTTGATTTGGAGAGCTAGCTAAGACAACGGGTAAGACAACAACAGGTAATCAGCTAAGACAACAACAACAGATAAAATGGCGATGAATGGGCAGAGAAAGTCGGTTAACTACACACATGGCCTGAGTTCGGGGCTAGGGCCGACAGATAAACAAAGGTAAACAAAGTACCGTGATAAATGAACTGTCCAGCAGGCATCAGCTACGTAGCCAAGTGATCATAGGGTCCAGTGTACAGCAATAGATGGAACAGGGAAACCTCTGGGTAGTCGTTGCTACGCTAGCACGCGGGAGACACAGCGTTTAAAGTTAGCAGACCGGGGTGGGTAGAAGCGTCTGCTCCGACGCCCGGCAAAGGCTGGTTGAAGGCACACCTGATGTAATTACGTCTGCGTACCAGTCGTGGTGGTACGGCGGGGCGCCGTGTCGACGAAGGGACTGGGCCAGATGGCGAAAGAGGTATTGTAGTTGTGGTAATTTTGTTTGCTAGCCGGGAGATGCGCCTGGCTCAGGGCTAGCTTCGTGGCTGGGTCACTCAGTGGCAGCTAGCCAGCTGTGATGATCAATGGTCCAGGTTTTACGGCAGGAATCCGGCATTTTAGTGGAGAAAAACAGTCTGAGGCTGGCAGGTATTATCCAGGCTAAAAAACGGCTGGTGCCTGAGCAGAGGGTAAAGGCCACTAGCAGTGGCTAACAATGACTAAATAGCTAGTAGCTAATTAGCTGACTAACTCCTGATGAATGTTTTGGCTATAAGGTCTAAAAGAAATTGCGGATCCGTGTCACATTGAGTGAGGCGGGTTACCGGAAGGAATATTTAATTTAAAAATGGAAAAAGAGATTAAAAAATAAATTGGAATATATACAAAAAAGACGAAAAGTAAACGAGAGGACGACAAACCACGTCTGCACTGCTACGCCATCTTGGAATAGTGCATATGTAGTGTAGTAGAGTAGTGCATATGGCCCAGTACATCACTGGGGCTGAGCTTCCTGCCATCCAGGAACGCTATACCAGGCAATGTCAGAGGAAGGCCCTAAAAATTGTCAAAGACTCCAGCCACTCAAGTCACAGACTGTTCTCTCTGCTACTGCATGGCAAGCGGTACTGGAGAGCCAAGTCTGGGACCAAAAGACTCCTTATAACGGCTTCTACCTCAATGTCATAAGACTGCTGAACAGTTAATCAGATAGCTACCCGGACTATTTGCTTTGACCCCCTTATTATTATTTACTATATTTTTGTTGTACTGAATCTCTTGCACAGGCTCAATGTGTGGTTAGTCACTGGACTCTAACCACACACTCACACATACTACTCTGACACCAACACACACACAAACACACGGACACACACATGCATATTGAAGCCACACAACCACACACACACACACACACACACACACACACACACACACACACACACACACACACACACACACATTCCTTCACACTCTTCACATACGGTGCGGCAACTCTCTGTTTATTTTCTAAGCATAATCACTTTACCACTACCTACATGTACAGTACATATTATCTCAACTAACCCGTACCCCTGCACATTGACACAGCCCCAGTACCCCTTGTTTATAGCCTTATTATTGTTATTTTATTGTGTTACAATTTACACATTTTATTACTTTAAAAAAAAACTGCATTGTTGGTTAAGGGCTCGCAAGAACACATTTCACGGTAAGGTCTACTATACCTGTTGTATTCGGCGCATGTGACAAATACAGTTTGATTTGAGATGGCTTGTGACACCTATCCTGATCTATCACGGTTTAATGCCCCGCATAGTCTCTTGTATGTTTGCTAGCAGTGAGTGCTGGCAGTGTGCAACGTGTGCCTCTGTTGACATGGAAATAGCAATTATTAGATATCCTATCATTGTCATTCAGAAGGTCTGGTCACTATGAATAGTGTTCACATCAGTTTCATAAGCAGTCAACATACTCATATGGCATAGCCAACTTTATCGGTTGAAAGAGCTTAGCATGTCTATTAGTATTCCCAGCTCTGACTTGGTCATGGCTTCAGTGACTTTAATTATCCAACACTTATACATTTGACCAATGAAATAAGGTAGTACACAGACTGGATGCGGCGTACCACATTCATCATGAATCGCCTATGTAGGCCTACATCAAAAGGCTAGCATATGCTCACACAATATAGATACAAATATATTTTATAATGGAGCAATATTCATAAAATGAACGATCCCAGTGTACAGAGGAAAAAACTATGGTACCACTATTATTGTTATAATATATATTTCTAACCTTTTTATAATTAATGTATTACATTATCAACACTGTAATTAGTTCTCCAACTTATTAAGAACATCTCATGATACTCACTGGCGCCCGTTTGAATGAGCATCTTCATCCCATCTCTAGTCAGAGCTAGTGATCTTTTGGCCCTCGTAGCACTGGCTCGGCAACACAAGTCTGGCCAACCACATGCTGGCCAGATGGTCCGGCTCAGCGGGTCAGCCATAACAGTGAGCCTCATTAACGTGAGTCCTCCATTTTCGTTGTCACCTTTTGAAAAACAAGTTCACACATGCTCGACTCTTTCCTGGTTGCTACTTGGCTGCCTTGCCTCCTCCCAGAAGCCCCCTTCCACCTCACACTGAGAGAAAGTGCTGAGCATAGACATAGTGCCGGTAGAGACAGGGTGGCAGATGTGCACCATAGAGAACAGCTTGGTCCATCTTGCCCAGTAATTACCCCCAAAACTGGCACTGCTGGAGGGCATCATTTGTTGATGCTGGCAGTCACAACGCCTTATGGGAGGGAGACAGTTTTAATTAAGGGAGAGACATAAACAAGGGGTGGGGAAGTCAATAAGACATGGCGGGAGCAATGAGAATATTCTTGATTGGTGGCCATTTTGTTTGCTTCAGGTCTCTGTTCTAGCTGATCAGAGATGCCCATGGCAATTAAATCTGATTGTAATGAACTTGTATCCTTATAACAGTGTCAAAGTAATTCATGATTCATAATTCAGGAACCATCAGTTGATTATACAAGAAATACTGGCCAAAAGATTGAGAAAATAATTGTATTGTAGTCAAATCAAAGGCGAGAAGTGAACTTTTATGACATTAGCTAGCATATTGTCTCAACTTATCAAATGTTTAGACGTGGATTTGATCCTTCTCATTCAAATCAATGAAGTGTGGAGAAGTGCATTGTGGTTCATCTCCTGAGAACAGTTGTATTCAGTTATGTTACTGATTTTAACTCATGAATTGTAATTTGTATTTACGGAGATAAAATAGACCTAAATGGATTTTGTAACAGAGAGAAATAGAGAGAGTGAGAGAGTTAGTGAGAGCGAGAGAGACAGATCATGGGTGCCATATTCCTAGTGCAAAATAATTGTACAAAGTGCAAAAAAAGTCATTACAATCTCGCAGTGTGATTTAATTTGAAACTTTTCTTCAACAATTGTGCATTATAAGGACTTGATTATTTAACAACCGTAAACTGAACAATACATAAATAGTCGCCTCTATAGAACAGTGGATACATCCTAATACTCCCCACCCGCTTGGTTTCAGTGGCATTTCAGGACACAAAATAATGACTAGCCCTCACAACACAAAGCCACAAACCTTGAATCGATGTCAGTGGCTGCCCACACTGGAATCATACTTCTTGTTTTTTAAATTCTATTTTCTATGATCTATATTATTATTATTATCACTGCATTGTTGGGAAAGAGCTCTGAAGTAAGAATTTCACTGTACTGTTTTACACCGGTTGTATCCTGTGCATATGGCGAATAAACTCTGAAACTTAACACCCACATGTTTTATTTATTTTCAGAATAACACAACTATCAAACACAGACCCAGGTACACTAGGCAAAAAACAGCAGTGTTGAAGCCAAAGTCAAAGCGGGGTGTTTCGGAGGCAGTACACAGGGAAACAAAAAGATTGGCTACTTTTTTTTATTGAGGCCTTTAAGAGATTGCTAGCCATCAGGGCGTTCAATGCTCAGTGAGTTGAAACTGGCAGCCTGGGCCCTCTTATCGTTCTCTCTCTCCCCTGAAGAGATGCTCTGGTTAGTAAGAAGCTCATCTGTTGAAGTTACAGCCATTTATAATTCATCAGGACGAATGCCGGCCCTAAAATAAGACCCATCAGCAGCACGCATTCTGCCACAGCAGAGAAACTATTGCTAGCCATTTTGCAAGTTCTAAGGTTTCCAGTGTTTGGGAACATCGACATTGACTTAGAACTTGCATTGACTTAGAACTTCCATTTATAATTCATCAGGATGAATGTTGGCCCTGAAATAAGTCCCATCAGCAGCACGCATTCTGCCACAGCAGAGAAACTATTGCTAGCCATTTTGCAAGTTCTAAGGTTTCCAGTGTTTGGGAACTTTAAAAGCAAAAAACTTTAAAAGTTCTAGGCTTATGAAAGAGTAACCCTCTCACCACAGACCCAGAGCAGCATGTGAATAATGGTGAAAAGGACATCTCAGTAAATTAACTTGTATGATATTGACTAGCTAGGGAAAAGTGTGCAAGTGCTGGTGAAGTGTTATTTTATTTTTATTTCTGCGGAGGAGGGGTCGAGGTGAGGAGGTGGATTATTTAAGATACTCTTTGAAGAGGTAAGGTTTCAGATGTTTTCGGAAGATGGGCAGGGACTTCAGGGGATAGCTGGTTCCACCATTGGGGTACCAGGACAGAGATGAGCTTAGACTGGGCTGAGCGGGAGCTGCCCTCTTGTAGGGGTGGTAGGGCCAAGAGACCTGAGGTGGCAAAATGGAGTGCTCGGGTTGGGATTTAGGGTTTGAGCATAGCCTGAAGGTAGGTAGGGGCAGTTCCTCTTGCTATTCTGTAGGTAAACAATAGAAATAAAAGTGAAAGTCCGGGTATAGATTGCACTCACTGTTGGAGCACGTTGGAGCTCAATGACGACGTGATGAATAATTCAGAAAATGAATAAAAAAATATTTCCAAGGCCGTCACCTATTTGAAATCCTTGGCGGAAAATGCCCTGCATGTAACCGAAGAGATTTACAGTGTCACGAAAGAAGTCCTTCACAGACTTCACATGATTGGCCCAAAACTTAAACTGGCTTCTTATTGGCTAAATCAAACCAGGTTACTTCAGTTCACATGAACGTTAAAGATCAAAATAATTAAGTGGACAGCACACTAGAGAATTCAACCAAGTGATTCCGAAATGATTGACATGTTGTTTCTTTGAGGTTTGCACATGAAAGCAACACGATTGTTTTATTCAACGCAAAACATCATAGGCTCAACAACAAAGGCTCTAGTAAAACACAGTTTTTCTAATACATGGTTTTAACAGGGTAATAATTTGTTTTAACCTGTAGTTTTTCAGTTAAAAGAAGCTGAGCATATCTGAGAATTAAAATAAATAAAGCCCTTTATTAAATGGGCAATCCAGGTATTTTTATTTATTTAACCAGGCAAGTCAGTTAATAACAAAATCTTATTTACAATGACAACCTAGGAACAATGGGTTACCTGCCTTGTTCAAGCGCAGAACGACAGATTTTTACCTTGTCAGCTCGGGGTTTCGATCTAGCAAACATTACGGTTACTGGCCCAACGCTCTAACCACTCGGCAACCTGCCGCCCCACGAACAACAACAAAGCAAAGGATTGATCAAAAAAAGAATGGTCAGTCCTTGCATCCATAGCTCCCTCTATAACTTTGAGAGTGGTTTCATTTCTCCAGTCCCATCGAAAGTAAGTGAAGGGTTGCCATTTTGTTGTTGTTTGAATCCCACATTGCCCCTTTATGTTGTAGATCAATAAAAAAAATAAGAGTAAAATGTCGCCCTCTACTTATTTGGTCGTGTAAAGGAAAGATCAACAGCAGGTAGCTGCTCCAGCCACAGTGGGTCTTCTCTCTTGCCTCTTTTCTTCTCAATAGTTGCCAGCATATTGCCTCATTTACTATCAAGTCACCCCTGGTCTCTAGACATGGGGAAAGCAAGTAAGAGGTAGTTGCGTGCAATCAAATAACTTACAATGAAATGGAGAATTTGATGGAAACCCTAAAAATGGGAGTAGACACACATTGGTGTTGTGAGGTTAATGAAGAGGTTGCAGATCTATTTGTCCAGATGAGGTCCGCCAATATTGAACAATCAATGGTAATAAACCCACTCCGACTCAACTTGACCTCACTCCACACCCTCCTCTCCCTTCTCTGGCAGCAGTAGATAGGACGATCTTGGCTTACTTAATTGGTTTGGTTTTGGAGGACATTTGCTGTCCCCTATGAAATATTGAAAATGCAGGTTTGCAGACAGGACAATAAATTCACAGATGTAAAATAAAAAGCTTAAATCCGTCAGACCAGCAGCTGTGCAGGTTGGGCATTTTTTATTCATCTAAAAAATGCACTCACGAAGTGATACTGTATGTGCACACATTTGAAACACACACTGGCTTCTGATAGCTAGGCAGGGGCTGTGAGTGACAAGGTGGTTGTCACAATGACCATAAACTGTTCATTGGCTCAGCATCTGTTGTTGACACATAGGCCGCTCTGATGAAGGTTCTGAACTTTTGTTCATCAGGGTATCACTCTGGAATGGCACCGCTGCAAAATACCCAGGGTGCTTTGTGGCCTAATGAGTGAGATGGCTAATTTGACACAGTCATGTAGCAACACCTCTCTGAAAACTGTTTACTGAGCCTAATTCTATGGTGCAGTAACAGAGAGGCATCCACTGACACTACTTCTTCGCTTTTTTGTCTTCTCTATGGAAACAAACACAGGCAAATAGCCTATCCATTGACAGGGACTGCACTATAACTTCTGAGGGACCAGCAAATGAGGCTAATTGTATTTCAGAGCACTTTCAAATAAAACCGTTCCTGCCTCTTATACGTTTTCTTTGGTTGTAAACTGATACAAATCTGATTCGCATGGTATCCTGATTTGCATGCTTCTTTCAAATAAGCTTTAGACTCTAAGGCTTAGAGTGACATTGAAATTAAATCTCCTGATGAATCATTTTCACTGTATCAATTTAGAGAATCTCCCTGTGATGACCGTTATATGATAATATTGTACAGTGCATGATATGATTTTGGTAACTATTATAGGTCAATACTACAATATACCAAAAAACTATGAATCGATTAAATGTTCAAATAAAAAAATAAAAAATGTACACAATAAAATAACAATACAGAGGCTATATACAGGGGATACCGGTACCGAGTCAATGTTCTGGGGTACAGGTTAGTCGAGGTAATTTGTACATGTTGGTAGAGGTAAAGTGCCTAAGCATAGATAATAAACAGCAAGTAGCAGCTGTGTAAAAACAAAAGGGGGGGGAGGGGGTCAATGCAAATAGTACGGGTGGCCATTTGATTAATTGTTCAGCAGTCTTATGGCTTGGGGGTAGAAGCTGTTAAGAAGCTTTTTGGACCTAGGCTTGGCGCTCCGGTACGGCTTTCCGTTCGGTAGCAGAGCAAACAGTCTATGACTTGGGTGACTGGAGTCTTTGACCATTTTTTTGGCCTTCCTCTGACACGCCTAGTACATAGGTCCTAGATGGCAGGAAGCTTGGCTCCAGTGATGTACTGCGCTGTAAGCACTACCCTCTGTTGCACCTTACAGTTGCCATACCAGGCGGTGATGCAACCGGTCAGGATGCTCTCGATGGAACAGCTGTAGAACCTTTTGAGGATCTGGGGTTCCATACCAAATCTTGGTAAGGCGTTGTCGTGCCCTCTTCACAGCTGTCTTGGTGTGTTTGGACCATGATGGTTTGTTGATGATGTGAACACCAAGGAACTTTAGACAGTCCCGTCGATGTGAATGGGGGCGTGTTCGGCACTATTTTTCCTGTAGTCCACGATCAGCCCCTTTGTCTTACTCAAGTTGAGGGAAAGGTTGTTGTCCTGGAACCACACTGCCAGGTCTCTGACCTCCTCCATATAGGCTGTCTCAACTGGTCTGCTTTACCTTCTATCTGTCTGTGAACATGTGGAAATCAATATAATTGCATTTTCCAATGGATTACAAATGTTTGTTTGTAATAGTTACTACACCCATTAATTAACAATGCAGCTTTACACCTTCACACATTCAATGGGAGTGAATCAAGGCACTGCTGTAGACTTGCTCTCTATCAATTCGGAGGTTGTAAAACCGCAAACAACCCCAAGACACAAAACCCCTCAATAGCCTAACTCTAGTAAGTAAACAGAATTAAAGAGTTCTGTAATGGAGGTAGTGTCGGCCCCCGGTCTCACACACGCACAGAAACAAATAACCAAGGAAAACACCTAGAATGGGAAACACCTGTGCTCTATTTATCCTCTAAGAAGGTTGTAGCCTTTTGTTGTAATTTATAATGAATGAATCCGATGTGGTGGAAAATGACAGAGCCCAGCCCAATGTTCACTTTGATCTCCACACAAATGGGGAAAAGAGGAGCTGGAAGACTACAAGTCTTAATGAACTTTAAAAATCATCAAAACACTAATGGGTCAAGTGAAATAGCAATGCCTTCCCAAATATGTTATTTCAACCAGTTTTGCCTGCTGGGTAAGTATTAAATGCCTTTAATGTTTCTGGTCAAATCTTCACCACTTTGGAAGAATGGTAAGAAAGGTGTGGGAAATAAACGACTTCAAAAAGTAGACTAGAGGTTTATTGATTTTATTGTGTTGACGCAGAGCTGTGTAAAACTGTAGCATGTAATCGTGTTAAGAAAACAAACTTTGGATCATATTTCTCAATTTCAGAAATGTAATGATGTACAGTGGTGGGAGGGAAGGAGAGGATATTGAAGCAAAGAAAGCAGGGTTTGTATTTAACATGAAGGCAGTGAGTTCGCTTAATAGTAGAAGAGAAAATGAGGTGTGCATAACTCAAGGGGACGATATTTTCTATGTACTCAATAAAGAGGTGCCAAATTGATTTAATCAGGCCTGCACGGTTTCTTAGCCCAAATGCCTAACCTCTAAACGTGTAAGCCTTAGGGGCGAGGTGAATAATAATTAATAAATAACACATTCACAAATGGCAAAAACAGAGTAAAAAAATGTATCATAAGGAATAAGGTTTTGAAGTGTCTGTCCTATATCTTTAAAAAAACATTTTTACATACACTACATGACCAAAAGTATGTTCACCTGGTCATCGAACATCTCATTCCAAAATCAAGGGCATTAATATGGAGTTGCTGCCCCTGTTGCTGTAGCCTCCACTCTTCTGGGAAGGCTTTCCACTAGATGTTGCAACATTGCTACGGGGACTTTCTTCACAGATGGCACTATGTATTCGGGCAGGTAGCGTTCTCCTAGCATCCGCCAAACTCAGATTTGTCCGTCCAACTGCCAGATGGTGAAGTGTGATTCATCCCTCCAGAGAACGTGTTTCCACTGCTTCAGAGTCCAATGGCAGCAAGCTTTACACCACTCCAGCCAACACTTGGCATTGCGCATGGTGATCTTATGCTTATATGCTGCTGCTCGGGCAAGGAACACCGTTTCATGAAGCTCACAACTAAATGTTGTTGTACTGACATTGCTTCCAAAGGCAGTTTGGAACTCGGTAGTGAGTGTTGCAACCGAGGACAGACAATTTTTACGCGCCACACACTTCAGCACTCGGCGGTCCCATTCTGTGAGCTTGTGTGGCCTACCACTTCGCGGCTGAGCCATTGTTGCTTTAGATGTTTCCACTTCACAATAATAGCACTTACAGTTGACCGGCGTAGCTCTAGCAGTGCAGAATTTTTTATTATTGACTTGTTGGAAAGGTGGCATCCTTTGACGGTGCCATGTTGAAAGCTCACTGAGCTCTTCAGTAAGGCCATTCTACTGCCAATGTTTGTCTATGGAGATTGCATAGCTGTGTGCTTGATTTTTAATCGCACTCCACACTGCCCTTTGCCACCTGGACAAAAGGAACACCTATGTGAGAATGCTGTTCATTGACTACAGCTCAGTGTTCAACACCATAGTACCAACGAAGCTCATCACTAATCTTAGGACCCTGGGACTAAACACCTCCCTCTGCAACTGGATCCTGGACTTCCTGATGGGCCACCCCCAGGTGGTAAGGGTAGGCAACAACACATCTGCCATGCTGATCCTCAACACGGGGGTCCCTCAGGGGTGTGTACTCAGCCCCCTCCTGTACTCCCTGTTCACTCATGACTGCATGGCCAAACACGACTCCAACACCATCATTAAGTTTGCTGACGACACAACAGTGGTAGGCCTGATCACTGACAACGACGAGACAGCCTATAGGGAGGAGGTCAGAGAACTGGCAGTGTGGTGCCAGGACAACAACCTCCCCCTCAATGTGAGCAAGACAAAGGAGCTGATCGTGGACTACAGGAAAAGGCGGGCCGAACAGGCCCCCGTTAAAATCAACAGGGCTGTAGTGGAGCGGGTCGAGAGTTTCAAGTTCCTTGGTGTCCACATCACCAACGATCTATCATGGTCCAAACACACCAAGACAGTTGTGAAAAGAGCACGACAAAACCTTTTCCCCCTCAGGAGACTGAAAAGATTTGGCATGGGTCCCCAGATTCTCAAAACGTTCTACACTTGCACCATCGAGAGCATCCTGACCGGTTGCATCACCGCCTGGAATGGCAACTGCTCGGCATCTGACCGTAAGGCGCTACAGAGGGTAGTGCGTACGGCCCAGTACATCACTGGGGCCAAGCTTTCTGCAATCCAGGACCTATATAATAGGCAGTGTCAGAGGAAAGCCTATAAAATTGTCATAGACTCCAGTCACCCAAGTCATAGACTGTTTTCTCTGCCACCGCACGGCAAGCAGTACCGGAGCGCCAAGTCTAGGACCAAAAGGTTCCTGCTGAACAATTAATCAAATGGCCACCAGACTATTACATTTACCCCCCCCCCCCCCACACACACACACACACACTTCTGCCAAATGTACAAATTACCTCTAACCTGTACCCCCACACACTGACTTGATACGAGTACCCCCTGTATATAGCCTCGTTATTGTTATGTTATTGTGTTACTTTTGAAACAACAGAGCCCCATTCAATGAGTGTGCCCGCATTACACCGGTGAGTGGAGTTTGAACCAGGTGAACGGGCTGCCTCCCGGGCGTGAGCCAGATGCTCCGGTCGACAACGAGCTCGGCTCAAAACTAAAGTGACTTAGTTAAGCACATGGAGTAATGAGTAGGATTCTTTGTTTTCACATGCAAAAGTGATTGCTTTTGATATAAATGCTTTTTCTGCCTTCCTAAGGAAAACTATTTTGAAAATTCAAACATGTATTTTATGGAAAAGAGGTGCATGTTTCTGGATGAAGCACCTAGCACAAATGTATCCTATTTAAACTTTGTAGTTAATGTTGACAGTAGAATCAACATTTCGATACCACCTTTTCAAAGCGATTAATTGTTTTTTAGGGGCAGTCACTCTTCAAAAGACAAGCCTTATGTAACCATTTCTGTTCCAGTGCAAAAATAAGTAATACATAGAGAACTGAATTAATCCAATAAATATTACTACTGTATGTATCTGCAATGTCCAAGTTTCTTCGATTTCCATTTTAAGCTTCAAGGTCCACCACTTTGTGTTTATTTGTGTCAGGTAGCATAATGGCTAGTGAAATTACACACCTTCAAGTACAGTAAAATAGTGACATGTCACTATTCTCTTAGAAAGAGAGCTCAGTATCTGGGCGATGGTAGGTTTATTACTGATTGAATGATTCTCACAAGGCCACTCAAAGGTTTCAAGAGATAAAGACCGGGAATGAGCCAATCACTTTGTTAGCATACCAGCTTATACAGTGTATCTTAGTGGCTATATAATCATTTTACAGAAGGGGCATTATTACATTGTGGATAATTCCCTTTAAGACATGATCTTAGGCATTATACCCCACTGTGCGCGTCAACTGAAACATAAAGTAGAGAACACTAAGCAATGATGTGTGCTTAATGGTGCAGGAAGTGGCAAGAACATGTTAGGCCTAGTTGAAAATAGCTGATGGTAAACACACTATGGTTAACTACATTATCATGGCAACGTAGACACCAGGCCCTATACACATTGAAGTTGTACAACTGATGTGCAACACATTTGGCACAACGACTGTGATACAACAGAGTTTTTCTGCACAAAAGTAGTTATACAAGCATTGTGGAAACACTGTCCAATGGTTGTGAAACATTTTGCTCTAGTCGAACTGTCCGTCGTATCACACAAATATGTTGTACCACAACCATTCTGTAAAATGTGTTATACATCAGTTGTACAATTGAGTGTTTACTAGACCTTGGATCTTGTGAGACACACCATCACTCACATCAGATAGGTATCTCATCTCCAAAACCGACCAAGTAATCATCATCAAGGACTACAAAGGTACACAAACCACTTGGGGAACATTTGGAACATAATCATTGATCCTCCATGTGAATTTTTTAAACAAATTTACTTGCTCTTTTCCTGGCATTGTCTCAGCTTCTCAAGTGCTTCTCTAATGACAGATATGAGATTTAATAGGATGGAGTTGTTGCTATCGAAGTTACGAGGTATCCATTTTGAGAATTTCCTCTCATCCATCTGCCAAAATCCTTCTGACAGTCTTCTTCATTTTCTAGGTCCAGAGCTTTTTCCTCAGAGGCAGTCCGCTATTTTTACACAGTCTAATTCGTAGTGTCGAGGGACAGACAGGGAATGTCTTTATTCACTGTTGACTGCACCAGAAAATAAGTACAAAAGGCCAATGAAGCCACCTGTTGCAGCACGATGACTGCATTCTCTTCCTTTCTCTTCAGTCCAGGTAAATAGTAATCTTGACACAAAATAACCCAAAGCAGTCCCCTCTAAGTAAACCGAGTCCAATATAGAAGCAGGCTTCTGCCTATTAATTAGATTAAGACTGAAGGAATTTGAATTAACAGTGTGGAGCTTTTTAAAAACCCTTTCACATAAACCGGTGCTCACCAAAATGGCTCTAGTATAAAAATGGTCACATTAATGTTCACTATTTAGATACTAATTTACCTTAAGCTACCCTTAGTTCTGTTATTACTCGGTTATAACTATGGTAACATTGTATTAATGTTTTGTTTAATGATTATGAAAATTTGTGGTATCAGAGAGGTCAAAGTCGCACATTTTTTGTAAGTGAAAAGGCATTAGTGAAACTTAAAACCTTCACAGAATTTTGAAGACTAATAAAATTTAACGAGTTCTTGAAGAAGATATTTATAAGCATTCAGAAATGATTGCCGTCAACTTGTGACAGCTTTTATGAAGTGATTCATGTGACACGTAACATCCAATTGCCATAGGGCAGCACTTAACTCATTGATCACCTCATGTAATCTGCCACGAAGCATGGCAATACTTAATGAGCACTTCAGAAATCACTCATGTTTCGCACATCAAGCCAAGGTGTATAGTTTACTTGACTTTATGGAGTTACCGGTACACTAAAGTTTTACACGAATGAATAGTACAACATGTATCCATTTCAATCCATTATGAAAAACATTTGGTTTGATCCCTTTGATGCAATCCTAAATGACGTTGCAGCAAACACAGCCTAACACAGCTTGCTAGCATCAACTCAAGACACACATCTGTGTTACAAAATATGGTGACACACTCCAACAGTCACATTATGCTAACACAAAGTCTCACCTGTGAGGTGATGTGGAAACCTCTCCACTCTGTGCCTTGGAAGTCTGACCGGAATTACATTCTATGGACACTCTGAAGCATTGCTGTCTGCTATACTGTTGCACTCTGACTAACCTCACTCTTAGCTTACAGTTCAGAGTAGTGATGATGTTGTAAAGCTTGACTGGCTATGCTCTCCTCAACCATTCTTTGTGGGTGTTTACACCTGACGATCAAGATGATGGCTGGATGCGTCTATACATTTGATTAAAATGTGTCTCTTAAAATGTGTTGGTGGATCTGATCACACTTGGATTTTATCAGCAAATATGAATTGTGTTCATTGAGTCAAAAACAGCCCAAGACAAGACGTGTTAGTATTTTTTTATTCAACCTTTATTTAACTAGGAAAGTCATTTAAGAAAAAAAATCTTATTTACAATGATGGCCTACCCCGCCCAAACCCTAACCCGGATGATGCTGGGCCAATTGTGCGCCGACCTATGGGACTCCCAATCACAGCCAGTTGTGATACAGCCTGGAATTTAACCAGGGTCTGTAGTGACACATCTAGCACTGAGATGCAGTGCCTTAGACCGCTGTGCCACTCGGGAGCTATGGGCTGCTGTCTTCATTTCAGTTGAAATTGTAACTCGGCTGGAAGAAAATTGAGTTGTGTTGAGGGATACAGAGCAATGAAAATAAACTCAGCAAAAAAAAGAAACAGCCCTTTTTCAGAACCCTGTCTTTCAAAGATCATTTGTAAAAATCAAAATAACTTCACAGATCTTCATTGTAAAGGGTTTAAACACTGTTTCCCATGCTTGTTCATTGAACCATAAAGAATTCATGAACATGCACCTGTGGAACGGTCGATAAGACACTAACAGCTTACAGACGGTAGGCAATTAAGGTCACAGTTATGAAAACTTAGGACACTAAAGAGGCCTTTCTACTGACAATGAAAACACCAAAAGAAAGATGCCCAGGGTCCCTGCTCATCTGCGTGAACGTGCCTTAGGCATGCTGCAAGGAGGCATGAGGACTGCAGATGTGGCCAGGGCAATAAATTGCAATGTCCGTACTGTGAGACGCCTAAGACAGCTCTACAAGGAGACAGGACGGACAGCTGATCGTCCTCGCAGTGGCAGACCACGTGTAACAACACCTGCACAGGATCGGTACATCCGAAGATCACACCTGCGGGACAAGTACAGGATGGCAACAACAACTGCCCGAGTTACCCCAGGAACACACAATCCCTCCATCAGTGCTCAGACTGTCCGCAATAGGCTGAGAGAGGCTGGATTGAGGGCTTGTAGGCCTGTTGTAAGGCAGAACCTCACCAGACATCACCGGCAACAACGTTGCCTATGGGCACAAACCCACCGTCACTGGACCAGACAGGATGGGCAAAAAGTGCTCTTCACTGATGAGTCGCGGTTTTGTCTCACCAGGGGTGATGATCGGATTCGCATTTATTGTCAAAGGAATGAGCGTGACACTGAGGACTGAGCTTGTTGTCATTGCAGGCAATCTCAAAGCTGTGCATTGCAGGGAAGACATCCTCCTCCCTCATGTGATACTCTTCCTGCAGGCTCATCCTGATATGACCCTCCAGCATGACAATGCCACCAGCCATACTGCTCGTTCTGTGCGTGATTTACTGCAAGACAGGAATGCCAGTGTTCTGCCATGGCCAGTGAAGATCCTGGATCTCAATCCCATTGAGCACGTCTGGGACCTGTTGGATCGGAGGGCTAGGGCCATTCCCCCCAGAAATGTCCGGGAACTTGTAGGCGCCTTGGTGGAAGAGTGGGGTAACCTCTCACAGCAAGAACTGGCAAATCTGGTGCAGTCCATGAGGAGGAGATGCACTGCAGTACTTAATGCAGCTGGTGGCCACACCAGATACTGACTGTTACTTTTTGACCCCCCCCTTTGTTCAGGGACACATTATTCCATTTATGTTAGTCACATGTCTGTGGAACTTGTTCAGTTTGTCTCAGTTGTTGAATCTTGTTATGTTCATACAAATATTTACATAAACGCAGTTGACAGTGAGAGAACATTTCTATTATTAATAAGTTAAATCCAAACAGGCAGGCATTTCATTTTAAAGACAATTCTGATCATTAAGTGTGAAGAATATTTTGAAGTACACAGTTGGAAATCTCACTTGTTTCCGTTGTTAAACAGGCACTTGCAGGATTCCTCTGGTAAACTACACATTGTAAATTGAGAAAAGAGAGATGAAACTGGCTCGTACCTTGGCTAAACGACTATAAAATATCCTGGCTAGACAGGGATCCTCCCTCGACTCTACCAGGATTCTCCCTCGACTTTGATCTGCACCTCTGCCGGGGGGGTAATACCATGGTAAGAGAGTAAATAAATAGTATAATTAGAGGTAAATATCTGCTGAAGTGACGAACGACAATTGATCCGTCCCTAATGTACCTGGTAATTTGCAGGTAAGCTACTGTAAAAGGACATGGAACCCAACAGTCAATCTTACAAAAAGGGACTGAACAAAGCATTTGAGTCCTATTCAAGGTTTTGATTGTCCAACATCTACCGTGCAGTTCGTCTCACACAGTAACTTGGCCATGCGCAACCATTCCTTTTCGGGTAGCTACATGCACTATGAATTCCATTCACGACAAATGCAGCACGTGGAGATAACATTTAAAAGCAGGCATACTGTACTCAACAAGGGAGCAGACTATTAAGTCAGGCTTTATTAAGACGACTCTTGTCCTTAGAGAATATCAACTGCATACCCAATGAGATATTTGATTAATTTTTAAATGTACATTTCCTCTTGAAACCTTTAAAGAAAAAGGCAAAAAAGCTATTACTTTCACGATCAGTGGAGTTGAAAAAAATAACTGGTGATTATTATTATACTTCTTTTCCCAGCACAGCCTCACTTTCACAGCTAATTCAGTTCTGATACTAATGAATCTCCAGAATCTCTTGACAATCATTCCCAATAACTTAGCAACCCTCTTCGTCACCAACTATAATGTCACGCCCTGACCTTAGAGATCCTTTTTATGTCTCTATTTTGGTTTGATCAGGGTATGAGTTGGGTGGGTATTCTATGTTCTATGTTGTGTATTTCTTTGTGTTTGGCCGGGTGAGGTTCTCAATCAGAGGCAGCTGTCTATCGATGTCTCTCATTGAGAACCATACTTAGGTATCCCTATTTCCACCTGTTTTGGTGGGAAGTTGACTTTGTTTAGGGCACATAGCCTTTAGCTTCATGGTTTGTTTTTGTAGTGTTAATTATTTTGTTCGGCGTCATATTTTATTCAATGAAAAAAAATGTACGCTCACCACGCTGCACCTTGGTCCTCCTCCTTCAACAGCCGTGACATATAAAGAACACATTTTTCAACAACAGAACTATTCAAATTCCATTTTGAAACTAATTGAAACTCAAAAGGGATCCATTGGTTGTTTGAATTTGGGAAAGTTTGAAATTATAATTAAAACAATGGGAATAAGATGTGAAACATGACATTGGACGCTTCAGAAAGTATTCACACTCCTTGACTTTTTCCACATTTAGTTATTATACAGCCTGCATTTTAATAATATTTAATAATTTTAATGTAGATTTTGTGTCACTGGCCTACACATAATACCCCATAATGTGAAATTGTTTTTCTTGTATTCAACATTTTTGTTTTGGCAAAGATAAACCAGTTCTGGGGTAAAAATGTGCTTAACAAGTCACATAAGTTTGCATGGACACCATGTGCAATAATAGTACTTCACATGATTTTTTTAATGACTACCTCACACGAACACTATACTATGTACAAAAGTATGTGGACAGCCCTTCAAATTAGTGGATTCAACTATTTCAGCCACACCCGAGGCTGACAGGTGCATAAAATCGAGAACACAGCCATGCAATCTCCATAGACAAACATTGGCAGTAAAATGAACTTACTGAAAAGCTTATTGACTTTCAACATGGCACCGTCATAGGATGCCACCTTTCCAACAAGTCAGTTCATCAAATTTCTGCCCTGCTAGAGCTGCCCCGGTCAACTGTAAGTGCTATAATTGTGAAGTGGAAACATCTAGGAGCAACAACAGCTCAGCCATGAAGTGATTGGCCAAACACGCTCACAGAACGGGACCGCCTAGTGCTGAAGCACATTAAAAAAACTTGCCACTCTGGAGCAGTGGAAACGCGTTCTCTGGAGTGATGAATCCAGCTACACCATCTGGCAGTTTGGAGGATTCCAGGAGAACGCTAACTGCCAACCTTAAAAGTTTGGTGAAGGAGGAATAATGGTCTGGGACAGTTTTTCATAGTTCGGGCTAGGTTCCAGTGTAGGGAAATCTTAATGATACAGCATGCAATGACATACTAGATGATTCTGTGCTTCCAACTTTGTGTCAACAGTTTGTGGAAGGCCCTTTCCTGTTTCAGCATGACAATGCCACCATGCACAAAGCAATGTCCATACAGAAATGGTTTGTGGGGATCGGTGTGGAAGAACTTGACTGGCCTGCAGAGAGCTCTAACCTCAACCACATCGAACACCTTTGGCATGAATTGGAATGCAGACTGCGAGCATGGCCAAATCGCCAAACATCAGTGCGGGACCTCACTAATGCTCTTGTGGCTGAATGGAAGCAAGTCCCTGCAGCAATGTTCAAACATCTAGTGGAAAGCCTTCCCAGAAGAGTGGAGGCTGTTAAACCAGCAAGGCGGGGCCTAGGGCTGTTATCAGTGGTGGAAAAAGTACCCCCCCAAAAAAGTGAGTCATCCAGTAAAATACTACTTGAGTAAAAGTCTACAAGCATTTGGTTTTAAATATACTTAAGTATCAAAAGCAAACGTAATTGCTAAAATATACTTAAATATCAAAAGTAAAAGTACAAGTATAAATCATTTCACATTTATTATATTAAGCAAACCAGGGAGCAACATAATTGTTTTTGCCAGGGGCTAAAGTACATACTTTTCTTTAGGAATGTAGTGAAGTAAAAGTAGTCAAAAATATGAATACTCAAGTAAAGTGTCACGTTCTGACCTTTATTTCCTTTGTTTTGTCTTTATTTAGTTGGTCAGGGCGTGAGTTGGGGTGGCCAGTCTATGTGTGTTTTTCTATGTTGGTTTTGTGTTCGGCCTGGTATGATTCTCAATCAGAGGCAGCTGTCAATCATTGTCCCTGATTGAGAATCATACTTAGGTAGCCTGGGTTTCACTTTTGGTTTGTGGGTGTTTGTCTTCCGTGTCAGTGTTTGTCGCCACATGGTACTGTTTCGTTTGTTCACTTCGTTTATTGTTTTGTTCCAGTGTTCAGTTTTGTTTATTAAAAAGACATGAACACTTACCACGCTGCACTTTGGTCCGATCCTTCTACCACCACAGACGATCGTTACATAAAGTACAGATACCCCAAAAAACTACTTAGATAAGAATACTTGAAAGCACTACTTAAGTACTTTACAGCACTGGCTGTTATGGAAAATGGTGCCGACAGATAGGGCAGCCATGCCTCTAGCTTCTAAGCAACTTCGCAGTATTTAGATTTGTATTTGTTATATTTTACATTATTAGCCCAGAAATGTTTTTGTGTTATTACATACAGCCGGGAAGAACTTTTGGATATCAGAGTGGCGGTAAGACACCAGCATTGCCAGCATTACGACCAGGAATACGGCTTTCCCGAATCAGATCCTTTGTTTGTACCCCCCAGGCTGATCCAAAACACCACCGGCGGAGAAGAAGTATACGGAGTGGGGTCCTAGTCCAACTCAGGAGGCGCGCACACCACCCACTGCTTCCGAGTATATTACTCGCTAATGTTCAGTCTCTTGATAATAAAGTTGACGAGCTCAGGGCAAGGATCTCCTTCCAGAGAGACATCAGGGATTGTAACATATTCTGTTTCACGGAAACATAGCTTTCTCAGGATATACTGTCTGAGTCCGTACACCCAGTTGGGTTCTCAGTTCATTAGGCAGACAGGAATAATATCTCTTGAGGAAGAAGAAGGGCCGGGGTGCATGTTTCATGATTAACTACTCATGGTGTGATTGTGATAACATACAGAAACTCAAGTCCTTCTGTTCACCCGACCTAGAATACCTCACAATCAAATGCCGACCGTATTACCTTCCAAGAGAATTCTCTTCAGTAATAGTCACAGCCGTGTATATTCCCCCTCAAGCTGATACCACGGCGGCCCTCAAAGAACTTCATTGGACTTTATTCAAACTGGAAACCATATATCCTGAGGCCGCATTTATTGTAGCTGGGGCTTTTAAACAATGCAAATTTGAGAAAAACGCAACCGAAGTTCTATCAACACATTGACTGTAGTACTCGCACTGCTAAAACCCTCGGCCACTGCTACTCCAACTTCAGGGATGCCTACAAGGCATCCCCCGCCCTCCCTTCGGCAAATCTGATCACAACTCCATTTTGCTACTCCCTTCCTATAGGCAGTAACTCAAACAAGAAGTACACATGCTAAGGTCTATTCAACGTTGGTCTGACCAATCGGAATCCACACTTCAAGATTGTTTTGATCACACAGACTGGGATAGCCTCTGAGAATAAAATTTACGAAAACACTGATAGGGTGATTGAGTTTATCAGGAAGTGTATAGGAGATGTTGTACCCACTGTGACTATTAAAACCTACCCTAGCCTGAAACCGTGGATAGATGGCAGCATTCGCGCAAAACCGATAGCGCGAACCACCGCATTTAACCATGGCTAGGTGACTGGGAATATGGTCGAATACAAACAGTGTAGTTATTCCCTCTATAAGGCAATCAAACAGGCAAAATGTCAGTATAAAGACAAAATGGAGTCTGCTGTCCCCACATGCTTCATGATGTCCACCATTGTTCCTGTACCCAAGAAAGCAAAGGAAACTGAACTAAGTGACCATCGCCCTGTAACACTCACTTCCGTCATCATGAAGTGCTTTGAGAGACTAGTCAAGGAACATATCACGTCTACCTTACCTGAAACCCTAGACCCACTTCAATTATTATTATTTATATTTTTACAAGCATTTCGCTACACTCGCATTAACATGTGCTAACCATGTGTATGTGACCAATAAAATTTGATTTGATTTGCTTACCGCCCCAATAGACCCACAGACGATGCAATCGCTGTCGCACTGCACACTGCCCTATCCCATCTGGACAAAAGGAATACCTATGTAAGAATGCTGTTTAATTGACTATAGCTCAGCATTCAACACCATAGTACCCTCCAAGCTCATCATTAAGCTTGGGGTCCTGGGTGTCAACCCAGCCCTGTGCAACTGGGTCCTGGACTTCCTGATAAGCCGCCCCCAGGTGGTGAAGGTAGGAAACAACACCTCCATTTCGCTGATCCTCAACATAGGTGCCATACAAGGGTGTGTGCTCAGCCCCCTCCTGTACTCCCTGTTCCCCCACGAATTCGTGGCCACGCACGCCTCCAACGCAATCATCAAGTTTGCAGATGACACAACAGTAGTAGACCTGATTACCAACAATGACGAGACAGCCTACAGGGAGGAGATGAGGGCCCTTGGAGTTTGTTCCCTGGAAAATAACCTCTCACTCAACGTCAACAATACAAAGGAGCTGATCATGGACTTCAGGAAACAGCAGAGGGAGCACCCCCCCTATCCGCATCGACGGGACCGCAGTGGTGAAGGTGGAAGGCTTCAAGTTTCTCGGTGTACACATCACTGACAATCTGAAATGGTCCACCCACACAGACAGTGTGGTGAATAACGCGCAACAGCGCCTCTTCAGGAGGCTAAAGAAATTTGGCGTGGCACCTAAAACCCTCAAACTTTTACAAATGCACAATTGAGAGTATCCTGTTGGGCTGTATCACCGCCTGGTACGGCAACTGCACCGCCCGCAACCACAGGGCTCTCCAGAGTGTGGTGCGGTCTGCCCAACGCATCACCCGGGGCAAACTCCCTGCCCTACAGGACACCTAAAGCACCCGATGTTACAGGAAGTCCAAAAAGATCATCAAGGACAACAACCATCAAGGCCACTGCCTGTTCACCCCATTATCATCCAGAAGGCGAGGTCAGTACAGGCACATCAAAGCTGGGACCGAGAGACTGAAAAACAGCTTCTATCTCAAGGCCATCAGACCGTAAAATAGCCATCACTAGCACCTTAGAGGCTGCTGCCCTATATACATAGACTTGAAATCACTGGCCACTTCACAATGGAACACTAGTCACTTTAATAATGTTTATATATGTTGCATTACTCATCTCATATGTATACTGTATTCTATTATATTCTACTTTAGTCTATACCGCTCCGACATTGCTTGTCCAATTATTTATATATTCTTAATTATATTCCTTTATTTGTGTGTACTGTTGTGTAATTGTTAAATATTACTGCACTGTTGAGCAAGAACCACAAGCATTTCGCTACACCAGCAATAACATCTGTTAAACACGTGTATGTGACCAATATGAAGGCAGTCAAATTCCACGTGACCGTTTAGTCATGGTAATTAGGCTTCTCCAAGCTCTGATGCTGCTGATGGTCATTAGTAGCCTACCAAACTTACTAACTGCCTGGTACTCAGCACTCAATTGTCCCTCTAATCACTCTGAAATCAATGCAAATGTGATCGAAAATCTAATCAAACACTACATGAGAGCCCATGAGCTCATGTTGCGCAACATTTCTATAGGCCATGCAATAGCGTGAGAAAACAGAGTGATGGCCTCTATTATAAAGAGCAAGATCCCATCATCTTTCTATAGGCTAGGCCTACTATATTTATTTTCTGAACTCTCCTAATATTAAGCACATTGCATTTTACAACAGGACAATAGCGTACCTGGCTGGCATGAAAATTAACCATGGGGAAAGCATCCTCCATTTGCAATTTAAGTCCGTAGATGACATGCATTTTTTCCCCCTGACCCTTTTTCAAGACAGGTCCATAATAATGATCTATTCTAAATCAAAACAAATGTCACACATATATTATTTAGTATATGTAAAGACAAGATTAAACCAAGAATAGTCTGATGGGTGAACATATTAGCCAATCACTTGTGAATTACATATCACATGTGAATGATGCCCAGCGTAAGGCAAGAAATTATGCATACCTTTTTTTTGTGACTTTTTAAAATCATAGTCGACACCTCATGTAGCCTAGCCCATAAGCCAATTATTATTATTTTTTTTTTTTTTTTTTTTAACTGGGCAAGTCAGTTAAGAACAAATTCTTATTTACAATGACGGCCTAGCAAAAGGCAAAAGGCTTCCTGCGGAAACAGGGGTCTGGGATACATTTTTCACAAAACATACAATATAAATATAGGACAAAACACACATCACAACAAGAGAGACAACACAACACTACATAAAGATAGACCTAAGACAACAACATGGCAAGGCAGCAACACATGACAACACAGCATGGTAGGAACACAACATGACAACATGGTAGCAACACAACATGGCAGCAGCACAAAACATGGTACAAACATTATTGGGCACAGACAATAGCACAAAAGGGCAAGAAGGGAGAGACAACACATCACACAAAGCAGCCACAACTGTCAGTAAGTGTCCATGATTGAGTCTTTGAATGAAGAGATTGCGATAAAACTGTCCAGTTTGAGTGTTTGCTGCAGCTCATTCCAGTCTCTAGCTGCAGCGAACTGAAAAGAGGAGCGACCCAGGGGCGTGTGTGCTTAGGGGACCTTTAACAGAATGTGACTGGCAGAACGTTTGTTGTATGTGGAGGATGAGGGCTGCAGTAGATATCTCAGATAAGGGGGAGTGAGGCCTAAGAGTGTTTTATAAATAAGCATCAACCAGTGGGTCTTGCGACGGGTATGCAGAGATGGCCAGTTTACAGAGAAGTATAGAGTACAGTGATATGTCCTATAAGGAGCATTGGTGGCAAATCTGATGGCCTAATGGTAAATAACATCTAGCCACTTGAGAGCACCCTTACCTGCCGATCTATAAATTATGTCTCCGTAATTTGCATGGGTAGGATGGTCATCTGAATCAGGGTTAGTTTGGCAGCTGGGGGTGAAAGAGGAGCAATTACGATAGAGGAAACCAAGTCCAGATTTCACTTTAGCCTGCAGCTTTGATATGTGCTGAGAGAAGGACAGTGCACCATCTAGCCATACTCCCAAGTACTTGTATGAGGTGACTACCTCAAGCTCTCAACCTCAGAGGTAGTAATAACACATGGGAAGAGGGGCATTCTTCTTACCAAACCACATGACCTTTGTTTTGGAGGTGTTCAGAACAAGGTTAAGGTTTATGTTTTGATAAGGTCTGTATCACAACTAAAGTGGCCAATACTTCTTAAAATGAATGTCACGAACGTCGTCAGGGAAATGACCGGACCAAGGTGCAGCGTGGTGAGCGTAAATCTTTCTTTATTAAGAATGTTGCCAACAAAACAAGAAACACCAAAAACGAACGTGACGCTTACTAGGGCTATACAGGCCACTAACAAAGACAACTACCCACAACTATGGTGGCAAAACAGGCTGCCTAAGTATGATTCCCAATCAGAGACAACGATAGACAGCTGCCTCTGATTGGGAGCCACACTCGGCCAAACACACAGAAATACAAAACATAGAATGCCCACCCCACATCACACCCTGACCTAACCAAATAGAGAAATAAAATGTCTCTCTAAGGTCAGGACGTGACAATGAAGCACATTAATCCACTTTACAACGGGTGTAGAGCCTAACTGGCATACATAAGCAGCGCGTGAATTTCAAGTTTGGGGAAGATCATTTTCTTCATAAAAATGCACCTTTTTAATAAAAGCATTACATGCATAATCCCATTTGTGGTCACTTTTGATAATATTGTTTTCCCGCTAATGGAACATTTCGAGCTACTACTGTCACGCTTATAGCCTGCATTGCTGCGCTTATAATGTAAAGAAATTGCCTAATAGTTTATCAACATTTTAAGCTAAATGGTCTGATCTGTTGCAGCCTCATTGCATAAAAAAGTGGTTTTAAATGTGGACCGTTCTTCCAATATATTCAATATGCGCCTTGGAATTGGATAAGGACGTGCACAGTTGCATCCCTGATGTATCTGTCTTCACTTGTAGCCTGTGAGAAAGACCCGATCACCTGACGGAGAGCCATGTGAGTGAGAGGTGCTTCGGAGCACACAGCACTCAGGGAGAAGGGAATTATAGTTATTATATTCAGCCCAAGGGCACAACGGCCACTGATGCAAAAGGCATGGATTTTTTTAGGGGCATTATGGCATTATCAAGTGCTTGTCAGATTGGGAATGAGAGACTGATGAAATGTGTACAGCCTAAACACAAAAACCAAAGCAGAGCTCATGCCTTTCATGCAACTTCAAAAAAAAAAATCATCATTAGAGTTGCATCATACGGCCTTAGAATGTGTTAAAAATCAAAACATATAGCCCGACATTTGTATCACAACTAAAGTTAAATAAATAACTCAAAAGGAGTACAGTATTTGCACATTATTCTTTTAAAAAATTCTTCAAGCTCTGTTAAGTTGGTTGTCGATCATTGCTAGACATCCATTTTCAAGTCTTACCATAGATTTTCAAAACCATTTTAAGTCAAAACTGTAACTAGGTAACTCAGGAACATTCAACGTCATCCTGGTAAGCAACTCTAGTGTATATTTGGCCTTGTGTTTTAGGTTATTGTCCTGAATCACATTTTTCTCTAGGATTTTGCCTGTGCTTAGCTCTATTCCGTTTATTTGTATACTAAAAAACTCCCTAGTCCTTGCCGATGACAAGCATACCCATAACATCACACAGCCACCACCATGCTTGAAAATATGAAGATTGGTACTCAGTGATGTGTTGTGTTGGATTTGCCCCAAACATAAGGCTTTGTATTCAGGACATAAAGTTAATTTCTTAGTCACATTTTCTGCAGTTTTACTTTAGTGCCTTCTCGCATCCTCAGTTTTCTCCTATCACAGCCATTATTTCTATTTTATCAAATTTATTTGATAAAATATTGTTTTTGGCCTTTATTACAAAAGCCCATAAAAACGCATTGAATAACACATTCATAAATCGCAAAAAGGAGTCAAAAAATAAATCATAAGAAACAAGGTTTTGATGTATCTGTCCTAAATCGGAGATATTAAAACAAGTCAGGAAATATATATATACAGTGCATTCGGAAAGTATTCAGACCTGCCTAACTTGTGTCAAAATCATTGTGTAAGAACATTTTATGAACATTTTCTTTCATTTTCATATTCTTAGGAATTTATTGTTCTCATTTACTTTCTGTTCCCTAGGGTGGAAAGCTATTTGCCTGACACCAAAAAAAAGTATGTTTTTTTGTTGTGCTTGTTTATTGCTTCTTTTTGTTTCATTGTGTTCCCTAACTCGTCCACTGTTTGGATCAGGTAGTTATGGGATAACTTTGTCAGCTAGTTTTCATATTAATGATAGTGAAACATTAACTTATTGTTGTCATGAGACATTTATTTTGTAATCTGTTTTTGTTATACATTGCAGAGTATGATATTATGTTGATGTATTTACTTTCACTGTATGGCTATTTCAAATACTTTCCAAGTCTTTCTTAAACAGTAGTGCATCATCAAATGTGAAATGGACTCTGAAGATGGGGCCTGACGGAGGTGATGGAGGATTCCACGACGGGACAGCTAACCATTCTGATGTTGCCCCCTGGTGGGAGGATACCTTCTATGAGGAGGGAACTAGGACATTAACGACCATGGACAAGAAGTACCTGCAGGCCAATCAGACGGTGACCATCTTGTTGAGTGTCTCCACTGTGTCCTAGCAAGCCTTTGGGAGGTAACTATTACATGGACTCGATGCTGTTATTTTTTAAGGTCTAATCACCTCTCTCTATATATTTCTGTGGTTCCTCTGATTGTCTTCTACAATGCAGCGTATCCACAGGTGGGAAACTATAGTGTAATAATTATAAAGGTGGTGCTCGCGATCGGCACTTGTAAGTGCCGAGGCCCAGCGTGATGACTCATGATTTATGACACTGTTTGGATTGCTGACCATCTGTGGGGTATCACAGGGATCAAATACACCTTATCTGTAGCTTTCTCTGGGTAGGGCCCTCTAAACAATCACTCACAACCAAACGGGTAACAGAGGGATAAATAATGGACAAGTAATCGGGGGATTGAAACCTGGTGTATAAGACAAGGACAAAACATATGAAAAATGAAAAGTGGATCAGTGATGGCTAGAAGGCCGGTGACGTCGACCGCCGAACGAACAAGGAGAGGGGCCGACTTCGGCGGAAGTCGTGACAGTACCCCCCCCCCCCCCCCTTCGACGGTGCACGGACACCGATCTCAGGGACGACCCGGAGGACGAGGCGCAGGGCGAACCGTATGGAGACGTTGGAACTCCCGCAGTGACGAAGTGTCCAAGACGTCCTCCACCGGCACCCAGCATCTCTCCTCCGGACCATACCCCTCCGACTCCACGAGGTACTGAAGGCCCCTCGCCCGACGCCTCGAGTCCAGGATGGCTCAAACAGCTTACGCCGGGGCACCCTCGATGTGCAGAGGGGGCAGAGGAACCTCCCGCACCTCATACCTCCTGGAGTGGACCAGCCACCACCGGCCTGAGGAGAGACACATGGAACGAGGGATTAATACGATAATCTGAAGGAAGCTGTAACCTGTAGCTTACGGCAGGGCAGGCGGAGGGGCAGGTGTCGGGTCGAGAGCCAGACCCGGTCCCCCGGTGCGAACACCGGGGCCCCACTGCAGTTGCACATGGGCGGCGTCCCAGGTCTCCTCCGAGCGCTTAAACCATTCATCCACCGCAGGAGCCTCGATCTGGCTCTGATGCCAAGGTGCCAGAACTGGCTGATATCCCAGTACGCACTGAAAGGGGGAGAGGTTAGTGGAGGAGTGGCGGAGTGAGTTTTGGGCCATCTTTGCCCAGGGGATGAACGCCGCCCATTCCCCCGGCCTGTCCTGGCAATATGATCGCAGAAACCTACCCACTTCCTGATTTACTCTTTCCACCCGCCCTTTACTCTCGGGGTGAAAACCTGAGTTGAGGCTCACCGAGACCCCCAGACGTTCCATGAACGCCCTCCAGAACCTGGACGTGAACTGGGGACCCAGATCAGAGACTATGTCCTCAGGCACCCCGTAGTGCCGAAAGATGTGAGTGAACAGGGCCTCCGCAGTCTTTAGGGCTGTAGGGAGACCGGGCAAAGGGGGGAGACGGCAGGACTTAGAAAAACGATCCACAACGACCAGGATCATGGTGTTGCCCTGTGAGGGGGGAAGATCCGTCAGAAAGTCCACCGACAGGTGCGACCACGGCCGTTGTGGAACGTGCAGGGGTTGTAAGTTCCCTCTGGGCAGGTGCCTGGGAGCCTTGCACTGGGCGCACACCGAGCAGGAGGAAACATAAACCCTCACGTCCTTGGCCAAGGTGGACCAACAGTACTTCCCACTAAGACAGAGCACTGTCCGACCGAAGCCAGGATGACCAGAGGAGGGTGACGTGTAGGCCCAATAGATCAATCGGTCGTGGACAGCAGACGGAACATACAGACGCCCAGCTGGACACTGTAAAGGAGTGGGCTCTGTACGTAACGCCCGCTCGATCTCCGCGTTACGGGAGTGTGATCCATGGACCGCTCCTCTGTGTCATACATCCGGGACAGTGCGTCTGCCTTAGCGTTCTGGGAACCTGGTCGGTAGGACAGGGTGAACACAAAACGGGTTAAAAACATGGCCCACCTTGCCTGGCAAGGGTTCAGTCTCCTCGCCGCCCGGATGTACTCCAGATTGCGGTGGTCAGTCCAGATGACAAAAGGGTGTTTAGCCCCCTCAAGTCAATGTCTCCACGCCTTCAGAGCCTTGACAACACCAACAGCTCCTGGTCCCCCACATCATAGTTCCGCTCCGACGGGCTGAGCTTCTTCGAGAAGAAAGCACAGGGGCGGAGCTTCGGTGGCGTGCCCGAGCGCTGAGAGAGCACGGCTCCTATCCCAGCCTCGGACGTGTCCACCTCCACTATGAACGCCAAAGAGGGATCCGGATGAGCCAGCACGGGAGCCGAGGTAAACAGAGCACTCAGGTGACAAAAAGCCCTGTCCTCCTCAGCCGACCACTGCAGTCGCACCGGTCCCCCCTTCAGCAGTGAGGTAATGGGAGCCGCTACCTGACCAAAGCCTCGGATAAACCTCCGGTAGTAGTTGGCAAACCCTAGGAACCGCTGCACTTCCTTTACCGTGGTGGGAGTCGGCCAATTACGCAAGGCTGAAATGCGGTCACTCTCCATCTCCACCCCTGATTTGGAAATGCGGTACCCTAGGAAGGAGACGGACTGTTGGAAGAACAGACATTTCTCAGCCTTGACGTATAGGTCATGCTCCAACAGTCGACCAAGCACCCTGCGCACCAGGGACACATGCTCGGCGCGTGTAGCAGAGCATATCAGAATGTCGTTGATATACACCACTACACCCTGCCCGTGCAGGTCCCGGAAAATTTCGTCAACAAAGTCCTGGAAGACTGATGGAGCATTCATCAATTCATCAACCCGTACGGCATGACGAGGTACTTATAGTTCCCTGAGGTGGTACTAAATGCCGTCTTCCACTCGTCCCCCTCCCGGATACGCACCAAGTTGTAAGCGCTCCTGAGATCCAATTTTGTGAAGAAGCGCGCCCCGTGCATTGACTCGATTGCACTGGCGATGAGAGGCAGCGGGTAGCTGTATCTCACAGTGATCTGATTGATACCCTGATAGTCAATACACGGGCGCAGACCTCCATCCTTCTTCTTCACAAAAAGAAACTCGAGGAGGCAGGTAAAGTGGAGGGCCGAATGTATCCCTGCCCCAGGGATTCGGGGACATATGTTTCCATAGCCGTGTGACAGAGGATACACGTGACACCTGGGAAGTGCTGCGTCTATCAGGAGATTTATCGCACAATCCCCCTGTCGATGGGGTGGTAACTGAGTCGCCCTCTTCTTACAGAAGGCGAGAGCCAAATCGGCATATTCTGAGGGGATGCGCACGGTGGAGACCTGGTCTGGACTTTCCACCGTAGTCGCACCGATGGAAACCCCCACCCACCTCCCTGAGCACTTTCGTGACCGCCCCTTGAGAGCCTTCTGTTGCCACGAAATAGTGGGGTCATGACAGGCCAATCAGGGTAGGCCTAGCACCATGGGAAACGCAGGAGAATCAATAAGGAAGAGACTGATTCTCTCCTTGTGACCCTCCTGCGTAACCATGTCTAGTGGAGCGGTGGCCTCCCTAATCAGCCCTGACCCAAATGGTCGACTATCTAGGGCGTGCACAGGGAAGGGCATATCCACAGGAACAAGGGGGATCCCTAAACTATCGGCAAATGAACGGTCAATAAAATTCCCAGCTGCGCCTCAGTCTATGAGCGCCTTATGCTTGGAATGCGGGAAAAACTCAGGAAATGTAATAAACACATACATGTGAGCAACAGGGGGCTCTGGGTGAGCCTGGTGCCGACTCACCTGGGGTGACACGATAGTGCCCTGCATGCTGCCTCGACTCCCTGAGGAATCCCCCCAGCACCGACCAGCAGTGTTCCCTCTGCGGCCACAGATGGTGCAGGGAATGACCCCTCCTCCGGTCACCCTAACCACACCACCTCCCAGCTCCATGGGCGTCGGAGCGGATTTGCTGGGGGATGGAACTGACAGGCCCCGATCCGGACGTCCGCGGGTATCCAGCAGGTTGTCCAGACGGATGGAGAGGTCCACCAGCTGGTCCAACGAGAGGGTGGTGTCTCGGCAGGCCAACTCCCGACGGACGTCCTCACGCAGACTGCACCGGTAGTGATTGATCAGAGCCCTGTCGTTCCATCCCGCGCTGGCGGCCAGGGTCCCGGAAGCCCAAAGCGAAATCCTGCGCGCTCCTCGTCCCCTGCCTCAGGTGTAACAGACGTTCACCCGCCGCTCGACGCTCAGGCGGGTGGTCGAAAACTGCTCGAAAGTGGAGGGTGAACTCTGCGTCATGGTCCAACGCTGCGTCTCACTCACTCCATACGGCGTTGGTCCACTCCAGGGCTTTGCCTGAGAGGCAGGAGACGAGGGTGGACATGCTCTCACGTCCCGAAGGAGCCGGGTAGACGGTCGCCAGGTAGAGTTCCAGCTGGAGTAGGAACCCCTGGCATCCCGCAGCCGTCCCATCATTCACCCTCGGGAGCGCGAGCCGAATCCCGCTGGGACCGGGTGAAGGAGGGGTGGACAGTGTGGCCTGCTGTAGTGGGGCTGGTGGAGGCGTTGGAAGACCTCCTTCTCTCTCCCATCGATCCATCGTCTGCAGCACGCAATCCATGGCGGTGCCCAGATGTTGCAACATGGTCGCGTGCTGCTGGACGCGCTCCTCGACCGCAAAAGGGGGGGGCCTTCTGCTCCTGCTGACTCCATTTCAGTTGAGTGATTCTGTAATGCCTCTGTGTGTAGCTGGTGAAGATGAGTCAGGCGCAGGACAGCAGATATGAGTAATGTACGCAATTTTACTCAACAATAATCACAATACACGTCAAATAAATCCAAGGCCACAAAAACGGACCGCAATACAATAAACAATCACTCACAAACAAACATGGGGAACAGAGGGTTAAGTAATGAACAAGTAATTGGGGGATTGAAACCAGGTGTGTAAGACAAGGACAAAACAAATGAAAAGTGGATCAGCGATGGCTAGAAAGCCGGTGACGTCGATCGCCGAACGCCGCCCGAACAAGGAGAGGGAACGACTTCGGCGGAAGTCATGAAACCGATTATGATTTTTCAACGCTGATACCAATTATTGGAGAACCAAAAAGGCAGATACCGATTAATATTTTAACTTACTATAATGCATAAATAAAATCAGTTTAGTCTCAAATAGATAATGAAACATGTTCAAATTGGTTTAAATAATGCAAAAACACAGTGTTGGAGAAGAAAGTAAAAGTGCAATGTGTGCCATGTAAAAAATGTAACGTTTAAGTTCATTGCTCAGAACATGAGAACATATGAAAGCTGGTGGTTCCTTTTAACATTGGTCTTCAGTAGTCCCAGTTAAGAAGTTTCAGGTTGTAGTCATTTTAGAAATTATGACGCGTCAACTCTTTCTCTCTATTTGTATAGAGAGACCATTGTATTTCATATTCCTTTGACTATTTGATGTTCTTATAGGCACTTTAGTATTGCCAGCCTAATCTCGGGAGTTGATAGACTTGAGGTCAGAAACAGCGCTGTGCATCAAGCATTGCGAAGAACTGGTGGCAAACGCAGTAAAGTGCTGTTTGAATGAATGCTTACGAGCTGCTGCCTACCACCGCTCAGTCAGACTGCTCTATCAAATATCAAATCATAGACTTAATTATTATATAATTCACAGAAATACGAGCCTTTGGTCATTTTATTCCTTGAGTGAAATACGAAACCGTTCCGTATTTTATCGAACGGGTGGCAACCCTAAATCTAAATATTGCTGTTACATTGCACAACCTTCAATGTTATGTCATAATTATGTAAGATTCTGGCAATTACTTATGGTCTTTGTTAGGAAGAAATGGTCTTCACACAGTTCGCAATGAGCCAGGCAGCTCAAACTGCTGCATATACCCTGACTCTGCTTGCACTGAATGCAAGGGAATGCATTGATGTTTATGGTTAGGTACATTTGTGCAACGATTGTGCTTTTTCGCAAATGTGCTTTTGTTAAATCATCACCCGTTTGGCGAAGTTGAAGTAGGCTGTGATTCAATGTTAAATTAACGGGCACTGATTGATTATATACAACGCAAGACAAGCTAGTTAACCTAGTAATATTATCAACCATGTGTAGTTACCTAGTGATTATGTGAAGATTGATTGTTTTTCATAAGATAAGTTAAATGCTAGCTAGCAACTTCCCTTGTCTCCTTGCAGTCACAAGGTCCTTTTGATGCTGCACTCGTGTAACAGGTGGTCAGCCTGTCACGCAAACTCCTCGTGGATTGCAATGTAATCGGCCATAATTGGCATCCAAAAAGGCAGATTATCGATTGTTATGAAAACTTGAAATCGTCCCTAATTAATCAGCCATGCCAATTAATCAGTCAACCTCTAGTCTAAATATCCCCTCCAGTGGGCGAACCCAGGACCTTCAAATCCCAGGGCAGTGACGTTAACCGTTACGCTACGAACCCTTATAGATATGTCAACATGACACCATTTAAATGGACAGTCTGGTGATGACAGCACATGTTCGGTCCAAAATGTATTTGTTGTTTATTCCCTCAGTACTGATTGAACATTTACTTCTCTTGCTTGGTGAAAAGAAATTCTAAAACAGATGTGTTGAAAACAGTTTCATTTTATCATCAAGTTAGCTAGCAAGTATTACGTTTTTTATTGACTGCACACAGGTCGGGCAAGCAAGCAATGATCATTATGATGTTGTTTTACCTAGATACTTTGTCTTTAACCCTCACCACTGCTACTTTTTACTTGTGTGGAGACTTCAGGTTTTCAGGAAAACATTGAAAAGCAACAACACTGTGTTGATCAGTCAGAGCACATTTGGATTATAATGACAAAAACAAAATCACATTTACAGAGGAGGAAGCAGACTAAATTAATTCATAAGTGCTAGAATTTTCTCTGGATCTTCAAACAGCGACGTGTCATACTGTAATGACTAGACTGGTGTCCAGAAACCTTGACTTTTGTAATATCATTGTATTATTCTGTCCTGTACTCTTCTCTAGGCCTGTACTCCTTTGTCAGGTGAAACTTGTAAATAAAATGTTGTATTTCAACATACTGCTATGAAAACAGAAGGAATTCACGTTCATACAAGGTCGGGGTGTTGCTCATCACATTCCAGCTAGCTAGAGGATATTTTTGAGCGTAGAATGTGATTTGAGATTAGATCCTGTAGCCTAATAGTCCATGGGCAATGTGCATGTCCGAGATTTTATATCGTAGTCGATAGGTTTTACTGAATTTAGAATGCCGTTTTATTATTATTATTTTTGGTTAAAAAAAAGCAAATGGTGAGATGGATTTTAATAGTGTTAGTATTTTTAATTTGCAGCGTTGCAGTTTTCCCAAAGTTCCCAAAGTTTGGTGTATCTAACTGGCTAGCTACAATAGCAGCCAATGACTTTCGCTAGCTTATTTGTTTGTGCTCTGATTACTTGCAAGTGTCCAGGTCAGCAGTTTCCACAGGTGGCTGCCTTCCTTTTGCTTCATATCCAACTTGTGTTAGCTAGCTAGTTACAGCTAGTAGCTGGCTGCTACTATCGCGCAGCAACTGAGTTGCTCGACCTGGTTTTAGAAGATGTTAGCGTTGTCAGAAATGTTACAAAAATGTAACGTGCACGTGACAGCGATAAATTGTGAATTTAATAAAAAACTGTCCAAATGGATCTAAGTCTCTAATGGTCACCTTGTGGAAGCTGTAGCCTCATTTTAATCCGATATCAAGAAATTGAGCTAGGTTTGGGAAAAATGTAATTCTGATAACCGTAATGCTAATGACCCTGTCATCAATAAGGGATTTAGTGGTTCTCGGTAACATCCGGAGGGATCATGACGAGTTGATTTGCAATCAAATTGATTTGTGAATTTTCATCAACATTGGTGTCATATTGGCTTAGACATGATGGTAAGGAGATTTGAATTTAACATTGAGTTTCAACCAATCCCATACTATAGCGGCAATAATCTCCATGCTTTTCCTTTGGAGGGTTTCTATGAAAATGATATGATTGAATGCTTCTTTGTAACGGCTGTCGTCGGAAGAAGGTGAAGACCAAAACGCAGCGTGGTAAGTGTTCGTCATGTTTAATAGAAACTGAACACTAAAAAGCAAAAACAACAAAGTGACAACCGAAACAGCTCCGTCAGGTGCAACACACACTAAACAGAAATTAATCACCCACAACACAAAATGGGAAAACAGGCTACCTAAGTATGGCTCCCAATCAGAGACAACGATAGACAGCTGCCTCTGATTGGGAACCACACTAAGCCAAACCCATAGAAAACCAACAACATAGAAAAAAGAACATAGACTGCCAACCCTAGTCACACCCTGGCCTAACCAAAATAGAGAATAAAAAACCTCTCTATAGACAAGGGAGTGAGATTCTTTTACCATGCAGCTAGTTACGAGAAGTATAACCATGCCAAAACATGATAAAACATTTAATTCACCGACAGAGAGATAGCTAATGAAATACTAGCTTCCTGAGAAGGCAAATTGGCATTTACAAAAGCTGGATAGGCTAGTCAAACTGTAACATTGGCTAGCTTTCAATAAATTGGCTAAGTGGTCAACGGAGTTACTGTATCTCTTCAAGACAATTTGCATTGCATGCTACATTTTTCAAGTACACTCAAACATATATTTATCTTATTTCAGTCTTCATCACACACAGACAGCAGCTCGGGTTTTATGTGAGGCTGTGTTTACATCTTAGATAGAAGCAGGATGGACATTGACTGCCTTAATCTCGAGGGGAGTTCTGATTGATTCCAAGTTTAGCAGTTCATCAGTTTACCAGTTCATCATTCAGACAGTGCTAAAATTGTATTTTTATGAAACAATGTGAAAGAATTGAAGATCCCAACACATTTTATAGTAATCATAAGAAGGGTTTACTGTCATATACAAAAAATCAGCTCCTCCCTTGACGTGGATCTATCAACTTCACGTTTTTCAGCTTCGGTCCACCTCCTAATGGCTTAAGCCATTGAGGGAATGCTTCCAATGAAAACAATGAAAGCTGCTATACTACCCATGTTGCGCGTGCGTTGCGTCACATTCGATGGCCAAGCTCAAGAATTCTATCTTGTGAATTTAAATAATGAGAAGTTGATTTTGGTTGCATATGGACTTGACTATACGCCACTGGATATTTTGAAATCAAGAAGCTACTAGCTAGCAGAAAATGTAACTAGCTAGAGAGGATCATTTAGTACAACCACTAGCAACAATTTGGGGCGCTGTTCTCACTTTGTAAAAAATCGTTCCCAAATTAAACTGCCTCGTACTCAATTCTTGCTCGTACAATATGCATATTATTATTACTATTGGATAGAAAACACTCTCTAGTTTCTAAAACCGTTTGAATTATATCTGTGAGTAAAACAGAACTCATTTTGCAGCAAACTTCCTGTCAGGAAGTGAGAAATCTGAAATCGAGGGCTCTGTTCCAGTGTCAGTTTATTAATTTGCATGGAATCTATGGGTCTACATGCACTGCATACGCCTTCCCCTAGATGTCAGTAGGCAGTGAGAATTGGAATGGGGTGTATAGCTCTATCTGAGGCCGAATAAGACCTGTTGGAATGACGCGACCACTCTTTCATTTCTTCACCATGGCGCGAATCGGTCACCTGGATTGCGTTCTGACAAGCTGTCGTTATAGGTGTTAGATATATCCGGCTCTGATTTTATTCGATATATATGTGTTAAAAACATCATCAACTAGTTATATTAAACCGACTTTTATCAGTTTATATAAGTTTATTCCGATTTTCGGTATTTTCTTTGTGATGCGTTCTGGGGATTTGGACACTTCTGTGCCGCATGGCTAACGTTGGCTAGCGTTCTACAGATGAAGACGACATTCTACAACCGAGCAATGATTATTCTGGACAAAGGACAACTTGTACAAGATTCTGATGGAAGCTCATCAAATAGTAGGAACGATTTATGATGTTTTTTTGTATATCTGTCGAAAATGTTGAGACGTAATTTGGGCGCTGATTTTGGGCGCTGTATCGCTATAACGTAAGCTGTAAGTCGTACTAAAGTTAATTATAAAAATTTAACACAGCGGTTGCATTAAGAACTAGTGTATCTTTAATTTGCTGTCCAACATGTATTTTTTAGTAAAGCTTATGATTAGTTATTTGATTAGAATAGGTGCCTCTCCAAGATTTCTCCGGTCAATATTTCTGCATTTTCACTACGTATTCACATTGTTCAACCACGATTTGTGCCGCTAAATATGCACATTTCCGAACAAACCATATATGTATTGTGTAATATGATGTTATAGGACTGTCATCTGATGAAGTTTGAGAAGGTTAGTGAAAAAATTTATATATTTTGCTGGTTTATTCGCTATCGCTAACGTGTCTTGAATGAATGCGGCTGTGTGGTAGGCTATTGTAGTAAGCTAATATAATGCTATATCGTGTTTTCGCTGTAAAACACTTAAAAAAATCTGAAATATTGGCTGGATTTACAAGATGTTTCTCTTTCATTTGCTGTACACCGTGTATTTTTCATAAATGTTTTATGATGAGTATTTAGCTATTTCACGTTGGTTTCTGTAGTTATTCTAGCTGCTTTGGTGAGACTACTAATATGCACATTTTTTGAACAAAACATATGCTATACAATAAATATGTTATCAGACTGTCATCTGATGAAGTTGTTTCTTGGTTAGTGACTATTTATATCTTTATTTGGTCGAATTTGTGATAGCTACCTCTGCAGTAAAAAAATTGTGAAAATATGCGGTTAGGTCTTTTGCTATCGTGGTTAGCTAATAGAAATACATGTTGTGTTTTCCCTGTAAAACATTTTAAAAATCGGAAATGATGGCTGGATTCACAAGATGTGTATCTTTCATCTGGTGTCTTGGACTTGTGATTTCATGATATTTAGATGCTAGTATTTACTTGTGGCGCTATGCTAGGCTATGCTAGTCAGCTTTTTTACTGATTAGGGTGCTCCCGGATCCGGGATTGTGACCAAGTAGAAGTTTTAATGAGTACTTGCAGAAAAATGGACCAAAGCAATTGTACTTATACATAATCGATAAATATGTTACTGTACTGTAGGTGAAAATAGAATGAAGACTCACTTCCCCTCTGCTCCTCTCCGCTCTCAAAACAACATGTTCTGTGTAGCAGGTAGAACATCACATTGATGCGACAAGTATAGTGGAGCTGAAGTGTAATGAAGAGCAAGTGAGAGCAGTACAACTGTAGATGACAACAGTGTACATGATGAATGATGTTGAATGAATATGCCAATATCAGCGTGTGGCTTCAAGCTCTTGCAGGGTAACAAGGAGTTTTATGTGATAAAATATAAACTTGAGTGGGTAAAATGCCAGGGTTTGTAGACACTGTTTTGCTGGTGTACTAAGCAAACTAGTTTTACTGAAATTCTGGGTGTCTCTCTCTCTGTGAATCAACTTCTGATCAGGTTGCTAAAAAGAGCTGAACAAAGTATCCTTATAAAATGAGTATGCAAAAGTCACCATATGACACTACAAAAGACGTAATTGCTATCAGTTTTCCCCCGGTGAGTATAGGCTGTAATCTGTTGAAGTGTGAATATACTGAATCTGGAGCATGCAGAGCCCCGCTCAAAACCCTCTCCTTGCCAAAACTCTCCTTTTTTTAAAACTTTTTTCTCTCCCAGAGATTGATTTATCAACTTCCACCAATTGTGGACACAGCATGATCAAAGACATCAGAGGTTTCTCCTTTGGCAGGAAAATGAAGTGGTAAATGTCTCAGAATATGGAAAAGCAGAATGAAAAATGGGCAGTATGACTGAGATGTTGTCTTTGTCAGAACTGTTTGTGCTTACTACTCTGAGTTACATCGACTGGCCTGGATATCAACTGAAATGGAATCTGATAATGCTGGAATGAGACCATGTTTTGGTTGAAAGACTGGTTTTGCCTGAAATATTTATGCTTTAACATGAAGGAACAGCTGTGGATAAGTTATTTATTTGCACAGAGATTATTTTATCATGTTGAGGCATTCAATTCCCATTGTTTTACCCTTTTATACGTGTTTTCATGTTTAAAATAATGTTAACAGCTGTATGGGCCTCTGGTGGAATAGCCATACAAGAGTTTGAACAAACATCTAACCCAAAGCATAAAAACAAAATAATGTATGAAAATGTAAAATGAGAGGATAACTTGAGAATGTAGTAAGGTAGGTAAATTGCACAACATATTATTTCAATGTAGCATTCCAAGTCTTTTCAATGAGATGGATCATTTGGCTCCATTCCCCTAAAAGAACCATTCATTTCCCCCCTAAACGGCTCTTTGTTCAGTAGCGCTTGTTAATTGACCTAGAACCATGAAAAAAATGCAAATCTCTCATGTAAAGCCTGCTGTTTGAACCCAGGTCACCAATAGAGTGGAGGAAAGTGACAGCTCACATTGTTGTCATTTCTAGGCCGCATTTTGACTAAATACAACCATATACCCAATTATCATTGAAACTACACAAAAAACATCATGCTGTGAAATCTCACAAAGGTTTGCCATGTCTCTCTAGTCTCAATTTTGCAAACAGACTGTCACCTTTGTCGTATTGATGAGACCAAGGCACAGCGTGATAAGCATACATTCTTCTTTTAATGAAGGAAAAACACTAAACAAATTAACAAAGAAAGAAAACTAACGTGAAGCTATATAACACAAGTGCTGACAGGCAACTACACAGACAATAACCCACAAAACCAAAATGGGAAATGGCAACCTAAATAGGATCCCCAATCAGAGACAATGATAAACAGCTGCCTCTGATTGGGAACCAATTCAGGCCACCATAGACCTACATTTACCTAGACATACAAAAACCCCATAGATAAACAAAAACCCTAGACAACACAAAAACACACATACCCACCCTCATCACACCCTGACCTGACCAAAATAATACAGAAAACATAGATAACTAAGGTCAGGGCGTGACACAGACGTGTTAATTGTCAAATGTTCAACAAATCACACGTTAGAGAGCATTTTGTTTGCCGTTATTGCTTTCGCTGACACCATTGGAGGAATCAGGGCTCGATCCATTTCACAGTTGACTGAACACCCGTGTCCATATTTCTATGGACTGAAATAGGATAAGGTACCCTGAAGGAGTCGGGGTAGTTGAACGAGATAACAGAACCTTGATTGCAAATTCAATCCCTTCCATTAATTTCTCACAGCGAACCCCCGGACAGCGTTCTGCTTCCTCCCTCTGCAGGATAGTGCTGTTTGAAAAAGATGTTAAGGCCTGATACTTAGACAGAGGAATATGTTATTTAGCTCAGGTGCAGAGGCTTAAGCAGTGGCATTTTTCTCCTAGCGCTCAGGGTATTTCACTCTATCAGAAGGATAAGTGGTAAACATTTTGAGTGACAGTGTTCCATGTCCATACTGACCTGCAGAAAACCCTATTGAATGAGAAACAAACTAGCGTTGGAGCGATTTTTCTCGCTGCGTTGACATTCCATTTCAATTTTAGGTATGAACAAATGGTACTCTTGAAAAGGCCTTTCAAAACATCCAAAGAATGAAAAGACAAAAGCTAGTGTTATTATGGACATTGTTATTCTTAATCTCATTTTTTATCCAGAATAAGCTAAATCAACTTATTCACCATATCATATGTTGAGAGGAGAGAATGATAATTATCCAAATGTTAACACTTTACTTGACACCCAGCATCATAACACGTTATGACACAGTCCTAACCATGTCATAATATGTCATAGCAGCTGACATAACTTGTCATAATTTTGTCATAACACTGTCATGACCCATATATTTACACCTGTTGTGACATTGTGTTTTTTATGACTGGTTATGACACTGTTGGCTTGTAAGTAAGCATTTCACTGTAAGGTTGTATTTGGCGCAGGTGACAAATAAAATGTGATTTGATTTGTGCTGGGGAAAATAAAAGACCACTAAAATGTGCAGTTTTGTTACCCAACACAATACCACAGATGTCTCAAGTTGAGGGAGAGTGCAATTGGCATGCCGACTGCAGGAATGTCCACCAGAGCTGTTGCCAAAGAATATAGGTATAGGTTGAGACCAGCGGATGAAACTGAGGAGTATTTCTGTCTGTAATAAAGCCCTTTTGTGGGGAAACACTCATTCTGATTGGCTGGGCCTGGCTCCCAAGTGTGAAATCCATAGATTAGGACCTAATGAATTTATTTCAATTGACTGATTTCCTTATACGATCTGTAACTCAATAAGATCATTGAAATGGTTGCATGTTGCGTTTATATTTTTGTTCAGTATATTTTTGTCCAAATAGCTATTGTATCTGCATTGTCCTTTTTTTGCACTAGGTATTTTGACTTATCACATACACTGCTGCTACTGTTTAAGAAATATCCCGTTGTCTAGTCACGTTCACCCTACCTACACGTACATGTCTACCTCAATTACCTAGTACCCCTGCACATTGATTTGGTCCTGGTACCCTGTGTATATACACAATAAGTTATCGTTACTCATTGTGTATTTATTCCTTGTTATTATTTTTGATATAATTTTGACATTTTTCACTCTGTATTGTTGGGAATTGTTAGTCTACACCTGTTGTTTAAGAAGGATGTGACAAATACAATTTGATAATGACATTTCTGTATGATTAAATATTTCAATATGCATTCACACTTGATAGAGAACACATTGTCTATAGTTTTATGGTATGTGTTCGTAAGGTACGCGCTCATAAGGACAGAGGTCAGCCTTGCTAGGGCAACATTTTGCCACATTATTAAGGTGCACTAGACTAGGCTACAGGCTGACAGGCTGTGTGAAGGCAAAGCCTCTGGAAGGCTGGCTGGACCAGCACGGAAGAGTTAAGCATAGTTCAGTGTACGCGTTGCGCTGATGTAGCTGGCAGCTGTTTAACTTAACAGAAAAAACCTGAAACTAGTGCTAAGCTAGTATTAGCACTATTCACAGTGCTAAGCTAGTATTGGAAAAGACATGTAACATTAGCTAATGTTTCATTCCCTCACTTGCAAGTCATGGTCCCAGCAATTTTGCGCCCTATAGGCAGTACCAAATGCCCCAAAATATCTTAAGAAATAGGTTAAGTTACCAGAGACTCTCACATGGCCGATACATTGTATTACTGGGCTACATCAGCCAAGATGGTTGATGTAGTTTGAAGAGAGCAGAGTTGGAGAGACTTTCACTTTCTCTTGAGCTATTTTTATAGCTTACTCTTTAGGAGTGGGAAGATTTTCAGACAGAAATGTGGGGGATCAATATTAAGGTCTATTTCTAGGCAATCTAGTAATCGATAGCCTAATCATAGGCCTACTGTATTCAGGAAGTACATTTCCTTGGAAAGATAACTGTCCTGTGCTTCTCTGCCCATATATACAGTCATGGCCAAAAGTTTTGAGAATGACATTAATTTTCACAAAGTCTGCTGCCTCAATTTGTATGATGTCAATTTGCATATACTCCAGAATGTTATGAAGAGTGATCAGATGAATTGTAATTAATTGCAAAGTCCCTCTTTGCCATGCAAATGAACTGAATCCCCCAAAAACATTTCCACTTCATTTCAGCCCTGCCACAAAAGGACCAGCTGACATAATGTCAGTGATTCTCTCGTTAACACAGGTGTGAGTGTTGACGAGGACAAGGCTGGAGATCACTCGGTCATGCTGATTGAGTTGGAATAATAGACTGGAAGCTTCAAAAGGAGGGTGGTGCTTGGAATGATTAGTCTTCCTCTGTCAATCATCTTTACCTGCAAGGAAACATGTGCCGTCATCATTGCTTTGCACAAAAAGGGCTTCACAGGCAAGGATATTGCTGCCAGTAAGATTGCACCTAAATCAACCATTTATCGGATCATCAAGAACTTCAAGGCGAGCGGTTCAATTGTTGTGAAGAAGGCTTCAGGGCGCCCAAGAAAGTCCAGCAAGCTCCAGGACCGTCTCCTAAAGTTGATTCAGCTGCGGGATCGGGTCACCACCAGTAAAGAGCTTGCTCAGGAATAGCAGCAGGCAGGTGTGAGTGCATCTGCACGCACCAGTGAGATGAAGACTTTTGGAGGATGGCCTGGTGTCAAGAAGGGCAGCAAAGAAGCCACTTCTCTCCAGGAAAAACATCAGGGACAGACTGATATTCTGCAAAAGGTACAGGGATTGGACTGCTGAGGACTGGGTAAAGTCATTTTCTCTGAATCTCCTTTCCTATTGTTTGGGGCATCCGGAAAAAAGCTTGTCCGGAGAAGACAAGGCGAGCGCTACCATCAGTCCTGTGTCATGCCAACAGTAAAGCATTCTGAGACCATTCATGTGTGGGGTTGCTTCTCAGCCAAGGGAGTGGGCTCACTCACAATTTTGCCTAAGAACACAGCCATGAATAAAGAATGGTACCAACACATCCTCCGAGAGCAACTTCTCCCAACCATCCAGGAACAGTTTGGTGACGAACAATGCCTTTTCCAGCATAATGGAGCACCTTGCCATAAGGCAAACATGATAACTAAGTGGCTCGGGAAACAAAACATCGATATTTTGGGACCATGGCCAGGAAACTCCCCAGAACTTAATCCCATTGAGAACTTGTGGTCAATCCTCAAGAGGCGGGTGGACGAACAAAAACCCACAAATTCTGACAAACTCCAAGCATTGATTATGCAAGAATGGGCTGCCATCAGTCAGGATGTGGCCCAGAAGTTAATTGACAGCATGCCAGGGCGGATTGCAGAGGTCCTGAAAAAGAAGGGTCAACACTGCAAATATTGACTCATTGCATCAACTTCATGTAATTCTCAATAAAAGCCTTTGACACTTATGAAATGCTTGTAATTATACTTCAATATTCCATAGTAACATTTGACAAAAATATCTAAAGACATTGAAGCAGCAACATTTGTGGAATTCTCATTCTCAAAACTTTTGGCCACAACTGTACATACAGTTGAAGTCGGAAGTTTACATACACCTTAGCCAAATACATTTAAACTCGGTTTTTCACAATTCCTGACATTTAATCCCAGTAACAATTCCCTGTCTTGGGTCAGTTAGGATCACCACTTTATTTTAAGAATGTGAAGTAATATAATAGTAGAAAGCATCATTTATTTCAGCTTTTATTTCTTTCATCACATTCCCAGTGGGTCAGAAGTTTACATACACTCAATTAGTATTTGGTAGCATTAACTTTTACATTGTTTAACTTGGGTCAAACGTTTCAGGTAGCCTTCCACAAGCTTCCCACAATAAGTTGGGTGAATTTTAGCCCATTCCACCTGACAGAGCTGGTTTAAATGAATCAGGTTTCTAGGCCTCCTTGCTCACACACACTTTTTCAGTTCTGCCCAAAAATGTTCTATATGATTGAGGTCAGGGCTTTGTGATGGCCACTCCATTACCTTGACTTTGTTGTCCTTAAAAACGTCTTAAGGATCGGTGTCTCGCTAGTGGGACAACTTCCATTGAAACTGGAGGGCACGTATTTCAAATAAATTCTAATAGCTATTATAGCGGTTAAACATTTAGGTACATATAAGTGTCTTATATCGGCTGAAAGCTTAAATTCTTAATTCTTGCAGTTAATCTAACTGCACTGTCCGATTTACAGTAGCAATTACAGCAAAAACATGCCATGCGATTGTTTGAGGACGGCGCCCCACATCAAAATATTCTTCCACCGGCACAGGTTTCATACATTCACATATAAATAGTAAATAACTTACTTTTTGAAAATCTTTCTCTGATTTGTCATCCAAAGGGTCCCAGCGATAACATGTAGTGTTGTTTTGTTAGATAAAATCCTTTTTTATATCCCAAAAAGTCTGTTTAGTTGGCGCCATCGATTTCAGTAATCCACTCGTTCAACTTGCAGAGAAAGGAATCCGAAAACCTACCCCTAAACTTTGTTTCAACAAGTCAAAATACGTTTGTATTTACCCCTCAGACACATTAAAATGTAATCAAACCATAATATTTATTTCCGAAAAAAGTATGTTCAATAGGAAATACCTAGTGCAATTTTAGCAGGTGCGCAACTTCAATGACACGGATTTCCAAGACTGTGTCCTCATATTCGTTTTGAAGTTCCAAGCCTGAAACCTTGAATGTCGACTGCTGAGACCCTGTGGAAGCCATAGGATTTCCATCCAAGGAGCTATTTTACAACAAGCTATTTTACAACAGCTTTCTCTTGCATTTCTAAGAGGATGGTCTCTCAAAAAAATAATTCTGGTTGGTTTTTCTTTGGATTTTCTCCTACCATATCTATTGTGTTATATTCTCCTACATTATTTTAACATTTCTACAAACTTCAAAGTCTTCTTTCCAATGGTACCAATTATATGCATATCCTGGCTTCAGGGCCTGAGTTAAAGGCAGTTTTCTTTGGGCACGTCATTCAGGCGGAAATTGAGAAAAAAGGGTTAATTAAGCCATTTTGCCACAACTTTGGAAGTATGCTTGGTGTCATTGTCCATTTGGAAGACCCATTTGTGACCGAGCTTGAACTTCCTGACTGATGTCTTGAGATGTTGCTTCAATATATCCACATAATTTTCCATCCTCATGAAGCCATCTATTTTGTGAAGTGCACCAGTCCCTCCTGGAGCAAAGCGCCCCCACAACATGATGCTGCCACCGCCGTGCTTTACGGTTGGGATGGTGTTCTTTGGCTTGCAAGCTTCCCCCTTCTTCCTCCAAACATAGCAATGGTCATTATGGCCAAACGGTTCTATTTTTGTTTCATCAGACCAGAGGACATTTCTCCAAAAAGTACGATCTTGTCCCCATGTGCAGTCGCAAACCGTAGTCTGGCTTTTTTATGATGGTTTTGGAGCAGTGGCTTCTTCCTTGCTGAGCCGCCTTTCAGGTTATGTCGATATAGGACTCGTTTCACTGTGGATATAGATGCTTTTTTACCTGTTTCCTCCAGCATCTTCACAAGGTCATTTGCTGTTCTGGGATTGATTTGCACTTTTCGCACCAAAGTACATTCATCTCTAGAAGAAAGTCTACTTCCTGAGCGGTATGATGGCTGCGTGGTCCCATGGTGTTTATACTTGCGTACTGTTGTTTGTACAGATGAACATGGTACCTTCAGGCATTTGGAAATTTCTCCTTATGATGAACCAGACTTGTGGAGGTCTACAATTTTTTTTACTGAAGTCTTGGCTGATTTCTTTTGACTTTCCCATGATGTCAAGTAAAGATGCACTGAGTTTGAAGGTAGGCCTTGAAATACATCCACAGGTACACAGGTCTTCGACTCATGTTGGTAGAGCGCCCTCCACTTCTTTTCATTATCAATATTTATTTACAGACACTGTAGTACACTACAGTCTAATTATATTTAAGTACATTTTTATATTCAAGCCAACTGCCATGTGATTCTCCGCACACGTAGGCAGCCTACACCAAGGTAATTCTTTGTCATGTCTCATTTTAGGAGGATCAGAAGGTGACGGGTTCTCAGCAGAGTCAGGCAGCATGGGAAGACCAGTCTATGAATAGCATCTGTCCAGCAGATGCTATTGATGATGATGAATGGATACAGATATGGTAGAATCAGTGGAGGCTCCTCAGAGGAGGAAGGGGAGGACCATCCTCCTCAGTGAAATGTAATAAAAATAAAAATTGTTAATTGTTAAATTGTTAAAACTATACTAAATATATTCATATGTCACCAAATAATTGATTAAAATAAACTGTTTTGCAATGAAGGTCTACAGTAACTTCAACAACACTGTCTGGGGTAGCATCATGGTGTAGCCGGAAAACAGCTAGCTTCCGTCCTCCTCTGGCTACATTGACTTCAATACAAAACCTAGGAGGCTCGTAGGCCTTACCCCCTTCCATAGACATACATGGTAATTATGACCACTTCCGGAGGATGTCCTCCAACCAATCAAAGTTTTTGTAGTATAAACTGACATGTTGTCCATACAATCATAGAAGTAGGATCAAAGAATGAACCTAGTGTGTTGCATTGGGATTGTGCCACAGAGCATTATGAGGGTTCTATGTGTTGAGACGCTTGATGACATTGTTGGATAGAGATTATGAGTGAAGAGTGATAGTTTAGCCTTTTGATATTATTCAATTCAAATATGTATTTTTAATACCAACTGGTATCAAAAGTGTCCATCTGGTTAGGGTAAACTAATTGGAAAAAGTTATATATTTATAGTCCATTTGTGTGTCAGGAGAAAATGGGAATGTGATCAAATTTAGTTTATATTCAAAATTGGGATGGCTAGGCTGCCTATACATTTTTAATCCAAAAATGATTAACTGGAAGGAATCAATCAACATAGTGATGACAGATGCGAGTAAAGATTTTATAAGGCCTACAGTTGCATAGGCCTGCATGATGCAAACATGCATAAAGCAAGCTCAGCCCTGTGAGTTCTATTGTCTATCAGTTGTTGTCTGTGTATCTGGGTAGAAGAAATGCCCAACCTAATCTAGTCTAAATTTAATTTATATGAACAAATATAAGGTAGCTGCAGTTTGACAGTGTTTTCACCCCCCCCCCCCCCCCAAGGCCAGGAGTTTTTTTGTTTTGTTTTGTAAAACCATGTGACCTGATTAGGAGAAAATGGTCCCATCATAGCCCATATAAAACCTTTTTACAACTTATTAATCACTGTCATACCTTATAGGGTCAAGAGTTTTCCTAACATATAGAAAAACTCCAGACCCCAGGGGGTAAAAATTGCCCCACCGCTCTGGGACCTATGGTGCCACCAGTCTGCTTGCAGTTGTCAGTTATTGTGAGGTATGTGGATGATCAGGGCTTTATTCAGGAACGTTTCTTGGGATACTTTGATTTGTCAAGTGGGCGAGATGCATGGTCTATTTGACTTTATGCATTTTGAGATGTCTGAGTTTAACTTCATACAGCACCTCGTTGTCCAAACCTACGATGGTGCAGCTGTAATGGAATCTATCTGCTATTTGTATTTACAGCCAAGTCCCCTCCTGTTCCCTGATTCAGAGGTGATGACTACTCCACTCCACTACCATTGTCAACTTTCTCCTGACATTAACTGAAGCCACGTCTCAGGTGCCCGCTCAACCACTGGCACATTGAGTGTTTCCTTTCCAAGCACTGTGAGTACCCCTAGCAATTTTCTCTCATTACTGTATGTAGAGTCATTCACATACAAACACAATCACATTACTCAATGATTTTACTCCTTGCTTGGACTAACTCATTCTTAACTATTTTGTCTGTGTAGTGTAGTGTGTTGTGTTATTGTTTGTCTTCTCAATCAAATCCTGTCCTGCACTGGTCACACCTCTGAACACCTCAACTCATGCCTCATACCACCCCCCCCTTCTAGGAGCAGCTCCAGCCGCAGAGCCAGGGCAACCACCCTGGTTGAAATCCTGAAGGAGTCCCAGATCCAGGATGTCTCGGGCAGGCACCCACACCCACTCCTCGGGGCCGTCGCCCTCCCAGTCCACCAGGTACTACAGGATGCCTCGGATCCAACGAGCCTCCAACAGATGCCGGACAGTGTAGGCCGGGCGACCATCAACAAGGGGGGAAAAGGGGCAGGTGTGGGGGTAGAGAAGGTACTAATCCTTACCAGCTTGCGACAGGAGACATGGAACGCTGGACAGACCCTTATAGACCTGGGAAGCTGGAGACAATAGGTGACCGAGTTGATGCGACTCAGCATCTTGAATGGTACTATGTAGTGTTGCGGAGGTCCAGTTTGGTGAAGAACTTGGCCCCTTGGGCCAACTCCAAGGCGGTGGACATCAGGGGTAGGGGGGTAACGATTCTTGATTGTAATTCGGTTCAGCCCTCTAATCGCTGCAAGGACGCAGGCCTCCATTCTTCTTACCCACGAAGAAGAAGCCTGCACCAGCTGGGGATGTAGAGGGGCTAAACCATTCCTCCAATGCCATCTTGACTGTGAGAAGCTCCCGATTCCCACATCGTAATTCCTCTCCGTGGTGGTGAGGCGGTGGAAGAAGAAGGCGAAAGGATGCAGCTTAAGGTCCAGGACAGAATGTTGGGACAGAACAGCCCCCACTCTGACATCCAAAGCATCAGCCTCAACCACGAACTGACGGGAAGGGTCCAGATGAACCAGGATCGGAGCTGTGGTGAAGTGGTGTTTAAGGTCCTGGAACGCCCGGTCTGTGGGCCGTGGTAGAGGTGGGACATGGACCATGTGAACGGAACCTTGGTAGAAGTGGGGGGAGGCCAGGGTACTGTAACCCCGGATAAAGCGGCGATAAAAGTTGTCGAACCCCAGGAAACATTGCAGCTGCACCCTGGACGTAGGCTGAGGCCAATCCTCCACCACTTTCACCTTCGAGATCCATCTTGACGCTCCCAGCAGAGATGATGTAGCCCAGAAAGGGAATGGTGGCGCGATGAAACTCGCACTTCTCCACCTTAATGAACAACTGGTTCTCCAGAAGGCGCTGGAGAACCTGCCGGACATGGAGCAGGTGTTCTTGGGGGGAGCGGGAGAAGATTTCATCAATGTAGATGAAGACGAACCGGTTCAGCATGTCACGGAGAACGTCATTCACCAGAGCCTGGAACACGGCAGGGGCGTTGGTGAGGCCAAAGGGTATGACCAGATACTCGTAGTGGCCGCTGGCCGTCTTGAAGGTGGTCTTCCACTCGTCCCCTTCTCGTATCCGCACCAGGTGGTAGGCATTACGTAGATCCAGCTTGGAGAACACAGTGGCCCCCTGGAGTGGCTCAAAGGCAGAGGAAATGAGTGGTAGTGGATAACGGTTCTTTACAGTGATGTCATTGGGTCCCCAGTAGTCAATGCACAGGCGCAGGGTCTTGTCCTTCTTCTCCACGAAGAAGAAACCTGCGCCAGCGGGAGAGGAAGAGGGATGGATAAATCCAGTAGCTAGGGAGTCCCCAATGTAGTCCACCATAGCCTTGGTTTCAGGGCCCGATAGTGAGTACAGACGCCCCCGGGGCGGCCTGGTGCTAGGGAGAATGTCAATCCTGCAGTCAAGGGGCGGCACGCCAGAAGGGACTTGCTGAACACCTCCCGGAGATCCTGGTACTCCGCGGGAATGGCGGAGAGATCCGGAACCACCTCCAAGGACCCAGGCAAGATGTCTCGGGGCAGGTTGCGCAGTCTTCAGACAATGGGCGTGGCAGAATGGACTCCAGCCCATGATGGCACCCGTAGACCAGTTGATGAGTGGGTTGTGTCGTTGGAGCCAGGATAATCCCAAAACCACTGTGATCTGGGGGGACTTGATGAGCAGGAACTGAATGGTCTCGCTGTGATTCGCTGACACATGTAGGTTGATGGGAGTGGTGTTATGGGTGATCCGACTTGTAGAGCGCCCGTCCAACGCGCTAACATCCACGGGAATGGAGAGGGGCTGAGTGGGAATGTTCAGCTTATGTTCAGCCACAGCAGAATGACATGAAAAGGGGTGCGAGTAAAGGAAGCAGAAAAGTTCCCCATGTGGCCCACCAGAGTACTCGCTCCTACCAGTGAGCCTGGTCTTTTACAGGGCACGAGGACACAAAATGACCAAAAGTCCCGCAATACAGACAGCTCCTTGTGCTGATCTGGTGATGCCGTTCCGCTGGCGACAGCCCAGCCCTGCCTAGTTGCATGCACTTGGTAAACAGTACCTCGGTCCTCCTCGGTGACTCTCGAGGAAGATCGGGAAATCTCGGATATTCTCGGCCACGGGACAATCATGAACAGGGACGACCCGTCGTTCCAGCAATCGCCCATCGATGCGGATGGTCAAAGTGATGAGGGACTCAAAATCTGTGGGTAACTCCCGAGCCGCAAGCTCGTCCTTAAACTCCTCCGAGACACCGTGCAGGAACATGTCGAACAGTGCTTCTGGGTTCCACACACTCTCCGCTGCCAACGTACGGAAAACCACCACATAGTCGGCCACAGTGCGGGCGTCCTGCCGGAACTGGATTAGCTTCAGGGCAGCTTCTCTCCCGGAGAACGGGCATCAAATACCTTCCTCACCTCTCCCACGAACCCCTCCAGGCTCGTGCATATGGCCGGCTGAAGTTCCCATATTTCGGTAGCCCAGGTGAAAGCCCTTCCAGACAACAGCGTGATGAGGTAGGCTATATTGGAGCAATCCGGGGGGATGGAGGAAGTGAAAATGCACACTGAGCTAGAAATGCCCGACAGGTGCTCGGCTCTCCATTAAAGCGTTCCGGAGGAGGTAACCGGGGCTCCCAGAAAGGTGGAGTGGCCGGTGGGGCGGCGCTGCTAACTGCTGAGTTGCGGTGGGGTTACCACCGTGGCAGGGTGCCCCCCAGACGACCTGCAGAATTGCTCCATGTCCAACGCCCGGTCGTGGCCCTCAGCCAACGGTTGGACCCCTCCATCAGCCCACGAAGCAATTCCTCTTGCCTACCAATGGAGGCTCCTTGGGAGGAGATGGCGTTGCGCAGCTGGTCCGGGTCGGCTGGGTCAGTCATGGCCAGTTCGTACTATCAGGTATGAAGGTAAGACCCAGATGCAGACCACATCGAATAAACACTAGTTTAATATTCCAACAGGGGCAGGCAATAGACAGGTCAAGGCAGGCAGGGGTCAGTAAACCAGAGGTGGGGCAATGCTACCGGGCGGCAGGCAGGCTCAGGGTCATGGTAAAGCAGATGTTGGAAATACAGAAGGGGGCAAAGGTACAGGTCGGCAGGCAGGCTCAGGTTCAGGGGCAGGCAGAGTGGTCAGGCAGGTGGGCTTGGAGTCAGGACAGGCAAAGGTCAAAACCAGGAGGGAGAGAAAATAAAGACTGGAAAAAGCTGGAGCTGAGACACAAAACGCTTTTTGACTTGAACAAACAAGACGAACTGGCAACAGACAAACAAAGAACACAGGTATAAATACACAGGGGATAATGGGGAAGATGGGCGGCAGGCGGCAGCCTAGTGGTTAGAGCGTTGGACTAGTAACCAAAAGGTTGCAAGATTGAATCCCCGAGCTGACAAGGTAAAAATCTGTTGTTCTGCCCCTGAACAAGGCAATTAACCCACTGTCCCTAGACCATCATTAAAAATAAGAATTTGTTCTTAACTGACTTGCCTAGTTAAATAAAGGTAAATATTTTTTAAATACAGTTTAAAAAAATAGGCGACACCTGGAGGCAGGTGGAGACAATCACAAAGACAGGGGAAACAGATCAGGGTGTGACACATGGCTCAAATTAGAATGTGTAGATATGCAAGAAATGTACTTTAGATGCCCCCCAAAATGGTAGGGCCCCCAGACCCCCTGCCAAGTTATGTCCCTCTCTGCAAATAGCACTGCTGGGTGATTTAAAAAGTCATAGTCAATCGATCAATAATATAGTAATTAATACTCTTAGCAAAAAAATATATTTTTAATTTACAATATGTAGAATCTATGAGAATAGAAAGGTTCAGAACTTTTGTGAAACATCACAGCACAGTTGAAAAATAAAAATCCAAACTGGATGGTGTTCAGGGATAGATGGGAGGGGTTCAGTGGAGCTGAAGGATGAGACTAAAAACAAACAAAATAACTATTTAAGCAATAAGGCACGAGGGGGTGTGGTATATGGCCAATATACCACGGCTAAGGGCTGTTCTTAGGCACGACGCAAACCCACAAGGTGCCTTATTGCTGTTATAAACTGGTTAGCAACGTAATTAGAGCAGTAAAAATAAATGTTTTGTTATACGATCTGATATACCACGGCTGTCAGCCAATCAGCTTTCGGGGCTCGAAGCACCCAGTTTATAATGTAAAATGTACTATGTCCGTAAAATCTATATAGTATGTATAAGCTGGAAGTAGAAGCCTAAGTGTTGTTGTCCATTAGTTTACTCCAATTAGGGGAGGGATGGTGGAGTAAATAATAACGGAAAATATATTTACAAAAAATATGAGGGATTGGAAATTATGCAGACAATTACATTGATGAAAGCCACAATCTATCTGCAACCTACCCACTTCTAAACCAACGTTGTGCCCCTGCTAGTCTATATGATGTTTTATAATACTGAAGAGGTTAGTAGATTACTACTATGCACTTCACTTCCACACAATGCCTCCCTCCACTAGCAAATGTCTTACACCCTTGGTTTCTTCCATAAACCACATAAATTATTGAAAGCTTGTTAATATGAATGATTGTGCTTGGTATATTCCCTGAGTGCAGCAGCCCTATCACTCCATTGATTCTACATTACCTGCCGTTGGTTGGTTGTGGAAATTAGTAGAAATCCCTCAAGCTGTGTGAATAAGTCAAACATATATATTGTTTTCTTTGTTTTACAAACTGCACCGTGGCAAATGTAAATTCACACTCCATCCATTGATGAATGAATGCTGATTTGCATTAACATTTTTATTTGAATCAACAGTTTATTTATGAAAAGCATTCCCCATTGAATAACTATTATTTGCCCACTGACTCACGTTAGGGAGTGATCTGGAGCTTATTAAGGTGCAACAGAAATGTCATCCATACATCCGTTTTTCTCCTGGCTTATTTAAATGGGAGAACAAAAGTGTAAATTCAAATTTCAACAACTCCACCACATCCTCCTTCGTCAAGTAACGCACATTACAGTACAAGCTTTTGGGATGGTGACATCTATGATAGGATGTCCTTTGCAATCATGCCAAACTGCCATGTGGAAACTCATGTATCAACATCTTATCACTTGAACAGACGACAATGGAAAATTAGTATAATATTGTTTAGACAATTTCTTCTTGTTTTGAGGGTCAACCCCATATCCAATAAGCCTAGAAATGGGAGGGCGTTATTTTTTTAAATCAGTGGTTATTGGCTTACACAACTGTTCTGTCTGCTCCTTCATCTCATCTCTGAGCTAGGAGGAGGTGCAGTGGTCCATCTCACATTACTGATTGTATGGAGTAGAAAATTGGCAAGAACTACCGATCCAATGGATCAAGTGAGCCAAGACGGCCGCCATTAAAGAGAGCGAGAGAGAGAGTAACGTGGTTTTGACATCTGATTATGAAATTGTATTTGTTTTTCTTCAATGATCGAGCCTGACACTTTTGGGATGACTCCATTGGTTCCATTGTGCCATATAAGTTCAATTAACTTTAAAGTTTGAAAGAAAACAAATACTTTTTGAATCCAGGTTCTGTACTGGATCTTCCTTGCATGTTTCTTATGAATAAGGAGATTTCTTATTTTACAAACCCTACCAACATAACATTACTAAAAATAAACAGTGATTGATCAAATAATAGTCATTACTATTATCATCCTGTACTAAAAAGCACTAAATCTCTGGGTGACTTAGACGTGCAGGCATTTCAAAACAGAACAGTTGGTATGAATATTCTAAAATGGTAGGAGGCGGAATTCTTATCAGTCCTGTAGAACACTCGTACATTATCGCCCCCAACATAGTCACATTCAAAATTATAGGCACCTTTGATAAAGATGAGCAAAAAAGACTGCATAAATAATACAAATACTGAGTTACTGTATATTGCATGTAACAAAAAAAATACACAATCATATTACAATGGCTCAGAGAGACAGGTGTCAGAATTATTAACACCCCCAAAGATTCTTATAAACAAAATGTAATCTGCATTAACATTCTACTTTTTAAAATTAATCTCAGTTTATGGAACTGTGTTGTGGCCTTCCATGGCTTCCTGCTTCACTGAGGTATACAAATGAGGTAACATGCACAACACGGTCCCGTGTGGCTCAGTTGGTAGAGCATGGCGCTTGCAACGCCAGGGTTGTGGGTTCAATTCCCACGGGGGGACCAGGGTTCAATTCCCACGGGGGGACCAGGATGAATATGTATGAACTTTCCAATTTGTAAGTGGCTCTGGATAAGAGCGTCTGCTAAATGACTTAAATGTAATGTAAATGTAAATGCATGAATCTATCACTATGGGAAAAGGAAAATAACTCACAAATGAAAAGATACAAATGGTTGTTGATCTTCATAAATCAGGCAATGGGTACACAAAAATAGCAACAAAAAAAAAATACACCACTTACCACAATTAAGAAGTTTAAAACCACTTGAACAGTGATAAAGTTGCCTGGCATTGGACACATGTATCCTGTCACCACACACAGTGAGGAAGGTTTGGGAAGCAAAGAAAAATACAAGGGCCAAAGTGTTGCATCTTTGGGTCACCAAATCTACAATTAGACACCATCTCCATGCCAATAGGCTCTTTGGAAGGGTTGCCAGAAAAAAAGTATTTATTGAGAGCAACCAAAACATCTAGACTCCTGGAGTTTGCTAAACGCCATTAGCACAATTTCCAATCCAAGTGCCATGGTCAGATGAGAAGAAAATAGAGCTCTTTGGCCACGCTCTCCAGTGGTGGGTTTGGCCTCGAAAAAAGGATGCATATGCAGAAAATGACCTCATACCTACTGTAAAATATGGTGGTGGATCTTTGTTTGCACTGGTCATGGGGCCCTTGTTAAGTTCAACGGCATCATGAACTCTAACATGTACCAGGAAATGTTTTCCCAAATCCTGGTTGCCTCTGCCTGAAACTTAGCCACAAATGGATCTTCCAACAACAAAATAACCCCAAGCACACATCAAAATCCACAAAGAAAAGGTTAATCGAATACAAAGTCAACATTTTGCAATGGCCATCTCAGTCTGCGGACATGAGCCCCATTGAAAACCTGTGGTTTGAATTGAAGAGGGCAGTCCATATGCTCATACCAAAGGATATCATGGATATGTTAAGATTCTACATGTAGGAATGTTCAAAATCCCTTCCAATGTGTTCTCAAATCTCATAAAACATTTTAGAAAAAGGCTCAGTGCCAATATCCTCGCAAGGGGAGGGTGTCGGAGTATTGAAAACAAATGTATTTTTTTTTATTTATAAGAATCTTTAGTGGTTCCAATAATTTTCACACCTTTTTTATTTGTATTTTAATTTATTACTTGTTAAACAAAATCTCTTTCTCTGAAGATTTGTATTAGTTGTCACGACTTCCGCCGAAGTCAGTCCCTCTCTTTGTTTGGGCGGCGTTCGGCGTCACCAGCCTTCTAGCCACTGTCGATCCACTTTTCATTTTCCATTTGTTTTGTCTTTGTTTTACACACCTGATTTCAATCCCACAATTACTTGTTCATTATTTAACCCTCTGTTCCCCCATGTTTTTTTGTGAGTGATTGTTTATTGTATTTTCAGTCTGTCATGGTGTGTGTGTGTATTTGTTACTTTGTATATTTGACATTTTGAGTAAAAGTACATTGATTACTCATATCTGTTGTCCTGCGCCTGACTCTCTACACCAGCTAAACATAGGACCCGTTACATCAGTAAAACATATAAATACAATTTCAACAAACAAAAAAATAGCATACAATATAGCTCAGTATTTGTATCATTTATTGTATACAGTCTTTTTTGATAATCTTTATCAAGGGTGACAATTTTTGCTGAGTTTATGTAACTATGGTTGCAAGGACTGACAGTCCGTTAGATCGGTGTTCCCCAAATTCGGTACTGGGGATCCAATGGGGTGTCTTTTTGTTTTTTACCCTAGCACTACACATCTGATTTGAAATAATCACCTCATCAAGCTAGCTAACCTCATGTGTGGAAACACGTCATCAGGTCTAACAGTCGTGTTACACCGAACTGCGCAGGCCTTCAACGTTGTTTTTGATGAAAATGTAAACACAAGGTTGTAGTAAAGACATGTTCAGCTACTTAAGGCAAGGCGTTCCCATTATTAGTGTTCTCTTCCTCAATAGCATGCTGTAAGTTCGTACTAGACTTAACAAAAATATGAACGCAACATGTAAAGTGTGGTCCCATGTTTCATGAGCTGAAATAAAAGATCCCAGAAATGTTCCATACACACAAAAACCTTATTTCTCTAAATTGTTGTTCACAAATGCTTGAAACATCCCTATTAGTGAGCCTTTCTCCTTTGCCAAGATAATCCATCCACCTGACAGGTGTGGCATATAAAGAAGCTGATTAAACGGCATGATCATTACACAGGTGCACCTTGTGCTCGGGACAACAAAAGGCTAATTTTAAAATGTACAGTTTGTAACACAACACAATGCCACAGATGTCTCAAGTTTTGAGAGAGCGTGCAATTGGCATGCTGACTGCAAGAATGTCCACCAGAGCTGTTGCCAGAGAATTGAATGTTAATTTCTCCTACCGTAAGCCATCTCAACCGTTGCTTTAGAGAATTTGGCAGTACATCCAACTGAGCTCACAACCGCAGACCACATGTATGGCATTGTGTGGGCGAGCAGGTTGCTGATGTCAAAGTTGTAAACAGAGTGCCCGTGCTGGCGGTGGGGTTATGGTATGGGCAGGCATAAACTACGTACAACGAACACAATTGCATTTTATTGATGGTAATTTGAATGCAGAGATACCTTGACGAGATCCTGAGGCCCATTATTGTGCCATTCATCCTCTGCCATCACCTCATGTTTCAGCATGATAATGCATGCCCCCATGTCGCAAGGATCTGTACACAATTCCTGGAAGGTGAAAATGTCCTACATACTCACCAGACATGTCATTCATTGAGAATGTTTGGGATGCTCTGGATCAACGTGTACGACGGCGTGTTTCAGTTCCCGCCAACCAGTTGAGGCTCCTCAGAGGAGTAAGGGGAGGACCATCCTCCTTAGTGAATTTCATAAAAAGAAAATTAGTGAAACATTTTAAAAGTTATCCTTTTCAGATAAAATTATACAAAATATATTCACGTCACCAAATAATTGATTAAAACACACTGTTTTGCAATGAAGGTCTACAGTAGCCTCAGTAGCACTCTATAGGGTAGCACCATGGTGTAGCCGGAGGACAGCTAGTTTCTGTCCTCCTCTGTGTACACTGAATTCAATACAAAACCTAGGAGGCTCATGGTTCTCACCCCTTTCCATAGACATAGATTATTACAACTTCTGGAGGAAGTCCTCCAACCTATCAGAGCTCTTGCAGCATGAATTGACATATTATACACCCAATCAAAGGATCATATAATTAATCTAGTACTGAAAGCATAAGCTAGAGCTAGCTAGCACTGCAGTGAATAGAATGCTGTGATTAGTTGACTCAGAGAGAGAAAGACAATAGTTGAACAGTTTTGAACAAATTAATTTCTTCAAAATGAAGGAGAATCAAGAGAGAGAGAGATTTAGTCATTTTTACTTTCACTTACCTAGCTAGCAAATGCAGCTAGCTAGTTTAGCCTACTCACCTGGATCAGAGGGATGCTATGTTAGCTAGCCAGCTATAACTTTCCAACACAACACTGGAACTCTTACAAGTCAAGGTAAGCTTTTGGTTTTACTAATTTATTGCCTCCGGGGCCCGCCGGTGTAAACTGCTTACTGACTGTTCACTATAACATTCATGCATGATTGTAGCAGGTTTAATAATGTGTTAGTTTGATTAGCTATGTTGACTATGACATTACGTTAGCTAATGTGCTGACAAACTGCCTGGGAGCTCCTCAGTGGTGAAACTCCTCCTCCTTCAATCAGTGGTGAACCAGGTGGAACAAATCTTCCAGGCAATCTGGGCGTGCCAGCACCTGGCTCTGCTGTTGTCTTTAGACCGCAGTGAAAGGAGCATTTATAACACCACAAGACCAAGGAAACTTCATCTTTATGATCAAGGTGACTGTGCAAGTCCAAGCCCTCCACAAAACTGTGAAAGACAGCCGGTAAGCGCCATATTGGCCATGTTTGGCTAGACTGACTTAACCTGTCTAGGATCAGCGTGGCGCTAGCGGCACACCCCCCCCCCCCCCACTGAAAAACCAGTGCCGCGAAATTCAAAAAAAATATTTTTTTAAAATATTTAACTTTCACACATTAAAGTCCAATACAGCTAATGAAAGACACAGATCTTATGAATCCAGTCAACATTTCCGATTTTTAAAATGTTTTACAGGGAAGACACAATATGTAAAGATGTACATCTATTACCTAAAAACACATTAGCATAATCCACCATCTTTTATTTGTCCACCAACACCAGTAGCCATCACCAATTCGGCTAAACTAAGATATTTATAGCCCCTAACCAACAAAAAAACTCATTAGATGACAGTCTGATAACATATTTATGGTATGGGATAGGTTTTGTTAGAAAAAAGTGCATATTTCAGGTATATGGCATAGTTTACAATTGCACCCACCATCACAAATGGACTAGAATAATTACAATGAGCAACGTGTTTACCTAACTACTAATCATCAAACATTTCGTAAAAATACACAGCATACACGAATCGAAAGACACAGATCCTGTGAATACAGACAATATTTCAGATTTTCTAAGTGTCTTACAGCGAAAACACAATAAATCGTTATATTAGCTTAGCACATAGCAATTAGCAGCCCAGCATTGATTCTAGCCAAAGTGAGCGATAAAAGTCAACATCGCCAAAAGATATTAATTTTTTCACTAACCTTCTCAGAATTCTTCCGATGACACTCCTGTAACATCACATTACAACATGCATATACAGTTTGATCGAAAATGTTTATATTTAGCCACCAAAATCATGGTTAGACAATGTGAAATGTAACTCGGCTGGTCAGAATTTGTCCTTGCGCCACTTAGACAGTGATCTACTCTTATACATAAATACTCATAAACGTGACTAAAAAATATAGGGTGGACAGGGATTGATAGACAATTTAATTCTTAATACAATTGCGTTATTACATTTTTTAATTTATCCTTACTTTTCAATACAGTTTGCGCCAAGCGAAGCTACGTCAAAAAACATGGCGTCCTAAGCCACTAAAATGTTTCGACAGAAACACGATTTATCATAATAAAAATGTCCTACCTTGAGCTGTTCTTCCATCAGTATCTTGGGCAAAGGATCCTTTCTTGGGAGAAATCGTCTTTTGGTGGAAAGCTGTCCTCTTGCCATGTGGAAATGTCAACTACGTTCGGGATGAACTGAAAAGCGTGCCCAACTTTTCACATCGTTGCAAAAATAAATGTCCCAAAATCGCACTAAACGGATATAAATTGCTATAAAACGCTTTAAATTAACTACTTTGTGATGTTTGTAACTCCTATAACGAGTGAAAAGATGACCGGAGAAATATAACAGGCTAAACTAACGCTTGGAACAGGAGAGGGTCGGTGTCTTCCACGCGCGTTACGCAGCAAGAAAAGACTTGCTAGCTAAAGGTTTTTTTCATTTGTAGGGCCTGTGAACGAGCAATCGAGCCCGTTGGAATCGTCATCACGTAAAGGCATCCAGGGGAAGACGTAAGAAGTGTCCGTATAGTCATAGCAACGACAGTGCCCTTTTAACTGACTTCAGAAAAGTGCCCAACATTTCTCAAATCTGACTCCATGTCAGGGAAATTGCTGTAGAATGGGCTCTGTTCCACTTAGAGACAAAATTTCAACTCCTATAGAAACTATAGACTGTTTTCTATCCAATAATAATAATAATATGCATATTGTACGATCAAGGATTTTGTGGGAAGCCGTTTAAAAAATTTGCCACATTAGCATAAATAGTCTAAACAGCGCCCCCATCCCCAACAGGTTAAGCAGTGCACTGCTAATGATACTCTGGAAAACACAGACTCTTAACTCTTAACTTTGATAGGACTTTTGCAGTGGTATTTATAACTTCAAATGTTGTTTGTGGGGTATAAAGGAAAAGTAAGAAGAGCCAAATTCTTGTTGACAAAGAACTTGTTTGAAATGGTTAAAAGTAATTTAAACTTTGTAGAAATCTTAGTAAACCAAGTTCTTAATTCAGTAACAAATGTATAGTCTAAAAAATCTTTGGCTAAAAAATGTAAGATTTGTCTGCTTAACTACTGATTAGAAAATAAATGTAATTTTTTACTACTAAAAATATTTTGAATGTATTTGGCTAAAATGCAAATTTAGATAAAAATATACTGATTCTGCTCATTTGATTAAAAATGGTGGGTTTCTATTTTGGGAAACATTTGCTTAAAAGTGGAAACCTTGTATTTTATAATGGCAGAAATGTGTTTATCTGAGGTGAATGTGGATCATTTTGTGTATTTAATTAGGCTGTAAACTCAAATAATCACTTGTATTTGTCATCTCTTTTTTGAGGTTTTTCACCTGTTTACTGCCAACCAAAGAATGGTAAATAAAAGACAAACAACTGATTCTATGGCTGTTTATTGAGTGAAATCCAGTTAAAATCTTCATGTGGAGGGACTGTCCTTTTCAAGTGGGGAATTGAACAAGAAAGAGGTCAACTTGACAGCTAATATGGTAACAGCGATGTAGGCTGTGTGGAGCGGTTATGATATGGTTTGACTTGGAAAGTTTTTTTTGCCTGGTCACATACAGCTGATGTGTTATGCACTGAAGTCCAGAAGAGAAGTGAAAAGGTGAGAGGAGGAGAGTACATAGATGCAAGAAGGAATACAACGTGGCTGCTTTGAAAGTGAACTGTGTTTACGTGTGATCAGGGGAGTATTCATTCTGCCGATTCTGTTAAAATGTTTCTGAAACGGAACGAAACGGGGATAAACATACCTTAATTTGTCCAATAGAAACCCTCGTTTGCAACTGTTGGACTAATGATTACACCCTATATCAGCTAGATGCAGGCAAGAGTGTGCAAGGCGGTCTGTCACCTCAATGTTTTCTCTCGACCTGTGTGCACCTTACGCTGTAAACTTTCATTCATAGGCAAAGTTGTAGCAACCTCATGACGGGTATAGAGAATTTGAGTATCATTCGGTAGCCTAAATATATCGATGTGTCATTGTATGGACTATGTGACACTGGGTGAATGGACTATGAATGACAGTCATTCAATATGCTGTAATGAAAATAAGGCCATGCTCATGAAAAAAAAGATCTTCCTCCCTCATCTTAAACGGCACCAATCGCCACTGCAGCCAATATCCAGCAACTTCGCACAGCCATTGAAGAGCAGTGGGACATCATTCCACAGGCCACAATCAACAGCCTGATCAACTTTATGCAAAGGAGATGTGTCACTCTGCATGAAGCAAATGGTTGTCACACCAGATACTGACCGGTTTTCTGATCCACGCCCCTACCATTTTTTTAAGGTTTCGGTGACCAACAGATGCATATCTGTATTCCCAGTGATGTGAAATCCATAGATTAGGTCTGATTTCCTTATATGAACAATAACTCAGTGAAATCTTTTTTTTTTATTTCACCTTTATTTAACCAGGTAGGCTAGTTGAGAACAAGTTCTCATTTGCAACTGCGACCTGGCCAAGATAAAGCAAAGCAGTTCGACACACAACAACACAGAGTTACACATGGAATAAACAAATATACAATCAATAATACAGTAGAAAAGTCTATATACAGTATGTGCAAATGAGGTAGGATAAGGGAGGTAAGGCAATAAATAGGCCATGGTGATGAAGTAATTACAATATACCAATTAAACACTGGAATGGTAGAATGTGCAGAAGATGAATGTGCAAGAAGAGATACTGGGGTGCAAAGGAGCAAGATAAATAAATACAGTATGGGGATGAGGTAGATTGGATGGGGTATGTACAGATGGGCTATGTACAGGTGCAGTGATCTGTGAGCTGCTCTGACAACTGGTGCTTGAAGTTAGTGAGGGAGATAAGAGTCTCCAGCTTCAGTGATTTTTGCAGTTCGTTCCAGTCATTGGCAGCAGAGAACTGGAAGGAGAGGCGGCCAAAGTAAGAATTGGCTTTGGGGGTGACCAGTGAGATATACTTGCTGGAGCGCGTGCTACGGGTTGGTGCTGCTATGGTGACCAGTGAGCTGAGATAAGGCGGGGCTTTACCTAGCAGAGACTTGTAGAGGACCTGGAGCCAGTGGGTTTGGCGACGAGTATGAATCGAGGGCCAGCCAACGAGAGCGTACAGGTCGCAGTGGTGGGTAGTATATGGGGCTTTGGTGACAAAAAGGATGGCACTGTGATAGACTGCATCCAATTTGTTGAGTAGAGTGTTGGAGGCTATTTTGTAAATTACATCGCCGAAGTCGAGGATCGGTAGGATGGTCAGTTTTACAAGGGTATGTTTGGCAGCATGAGTGAAGGATGCTTTGTTGCAAAATAGAAAGACGATTCTAGATTTAATTTTGGATTGGAGATGCTTAATGTGAGTCTGGAAGGTGAGTTTACAGTCTAACCAGACACCTAGGTATTTGTAGTTGTGCACATATTCTAAGTCAGAACCGTCCAGAGTAGTGATGCTGGACGGGCGGGCAGCGATGGGTTGAAGAGCATGCATTTAGATTTACTTGCATTTAAGAGCAGTTGGAGGCCACGGAAGGAGAGTTGTATGGCATTGAAGCTCGTCTGGAGGTTAGTTAACACAGTGTCCAAAGAAGGGCCAGAGGTATACAAAATGGTGTCGTCTGCGTAGATGTGAATCAAAGAATCACCAGCAGCAAAAGCGACATCATTGATGTATACAGAGAAGAGAGTAAATTTAAATTGTTGCATTTAGATATTTTTTCAGTATAGATGAAATGCCTACATTAGTATGAAATACTGGCTTTTAAAGCATACTCAATTTTAGAAATGTCACATGCTATGAAACTTTCTATTTTCGCATACCCAATCAGTCTACTACTTAGAATGCAAGTTTTCGGACACGACCATTAAATCTAAAAGTAAACTAATTTACTATCCTAAATGTAAAATACACTATGTGTCATATTTGTGTCATAATATTTCCTTCTTACCTGAGTGTGTGTTCTGTTCTCCTGAGACTCAGGTTGTATGGAGGAGATTGAGTGGGATTTCCATCATATGCCTGTCTATACACATCTATCCACATTACTTTTACTTTATGATAGTAATTGCCCCACCTACAGCGATTGGACTCTTGAAAAATCAGAGCATGAAGATATCTGGGTCGCTAAATTTGTACCACTGCTTGGCTGAATACTTGATTCTGATTTGCTGATGGGTATATGAGTTTGACCTAAAATTAATGCAGTTAATGTAGTTCCAGCAGATAATCCCTTATTACAATTCTATATATCACACAAAGTTACAGATAACTTTGTTAGACACAAACTGAAATTGAATACATTGTAACCGAAGGTGAAAGTAAGCAGGTGAATTTAGCTAGCTAGTTAACAGTAATTTACATTTAACAAGCATGTTTTTGTTGTTGCCACATTTGTATATGAATTTCTGTACTGTAATTCGCCACTAGGCATTGAATTATATAATGGGGTTGCCATTAAAGGTAGACTCAGAGAAATTACGTTTTCACGAGCGCACCAAAGATATTGAAATTATTGAGATGCAACACTTTGCTCTCACAGTCACACACAGTATCTGCACATGTGCATGGGTTCTCTTCACGCTGTTTGGTAGTCACGGGATCAAAACAGCAGAGAAGTTGAGCCTTGCGCTTTACCGGTCTTAGTTGTTGCAGAAATTGAGCCACTATGCTGTTTACTTTCTGCATCTACGTCATATCGCCAAGTCTACCTTTACCATGTCAAGAATGATTTGATATTGTCGACCAAGTAACCCCAGGGGTAAGCGAAATGCCGTCGGGGGTACGTAAAATAAAAATGTGATTCACATAAAAAATAAAACAAACGTTACATTTCCTTCACATTTTCAAACAGTCCATTTTTATATTTTCCAACGGGGCAATAGATTTGGGTGAGGTTTTTTTCTTGCCTGGGTAGCCTCGTTTCACTGCCAAAAATACAACTTAACCATCTAGTGTTCAGCAAAATAACAACACAATGTCAAATACAGGTAGCCTAGTCAAATAATTAACATCCAATCACATTAACCGTTACTCTCTCGCGGGAATTCCACAAAGGTCTGTATGTAGCCAAACGTAGCTGCTGCTCATTCCGTTTGCTCGAACTGCTACTACCAGCAGTCCTACACCTGCACCTGTCGAAGACACAAGTTGTTCTGCTTCCACAAGCAAATAAAATGCTAGCATCAGTCATTCTACATTTGTTGTTAGCCCAGCTAGCATGGACACTGACAGTTGTGAATCTGATGCAGCCGAAGAGCTACTGCCCCTTTACCCAGGAAAGCACCGAACGAATAACAGACAGGGACGTTGGACCATCGAAGAGGCGCAAATATGAACTACATTGATTTGGGGTTCACTTATATTGGGAGTAGTGCCTTTCCTCAGCCACAGTGCAGAAGTACTATCTCACAAAAATAAGCCACAGGAGTTTTTTGAGCAAGAATTAAGATGACTTTCGAGTAGTAAGACGTATAAAAGCAACAGATACCATTAATAAGAAGGGGCTAGAAGCATTTTATATGGTGAGCTACCGAGTGGCTAGGACAGGCAAGGCCATACTAATGTGGAGGACATAATTCTTCTTGCTGCCACGGAAATGTCTGGGACAATGCTGGGGAAAAGGCCCAAAAAACTATGCAGACAATGCCTTCATCAAACAACACTGTTTCACGACGCATCAGTGTCATGGCAGGAGATGTTTTGAAACAACTACTGCTTTGCATACAAGCCAGTGAATTCAATGCGTTATAGCTGGATGAGTCAACAGATGTGGCAGTCCTGGCACAGCTCCTGGTATACACTACCGTTCAAAAGTTTGGGGTCACTTAGAAATGTCCTTGTTTTTGAAAGAAAAGCACATTTGTTGTCCATTAAAATAACATCAAATTGATCAGAAATACAGTGTAGACATTGTTAATGTTGTAAATAACTATTGTAGCTGGAAACGGCAGATTCTTTGTGGAATATCTACATGGCGTACCCAGAAGCCCATTATCAGCAACCATCACTCCTGTGTTCCAATGGCACGTTGTGTGAGCTAATCCAAGTTTATCATTTTAAAAGGCTAATTGATCATTAGAAAACCCTTTTGCAATCATGTTAGGACAGCTGAAAACTGTTTTCCTGATTAAAGAAGCAATACAACTGTCCTGTAGACTAGTTGAGTATCTGGAGCATCAGCATTTGTAGGTTCCATTACAGGCTCAACAGGAGAGGATATTTTTAAAGTACTGGACTGCTTTGTGACATCAAATGGACTTTGGTGGTCAAGGTGTGTTGGTATTTGTACTGATGGCGTAAAAGCCATGACAGGGAGACAGTGGAGTGGTAACGCGCGTGCAAGTAGTTGCTCCCGACGCCACTTGGGTACACTGCGGCATCCACCGAGAGGCTCTTGCTGCCAAGGGAATGCCTGACAGCTTGAAAGACGTTTTGGACACTACAGTGAAAATGGTTAACTTTGTTAAAGCAAGGCCCCTGAACTCTCGTGTATTTTCTGCACTATACAATGATATGGGCAGCAACCATGTAACGCTTTTACAACATACAGATATGTGCTGGTTATCAAGCGGCAAAGTATTGATACGTTTTTTTGAATTGAGAGACGAGCTTAAAGGTTTCTTTACTGAGCATAATTTTCACTTGTCTGCCTGCTTGCATGATGACGAGTTTCTCACACGACTGGCCTATCTGTGTGATTTTTTTGTCTCATCTGAATCTAGGATTATAGGGACTCTGCAACTATATTCATTGTGCGGGACAAAATTGAGACTATGATTAAGAAGTTGTAGCTCTTCTCTGTCTGCATTAATACGGACAACATACAGGTCTTTCTATCATTGTATGATTTTTTGTGTGCAAATGAACTCAAGCTTACGGACAATGTCAAATGTGATATAGCGAAGCACCTGAGTGAGTTTGGTACGCAATTACGCAGGTACTTTCCCAAAACTGATGACACAAACAACTGGATTCGTTATCCCTTTCATGCCTGCCTCCAGTCCACTTACCGATATCTGAACAAGAGAGCCTCATCGAAATTGCAACAACCGGTTCTGTGAAATGGAATTTAATCAGAAGCCACTGCCAGATTTATGGACTGGGCTGTGCTCAGAGTATCCTGCCTTGGCAAATCGCACTGTTCAGGCACTGATGCCCTTTGCAACCACGTACCTATGTGAGTGGATTCTCAGCCCTCACTAGCATGAAACCTAAATACAGGCACAGACTGTGTGGAAAATGATTTAAGACAGACTCTCTCCAATACAACCCAACATTGCAGAGTTATGTGCATCCTTTCAAGCACACCCTTTTCATTAACCTGTGGTGAGTTATTAACAATTTTCGATGAACAAATAAGGTTTTATATGTAAGATGGTTAAATAAAGAACAAACTTATTGATAATTATTATATTATTATTTGTGCCCTGTACCTATAAGAACTTTGTCACTTCCCACGAGCCAGGTTGTGACAAAAACACTCATTCTTATGTTTAATACATTTATCGTATAGTGTGTGTGTGTGTGTGTGGCAGGCTTACAATGATGGCAAAAAACAACATTTGAGAGTGCACTGACCCTGGTGCTAGAGGGGGTACGCAGCTGGAGGTTGAATGTTTGAAGGGGTACGAGACTATAAAAAGTTTGGGAACCACTGTTGTAGAATGATGCAAACAGCTTCAACCTCTAATTTCCTATTGGATGTGAATAATTGGCCAATAGCTTAGACATGTTACTATACAGTCATGGCCAAAAGTTTTGAGAATGACACAAATATACATTTTCACAAAGTTTGCTGCTTCAGTGTCTATAGATATTTTGGTCAGATGTTACTAGGGAATACTGAAGTGTAATTACAAGCATTTCATAAGTGTCAAAGGCTTTTATTGACAATTACATGAAGTTGATGCAAAGTGTTGACCCTTCTTTTTCAAGACCTCTGCAATCCGCCCTGGCATGCTGTCAATTAACTTCTGGGCCACATCCTGACTGATGGCAGCCCATTCTTGCATAATCAATGCTTGGAGTTTGTCAGAATTTGTGGGTTTTTGTTTGTCCACCCGCCTCTTGAGGATTGACCACAAGTTCTCAATGGGATTAAGGTCTGGGGAGTTTCCTGGCCATGGACCCAAAATATTGATGTTTTGTTCCCCGAGCCACTTAGTTATCACTTTTGCCTTATGGCAAGGTGCTCCATTATGCTGGAAAAGGCATTGTTCGTCACCAAACTGTTCCTGGATGGTTGGGAGAAGTTGCTCTCGGAGGATATGTTGGTACCATTCTTTATTCATGGCTGTGTTCTTAGGCAAAATTGTGAGTGAGCCCACTCCCCTGGCTGAGAAGCAACCCCACACATGAATGGTCTCAGGATGATTTACTCTTGGCATGACACAGGACTGATGGTAGCGCTCACCTTCTCTTCTCCGGACAAGCTTTTTTCCAGATGCCCCAAACAATTGGAAAGGGGATTCATCAGAGAAAATTACTTTACCCCAGTCCTCAGCAGTCCAATCCCTGTACCCTTTGCAGAATATCAGTCTGTCTCTGATGTTTTTCCTGGAGAGAAGTGGCTTCTTTGCTGCCCTTCTTGACACCAGGCCATCCTCCAAAGTCTTCGCCTCACTGTGCGTGCAGATGCACTCACACCTGCCTGCTGCCATTCCTGAGCAAGCTCTTTACTGGTGGTGCCCTGATTCCGCAACTGAATCAACTTTAGGAGACGCTCCTGGCGCTTGCTGGACTTTCTTGGGCGCCCTGAAGCCTTCTTCACAACAATTGAACCGCTCTCCTTGAAGTTCTTGATGATCCGATAAATGGTTGATTTAGGTGCAATCTTACTGGCAGCAATATCCTTGCCTGTGAAGCCCTTTTTGTGCAAAGCAATGATGACGGCATGTGTTTCCTTGCAGGTAACCATGGTTGACAGAGGAAGAACAATGATTCCAAGCACCACCCTCCTTTTGAAGCTTCCAGTCTGTTATTCGAACTCAATCAGCATGACAGAGTGATGTGGGTTGGCTCCCCCCCCCCCCCCTTGGTTTGTGCTGTGGTGGAGATCTTTGTGGGCTATACTCGGCCTTGTCTCAGGAATGTAAGTTGGTGGTTGAAGATATCCCTCTAGTGGTGCGGGGGCTGTGCTTTGGCAAAGTGGGTGGGGTTATATCCTTCCTGTTTGGCCCTGTCCGGGGGTATCATCGCATGGGGCCACAGTGTCTCCTGACCCCTCCTGTCTCAGCCTCCAGTATTTATGCTGCAGTAGTTTATGTGTCGGGGGGCTAGGGTCAGTTGGTTATATCTGGAGTACTTCTCCTGTCTTATCCAGTGTCCTGTGTGAATTTAAGTTTGCTCTCTCTAATTCTCTCCTTCTCTCTTTCTTTCTCTCTCTCGGAGAACCTGAGCCCTAGGACCATACGTCAGGACTACCGGGCATGATGACTCCTTGCTGTCCCCAGTCCACCTGGCCTTGCTGCTGTTCCAGTTTCAACTGTTCTGCCTGCGGTTATGGAACCCCTACCTGTCCCAGACCTGCTGCTTTCAACTCTTAATGATCGGCTTTGAAAAGCCAACTGACATTTATTCCTGATTATTATTTGACCATGCTTGTCATTTATGAACATTTTGAAAATCTTGCCTCTCTCTAATTCTCTCCTTCTCTCTTTCTTTCTCTCTCTCGAAGGACCTGAGCCCTAGGACCATACGTCAGGACTACCGGGCATGATGACTCCTTGCTGTCCCCAGTCCACCTGGCCTTGCTGCTCTTCCAGTTTCAACTGTTCTGCCTGCGGTTATGGAACCCCTACCTGTCCCAGACCTGCTGTTTTCAACTCTAAATGATCGGCTATGAAAAGCCAAATGACATTTATTCATGATTATTATTTGACCATGCTTGTCACTTATGAACATTTTGAACATCTTGCCCATGTTCTGTTATAATCTCCACCCGGCACAGCCAGAAGAGGACTGGCCACCCCTCATAGCCTGGTTCCTCTCTAGGTTTCTTGCTAGGTTTTGGCCTTTCTAGGGAGTTTTTCCTAGCCACCGTGCTTCTACACCTGCATTGCTTGCTGTTTGGGGTTTTAGGCTGGGTTTCTGTACAGCACTTCGAGATATTAGCTGATGTACGAAGGGCTATTTAAAATAAACTTGATTTGATTTGATGTCCAGCCTTGTCCTCGTCAACACTCACACCCGTGTTAACGAGAGAATCACTGACATGATGTCAGCTGGTCCTTTTGTGGCAGGGCTGAAATACAGCGGAAATATTTTTGGGGGATTCAGTTCATTTGCATGGCAAAGAGGGACTTTGCAATTAATTGCAATTCATCTGACCACTCTTCATAACATTCTGGGGTATATGCAAATTGCCATCATACAAACTGAGGCAGCAGACTTTGAAAATTAATATTTGTGTCATTCTCAAAATGTTTGGCCAGGACTGTACATTAAAACATACTTTCTGTGTTGCAGAGACAATGCCTAACAATGTATGGCTACACACTGCACTCTCCGCAGACAAATAACAGCCTTTTGTTCAGTTTGATCTAATTCTTACACACAGTCCACAGCACATCCCTGCAACATATGCTCCAGCATTCATTTACAAACTTGCCACATTCCAGCTGGACAGCCAAACTTATGGAATGGAGAGCATATGGGTTCTATATCGTGGTCTCACAACAATTATGACATGAGGTGTCACATTTACCAAGAAACACATTACTCACCTAAATTGATGTTGTGATAACAGCATTGACGGATTATGTTTGACAGTTGATTTGACAGACGCTCTGTTGCTAGCTACCACACTCGCTTGTGTGCTTCTTTTCACCGGTTCTCTTTCCAGGCCACACAGATGGAAATCTAGGCTATCTATCAAGTCCTTGACTCGAGAGTCACAATGCCTATTGGCATACTGGAAGAAAAGATACAACAGTATATCCCCTGGCTGGTGTAGTCTTGAGCTGACTAATCTACAGTTCAGGGGCCTTATGTATCAAGCTTAGCAGAGTAGGATTGCTGATTTAGGGTCTGTTTTTTACCTTTAAGATCACATGAATAACATTACATGGACAGGGGGGACTTGATCCAAGTTAAGCATTCCTACAGTAATATAAAACATGGTGTTTAATCCTTTTATATAACAGCTAGCTGTGGCAAAACAGAAAAAAAATTGGAGCTAGTCTCCCAAACCAATATGATGCAGCCTACATGAGATGACCCACATACATTTGAATGAAAAGATTAAAGGAATAGGTGACACAGGATGCACCCTAAATATGATTTGGAGATCTTGTATATTGGCTGCCTCGGGGCTCAGGTTGATGTAATAGTCCACCTGTAATCCCTTGATAGAGACTTAAATCTGATTGTATGTCAGCCTCAGTTGTAGATAGCATGCACAATGGAGAAAGGTCACACACTGTCATGGCCGTCAAAGGAAGTGGACCAAAGCGCAGCGTGGTGAGCGTACATCATCCTTTTATTTAGAAAAATGACGCCAACAAAACAACAAACGAAAAAAACAACCGTGAAGCTTACAGGGCTAAGTGCCACTAACAAAAGTCAACTACACACAACGAAAGGAGGGAAAAAGGGCTACCTAAGTATGGTTCCCAATCAGAGACAACGATAGACAGCTGTCCCTGATTGAGAACCATACCCGGCCAAAACATAGAAACACAAAATCATAGAAAACAAAACATAGAATGCCCACCTCAAATCACACCCTGACCAAACTAAATAGAGACATAAAAAGGCTCTCTAAGGTCAGGGCGTGACACACACACAAGCCATTGCTACTGTTGAGGGGGACAAACAGCTTAAAGAATTTCCCTCCCTCGATAATTTCCAAGCGACTCTCCATTCGCACAAACTTCCCTATCCATCACAGGAGGTTAGCCTACATGGTTTAATTATTAGAAGGTATGCACACATATATTTGAAACTCTTTATCACCGTCCAGCACAACCAACCCCCTGTTAATTTTTTTCACTATTCACCTGCCATAAATTGATTTTCTGGTGGGTAAGTAGCACTTATGTAAATGCCACGGCCACATTCAATCTACATGGGCAGTTTTGTAAGAAGGAAACAGAAATGTAAAATAGTCCTCTTCATTTAGATGCACATAATTACAGAAATACGGGGACTGGTATAACCTTGTCCCCAAGCTCATTTGCTACCGCATGTACAGTAGATTCAACAGAGAAGGTTTGACAGAGAGAAGAGCCAGCTTGGGAACGAGATTAGGACTAGTACAATCATCGGTCTATAATATGGGGATATATAGAACAAAATTCCATTGATTTCAATACATACATACATGAAAACACTAGGAACGCGTATGCTATTTGTTGACATTCTATACCATTTCTGTTCTCACGCTATGCGCCTATGTGAGCGTATGTTCTTAAATTAATAATAAACCTAGATGTATTGATTAAACATACATTTTGGCCTCCGCAATAATGTATATCATACCTGTAATATACACACCTTAAAAACAATGCAGTTGAAATTGAGTTTCTTCTGCAGACCATACCTTACATTCTGGACAGATTTCTAAATGCGGATATGGGGGCCATTTCTTAACTACCTCATCAGCAAGGTAAATGCATCTTACCACCTCTGAACAGAAACCACCTTTCGGTAACAGCTCCAGACTAAACAGTTTCTCTACAGTATCTCTGTATATTTTATCTTGGTTGATTGTTCATATTCACATACACCCCTGTGCATTTAAATGAGCAAGACTGAACCGACCACTTATTTACAGTCTATGTGCATATTGTGAACAACCTCAGTCAATATTTCGGGCATTACCTTGCGACTGTGATTACGTTAACCTTTCACTTGCATGGAGGAGACTAAGGCAGCACCCCTTGTTAATTATTCATAAATGTGTTAAGTTCATTTTTGACATAAAGCTGAATGTTAATGAATGCAGGAGGTGTGAGTCATACATGGGCAGGAAAACAGACAGCTTTCCTCCCAGACTAACATAGGAGATAACTCTCCATCAACTCATGATGGCAGCAAAACAAATGATCTTGGATCGAGACACTGGTTCTGTTCCAATGGCCACACTAGCAGACCACTTAGAATGAAGCAATGTAGTGTGCAAGCGGTATGGATATTGGGTTGTAGTAACTGTATTGTCAAATGTGCTTAAAAAATAAAATGGAGGTCACATATAATGAGCAACACTTAGGATCTGCTTCCTGGACACAGATCAAACCTACACCTGGACTGAAAAGCATGGTCAATGGAAATACATTTTTTGTCCAGGACTAGCTGGGAAACTGGCCCCATAGTGTTATTTTCTGTTCGCACATTACCTTAACTTAATTCATTTAAACAAAGCATTTGTCACGACTCCAACCGAGGCAGGCTCTCCTTCCCGTTCGGGTGGCGCTCGGCGGTCGTAGTCACCGGCCTACTAGCTGCCACTGACTCTTTTTCCTCCCCCTCCTTAATTGTTTATTTGTATCACCTGTGTTCAGTTAGTTGTTAATTAGTGTGGCTTTATTAGTCAGCCAGCCCGTAGGCTTCTTTGTGCGGGATTGTTATATTGTAGCTTTTGGGATTTCGGGAGTGGATATTGTTATTGTGGACTGGGTTTGTTTCTCGTGTCGTTGGACCGTTGTGTATGACACCCAGTACGTCCGTGTTGGACATTTTGTTTGCCAGTTGGGCATTAAAGACTCAACATATTGAAGCTCTGCTGTTCCTGCGTCTGACTTCGCACCCCCCGACACCCAGGGCGTTACAGCATTGTTGCCCTGTGACAACATAACATATTGGTCTCAAAGGGACATGACATGAAAATCATTCATAATTATAAAAATTATTATTCCTGTATTACTATCAGTGTTTTTAAAAGTCATTACTTATCCTGTTATATTAACTGCTTATCCCTCAACGATGATGAATTAAACATAACATTGCTGTTGTCAGTGCCATGACAGGGTATGTATGTTTTGTGCAGTACATGCCGGTTTCTGCAAGAGATCACTGATAGTATGCACATTGTTTGTTTGATTGTATGGCCATCACTTTCATATTCATGTGTGTTTATTCCATCTTCGACTTATCCTACAGTTTATCCTAGATAAACTATTATGAATTAAATATATGAGATTGCTTCCCTTGAGTGACAGCAGTGTATTCATGACGTCTAGATCACATATAGCGCTTTCCAAAATATACCCTATCCTCTACTACCAATATACTGTAGCATCATCCAAATGGGCACATTAAATATCCATCGCGTCAATGTTACTGTATCGAATGATTCATAGCATGAAGACCTTGTCTTTGGTTACACTGGGACAGATACATCAGGCAGATCTAATTGGAAAGACTTAAGGTCAGCCTACCCCGAGGCCAACAGATATATAGCCGTCCTCGTGCCTTAAATGACAGCTGGCTAAATGACCCATTCTCTAGATACAGTATCTCGTATACAGTAGGAGACCAGGAACAGACAGGCACACAGGTTCCCATTTAACCTCTGTACTTTGACTGGTCCACCCTAGGCTCCCTAGGTACAATAAATGGAGAGAGTGAGTGCCTACCTACATGTACTGATCCATTTAACCAGAGACATTAGATGAAACCTGTCAGATTTGTGGGGGTGAGGCAACAGTAGACTAGAACTGAATTTGATCTAAGTTGAAAGGGTTCTGAGCAGTTCAATACCCCACATCTTTCCCCCTTCAATTTACCAAACTGGAGGAAAAACAACTTTGTATTAGGTCAGTGCAGGACTTTACCTGTCTAGTTCTATGGTGACCGTTAGTCAGGCACGAGAGGACACGCCCATTTAGTCGGACCAGAACAGAGGACACTTTTCTCAATGTGGAGAAGCCCAACTGTGGTATCTCACTAAATGTACTATCTTTGATTTAACTTCTCCCAACTATAATTTGTCCCAATCTTGCAGACAGAAGATTTAGGCTTCCTTATTTCTGATAAACTGAATGATAAGGAACTGCATACATCCATAAATTATAATAAATTAGAACACATACACAGTATGTAACCCAATTACACTTTTTTCTGACAGTGCTATAATGATGAGTAGAAAGGACACATGATTTTTATGTATTGTATTTTCTTTAGTACTTTACATATAAGGGGGAAATACAAGGGTTTTATTTTTCTGGAGAATACAGGAAATTGAACAGTGCTCTGTACATGAACATAGTATCGTCAGTGAGCTGGCATACGGTCACCATGTCTCCACCTGGGGGTACACTTCAAAAGTATTCATCCACATGTGAGAAAGTCTCTAGCAGCAGCTTGCAGAAGAAACACAGGATGTACACAGAAGTATGCACACCTTCACCAAAGTCACATTACAAAAATGGTTTAGCATATACATATATACATTGAGAAAGGAAACATAAAAAAATTCTCAGAAGCCATAAAATGTTTTTAATAGACATTTTGTTATGATCTCTGAAAGAATAATCAAATTGGAAAGTCAGAACTATAAAAAAAGAAAGAATGTTAAAAAGCTGCTATTAGAAACTTAATCCACCGTTGTTAAGCAGTGGTAATGATTTGGGTTGACCATAGTAATACATGAGACAAAATACCCATCTGATGATCAAAGTACAGTAGAGAATCAATACATTCATCCTGAGACACCATCGTTTAAAATGGGGGTTAAAAAAAAAAGAAAGAAAAAAAGTCTGGCTGTAACCAACAGTTCATTTCCTCAACCGGTTTCTTTGTAAAAGCGTGGGTTTGAAGCGAGGGCAAGAATTGTTGTCTTTGATTTTGAAGACCATTTACCTTTAGATGTTAATAGGGCTTGATTGAGATTTAATCACATTGTGTAATTAGGTCATTATTCAATGAAACCACTTGGAATGCACATCACAAGGTATGCTGTAAATCAAATTAACTGAATAGCAAAAAAAAATACTTAATAGCAGGTGACAAAATGTCAGCCATCTAGGTTGATGTTTTTTGTGGAAATTAATTGATTGGAATTTATTCATAACTCAAATTGAGAGGTTGGGTGACATTTGTTCTTCCATTGTGGTCATATTGCACATCATATGATTAACAAAAACACAGCAAATCCACACCCTACTTAGAGCACACAAATAAAGGTGAATTAAAAACTGATTGAACAGTTTTCCATCCTGTTTATTTTTCATTACTCTTGAAAAAAACTTGGCAGATCTTCAGATCAGTACGAAACAACATGATCTTCAAAGAATCAGTCATCATCCCACCCAGTGCTTTAAAATTCATCACACTCTAGCTAGCCAACACTTCTACATAACCAAACCTATACATGGAATCCCATTGCATTCATCATTTGCAGTCATTCTATTTTGTGCAGGTTCACTAACCAAAACTCCTAGTATTACATTTAAGATTTCATCAAACACAGACAGTCCTGAGAAACTTAAAAGGCGTCACCACCATAACAATAGCCCAATGCGTCAGCACCAGTGCGCTTGGCTTCTGTGACGGTCATGACCAGCATCTATGCTTTATTACGGACATATTTTGGACCAAACATAGTACTTCTCATTCTCTGTTTAGATTGATTGGAAATTAATATCGTGACTCGGTACAAAATCGTTGGTGTTCAATGGGGAGCATGATTACACGAGGTCACTGTGTTTAAAAATAAAAAATAAAATGGAACGATTTCTGCTGCAAAATATTTTGGTGGGATGCGAGTTTTTCCATTGTAATTCTCAGGTGTACAGTGGGACATCTTAGTAAAAACTGCAGAGGAAACACTATGCTTACAGTGATGGGCCAACACGTTCCCCCTTCTCTATCTCTGCATGACTAACTAGTTCAATGTAATGTTGCTGCTGAAGAGGAACTCAGCTGGTCATGGTATGTACATACGAGGGAGGGCTGTACTATGCAGGTCTGGCACGGCATGCATGTAATGCATGATACAACATATGTCCTTTAGTATTGTCTAGGTATAATTAGATAATTACAATACAAACATTTACAAATTTGGAAAAATGCTGATTGTGCCTCAGTATCTCCTTTCATGCAAAGAATGTCGAAGATCGTTTACTTCACAATATACGTACAAGCTTTAGTATTTCCCAATATAACTAAACCTTTGACAAGTTGTAGCGTTTTGGATAATTGCCCTCCGCACTGGCCCCTAACCCAAAGTGTGAAAACAGGGTGTCAGCATTAAAATCAGTTGTGATCAGTGAAACCCATTCTATAACCCATTCTAAGGCATTAGACTTAATCAGGAAAGTGATGAAACCAGTATTAGGGCACTGGCTTGGAATTTGTATGAAATGTAGCAAAATGTACAGTAATGATATTGAATGAAATCATAGCATGTGCTGTACCAAGAACAATGAAGGAGGTTCTGCCATTGACGAATGCTTCCCTACTCTGGCAAAATAAAATTAATTGGTTACATTGTTTTTAATGAGCGTCTTTGACAATTGGTTGTCCATCAGGTTGTTCCGTGTTGCATCCCAAAAGCTGTTTCTCTGAAAATGTAATCTGCACATCGAAGGCCTCTTTGTTGGAGAAGGTACTTGGTGTTGGGACAACCCGACAAACACAGAGCCAAGACCCAACCCATCCTACTAAAAACACTCCTGTCCGTATCACGCTCGCTAACTAACCTCCAGTAGGAGTGACGGAGCACTTAAAATCCATCCTGCGGAACCGTGCTCACGACTGAAGCTTATAAGTCCATTTGAGAGTGTACTCCTCTACCTCTGTAGAAGGGACATCCATACATAGCCATTTCTCTAGCGTTTAAAATTCTTGTCTACGCTTTGGCTTTCCAATTTTTTTACGACTTCCAAAAAGTGTGTACGGGAAACGGCACTGTGCAAAGGAAAAGAAAACGAACAAAAACAGAAGTGTAGTTGGCCTTGCTTTTTGTTTGTGAAAAGTTCTCTCTCACTAAAGTGAAAAAAGAGAAAAATAGAAAGGAAAGTATTTTTTGAAAGCTGTAAGGAGGGTGCTTCTTAACAGCCGCCCCTTCAGGCTATTTCCTTTATCCTGCGCATGTAATCATGAAGTTCCTCTGGGTCCTGGAAACCCATGTCCTGGCAGACCCACTGAATGTCCTCTTCATCTGCAATGGGGATGGAGTTGTAGGGCATGTCTTCTGTGGGGAGCGTGGTGAAGGTGGTGAACTTGACGCGCTTGCGCTTGGAGGTTGGCGAGCTGGCCTCCTCGCCATGCTCCTTGGTGGAGCCCCCAGAGCTGCCGTCGCCCCTCCCGTGGACCTGGCTCTGAACGCTTGTCTGGGAGCTGCCGCTGCTGTGGTGGTCACCATGGCAACAAGTCTGTACCCCTTCCAGGGGGTTAATGGGGCTCTCCACTGTCTGGGGTGAAAGCTCACTCTGGGCCCTCAAGGGCTGTCCGTTCCCTAAAAAAACCCAGTGGTGGGAATGGTCCATGTTGGCCTGGCCCTCAGGGGGGATTCTCTTGTGGCGGTACTTGAGGACAAACACAATGCAGTTGATGAGGAAGACCAGGATGGCAAGGCAGAAGACGCCCAGGAGGGCGTACATGCCGATCTCCAGGTCGGTCATGCTGCGGGGCGCATGGATGAAATCATCATCTTCCTCTTCTTCCTCTCCCTCGGTGGGCCTCTCCTGGTTGCTGATGGTCGGGAAGTTGGTGTAGTCGATGGGAACGCTCGCCGGCTGCTCGTTGGACGGCTCGAAGCCTCTGTCGCCGAGGTTGGAGTCCTCCACCGGCCGCCTGGTGACACGGGCTGGCTCGATTTCGATCTCGCTTTCCATTTCTTCCTCGGAGTCTTCCTCCGGGCCGAAGCGGACTTTCACGTACACAGGGGCCGAAGCGATGACGCTCTTGCGCTTGGTCTTCTGACAGGCCTCGCAGATGGTCATCTCCATACGCACCATCTCCCCGGAGCCCTCGCCCTCCGCCACAACCACCGGCCAGCGGTGCTGAGGCTCCTGGGATATGGACACCACCTTGTCGTCCAGTGTGGAAGCGTTGAGGTTGTAGTCCTTGGGGTCGAAGAAGGTCAGAGGCGATGCGGTGCTGTCGCTGTAGTAAAGCCAGATGGACAAGCTGGCCTCCTGTGATAACAACAACAGGAAAAGGGTGTTTTTAGTATTTTTGTTAGGTAAATGCAGCTTTCAAATGCCATTTTTGCTATTTCACAGATTAATTATTCATATAGTAACCCCATGGACAAACTTTCCTGGAAGGCTAGAGAGAGACACCTTTTTAATGTTTTGAAGAAACAAACAGATTTACCAAATAACAATATACTGCAAATCAAACTACATGATTCGTGTTTAGAAATTACAAACATTGGTTGATATAGTTGTTTCTTCGAAAACTGATAATTTCGATGGTTCAAACAGACGCTCTTTCACTCCTCTACGTATGATGTATGATGTGAATATATGTGAGTCCAATTCCTGCCTTTGAAGACTCTGACTCGCTCGATCCCTAAATCTTCTAAGCCTCTCTAAACATCGGCACCCCCTGCCTCGGCACAGACCGAGACACACACAGGCGGTCTGTCTCAGTAGTGTACGCCAGCGAACACAAAGCTCGCTCTAAGAAAGGAGGGGTGAGTGGGTGTTTTGCAACTGTTGTCCTGCAGACAAACAACAGACAGAGCTGCACAACTGCACAGCACTTTACCTGACAGCTTGAGTCTGGCTTCATGAGAGTAATGGCAATGTTCGGTGGCCATGTCTCCAAGTAACGAGGTGGTTTTTGACAGAAGCATTCCTTTGGCTCCTACTAAAACAATACCTCTCAGCTCAGCCTAGCGTACCTGCTCTGTAGGGCTGACAAAAGAAAAGAGCTTTTCTGACAGAGCACTTTTAGTCCCCAACCGAGATGTCTTTTCATATTCTAACGGGAGAGGCATTTATCCAAATTCTGTCTGGATTGGAACGCTCTGTTTGAGAGTGTAGACATATTTTTCTTTGATTCAGGCGGAGGATACTGAACTTCAAGGTTGCTATGACATTCCTGTTCGAACACGGGCCTCTGTCATCTCCACTTGTCAAGATGAATGGGGCCTTTGAAACATGATTTAAATGATGATGATTTAAATAATACATTGAGTATGACACCCTGTCCTGATGAAGCCACTAGTAGTACACCAACATGTTAAAAAGGTTAGACACAAAGCAAACAAAGTACTCAGTATACTGGAGGGTGACTGGAATGTTCTAATTATAATTCCTCAATAGGATAATGAATCAATCACTGTTACCTATTTATTAAGTTCTCTTTGGAGCGCTCATGATTAACTGTGGTTAACAGTATTTCCCCAGAAGGGAAATTAGACCATACAATTAAATAGGATCTCTGTGACTTAGACAGCCAAAGCATTGCTGACTCATAGAAGGGAGGATTTGTGCATCCTCTCTGTTCTTAGATGCTAAATGACAATAGCTGCCCTGGCAAACGAGATCACAGTTCACACTCGGGATGGTTGAAATAAACAAATGTAATTCAAATGCACATATAACCTAATAAAAATGGGGCGGATTCCGGGCTAATAGAAAGAGACCGTGGCTTATTCACTTCTCTCAGTTGTAGTTTATGGCTCTCATTCATTCATGGAGTAAGACAGGGGACGTTTAGCAGACGCAGCGGGTGAGGTTTCTCCTGTGAAACAGAATCAAATGGTGTGAAATAACCTGAGCACCCCTCGGAGAGGTCCATTGGCGGAGGGATTGGCTGCCTTTTATGGCCCAGCCTCAGAGAGCACTTTAGGACAATACATTATGCTAATTAAATGTAAGGTGGCCAAGCAGCGGAAGGTGAGATTAAATTGGAATTAAATGCCGGGCCCTGACGGTTTAGTTTTGTTTGGCCACCGCCAGCGCAGAGAGAGAGTTGGTGGAGAAACAATAGCTGTCGTCCCCAATTTCCAAGGCATTGAAACCTGGCTATGTTCTCTCATTGTGGGGAAATATGAATGACCTAAGTGTGAAACAACACAGTGCGATCTGGCTTCTCAGGAAAAGGTGAAGGACTGTGCCCAATTCTTTGGGAGGATTTAGAGAAACTGAAGTCCCCAGTTGCAAGACTCAAACATGCCGGAAATAAGGCCGATTCCTCTGACTTTTATTAAACAAGATGTATTTTTGCTGGTGTGATGAGACGTTCCCTGGGAGTTTTTTGTAACGAATAGATTTCTTTTCAGGCTTGTGTGTTGGAGGGCTGTTTGGCTGCAGCACAGCAATAAGGCAAATAGGCGAATGAGCACTGCGAGCGTCAACAGTCCATTTTCTGGATGTGTGTGATGTCATGAAAATTCATGAGCTGCTTCCCACAGATGTTCAATTCTAGGTTCATATTAGCGGGTTGGATGCAGTGTTACCAATGTTTCCCTATGGAAATCAACACCTATGGTGTAATGCCTGTAAGAAATACTGTTTTTCCAACTATAGTATCTATAAAAAAATGACACCCATGCATTAAAACCTCTACGGGATTGGTGTCCCCCTGTGGGACGGTTGAGCTAACGTGCGCTAATGTGATTAGCATGACGTTGTAAGTAACAAGAACATTTCCCAGGACATAGACAAGTCTTATGGGCAGAAAACTTAAATTCTTGTTCATCTAACTGCACTGTCCAATTTACAGTAGCTATTGTTTGAGGAGAGTGCACAGCTATATACTTGAAAATGTATCAATTGACCAATTAGGCACATCTGGGAAGAATTGATACAAAGCAATGGTTCATTGGATCAGTCTAAAACTTTGCATATACACTGCTGCCATCTAGTGGCCAAAATCTAAATTGCGCCTAGACTCCTAAGTGATATAATGGCCTTTCTCTTGCATTTCAAAGATGATGGGAAAAACATGTAATAATAGAAAACACATGTTTTTTCTTTGTATTATCTTTTACCAGATCTAATGTGTTATATCCTCCTGCATTAATTTCACATTTCCACAAACTTCAAAATGTTTCCTTTCAAATGGTATCAAGAATATGCATATCCTTCCATCAGGTCCTGAGCTACAAGCAGTTAGATTTGGGTATGTCATTTTAGGCGAAAATTGAAAAAAAAAAGGGTCCGATCCTTAAGAGGTTTGCACCTAAACAACATAGAGGTTGTTAAGATGTCAGTCTCTGTAAGCAATTGCTTTTGTCTTAAGCTTTCACAGATCTGTATGTAAAGGCTTGCATAATTGTTCCTTTGTTTTTAAATAGGCAAATGACGTTATGCACTGTACTCAGTACCGTATGCTTAGTTTAATAACCTGAACTTAACATTCGTTGTTTTCCTGGAACTTCTCTATACAACTGACTTCATTAGGAGGTAAAAAAAACAGAAATATCATATTTACTTAAGTATTCAGAACCTTTAAATCAGTACTTTGTTGAAGCAACTTTGGCAGCGATTACCTGCCTTGAGCATGCTACAAGCTTGGCACACCAGTATTTGGGGAGTTTCTCCCATTCTTCTCTGTAGATCCTTTCAAGCTCTGTCAGGTTGGATGGGGAGCATTGCTGCACAGCTATTTCAGGTCTCTCCAGAGATGTTCAGGTTCAAGTCTGAGCTCTGGCTGAGCCACTCAAGGACATTCAAAGACTTGTCCCGAAGTCACTCCTGCATTGTCTTGTCTGTGCCCCACACTGAGTTCCTGAACACCCTGGAGCAGGTTTTCATTAAGGATCTCTCTGTACTTTTCTCCGTTCATCTTTCCCTCAATCCTGACTAGTCTCCCAGTCCCTGCCGCTGCAAAACATCCCCACAGCATGATGCTGCCACCACCATGCTTCACCATAGGGATGGTGCCAAGTTTCCTCCAGACGTGACGCTTGGCATTCAGGCCAAATAGTTCAATCTTGGTTTCATCAGACCAGAGCATCTTGTTTCTCATGGTCTGAGAGTGCTTTAGGTGCCTTTTGGCAAACTCCAACTGGGCTGCCATGTGCCTTTTACTGAGGAGTGGCTTCTGTCTGGCCACTCCACCATAAAAACCTGATTGGTGGAGGGCTGCAGAGATGGTTGTCCTTCTGGAAGGTTCTCCGATCTCCACAGAGGAACTCTGGAGCTCTGTCAGAGTGCCCATTGGGTTCTTGGTCACCTCCTTTATCAAGGCCATTCTCCCCCGATTGCTCAGTTTGGCTGGGCGGCCAGCTCTTGGTGGTTCCAAACTTCTACCATTTAAGAATTATGGAGGCCACTGTGTTCTTGGGGACTTTCAATGCTTAAAAATGATTTGGTACCCTTCCCCAGATCTGTGCCTCAACACAATTGTGTCTCGGAGCTCTACGGACAATTCCTTTGACCGCATGGCTTGGTTTTTACTCTGACATGCACTGTAAACTGTGGGACCTTAAATAGACAGGTGTGTGCCTTTCCAAATCATGTCCAATCAATTGAATTTAACATAGGTGGACACCAACAAGTTATAGTAACATCTGAAGGATGATCAATGGAAACAGTATGCACTCAAGCTCAATTTCCAGTCTCATAGCAATGGGCCTGAATAGGTGTAAATAAAGCATCTGTTTTTTAATTTTAACATTTCAAAATAACAGTTTTTGCTTTGTCATTATGGTGTATTGTGTGTAGATTGATGAGGATATTTTTTATTTCATCCATTTTAGAATAAGGCTGTAATGTAACAAAATGTGAAAAAAGGGAAGGGGCCTGAATCGTTTCTGAATGCACTGTATGATTTTTGTTCATTAATGAATATTCATGAAGACATGCTGTAGCACCACTTCAAATAATTGTGGTGCTCCAGCTGCAATGCCTTGAGAATAGAAATGAATAGAATGTCCTCTTCACACCATTTAGATAAAACATGTATTAAATGGCTTTCAATGAGAAGAAGTATTATAGAGATAGAGAACACGACAGTGTTATGTTCGCTGGAGTGACCTTCCTCCAAAGGTGTGAGAAGGCATGTCCTGGCACATTCAGACACTGTAACCATGGCAATGCCTTCTGTACTATGAGGCGGCTGGTTTGACAATGTTTTATTATTTACCTGAAAATGTATTTTGTCATTGAGTATCTTTGAAGGCCATCATGAATCAGGTCTGTACATTTAAGAAGAGCTTTATGTTCTATGAGTTATACAGTTGCTGTGGTGTTCTATTAACAAGATCAAAAGACACCAAGCTCAATAGGTACCTTGGTGAAAATGAACTCATCTATACTCACCTGAGTACCAAACAATATGATGACAGGTTGCTTACGTCTATAAACATTCACTGAGTATACTAAACATTAGGAACACCTTCCTAATATTGGGAACAGCCTCAATTAGTCGTGGCATGGACTCTACAAGGTGTCGAAAGCGTTCCACAGGAATGCTGGCCCATGTTGACTCCAATGCTTCCCACAGTTGTGTCAAGTTGTCTGAATGTCCTTTGGGTGGTGGACCATTCTTGATACATACGGGAAACTGTTGAGCGTGAAAAACCCAGCATCATTGCAGTTCTTGACACAAACCGGTTCTCCTGGCACACTACCAAACCCTATTCAAAGGCTCTTACATTTTTTTACTTGCCCATTCAACCTCTGAATGGCATACATACCCAATACATGTCTCAATTGTCTCAAGGCTTACAAATCCTTCTTTAACCTGTCTCTTCCCCTTCATCTATACTGATTGAAGTATATTTAACAAGTGACATCAATAAGAGATCATAGCTTTGATATGGTTTCACCTGGTCAGTCTATGTCATGGAAAGAGCAGGGGTTCTTAATGTTTTATATACTCAAAGCTGACATCCACACAAACTCAATGCCCTCTACATGTATCATCATATATATTAGTATACAGTACCTGCTTTGGTGCAGCAAGTGTCTGCAGGCCAGTTGCCTTGGCGACCATAGTGTGACTGTTGCCAGGGCTGGGCTGTAGTGACAAAGAAAGTCCAGAGATGGCGTGGACGCGAAGTTCCAAGATGGAGACTTTCTCATCGGTGACGGAAAACGACGTCTCTCCCAACATGGCCTCCACGGCGAGTGGAGACTCCACCTGCAAACGACAAGAGACCGTTTGACTGTTACACCAAGCATTTTGTGTCATGACAGGGATACAGACAAGTGGGATATGAGTCTGTCTTTCTGTCCGTCTCCTGTGTAAGTGTGTGATAAATGAGACACTCAAGCCAAAATGAAGGCACCAGACACTGGATGCTGACCGGGGGCTGCCTCTTACAGCCTCCCTGTGCCCTACACTTGACCTCTTGACCTCTCTCCAGTGGGTGGTTGGCAAAAATGTGAGTCCATCGGATGGCTGCAGGGCACAAAATACAAAATAAAACCCCCACCCATCTGGAGCTAATCATGGGGCCTTGACAGGTCTGCCTCCATCATGGGGCCAAACACGGCATTTACAGCTCATTATTTCACCTTTCTGTTGTTGCCTCCGATTGCCTCGCAAAGGTCATGTGGGAAAAGTCAACCACAGAAGCACTCGCCTTCCTTTGTGAAAAGTCAACCACAGAAGCACTCGCCTTCCTTTGGGAAAAGTCAACCACAGAAGCACTCGCCTTCCTTTGGGAAAAGTCAACCACAGAAGCACTCGCCTTCCTTTGTGAGTCATAAAGGACTTAACTTTTCTATTTTATTTTTACATCAGCACTCAGATGTATAAGGCTGCCTGTGTAAAATACAGGAAGCCCTGTAAGATGGTTTAGATGATATGACAGGTTCTCCCCCATCAAAGACCTATGTTTTGTCATTTTTTTAATGTTTTGTTTTTAGCTCTATTTTTTGGAGGATTAATACATTTTCCAGTCATTATTAATTGTATGTGTACTGCTCTGGTGACAACATCGGCTAGAGATGACTAGAGATGACCGCCGACTGGCTTTTCTCATTATCCAAATAGCTTGTTCACCTTCAGGCATAGTGCATCATTATCTTTCCAAATATTTTCCCTCTTGCTCATCCGAGCCTGGTTGGTTGTTCCACTTCTGTAGCAATTGGAGCTCATGCCAAATCTACAGTGAAGAGGGGCATTGAGAGCCTCTGCCTTTGTTAATTTGGCCTCCAACGGTCATAATAACATTTAATAGTGCTCAAAATCTTACCATCCTAAACAGCACACTAATTTGGCAATCTGTTATCAGTACAGCCTTCTCCCTGTTCAAAACACCCATTAAAAAGTAGTAAGAGCCCGTTAACACAGAGACAGAGTTGCCATCCTGATCTGTTGAGTATAGTGTGCTGAAGAGGCTGGACTGTCTGGTAAGGTGACGTGTACATAGAATGCTTTTAAACCGCTTTTTATGATGGCTCAATGTGGCTTGACGTCACCGGCCGCGTATGTCACCAGAGAGGACAAAGCTGTCGTCTTCTGATCCCAAGGTCTGCCGTCGGGGACTCCCAGATGCATATTTTCGGGATCAGATGTGCTGGAGAGGAGAGTTCCAGTTCATTGGTAGTCCGTCTCTCCTTTTTCTCCCCTACGCTCATAAAATGTAACCGCGGGGGATGAAAGTACATGAATACATGACTTCTAAAGTTTCACAAACGGTGGGGAATTCAGTTGAATGATGAAGTACTCTAAGCAGGACAGTTCTCCACCCTGGGTTTTGTCTCTTTTTTTTCCAACTCATTTGAGTAGCCACCGCGGGCGGTAGCAGTAAATTATCAGGGTGAATAACTAAGCTTTGTTTTTTTGTTTGGTCAAAATGAATGTGGATAATTGATTCACAATGAAATAAATGACTGTGTAATTACAAACAGAAATAACAGAAATTGGTAGAAATAACCCAAAGCATACAAATGGACCACTTCGATGGGTAGGCTAGTACTAATAGTCTTTTAGTAAAACATTAATTAAAAAATTAAAAGAAGTACCTTTCAGGTAAACTCTTTTAAGAGTGTGGATTGTACACATTACTTTGAATCTATGTCAAAGCTAACGCAACACAAATTTGGAGCCATACCACACATAGGTCCATGCAGTACATAGGTCATAGGTTAGGATGCACTTCGCCTGTACTAACAACCATTATCAAGCGTTCCCTCACTCCATCACACTCTGTGTGAGGGTGACAGAAATGGGTGTTATAAGTACACCTCACCAATGTCTATGGTTGTGTCGCAAATGGCCCCCTTTCCATATAACCCTTAAACTCAACTCTGGACCTTGAAGCCAGTTTCACTGTGTTTTTTAATTGTTCCCCTCTAATCAGGGACTGTGTGAAATGAATGATCAAGTAGAACAGAAAAGCAGCAGGGTGCGGAACCTTGTAGGGTAAGAGTTTGAATACCCCTGCCCTATAAAGTAGTGCTGAGCGATGAACTGAAATGTAGTTTTTTGTATAATTATTAAACAACAAATTGACCGATATTGGTTGAATTACTTGCATTTAGTTTTTTTTGTGAGCTCTACAAGCCGTTTCTCTAGAGAGAAATCATCACGACGTTTGGTTCAGAGTTGGATATTCGTCCAGTCTGACGAAAATCCAACTCGGATCGAAATGTTGTTTTTATTGTGCGCCTGATTAAATCACCATAGTAGCAGTTGCAGACATTCCTTTTTTCATTGTAGTTAATTACCACGTTTTCTGCGCTAAACTAGGTTGAATATTTTCCTATCGAAGCATACCAAAGTTGCAAAAAATTGCTTTTTTTCTTTGACATGTTCATCTGTCCAGCACCTGAAAATTTAGATTTGCGTATTTGTAAAACATTTTTTAAATATCTACAATGACCAGAATCCACTGCACTTATTCTTCCTGGCCCCGCACACGTTAATAATTCATAAAAATCAAAATAACTTCACAGATCTTCATTGCAAAGGGTTTAAACACTGTTTCCCAACAATAACTGCCGAGTTACACCAGGAACGCACAATCCCTCCATCAGTGCTCAGACTGTCCGCAATAGGCTGAGAGGGGCAATCTCAACGCTGTGCGTTACATGGAAGACATCCTCCTCCCTCATGTGGTACCCTTCCTGCAGGCTCATCCTGACATGACCCTCCAGCATGACAATGCCACCAGCCATACTGCTCGTTCTGTGCGTGATTTCCTGCAAGACAGGAATGTCAGTGTTCTGCCATGGCCAGCGAAGAGCCCAGATCTCAATCCCAATGAGCAGGTCTGGGACCTGTTGGATTGGAGGGTGAGGGCTAGGGCCTTCAGTTAATGTCTCAGTTGTTGAATCTTGTTATGTTCATACAAATATTTACACATGTTCATTTTGCTGAAAATAAACGCAGTTGACAGTGAGCTGAGTTTATGACTCGTTGGGGAGCACAGAGATAACGTTAGATGTTATCTGGCTGTCTGGCTGCTACTGCCTGAGCAGAGATGAGACGATGATTTTAAGAAATTAAATAATAGTCATCAAATTTTTAAAAAGTAATATACAGAACTGAAATATTTTATTTAAGTAAATGTAACAGTATAACTTTAAACCGTCCCCTCGCCCCGACACGGGCGCGAACCAGGGACCCTCTGCACACATCAACAACTGACACCCACGAAGCAGCGTTACCCATCGCTCCACAAAAGCCACGGCCCTTGCAAAGCAAGGGGCAACACTACTTAAGTCTCAGAGCAAGTGACGTAACTGATTGAAATGCTACTAGCGCGCACCCGCTAACTAGCTAGCCATTTCACATCCGTTACACTCACCCCCCTTTCAACCTCCTCCTTTTTCCGCAGCAACCAGTGATCCGGGTCAACAGCATCAATGTAACAGTATAACTTTAAACCGTCCCCTCGCCCCGACACGGGCGCGAACCAGGGACCCTCTGCACACATCAACAACGGTTGCCCACGAAGCACGGTCGTTACCCATCGCTCCACAAAGGCCGAGGCTCTTGCAAAGCAAGGGGCAACACTACTTAAGTCTCAGAGCAAGTGACGTAACTGATTGAAATGCTACTAGCGCGCACCCGCTAACTAGCTAGCCATTTCACATCCGTTACATAAAGTCATGTGAATAAAAGATGGTTAATAAGTGATAAGCAGTAATGGGCAATCCCTACCATCACGGGGCTCTTATTAATTGTTTAATTCTGTGTTGTTAGAAACAATGAAATGTTTTCAATGTTATGGCAATTAAATGTTCTCAATATGCGTCTTTGGAATGTCAATTAAAAAGCTCTAAAATCATGTGAAGGTCATATTTCGTAATGCATTTAATGTAAAATAAATAAACATCTAAACTAAAAACAATACAAGCTCTGACTCTTACACCTTTTGTGGTGCCGTACTTTCATTCAAAAACAATAATAGCTCCGAAATGAAACCCCTTAAAGTCAAGATGGTGGGATTAAACTGTTGCCCATTATCAAATCTTCCAGACTACTCCCCCCTGATTAAATGATTGTTTGGAAAATGGCATTTGATTAATGAAAAAGGTCTTATAACTAATTTATCAGTGAACCCTCTAAGTGAAATAATTTAGTTTGAGAGTAGATTCATGGACCCACGGACTCCCGAGTGGCGCAGCGGTCTAAGGCACTGCAACTCAGTGCAAGAGGCGTCACTACAGTCCCTGGTTTGATTCCAGGCTGTATCACATCCGGCTGTGATTGGGAGTCCCATAGGGTGGCACACAATCTTCCCAGCGTCGTCCGGGTTTGGCCAGGATAGGCCGTCATTGTAAATAAGAATTTGATCTTAACTGGCTTGCCTAGTTAAATGAAGGTTACATTTTTATAAATAGATGATTCGCTCCACCAACGGGTTGGTAGTGAGAAATTGGGAGTCCCATAGGGCGGCGCACAATTGGCCCAGCATCGTCCGGGTTTGGCCAGGATAGGCCGTCATTGTAAATAAGAATTTGTTCTTAACTGACTTGCCTAGTTAAATAAAGGTTACATGTTTTATTTTTTTTAATTTTCTCCACGAATATGGGTTGGTAGTGAGAAATAGGCTACTCTTCATTTTCCTTATGTGCCATAAAATACGGTGTAAGCTTGAGATCTTTTAATTTCTTACAGCCTTCAATAAGTATGGTTTTCTATGCCATCAATCACTCAGTTTGAATGGTAGAGCTGCATAATGGAAGGCTAAGCGGATGCCCATATAGACTACATGCCTATGCAGATGGAGCCATCTTTAAAAGCAAGTTTGGACATATCTCATAATTTCATCATCGTAAAGAGGCTTCCTTTACAAAGACAAAATGGGTGAAAGCGATGAAGAAGAGGCGTAATTTCCTTCTTTCACCTGTCAGTTCGTCTAGGTCAATGTGAAGCACAAAATATTTTGTTGCGCACTCTGAGCACTTCTGCATATTACAGCTGCACTTTGGTCAGTATGATCCAAACTGACGCATTTTGTCTACCTCAGTGTCAATTTCCTATTTGCCTCTAGTGCCCTAGCCTATAACATTTATGAGACGGGCAAACATCTATGAGGTAAAAGAGGCAATTGAAAGAAGCCATTTCCTTTTTACAGACTTTGGTGACCTAGCCAAGTTTCTATACCTTCAGTACAGTGGAGCCCAGCTCCAGGCCCACCAGCACGGTGCGGTCCACCAGCTCGGCTATCCTGGGGTCGACCACCTTTAGCGAGTCCTGAACCAGGTCCGTCACGTCCACCTGCCAGTCGGGCCCCAGCATGGTGATGACCTGGTCGGTGCCCTCGGTGGAGGTGGTGTGGAACTGGGTCAGCACCTTGACAAGGGAACGCTGGTACTGCAAAGTGCAGCCCCGGCTCACCCGCCGGTCGTCCTCGTCGTCATCTGTGTCACTGTCTCTGGCGCTCCTGAGACAAAGACAGGGAGAGAGAGAGATAGAGAGAAAGAAACTGTGTCAATGATGTTAACAGTGTCAATACCATTAACAGTGTCAAAACCGTAACCATTGTCAATATCATTACTAGTATCAAAGTGTACAACAACAAAGTAAGGGTTATCATGTAAAAATGTATTTGCTGTACTATTTACAAAGCCGTTTCAGCAGTAGCTCAATGGCTTATCATAACCTTTAATGATGCATCTTGTAACTCAATATGTTTGTGGAATATGCTGTAGTGTAGTTAAATCCTGCATCCTGTTTCGGGAGCTTATGTTCTTAATTGCTTCTTATCATTATATCATTTAGCACTTGATTTGATGAGAGGCCCAACACTAATCCATGTGGAGGACATCTGTTACAGTGTATGTTCCAATGTGCCCTTTGTGAGGGAAAAGTTATCCAAGCCGGCACGAAACTCCTCCAAAAACTTCCAAACAAGCAAGATCTGGATGTGTGCCTTCCATTCCTAAATCAATGGATGCTTAGATGGACAGAGGGAGAACACGGTCAGTGCATCCCAACCAAGCCCAATATGTTCCTCCAGAAGATGTAATACTTGCCAAACGTTTCTCAACAGCCTGACAAGCTGCCGGCTTTCCTCTTAAATGCTAAAAAGCTCTCCTCCATTCCCAAGGCTAATTAATCTTTGCTTTGACTTATCCTTTCAGATAACTTAAGATGCAGGAGCGGCAGCGGGCTGTCAGTGACTGACAAAGCATATCCCACCCATTGATTCCCAAAGCCCATCTGAATATCAAGCAGGCCTGTCCTGTGTTCCCTAAGAGGTCTGACAATACTTTAACATGCATCATGTCCCGTGGCCGGCTAACGCTAGCCATTTAAGGCTAAAAGGCGCCGTTCGCCTGTGTTTTTCAACTTGTACAACAAATCCACAATAGCAGTGGAGAGACAAGAATGTAGACAAGAGTGTTCAGTTAAGACTAGGGTAAACCCGAGAGACAGTGTGACTCTCCTTATGGAGTTTCGTGACTCTTTGCTCAGGTCAGAGAGTTTCCCATGTTAAGGCCATACCTATGTTTTTTTTTCTTTAGAGGAGTGTCTGTTCTTATTAGGATCTTTGATACACCAGCTGGAGCTTTGCTGCACATCGGCCGGCCTACCCGATCACACCTCTGTCCTCTTTTAGAACACATTACTGGATAACACAGCCAGTGAGCAATGCAGCTGCAGCTGCAATGTAACAAACACACACATTGCGGTCCAAGAGACCTGGGCCTTGATAAAGCTTAGGGCTTAAACAGTGTTGTGTTATGAGAGATAGAGGGAGATAGAGGGAGAGATATGAGAGAGCGAGAGTGAGAGATGAGAGACAGAGTGAGAAGTGAGCCAAATGGCTTGTGTTCTGAAGGGAGACCAAATAAAAGGCGATTAAATTACAGCTAAGTTAATAGCATAGTTTGGTGGTATCTGTTCATAAAAAAAGTAAAAACATCACATCTAAGTGTTTAATGCACAGTGAGGTGTTTTTTGTCCTTGTTCTGACAACATCGCAAACATCTAGTTAAGTGCTAAATGTTTTGCCAAAATGGCGGAATAAAGCCTTCTGAAGTTCTGTTTTTTCCTATTCCCTACAACAATTTGAAGTTAATGTTGTTCATTGCGGTTGATGGTTCAAAACATTTAGAGAAACTCTTTTGAAATAGTTTTTTCAGAACTAGCCTTAATCTGTGTCTGGGAAACCGGACCTAAAAGTTTGCCATGAATTTACTGTCAATCCGGTCTGGAATTTGCTTAACGTCCTGTTCTCAGACAAACGTCTTAGTTTAGTTCAAATTATTAAGAGAGATACGTTCGATTACCTGAAATCATGGGTTGGCTTAAACTCGAATAAAATGTGTGCACAGACAGTAGTTGTGCAAACAAAGATAAGGCCTAAGAGGCATAAACATTGGTTAGGCAGATTTGCATAGAATTGCGTCACTAGGACGACATGTAACACACACACACACGACACAAGCAAAATATGGGCTGCACAATTGAAACGATACATGACAGTGCAAGGGGTAAAGACTATTACTTGTAGTTTTTCATGTTGTCTGTCTGTAATTTTTTGTAATGACTTGGTGCTGCCTATCTTGGCCAGGACGCTCTTGAAAAAGAGATTTTAAATCTCAATGAGCCCTTCCTGGTTAAATAAAGGTTAAATAAATAAATAAAATAAATAAGGGGTAAAGACTAAAAACATTAAGTTGAGGAAGACAATGACATCTAGGCTAGTGTCTCAGCTAGAGTGCAGCAAACCACACTAGAGTGCAGTAACCTCAAAATGAATTAAAAATAAATACAAGAAACATCAGCTCTAAAAGAGCAGTGCTCTCCACTCTAACACTACACACAAAGGGGAGCTGTGTTTAGTGTGTTGGTGAGTTCTACCTGCGGTCAGGAAGAATGGGTACCCTCCAGCCCTTGATGAAGCTCAGGTTGCTGTCGGACAGTTCCACTTGAAGGGGGAGTTTGGGCACCCACACGGTCAGCTCTAAGGGGGCACTGAGGTGCTCGTAGCTGAAGATGACACGGGCGTTCATGGAGCCCCGCGTCTCCTTCCCGTTCACAAACACGTAGTCACAATTCATGGACACCTGTGAAAAACAAAGGTTAAGGGTCAATATATGATAATGATCTGCCGTTGACAGGTGATACAAGTGATATAGTACAGTATGGATGCAGGAGTAGAGTCCACCACCTAGTTTATTACATTGGATTTGCTGGTGCACAGCTTTTCTCAGATTCCGCTAAAGTAAACAGGGAAAACATGTCTTCCTTTTCGTTTACAGATTATTTTAATGTGGAATGTGTACTATTATTATTAGGTCACAATAATCTTCCTTTGTGAACTTTCCAATATTTTGCCACGAGGGGCTATATTTTTGTAATTTAAAATATTTGGGAACACAGTGTAAACAACACTACTTGAGGGTTTTCTCCTATCTAATTTGAGTCTCTTCTTGAGTGGATGAACTGGCTCTTAAGTACAGTCTACTCTAAGTCTTTAAAAATCAGGCCCACGATCACCCACAACCCACCACTATTTTCAGTGTAATGATCTGTACAAAATTATGTGGAGACACAGAGCAGAATATATATACTAACACAAGCTTTCAGGCAACAGATAATTCATAGACTATGAAAGCTAAATACATCAGGTAAATACATCAGCACACAAAATTCTGTTTACTTATTTTTTATCCAGCAGTTGTCTCCAAGAAATCACCCAGCACAGTATTTCTCATAAATACCCATCCCTTTAATTCTAAATGATTTACTGTAATAGATAGCAGGGTTTGCTTTCGGGATACCATCGATGATTTATCTGGCAGTTGGAGGCAGCTGACACTGTAATCAGAGGAGCTAATCTCCTGCAAATGGAGGTCGGGTTCGCCAGTCTTCTCAGGGTTGGGGATTCATCATAAGAGGAGGGGGGGGGGGTTTAATAAAACACCCAGTCCATCCAGACAGGCCTCTCCACTCTGCAATCCATACAGGCTGGGTGGGAAGCCTTCAGATAGAGGAGAGAGATTAGTCTTTTCCCTCGTTTCCCTTGTTCTGGTAAATCAAGTTTTAAGATTATCTGTCTGTAGTCACCTTTGTGTGAATAGGGATTTTGGGATCATCATTCTCTGGCAGAGATCTGTGATGTCAGCTGGAATCAGGGTAATATATTTTTTTTCATACTGAATCATGATAATTAGGTTCTTGCTTGCCAGGCTTAGATACAGCAAAGGACATACACTATATATACAAAAGTATGTGGACACCCCTTCAAATTAGTGGATTCGTCCATTTCAGCCAAACCCGTTGCTGACAGGTATATACAACTGAGCACACAGCCATGCAATCTCCATAGACAAACATTGGCAGTAGAATGACCTTACTGAAGAGCTCATTGACTTTCAACGTGGCACCGTCATAGGATGCCAATTTTCCAACAAGTCAGTTTGTCAAATTTCTGCCCTGCTAGAGCTGCCCTGGTCAACTGTAAGTGCTTTTACTGTGAAGTGGAAATGTCTAGGAGCAACAAACGGCTCAGCTGCGAAGTAGTAGGCCACACAAGCTCACAGAACGCGGGTTGCCGAGTGCTAATGCACATAACACGTAAAAACCGTCTGTCCTCACTACCGAGTTACAGACTGCCTCTTGAAGCAACATCAGCACAATAACTGGGAGCTTCATGAAATGCGTTTCCAAGGCCGAGTAGCCGCACACAAGCCTAAGATCACCATGTGCAATGGCAAGCGTCGGCTGGAGTGGCGTAAAGCTCGCCGCCATTGGACTCTGGAGCAGTGGAAACGTGTTCTCTGGAGTGATGAATCACGATTCTGTACAGAAATACAGAAATGGTTTGTCGAGATCGATGTGGAAGAACTTGACTGGCGTGCACAGAACCCTGACCCCATCGAACACCATTGGGATGAATTGGAACGCTGACTGCGAGCCAGGCCTAATCGCCAAACATCCACAAATGCTCTTGTGGCTGAATGGAAGCAAGTCCCTGCAGCAATGTTCCAACATCAAGTGGAAAGCCTTCCCAGAAGAGTGGAGGCTGTTATAGCAGCAAAGGTGGTCCAACTCCATATTAATGCCCATGATTTTGTAATGAGATGTTCGACGAGCAGGTGTCCACATACTTTTAGTCATGTAGTGTACCTGCCCCCATATTCTCTCACACACACACACACGCACGCACGCACGCACGCACTCACGCACGCACTCACGCACGCACGCACACACACACATGCACACACACACACACACACACACACACACACCGTCATCCTCTGCACCAAAACACAGTGCCCCCTCCACACCTGTGACCTACCACTCTAGGCCTCCCCATCGCTATAATGCTAACACCAGCCTTCCTATCACTCTCACTCACCCTTGCTAACTGCGCTAGCATAAACGATCCCAGCTCCTGCAGGCAGCTAATAAACTTGGCTGGCTAATTGTGAGTCAAAAGCTGTTAACGACTACGGGTGTCAGTAGCCCAGCGGGGCCCGTGAAAGTGCTCTCATGCATGGAGCCGCGAGCTGTCGTCGCTACACAGCCCTCTAATGTGCTGTGGCATCTTCCATGGTGCCAACAGATTTCCTGGGTAGGGTCGGGGCAAAGAAAGACAGGGCGTGCACTACCCATTAGGGCGGCATCCAGGCTCAGTTTAAACCAACAGACAGAGATCCAGGATCAAAAAAGGATCACCACCCGCCTGCAGCACAGTATATCCATATCTTTACTCCTCGGCAGCTCTGATAACAAAACGGATTCCAATACTGTATTGTCGGGCTTTGTTTTTCCACGGGTCGCTTAATGTTTGTTTTGGTTTAACGTATTGTGCATGCACGTTGAGTTGCATGCATGTGGAACACAGAAGGTTGGCAGGTTCATTTGACCTGATAGTACTTATTCTACTGACTAATGCATATGGATCTAATGAGAAACAATGAGCACCATTTAGTGATGGAGATCCCATGCTGGCTCACCTCTGCTTACACGCTTAACTTCAACATGTGCCTCCAAACAGGATTTCGGCCTATCAATGCCACCTGTTTTCTTGCTGAAGGTGGAGCAGATGGAAAAATAAAACCTAACTCGGGCTGTGTTCATTAGGGCATCCAACGTCAAACATTTTAAAATGTTTTGCAACAGAAAGCGAAATCAAGCGTTAAGGTACAAGTTCGGGTTGTCCCTCCTTGTTTCAATTCATTTTACTTTCGTTTGGTGCCTAATGAACACACCCCAGTTGTATTAATGTTGCTCTGTAGTGGCCATTATGAAAAACTACTTTGATTGATGGAAGGTACAGTATGATAATCAATAGACTTCTCTTTAAAAATCCCCCTTAACTTATTAATCAACTGAAGGAATTCTTTGCGAAACACAGCGTTTCATTGCTTAATCTCTCAAAACCAGTTTGAGTTAGAGTTTATTTTTATTTTTACAGGGACAGTGCACATTAATCAACGTTTCAGTAAAAGTGACGGTTTTAGCCAGCCGGCTAATTTTCAACCGCAGTCCCTGGGCAGGTTATTCGTTTCTAGTAGGATACAATCATTTAACAAAAATTCTGGGCCTGTATGCTCTCATTGACTGGATTATGTCCTCATTGTGAGGCCATCAACAATAATACGAACGTCTTCGAGACCTCTCATATACAATAGCACAGCAGACAGCAAGGAGACAACAGTGAAGACACTAGACCACTCAGGTGTACTTATCTCACTGCCTCACAAAGCCTTTCTTATTTAAGCCTGGTCGTTAGCTGAAGGTGAATGTGTCACATTGGTGTGAGTGCAGAATGGAGGAAACAGAGGGCTTGGCAGGGCAAGGGTTGGATGACCACTGGCATGGAACAAGGCTTTCGGCCGCCGCCTTATCTGTGTCCTCAGATGGCTGCAGTGACTCACGCACACACACACAGCCCTGGGAGAAAGGATCAGCTGGGGGAGTCATGTCTCCCGCTCGCTGACAAATCCCCACAGGGTCCTCAGCCCACACCTCGTTTCGCCCAGCCTCCGTCTCTGCTGCCTGCCTTCTCCCCATACTGCCTCCCATCCCCGTGCCTTCCTCCACACCCTGCACAACACAACACAAAATAGCAGAATAAACTCTGTCTGAGCAGAGCACAGATGTGGTCTTTAATAACCAAACCATCCTACTGTGCTCACACACACACACACACACACACACACACACACACACACACACACACACACACACACACACACACACACACACACACACACACACACACACACACACACACACACACACACACACACACACACACACACACACACACACACACACACAGTACAGTCAAATGGGATTGGGTTATCCGGCAGCGCTGACATATACTGTGGCCTATTTATTTCAAAGAGGGAGAAACAAACAAACAAATAAACGCCTCAGCAAAGAGAAATGAGAGCAGCATAACCTTTTCCAAAAGTTGGGAACAAAAACAGAACAATGGCAGGTTGGCGAATAGCCAAAGCAAAAATAAATAAATAAATGCTTTGTTTAAAAAAAAACATACAAAAATTAAGCAGAAGCCCACGCGTTTGGAATTCACAACCTACAGTATGTGCACATGGTGAGACTTGGTTTATATGACAAGACATTATCTATGTGCTTTACTTATAGACTGAGCGGAGCCTATAGTTTTTAGTGTTCCACAGATTCACAGAGGCTACGCGAATAGAATAATAGAATAGAGTAATCTGATTAGAACAGATCTGCATTACGGTGCTGTGTATGAATAATGTGGCACCACAAAATGCAATGGGGAGAGCACAAAACCACACAACTGAACAACCACACAACCTTTGTGGATCATCTTTAGGAATCTTTCTTTTGTATTCGGCGGATTGTTTTATAGAACTGTCTCGGCTTGAAGGTCTCATCTTGCATTATCCTCTAAAGTTCAATGGCAAGGGCAGCGAAGCGAGGTCTATTCAATAACATTGAGCTAATGCAGCTCGCCTTGAAACCATTCTAAACCTTCTCACAAATAGATTAATGGCAAAATGTCTCGCTTTTGATTTGCCCTCTGACAAATAGATCCTAGTCTTATCACACATATGAATGTCAGAATAAGATTAGGTGTGGTCTGTATATTCTTGCTGTATTGTACAGTTGATGCTTTTCCCTCCACTTATTCTGAACACGTGCATTTATTATTGTGCACTCTGCTTTCGATAATCCCACGTGATCTTCTCAAATGAACAGAAATGCTTAAATCAACATAAAAAAAAATTGTATATTTTTCTGACGTTCTGTAAGGTGTCGTGATGCTGTCATCAAACGTGCTCCGAGAAAATCAACAAATAAAGTTGGATTACATTTCAGAGGTTGCAACCTCCTTTATCCAAATGCTTTGTTTGTCTGTGTGATGGAGGTTGCCCCTGGCTATCCGTAAATAAATAAAAAACAAGAGTAGTGCATTCTGGTTTTCTTAATAGGGAATTTGAAATGATTTATACTTTTACTTTTGACACGTATATTTAAAGTAATTACATTAACTTTTGATGATTAAGTATATTTAAAACCAAATACTTTTCGACTTTTAAACAAGTATTATTTTACTGGGTGACTTTCACTTTTACTTGAGTCATTTTCTATTAAGGTATCTTTACTTTTACTCAAGTATGACACTTGGGTACTTTTTCCATCACTGGATGACTGGAGGCGAGGAGACGATGCTAGTGTCCTGGGATGACTCACAAACACAACTCTGGCCCGTTGGGAGCCCACAGTGGTAGAATACAACATCAACTCCCATTTGTGGATTGAAGAAGGACCCACATTTTGCCTTCATACCCCATAATCAGCAGGGGTAAATCCCATTTATCTGTAGAAAGAGTTGTGTTTAGTGAGTCTGCCAGATCCAGGGCAGTAGGGATGACCAGGGGTGTTCTCTTGATAAGTGTGTGAATTAGACCATTTTCCTGTCCTGCTAAGCATTCAAAATGTAACGAGTACTTTTGGGTGCCAGGGAAAATGCATTGAATAAAAAGTACATCACTTTCTTTAGGAATGTAGTGAAGTAAAAGTAAAAGTTGTCAAAAATAAAAATAGTAAAGTACAGATACCCCCAAATACTACTTAAGTAGTACTTTCAAGTATTTTTACCTACATCCTTTACAGCACTTCAGTCGCCCTACTTGGCTAAGGCTGCATCCCAAATGGTACCCTATTCCCTATTTTGTGCAGTAATTTTGACCAGGACCTCTGGTAAAAATGTGTGCAGTAAATAGGGAATAGCGTGCCATTTGGGATGTAGTCAATGAAAATGGATGGAAATGGATGCCTTGCACCAGATAATGCAGGTAAAGTAAACTCTAAGGTCTGGAGACATGGTGGCAACCAAACTAGACCAGACTAGACCAGACTCGACCAGAAGAGGCCAGACTAGACCAGACTAGACCAGAGTAGGCCAGACTAGGCCAGAGAAGAGAAGTGTTTCAAAACTATATCCTTTATAGTTATAACTGTGCTTTGTAACCTATTGATTTTGGTGTACCAGTACGTGTATGAACATCCATTGATTCGTCCATGGAGGGACAGCCATATAATGAGGTTTTCCTGTTTGCATTATGGTATTTTAAAGTGTGCTGCAGGTCCATTAGGGTGTGTACGAGTGTGGTGGGATTCCATTCGGTATCAGATGCATTACCAAGATCGGAGGGATAGGGTTGCAAAATTCCGGTAATTTCCCCAAAATTACCAAGTTTTCCACTGTACCATACCTTGACAATGTCTTCGTTAGACGACTTGCACTCTACGAAGGACGAGACGTCGGTGACGACTCCACTCATTTCAATAGAGACCACTTTCACGGGAATGGCCACGGTTCGGCCGGTCAGTACCGCAGTGTTAATGATTTCGGTGTCCTGTAGAGTAGAGGGGGAACAAACATGAAACAGTGTTAATGATTTCGGTGTCCTGTAGAGTAGAGGGGGAACAAACATGAAACAGTGTTAATGATTTCGGTGTCCTGTAGAGTAGAGGGGGAACAAACATGAAACAGTGTTAATGATTTCGGTGTCCTGTAGAGTAGAGGGGGAACAAACATGAAACAGTGTTAATGATTTCGGTGTCCTGTAGAGTAGAGGGGGAACAAACATGAAACAGTGTTAATGATTTCGGTCTCCTGTAGAGTAGAGGGGGAACAAACATGAAACAGTGTTAATGATTTCGGTGTCCTGTAGAGTAGAGGGGGAACAAACATGAAACAGTGTTAATGATTTCGGTGTCCTGTAGAGTAGAGGGGGAACAAACATGAAACAGTGTTAGATAGTGTTCATCGCTATTATATTTCACTGGGTACTTCCAATATGTACTTTTCAAAAATAATGTCCCAAAGAGTTCCGCTGGAAGCCATTCTCAGTGATCGTTGGGTTTGATTTTCATCCATTTCATCACTCCAAGTACAGATGAAGGATCTTAACTTGAGCCAGTTTGCTTCAGCAGGAAATGTGAATTATTATGTGGATTATAATTGGCATTATAATACACATTTTTGTAGGGGTTGATACATTTTTCTTAAGGGTAAATCAAGTCTGGAATTTCTAAGTGGAAATTACATACTTCAGAAGCCTTTTTTAAATCTCAAATATACTACAAGTTGAACATTTCCTGTACTGTACAAAGGGTATATGTTTTTATGTTTTCCCCTCCGAGCTGCATTCTGCTCCAAATGACTCTAGAACAAAAAGGCAAGAAGTTCACGTTGACTATGTATGCTAAGAAATTTGAGTAAAGTGAAACATTCCTTCTTCATCAAGCAGATGCAAAAATTAAGGTGACAAAGGAAAGTATATTTGAATGCCCCAACAAAACATAACCAGTCCTAAAAACCTTTGTATCTGTCCTCACAATCTTGGTTACTGTTAGTGAATTTGTGCACTAAGGCCTCAAACAACATGTTACTGTTAGTGAATCTGTGCACTAAGGCCTCAAATAACATGTTACTGTTAGTGAATCTGTGCACTAAGGCCTCAAACAGCATGTTACTGTTAGTGAATCTGTGCACTAAGGCCTCAAACAACATGTTACTGTTAGTGAATCTGTGCACTAAGGCCTCAAACAACATGTTACTGTTAGTGAATCTGTGCACTAAGGCCTTAAATAACATGTTACTGTTAGTGAATCTGTGCACTAAGGCCTCAAACAACATGTTACTGTTAGTGAATCTGTGCACTAAGGCCTCAAATAACATGTTACTGTTAGTGAATCTGTGCACTAAGGCCTCAAACAACATGTTACTGTTAGTGAATCTGTGCACTAAGGCCTCAAATAACATGTTACTGTTAGTGAATCTGTGCACTAAGGCCTCAAACAGCATGTTACTGTTAGTGAATCTGTGCACTAAGGCCTCAAACAACATGTTACTGTTAGTGAATCTGTGCACTAAGGCCTCAAACAACATGTTACTGTTAGTGAATCTGTGCACTAAGGCCTCAAATAACATGTTACTGTTAGTGAATCTGTGCACTAAGGCCTCAAATAACATGTTACTGTTAGTGAATCTGTGCACTAAGGCCTCAAACAACATGTTACTGTTAGTGAATCTGTGCACTAAGGCCTCAAATAACATGTTACTGTTAGTGAATCTGTGCACTAAGGCCTCAAACAGCATGTTACTGTTAGTGAATTTGTGCACTAAGGCCTCAAATAACATGTTACTGTTAGTGAATCTGTGCACTAAGGCCTCAAATAACATGTTACTGTTAGTGAATCTGTGCACTAAGGCCTCAAACAACATGTTACTGTTAGTGAATCTGTGCACTAAGGCCTCAAATAACATGTTACTGTTAGTGAATCTGTGCACTAAGGCCTCAAACAACATGTTACTGTTAGTGAATCTGTGCACTAAGGCCTCAAACAACATGTTACTGTTAGTGAATCTGTGCACTAAGGCCTCAAATAACATGTTACTGTTAGTGAATCTGTGCACTAAGGCCTCAAACAAAAACTATGAAGTCTAGTGTTGCTAATAAATGTCTGAAATCTCATTGCTGGGGAATAAAAACTGACTTGAGAACTGATTATAAACAGGGCCAAGTCCGTCAGCAGATCTACACTTTTATCATGACTCCAGTGATATAGAAACAGCCAATTAAAATGCACACTGGTCCTTGAAATGGGCGACTGTTAATAAACTCATTATTTTGATGGAATGAATGTGAGCTATGCGGGGGTAAGGAGTTTGACTTTAATTTGTGTCCCTCGTGGCCCCCTAGAGAAAACCCAAATCATGTAAATGTTCCTTTGACTTCAATCAAAACACCACCATGCTCAAGTCTTGGAAGCAAAACAGTATTACTTAATGTGGTGTAATCAAAAAGAATGCAGCATATAAAAGAGTATTAATGTTGCTTCTGGAGGCATGTATGTTGATGAGCTCCTTTAATTTGTAGTGCCCTAAAGCTAGCAATCAAATAGGAGAGTTTACTTGGCACGATACAAGCATATGTTCACTGACAATGAGTGCAAATTTTATGTTGTGTGTGCCCTTCGAAAACCAATACATACTGAATGACTTATTGCTGTCCATAGCAGGTAATCTCACAATATAACTTCCAAACTATTTGAAACTAGAACAATTTAAAGTCTAGAATTCACAATGGTCAGGTCCTGCCCAAATCAAATTAGCTGGTGCACTATTTGAATATTGATGCCATTTTACCTGTTGATACATTTGTTCATAATACAATATGCTTATTAAGTAATTATACGTTGAGGAAAATGTGTTAACCTAGCCATCTGAGTTTCTTGCTAAAGAATAGCCACTGCAGACCAATGACAGCCAACTAAGCACACACTGGTTAAATCAACGTTGATTCCACATAATTTCAATTAAATTAGGTTGAACCAACATGGAATAGACGTTGAATTGACATCTGTGCCCAGTGGGAGGTCCTCTGACATTGACAAATTATGGGACGGAGAAAAGAGCTCAACTCTTTTTCTTCTCAACAAACCGCAACTGCCACCTTATAGTAAAAAATCACCCCGTCCTCCCTCATGTTTCTCATTTTCACGTGCCAATGGTATTCTGTTGCCCAGCTAATATGCAACATTTAAATGGGGGGCCTGAGAATTTATGGTGGCGGTAAGTGGTAGCCACAGTGTCCGGAGTAATGAGTGAGAGCTTATCATGAACACAGTAGGGGGAGAGCTATCAATAACACGCAGGAAAGGATTTCAAAGTAATCAAACACTTTATAGCCTGCGAAACACCAAGCTTAACACTTTTTAACTCCATGCATTAAGACACACAGTAAGAAAAGGATCAGTTAGTGTAGACACAAGACACGACTACTCCAGGCCCAATAAACGGGACTGAGACAACTATCAGTCTAATACACTGCGGAAATGAAAACATCTATTATACTGCTCCTGTAACAACGACTAGTATTGCCGATTAATGACTACTAGTTTAGCTTCGACCATGTGAACAGTGTTGTTTTAGATTTAAACTGGAGAAATGAAAGAAGCAGGGTCCACTTTAATCCAAGTAACCAAATGACAAGCAGTGAGAGAATGAATGAAGCTTGACAGCCCCACAGTTGTTGAGTTTTGATGGAGGCTTTAAGACCGAGCCGATTAGCCAGCGAATCATATCAAAGCCAAACCTCTGCTGCTTTCTGCGCCACGGCTTCCACTTCCTACTCCTCATGGAAATGATTGAAACACCACGTCAGACGTGCAAAACCTGTGGCGTGTGTAGATGTGTGTGTGTGTGTTTGTGTGTGCGTGCCCTGTGACGCCCATGTTTTATTTATAATCTGTTCGCTACTGCGGTAGCATGAAGCAGTGGTGGGGCCAGCAACACAGTATCCCGCTATTCCCCTCCTCATCTCCCTCTCCACCTCTCCCATCCCTCGTTAATAAGAAGCCCCTGAGAGGGCTCTCTGACACGAGGCGGGTAATTGCGCCAAGACTGTGGGGGCCAGGGGAACCTAGCTGGGGCCCTGACAGGACTAATGTGATGGAGTCTGATTTAACCACATCCTCCTGGAAGATGCTACTACTCTGCACTGTAAACTCACCCACCTCCTTCGTTCCTCCTCCCCCCTCCCTCGCTAATATCTCACCCCTCCCTCGCCTCCTCCTCCCCAGTTGTAGTGGCTCAGCTCTGGCTGGCAGTAAATCTGCTTAGCAAAGCTTTCACGTCTTGGGATTCGTTTTTTTTCTCCCCCCCCCCCCCATCCCTCTATCTCTCCCTCAAGCCTCCCTCCCTCATTTGTTCATGCTAGGGCTAAATCAGAGGGGATTCATTTTGTGCACATGGTTTGCCATGTTCTTGTCCCTCGTCTGTTTCATTTTTTTGTTACTCAAGATAAAATGCATCTTGTGTGTTTTTTCCCCCAGATTGCCTCATCCTGCTCTCCCAAATCAGTGGCTGCAGAAAAAATACTGATCTGAGCCTTCTGGTTTCTATCAAGCTCTCAGAGGATGTGTGCAATGGTAGACACAACGTGCTGAGTGCATTATGTCTACCGCCTTGCTGCTACTGTTACTGTTACAATAATTAGACAGAGAGACCTGAGAATGTGTGGCATTAGATTCTGCCTTTGTCAAATGGCACCCATATTCCCTATATAGTGCATTACTTTTGACCATAGTGCTATGGGACCAGGTCAAAAGTAGTACACTATGAAGGGAATAAGGTTACATTTGGGACGAACCCTCTCTACACTACAGTACATGAAGCAGAAACAGTGAAACAAAGCAGCTGATAATGAATGAAATGGCGCAGGTTGCCTCGGCTATTGCTATTTTTTGCTATTCCCCACGCGTTGGCCTTTCTATGACCCCGGCTCCTTTCAGCTGAACTCCTATCCTCATCGCTGCCTGACCCCTCTAACAAAGCCCCTCTAACAAAGCCCACACTGCCAAGTCCGGTGAACACACAGAGGTCATGTTCCTCTTCGCTTATTAACCTCTGTAGTTGAGTGTGTTAAAAAAGTGTCTTCAGTACCTGGGTGCTTGCTTCTTTGCAACTTGTGGCATTTTAGACCTATATAAATATATGCGGGGCTGAGAGAACTAAGTGTCGTTATGCATTTTACCCAAGCAGTTGAATTGTAATTTCCAAATAATGAAGTCTCTCCCCCCCTAAAACTTCTAGAGACTTTCCACAGGCTCCCTTCACCAAGTAAGGGGAGGTAAAACCACACAGGAGGCGACTTGACCCTTCAGGACTGGCTCTCTACCTTCCTTTTAGTTAATTAATGTTCCTTGTTTCCACAATTGTTTTTTACTGCCTACTACAGTAATTGCCCCTTTTCATGAGATAGGAGTGGAGACGCCAGACAGACTCTTAGCATGATGTGCAATTACTTGGTGGCCTTGGTAGCCTTCTCTTAGCAGGTGAAATCATCATCGATCTAGTGAGAGAGAACCTCAAGTGTTGATAAGCATGGTTACAAATGACAATGGGGATCGAAGGTCCTTTGATGAAACTGGAGGCTAACTTATTGTCTTACATGAGAGATTTGAATTGAATAGTTGTGGCAAATGTTACAATGGACAGATTCAACTGATTTGAACATTATTATAGCATACCATATGTGATGTCACAGGTTACTCACCATGGAGAGTGGGATGATAGCCTGAATGTCCTTCTGCACCACGGTCAACTCAGTCACCACCTTCTCAGAGTCCGGAGGTGGGTTCTGGCCCCGGTAGTCGATGTTCCAGTTGATCCTTCTGGTGACCGATTGGCTGGTGAAGTTCTCCATCTCAAAGTCCAGTTGCATCACCTCGATATTGGCCAGTTCATCCCTGTGGGGAATGGAATAATTGAGCAATTAAAGCGTAATACATCAATAACAGCAATATGTTACCAAAAACACAGTAGGATCCAGCACCAAATCCAGCATTTTATTCATTTACAAGGGGCTTAATGGGGGTCAGGGCTGCATTTGATCATTAAATATGCTAATGAGTAGACGATCGGCACAAGCAGCTGTTCTGTCATGTATTAGGCATTATGTATTGGAACAGTCAGCAAATGAAACAATCAGGCTGCTGCTTGTGCGCATCTGTTGTTTTGGAATAACCAATGAGGTCCAGAAATGTGCCATTCCTATCTGCTTTTAGGAGCTACCTGACCAGGCATGAGATCCCCACACACATGCGTGAGCATGTATTTCAGAGAGTTTTAGATTTTTTAGGGTGTTTATCAAGAGAGATTAACATGAACAGACGATAGGGAGGCAGGTATCCTAGCGATTAGAGTGCTGGTTCGCATACCTGAGTCCACCGCCAAGGTGAAAAATCTTTCCATTTATCCTTGAGCATGGCACATGACGCTAGTTTGCTCCAGGGGTACCGTACTACTATGGCTGACCCTGTAAAACAATACATTTCACCACACCTACTCAGTGTGTGACAAAATCTAATTTTATTTTTATTTGAAAATTGCAGTGCACCAACATCGTTCTAAAAATGTATAAATGAAGGAGGCATGTGAAGCCTTCACCAACGTCAGCCTCAGGTGATTCATCACCTAAATGAATGTGACTGAACTCTGGAAACTCCAAAAGTGAGTTGAACTTACAAGGTGACCAACGAGTCTTTGATAAGCTAAGGTTTATAAAGACTTCACGGTCTAAACTTGACAGCTTTTTATAAAAGAGCACCATGACATAGATTCATAACAATTTGAGAAAAAACTGAATGCCCCCCGCCCCACGACCCTTCCCCCCCCACGACGGGAAACCCTGCAATGCATCATTTGTACAAGATGTTACAACTGTCTCAATGGATTTCAATGATCAAGCAATGAAACGGCGAAACCGGTTCATTACATTTCTATGGGCATGGTAAGCTTTTCATTATATTTCCATGATCATTACCATAGCCCATATATTTGTGCATAAGTACCAGACAGTTATGACTAGCTCACATGCAGTAGAGTGGTCAAACATACGATGTGAACAACCCCTCCTACCATTTCAAACATCCATTACTTTAACCACATGAACAGTAGACATGTTCGTTTTACCTAGGCAAAGATGAACTTTCACACCGTTTCATTCCTGGCATTGTATATGTACTAACACATTTAACCTCTTCTACTTATAAAGGACTTATCTTCTTCTAAGATGGTGTAAAATTATTGAATCAATTGTGGAATGAAGTACCAGCAGACCAACATATTATATGTTTTATATACCACCATTACTGTTGCTCCGAGCTGTGAAACCATCACATCTGAAAGACACATTCCGCATTGCACTTGGAAATGGGTTTCAGCAGTGTAGGCCTACAGTAGGTTCCCGGTTTACAAGACCATTTCAGCCACACTTGACCTGGATCTGAAATGAACCATGCTGCTATCTCCCCTCGGCAGAGAGAAAAGAAGTCTGCCATTCAAAGGGAAAATGCCAATGTCGTAATGAAGACTGGGAGCCGAGTCCCTATCTCCAGTACTGCACTCACAAAGGGCCTTACTGGAAACGGCATGATGAGAGCTGACAGCCTAAATGACTTCTGACTGTTTCTCTCAACATCACTCATGGAATATTCCTACTTATTTATCTATGACACTCCTCACAAAGCAGGAAGCTTGGCCAGACCCTCAACAACTAGCACTCAGAAAACCAGACACCCAAATCGCTCATGTGCTGAATAAGAGTTACACAGGGGTGGAAATGCTGCCAAGGCAGAAGCTACTCTTCCTGTGGTCCAGCAAAAATGTATGCAGTTATATACAATTACAAAACCATTACATTACATTTCACAACAGATTTCACAACACATTAAGTGTGTGACCGCAGTGCGACCACAATGGAGAAGGTGAAAAGCTTCAAGTTCCTCGACATACACATCCCTGACAATCTGAAATGGTTCACCCACACAGACAGTGTGGTTAAGAAAAAGCTGTAGAAAAGGCTGAAGGAATTCGGTTTGGCCCCTAAGACCCTCAAAAACGTTTACAGATACAGATTAACCTGTTGGGGATGGGGGCGCTGTTTAGACTATTTATGCTAATGTGGCTAATTTTTTAAACGGCTTCCCACAAAATCCTTGATCGTACAATATGCATATTATTATTATTATTGGATAGAAAACAGTATAGTTTCTATAGGAGTTGAAATTTTGTCTCTAAGTGGAACAGAGCCCATTCTACAGCAATTTCCCTGACATGGAGTCAGATTTGAGAAATGTTGGCCACTTTTCTGAAGTCAGTTAAAAGGGCACTGTCGTTGCTATGACTATACGGACACTTCTTACGTCTTCCCCTGGATGCCTTTACGTGATGACGATTCCAACGGGCTCGATTGCTCGTTCACAGGCCCTACAAATGAAAAAACCCTGAAGCTAGTCATTCTTTTGGAGCTGCGTAACGCGCGTGCTGGACACCGACCCGCTCCTGTTCCAAGCGTTAGTTTAGCCTGTTATATTTCTCCGGTCATCTTTTCACTCGTTATAGGAGTTACAAACATCATAAAGTAGTTAATTTAAAGCGTTTTATAGCAATTTATATCCGTTTAGTGCGATTTTGGGACATTTATTTTTGCAACGATGTGAAAAGTTGGGCACGCTTTTCAGTTCATCCCGAACGTAGTTGACATTTCCACATGGCAAGAGGACAGCTTTCCACCAAAAGACGATTTCTCCCAAGAAAGGATCCTTTGCCCAAGATACTGATGGAAGAACAGCTCAAGGTAGGACATTTTTATTATGATAAATCGTGTTTCTGTCGAAACATTTTAGTGGCTTAGGACGCCATGTTTTTTGACGTAGCTTCGCTTGGCGCAAACTGTATTGAAAAGTAAGGATAAATTAAAAAATGTAATAACGCAATTGTATTAAGAATTAAATTGTCTATCAATCCCTGTCCACCCTATATTTTTTAGTCACGTTTATGAGTATTTATGTATAAGAGTAGATCACTGTCTAAGTGGCGCAAGGACAAATTCTGACCAGCTGAGTTACATTTCACATTGTCTAACCATGATTTTGGTGGCTAAATATAAACATTTTCGATCAAACTGTATATGCATGTTGTAATGTGATGTTACAGGAGTGTCATCGGAAGAATTCTGAGAAGGTTAGTGAAAAAATTAATATCTTTTGGCGATGTTGACTTTTATCGCTCACTTTGGCTAGAATCAATGCTGGGCTGCTAATTGCTATGTGCTAAGCTAATATAACGATTTATTGTGTTTTCGCTGTAAGACACTTAGAAAATCTGAAATATTGTCTGTATTCACAGGATCTGTGTCTTTCGATTCGTGTATGCTGTGTATTTTTACGAAATGTTTGATGATTAGTAGTTAGGTAAACACGTTGCTCATTGTAATTATTCTAGTCCATTTGTGATGGTGGGTGCAATTGTAAACTATGCCATCTACCTGAAATATGCACTTTTTTCTAACAAAACCTATCCCATACCATAAATATGTTATCAGACTGTCATCTAATGAGTTTTTTTGTTGGTTAGGGGCTATAAATATCTTAGTTTAGCCGAATTGGTGATGGCTACTGGTGTTGGTGGACAAATAAAAGATGGTGGATTATGCTAATGTGTTTTTAGGTAATAGATGTACATCTTTACATATTGTGTCTTCCCTGTAAAACATTTTAAAAATCGGAAATGTTGACTGGATTCACAAGATCTGTGTCTTTCATTAGCTGTATTGGACTTTAATGTGTGAAAGTTAAATATTTTAAAAATATATTTTTTTTGAATTTCGCGGCACTGGTTTTTCAGTGGGGGGGGGGGGGGTGTGCCGCTAGCGCCACGCTGATCCTAGACAGGTTAAGAGCATCCTGTCGGGCTGTATCACGGCCTGTTACGGCAACTGCACCGCCGCAACCACATAGCTCTCCAGTGGGTGGTGCAGTCTGCCCAACGCATCACCCGGTGCACACTGCTTGCCCTCCAGGACGCCTACAGCACCCGATGTCACAGGAAGGCCGCCAAAAAGATCATCAGGGACATCAACTACCCGAGACACCACCACTCAACATACCCTGTAATAGAGGTAGACCGATTAATCGAAATGTCTGATTAATTATTGCCGATTTCAAGTTTTCATAACAATCGGAAATCTGTTTTTGGACACCGATTTGGCCGATTAAAAAAAATATATATATTTATTTCTTTACACATTTATTTAACTAGGCAAGCCAGTTAAGAACACATTCTTATTTTCAATGACGGCCTAGGAACGGTGGGTTAACTGCCTTGTTCAGGGGCAGAACGACAGATTTTTACCTTGTCAGCTCGGGGATTCAATCTTGCAACCTTACGGTTAACTAGTCCAACGCTCTAACCACCTGTCTCTCATTGCACTCCACGAGGAGCCTGCCTGTTACGCGAATGGAGTAAGAAGCCAAGGTAAGTTGCTAGCTAGCATTAAACTTATCTTATAAAAAAAATCAATCAATCAATCATAATCACTAGTTAACTACACATGGTTGATGATATTACTAGTTTATCTAGCGTGTCCTGCGTTGCATATAATCGATGCGGTGCACATTTGCGAAAAAGGACTGTCGTTGCTCCAACGTGTACCTAACCATAAACATCAATGCCTTTCTTAAAATCAATACACAAGTATATATTTTTAAACCTGCATATTTAGTTAATATTGCCTGCTAACATGATTTTCTCTGTGTCACTTCTCTTGCAACAGAGTCAAGGTATATGCAGCAGTTTGGGCCGCCTGGCTCGTTGTGAACTGTGTGAAGAATATTTCTTTCTAACAAAGACAGCCAACTTCACCAAACGGGGGATGATTTAACAAAAGCACATTGGTGAAAAAAGCGCAATCGTTGCACGACTGTACCTAACCATAAACATCAATGCCTTTCTTAAAATCAATACACAGAATAATATATTTTTAAACCTGCATATTTAGGTAAAAGAAATCCAGGTTAGCAGGCAATATTAACCAGGTGAAATTGTGTCACTTCTCTTGCATTCATTGCACGCAGAGTCAGGGTATATGCAACAGTTTGAGCAGCCTGGCTCGTTGCAAACTAATTTGCCAGAATTTTACATAATTATAACATAACATTGAAGGTTGTGCAATGTAACAGGATTATTTAGACTTATGGATGCCACCCGTTAGATAAAATACGAAACGGTTCCGTATTTCACTGAAAGAATAAACGTTTTGTTTTCGAGATGATAGTTTCCGGATTCGACCATATTAATGACCTAAAGGCTCGTATTTCTGTGTGTTATTATGTTATAACTAAGTCTATGATTTGATAGAGCTGTCTGACTGAGCGATGGTAGGCACCAGCACGCTCGTAAGCATTCATTCAAACAGCAATTTTGTGCGTTTTGCCAGCAGCACTGTTTATGACTTCAAGCCTATCAACTCCCGAGATAAGGCTGGTGTAACCGATGTGAAATGGCTAGCTAGTTAGCGGGGTGCGCGTTAATAGCGTTTCAAACGTCACTCGCTCTGAGGAGTAGTTGTTCCCCTTGCTCTGCATGGGTAACGCTGCTTCGAGGGTGGCTGTTGTTGATGTGTTCCTGGTTCGAGCCCAGGTAGGAGCGAGGAGAGGGACGGAAGCTATACTGTTACACTGGCAATACTAAAGTGCCTATAAGAACATCCAATAGTCAAAGGTTAATGAAATACAAATCGTATAGAGAGAAATAGTCCTATAATTCCTAGAATAACTACAACCTAAAACTTCTTACCTGGGAATATTGAAGACTCATGTTAAAAGGAACCACCAGCTTTCATATGTTCTCATGTTCTGAGCAAGGAACTTAAACATTAGCTTTCTTACATGGCACATATTGCACTTTTACTTTCTTCTCCAACACTTTGTTTTTGCATTATTTAAACCACATTGAACATGTTTCATTATTTATTTGAGGCTAAATTGATTTTATTGATGTATTATATTAAGTTAAAATAAGTGTTCATTCAGTATTGTTGTAATTGTCATTATTACAAAAATTATTACGAAATTAATCGGTATCGGCTTTTTTTGGTCCTCCAATAATCGGTATCGGTGTTGAAAAATCATAATCGGTCGACCTCTACCCTGTAAGTCTTCTGACGTCAAGTATAGCACACCCAAATAACTCTCTGCAGCTGCCACCACCACCTTCATTTTCTGCGACTTACGATCGGTCCACCCTTGCAGTACAGTTGACAACCATTGCTATAAATGCTAAAAATCCAATGTTACTGAAACATAAATCACTTGTTGGTTGATATCTCTGTACTGATACAGATCTACTATTCACACCACTCCTCTCAGGATCCATCCCCCTTGACCCATCTTCCTCTACTTTCTTCACTTCCTCAGCATATGACAACTTCTGCACTACACTAACCCTGGAAGCCTCAACCTGCCTCTCTCGCACGGGACATTTCTGATCCACAGTCCCATGGGCACCACTACAACTAACACATACTGCTTCTTTCTCCAATGCTACACATTCCTTTGTCTCATGCCCTTCTGTACACTTCTCACACCTAGGAACCTCCCTCCTGCACACTGCTGCCTCATGCCCATAAGCTTGACAGCCACGACCTGTTCACCCCGCTATCATCCAGAAGGCGAAGTCAGTACAGGTGCATCAAAGCTGGGACCGAGAGACTGAAAAAAAGCTCCTATCTCAAGGCCATCAGACTGTTAAATAGCCATTGCTAGCCGGATACCACTTGGTTACTCAACCCTGCACCGTAGAGGCTGCTGCCCTATGTACAGTTGAAGTCGGAAGTTTACATACACCTTAGCCAAATACATTTAAACTCAGTTTTTCACAATTCCTGACATTTAATCCTAGTAAAAATTCTGTCTTAGGTCAGTTAGGATCACCACTTTTATAATGTTTACATAATGTTTACATACTGTTTACATACTGTTTTATTCATTTCATATGTATATAGTGTATTCTATTGTATTTTAGTCAATGCCACTGACATTGCTCGTCCTAATATTTAGATATTTCTTAATTCCATTCTTTTACTTTTAGATCTGTTTGTATTGTTATGCATTGTTAGATACTACTGCACTGTTGAATCTAGGAACACAAGCATTTCGCTACATCCACAATAACATCTGCTAAATGTGTGAATGTCACCAATAAAATTTGATTTGATTTAATAGACATAAAAAAAAAATCCACCTCTTCCACACTCCCTTTTAGGAAATTAAAATTACACTGCTTGTCTTTCTTAATTTGGTCAGTCATGCATGGAGTGTAGGTTTAGAATGTTGTTGTTGGCATGTCATGCCTAAGTTTGCTAATCTTGCCAATAAAAAAATAATTAAAGTAGTTTTGTGATGAATGAGCCACCTGATTCAATGAACGATGGAGCCTTTTTGCACAAATTTTCAGTATATGAATGTTATCTACGACAATGTCATAGAACGATAGGAAGCAGCCTTGTAATGTCCTGTACTCGTGCTCTAGAATAGCACAGGGTTTTTGCCCCAGGAATCAAGATGTTTCTCACCATAGAGCTGCCGATGATGACAGCTGGTTTAGAAGACCCCACGAGAGACCGATGGGAGGCCCGATGGTCCCCACCTATCTTTCAACAATTACACTTCACCCCATGCACCAGGAATATTCAGCTACCAAACCTGGGTTTACATTTTTCAAATAGCCTATAGTTCCGAAGCTTTCCATTTCTTCCAGTAAGAGTTTGCACAGATATAACATATACCTAGAGATTAGCCTTAAAAGAAGTGAATGAGATGTGCCAGGGAAAATAAATGATTGCCGTAAAGCTTTCTAGTCAGAGAGAATGCCTCTCCACAATTGTTCCTTTGAATCAATAGTTACAATTATAAGTTAAGAGCAACATCCGTGAAAGAATGCCAACTCGACCCAGTTAATTGCTTTATCAGTTGTTTAAAATTTGTTAGCCGGCAATCAATTTCAATCAAATCTGATTTTCCCGTCGTCTCCACGGGGACATTGGAGGACACTGCATTTACAAAATGAATATTGCCATGATTAGGAAGCCATTGGAAAAAATCGATGTCTAGTACAATGCATAGTGAGAGGTGAGAGAGGATCAAGACAACAATAAAGTGCTAAGCAGTGCTAAAGCTGGATGTAAATGTGCCTGCGCTTAGAATAAATTCTGGCGTGGGGGATTCTGGCGTCTTCTAGGTAAGCAACACTGGTGCTAAAAGGTGAATTAGTCTCCCAATGTCTGGTGGAAAGCAGACTGAATCAGGTTTTCCTCTACAATTTTGCCTGTGCGTATTTCCATTCCGTTTCTCTTTTATCCTGAAAAACTCACCAGTTTTTAACGATTACAAGCATACCAATAACATGATACAGTCATCACTATGCTTGAAAATATTGAGAGTGGTGCTCAGTAATGTGCTATATTGGATTTGCCCCAGGACAGAAAGTGAATTGTTTTGCCACATGTTTTGCATTATTACTTTGGTGCATTGTTGCAAACAGGATGCATGTTTTGGAATATGTGTATTCTGTACAGGCTTCTTTCTTTTCAACCTGTCAATTAAGTTAGTATTGTGGAGTAACTACAATGTTGTTGATCCCTTCTCAGTTTTCTCCCAGCACACCCATTAAACTAACTGTTTTAAAGTCACCATTAGTCTCATGGTGAAATCCCTGAGCGGTTTCCTTCCTCTCCGGCAACAGAAGGACGGACGCCTGTAACTTTGTAGTGACTGGGTGTATTGATATACCACCCAAAATGTTCTGTGTCTGCTTATTCAATGTCTGCTTTTGATCTTTTTTACCCATCCTACCAACAGGTGCCCTTCTTTGAGAGGCATAGTAAAACAACTCGTCTTTGTGGTTGAAATTCACTGCTGTGTGGGGTGCAGAGATGAGGTAGTCATTCAAAAATTATGTTAAACACTATTCCACTATTCCAACATTATTCCACGCAACTTATTATGTGACTTGTTAAGCACATTTTTACTCCTGAACTTATTTAGGCTTGCCACAACAAAGGGGTTGAATACTTATTGACCAAAGACATTTTTTTATTAATTTGTACACATTTCGAGAAACATAATTCCACTTTTACATTATGGGATATTGTGCATGGACCAGTGACCAAAAATCTAAATTTAATCTATTTTAAATTCAGGCTCTAACGCAACAACAAAAAGGAAAAAGTCAAAGGGTGTGAATAATTTCTGAAGGCACTTTGAAGTTGGTAAAACAGTATGTAAACATTAAAGTGACCAGTGTTCAATGACTATGTACATAGTAGAAGGCTAGGTAACAGTGACTAAGGTTCAGGGCAGGGTACTGGGAAGAGGCTGGATATTGGTGACTATTTAACAGTCTGATGGCCTGGAGATAGAAGCTGTTTTTCAGTTTCTCGGTCCCTGCTTTGATGCACCTGTACTGTCTCCGTCTTGTAGATGGTAGTGGGGTGAACAGGCTGTGGCTTGGGTGGCTGAGGTCCTTGATCATTTTCTTGGCCTTCCTGTGACACCAGGTGCTGTAGATGTCCTGTTGATGTCCTAGTGATGTGCTAAAAAAGGGGAGGTCAAAATTTGGATGAACATTTTCTTGTTTGCTTATGGCCCTATACAGCTCGTTGAGTGGGATCTTAGTGCCAGCATCGGTTTGTGGTGGTAAATAGACAGCTCCGAAAAATATAGATGAAAACTCTCTTGGTAAATAGTGTTGTAAAATGAAATAAAATTTGATTGGTCACATGTGCCAAATACAACAGGTGTAGACTTTACAGTGACAAGCTTACTTACAGAGCCTTCAGAAAATATTCACACTCCTCAACTTTTTCCACATTTTGTTGTGTTACAGCCTGAATATCAAATGAATTAAATTGAGATTTTGGGTCACTGGCCTACACGCAATACACCATAATGTTAAAGTGGAATTATCTTTTTAGACATTTTTTACAAATGAATAAAAAATGAAAACCTGAAATTTCTTCTTTGAAGTATTCAACCCCTTTGTTATGGCAAGCCTAAATAAGTTTAGGAGTAAAAATGTGCTTAACAAGTAACATAATAAGTTGCATGGACTCACTCTGTATGCAATAATAGTGTTTAACATGATTTTTGAATGTCTACCTCATCTCTGTACCTCACACATACAATTATATGTAAGTCGAGCAGTGAATTTCAAACACAGGGAGGTTTTCCAATGCCTCGCAAAGAAGGGTACCAATTGGTAGATCGATAAAACATTTAAAAAGCACACACTGAATATTCATTTGAGCATTGTGAAGTTATTGATTAGACTTTGAGTGGTCAATACACCCAGTCACTAAAGTTACAAGTGTCCTTCCTAACTCAGTTGCCGGAGAGGAAGGAAACCGCTCAGGGATTTCACCATGAGGCCAATGGTGACTTTAATACAGTTACAGAGTTTAATGGCTGTGATAGGAGAAAACTGAGGATGGATCAATAACATTGTAGTTACTCCACAATACTAACCTAAATGACAAAGTGAAAAAATGGAAGCCTGTACAGAATAAAAATATTCCAAAACATGCATTCTGTTTGCAATATGGCACTAAAGTAAAACAGCAAAAAATGTGACTAAGAAATGTACTTTATGTCCTTAATACAAAGCATTATGTTTGGGGCAAATCCAACACAACACATCACTGAATAGCACTCTTTATATTTTCAAGCATGGTGGTGGCCACATTATATTAAGGGTATGTGTAACGGGCTTCCTCCTTCTCCTCATCCGAAGAGGAGTAGCAGGGATTTGACCAAAATGCAGCGGGTTGTGAATACATAATGATTTAATAAACAAAAAACAGAAGAACACGACGAACACTTGAATAATTACAAAACAAATAAACGAATGTAGACAGACCTGGACACGAACTTACATACAACGTGAAGAACGCATGAACCAGGAAAACAGACTACATAAAACGAACGAACTAACAAAAACCGGAACAGTCCCGTGTGGCGTAACATACAGACACTGACACAGGAGACAATCACCCACAAACAAACAGTGAGAACAACCTACCTCAATATGACTCTCAATTAGAGGAAACGTCAAACACCTGCCTCTAATTGAGAGCCATACCAGGCAACCCAAAACCAACATAGAAACAGAAAACATAGACTGCCCACCCAAAACTCACGCCCTGACCAATAAACACAACCAAACAACAGAAAACAGGTCAGGAACGTGACAGTATGCCTGTCATTGGCAAGGCCTGGGGAGTTTTTTGGGGATAAAAAAAACATCATAGAGCTAAGCACAGGCAAAATCCTATAGGAAAACGTGGTTCAGTTTGCTTTCCAACAGACACTGGGAGAGAAATGCACCTGTCAGCAGGAAAATAACCTAAAACACAAGGACAAAGTTGCTTACCAAGATGCCATTGAATGTTCATGAGTGGCCTAATAAAAGTGTTGACTTAAATTGGCTTGTAAAACTAAGTAAATGAGATATTCTTGCATTCCATTTTCAATAAATGTTTTTTAAATTTTTAAAATACATTTTGATTTAAGGCTGTAACACAACAAAATGTGGAATAAGTCAAGGGGTATGAATACTTTCTGAAGGCACTGTATGAGCCAATTCCCAACAATGCAGAGTTCAAAAGTAAGACAAATATTTGCTTAATAAAAAAATAAATAGTAACACAAAAGAAAGTCTACAACTTATCATGGGGTATTCTAACTTAGGCGAGCAGAACCTCTTGACTTCTATTAGAGATTGTGCACCAGCTGTTGTTAATAAAGAGACACACACCTTCTCCCTTTAGCTTACCCGATGCTGCCGTTCTGTCCTGTAGATGCATAGAAAAAACATCTAGATGTATTTTATCCATGTCCATGTTCAGCCACAGCTCCGTGAAACATAGGATATTAGGTCCCGTGTGGCTCAGTTGGTAGAGCATGGCGCTTGCAACGCTAGGGTTTTGGATTCGATACAAAACAGACCAGTACGAAAAAGTATGAGAAATGTATGCAGTTACTACTACTGTAAGTCGCTCTGGATACGAGTGTCTGTTGAATTACAGTTCTTCAGGTCCCATTGATAGGACAGTCTCGAACGGAGCTCATCCAGTTTGTTCTCCAGAGATTGTACGATCGCCAATAGAACAGACAGTAGCTGCGGTTCATGTACTCGCCAAAGCAGCTTCGTCAGGGTGCCCACACATCGCCTCTTTTACCCCACCTTTTTCTTTTCCGGGGTGAGCAGTATGTCCTGCAACTCCGACTTGTTGAAGTAGAAATCTTCATCCAAATTGAGGTTAGTGATCTTTGTTCTGATGTCCATAAGCTCTTTTCAGTCACAGGAAACGATGGCAGAAACATTAAGTACAAAAAAAATAAAAATAAGCCAAATTGGTCAGGAGCTTGTAAAACGGCTGCTATGCAATGCAGCACCATTCTCCCCAGGAGAATGGTCTACCACTGTTGTCATCAGCAAACTTGATGATTGAGTTGTGTTCAAAAAGAATGTTCAAGCAAGCATTAAAACATTTATTTATACTTTAATGAGCTCAGTGGTAAGATGCATAACGACCTTTGAAAAAAAGACATAGCTGCGTGTGACGAGTGAGATACTGGTGTGCACCAATCAGAAGTACATGAAGAACAGGAGTATGTCGGTGGTATTAACCACCAGCTCCTCAAATAACTTTTTCACATTAACATGTTACATATTCTTTACATTAAGATGAACCCTTATAATAATTGCATGTTGTCATAACAACTCCGAAGTCCTTGACAACACAGAGAATCACATGGTGGACATTAAAAGCATTGACTATTCTTAGTTCCTTGTATAACGTACATGTCACCAAGCTATGGAAGAAAGTAATGTTTTCATCTAGCAGGAAATGTAAAATGCTCCCAAGTGCTGCGTTCGCCCAGAAAATTGATCACGCTTCATGATTGAAGATGACAATATAATCTATTATAGGCCTAGATTTTTTGCTAAACCATGTCGAATGAAGGCTTTAAACCTATTAGGCTTAATGTCGTAATACAAAACTACTGGGACCCTCTTTGGCATGGATCTACTCATACTACTTTTGTGGACAGATTTATAAAGCAGCCCAGCATGGTCCATTATCTAAAATATATACCAAAGTCTGCACAAAAAGGCAGAACTATATCACAGTTAAATATGCCTTCAAAAAAGGTCCCGCCATTAATGTTATCTCACTTAGCTGGGTGAAGTGGGCCTGAAATACTGTAGTTTGAGAATTCACTCATCTTTAATGCTTTTTTCAGCTAGATGGCTAAATCAAAGGAAAATAGGAAACGGCAGGCTATTTATTCTTGGAGACTGTTATATGGCCCTAAAATGTAGGCAAAACTCTTTAGTAACATATGAACTCTGCCCAAAATACCTTCATGACTTTTGACTGGGCCTCTGACAAAAGTTGGGATGACACAATGTGTCTTTATCGTAGCTTGACCCCCTGCTGGACTGGATTTCCAACATGGTGACAGGATGGCAAAGATGACTTGACACGGTCCGCTAAATATAGCGAGAAAGACAGACACTAAGTGCCCTATTGAGAGAGAACAAAGAAAGACTGGCTGATCTTTTATTCAGGTAATGTCACTGTTTGTCTGTTACGCTCACTCTCTACCCCCCCTCCCTCCTGACCCACTTGTCCAGTCTTTTTTCCCCACAGTCGGTGGAAACTATGGGCGGTGGTATTACTAGGATCTGCACTGGCTAAATAGCTCCGGAGGTTTAGGATAAGCAGCCCAAACTCTTAATGCCTTCTTTGTTAATGAGTTGAGTGTATTAGTGATTTATGTTAGCTAATGCCAGGCTTCGCCCGCCCAGAGGTATTGCTGTATCACAGGCTAAGAAGCTAGCTACCTCCCTTCATCCTCAGCTGCACCTGATTCCACTGGTACTGCCTTCATTCAAAATGGAGGGCCTGTTTTAGGACTGATGAGAGTAATGGTCTGATCCATTATCCAATGTATTGGGCATGCATTCTAAGTGCTGCCATTTTTGCCGATAACATCTCCATGGCACTGGAATGCAGCAACATACAACGTATTCACACTCCTTGACTTTTTCCACATAATGCTGTGTTACAGCATGCATTTAAAATTGATTAAATGTCGTTTTTTTGTCACTGGCCTACACACAATACCCCATAATGTCAAAGTGGATTTACATTTTTCATTTTATTTGATATTTATTCAATAAGTATTGAACCCCTTTGTTATGGCAAGCCTAAATAAGTTCAGGAGTAAAACTGTGCTTAAGAAGTCACATAATAAGTTGCATGGACTCACTCTGTGTGCAGAAATAGTGTTTAACTAGATTTTTGAATAATTACAGTATCTCTGTAACCCACACATACAGATAATTGTAAGGTCCCTCAGTCGAGCAGTGAATTCAACCACAAAGCCCAGGGAGCTTATCCAATGCCTCGCAAAGAAGGGCACCTATTGGTAGATGGCTATAAATAAAAAAAATGCAGACATTGAATATCCCTTTGAGCATGATGAAGTTATTAATTATACTTGGATGGTGTATCAATAAACCCAGCTACTACAAAGATACAGGCGTCCTTCCTAGCTCTGTTGCCGGAGAGGAAGGAAACCGCTCAGGGACTTCACCATGAGGCCAATGGTGACTTTAAAAAAGTTAGAGTGTATTGGCTGTGATAGGAGAAAACTGAGGATGGATCAACAACATTGTAGTTACTCTACAACACTAACCTAATTGATAGAGTGAAAAGAAGGAAGCCTGTACAGAAAAAAAATATTTCCCCCAATTTTTTTTGCAACAAGGCACGAAAGTAATGCTGCAAAAAATGAGGCAAAACAATATATATTTTTGTTCTGAATACAAAGTGTTATGTTTGAGGCAAATCCAATACAACATATTACTGAGTACCACTCTCCATATTTTCAAGCATAGTGGTGGCTGCATCGTGTTATGGGTATGCTCGACTGAGGTTTTCAGAATAAAAAAATTTATGGAATGGAGCTAAGCAAGGTTACATTTTAATTTTTTATAAATAAGCACAGGCAAAATCCTAGAGAAAAACCTGGTTCAGTCTGCTTTCCACCAGAGACTGGGAGATTAATTCACCTTTCAGCAGGACAATAACCTAAAACACAAGGCCAAATCTACACTGGAGTTGCTTACCAAGAAGAATTTTCCTGAGTGGCCGCGTTAAAGTTTTGACTTAAATCTTCTTGAAGATCTATGGCAAGACCTGAAAATGGTTGTCTACCAATGATCAACAACCAATTTGACAGAGTTTGAAGAATTTTGAAAAGAATAATGGGCAAATGTTACACAATCCAGGTGTGGAAAGCTCTTACCCAAAAAGACTCACAGCTGTAACCGCTGCCAAAGGTGCTTCTATAAAGTATTGATTCAGGGTTGTGAATACTTATATAAATTAGATATTTCTGTATTTCATTAGCAAACATTTCTAAAAACATGTATTCACTTTGTCATTATGGGGTATTGTGTGTAGACGGGTGAGCATTTTTTTTTATTTAATCCATTTTGAATTCAGGCTGTAACACAAGAAAATGTGGAATAATTCAAGGGGTATGAATAGTTTCTGAAGGCACTGTATAAAGGTTAAACTGTACATATCACTTTGCCATTTTTCTATTGGTTTTCCCTACACATAAAATGGATATATCACTTAGGTTGATACTCAAGCTGTAAAAAGCATGCATTTCAAAACTACAGTTTAATGTAGTTGTCCTCCAAACATATCAGCTTTCTGCCAAGGAGGGAGAAATGTTTAAATCATCATTGGTGTAAGTATTTTTTAAATTTTATTTAACCTTTATTTAACTAGGCAGGTCAGTTAAGAACACATTCTTATTTACAATGACGGCCTACCCTGGCCAAACCCTCCCCTAATCTGGACGACGCTGGGCCAATTGTGCGCCGCCCTATGGGACACCCGATCATGGCCAGTTGTGATACAGCCCAGGATCTGTACTGATGCCTCTAGCACTGAGATGCAGTGCCTTAAACCGCTGTGCCACTCGGGAGCCCTCTATGGCTTTGCATTTAAGCACTTTATTTGACAAAGTATATCCAAGGATTTTTTGCACAACTACCCAAATCTGTATCCATATCTTTACTACAAATAGACTTATAACTTCTTTTTTATTATCAGCAAGCAACATGAGGACACTATTACAGCCAATGAGATGTTTTGAGGAAGTCTCAATTAGTCTTTCACAGAACAAACCATCCTGAAGTTAACAATGTGCTGGGCACAACAGGCTCACTCTGTAGTGTTTGGGTGGATGTGTGTTGTGTGTTTAGGCCTTAGGCTGTTGACTTACCCGGCTTGCACTCCTTTATTTTTGTTCACGTCGATGGTGGTGATGGAATGCTTCGCCCCAGACTGTACCTCCCAGTCCACAGTCCACTGGGCATTCTTTGACTTGGTTTGCAGAAGATTCACCCCTTTCTTTGCCTTGACCCTGCAATCGAGAGATAAAAGGAATGAATCAACTTTATGAACAGCCCATGATTTATCTGTGAGGTCAGAGGTTGTCGGCTTGTTTGTATACTGTAGTTCCATCATGTGCACAGCTCTGTATTACATTGGGGCAAATGCAATTTTGAAAGATCAATAAATGACAGTTAATGTAGTTGGACAATGTGGTGATAAACTGACTCTAAAGACAAAGGCTATTGCACTGGAATTTTGAAACCCTGGATAAATGTCTGAATAATGCTTGAATAACGAATGAGAGTATTTCTCAACCAGCCAACTGTATATTAAGCATCAGGCAAAAAATAAAAAAACACTCCATATTCTTTGGTTCCATAATATTTTGAGAGCTTTAATATTGTGCTGTACTAGTGTTTTTAAGACTATGATCCATTTCAGTGACTCCGATTAATTTCCCCACACAAATGAGAGGGTATGAGGTATTACCCTGGTGTGGCCCATGTGAATTTAGCTCGCCATTGCGTTCGCACAAAACCGATTAATGAGTGAGCATAGAGAATCAGAAAGGTACAGCTGTGACTAGTAATACGCACCAATTCTGTAAGACTCTAGCCATCTTTGCAGCCCTGATAAGAGGCAAATGGAGGAGCTTGTGTGAACTACTTCGACTAAGACACTACTATTATTTATTCATTCCACACAGATGCCTTCTGCCATGGCAACTTCTATTTAGCGCTTCGCTGGAATGGATGACTGCTAAACAGGAGCGGTTAGCTCTAAATGCTCCTAATCCTTCAAGGCCATATAGCTAATTCATACACTGGGGTCTAAAATGTCACTGGACATTTTCAGTGCAAACATTTATGCTCTGAAAGAGCGTTTAAAAAATGACTTCTCTTTAACCCTCGATGTGGTTTAATTCATTGTTGCTTGTAACCTGTGGAGAATAATTTTGTTTTGCACAAATAGCTAATGTGGATTGGTGCATAGCCTTTCATCCATCCAGTCTTCAGGAAATTACTCAGATTGTCAAAGACTGTGGTTAACACCTTGAAACACAATATTCCAGTGATGGCTCTACGCAACGGAAGGCAACTGTATTGAGTGACAGAAGCTCCTTGCCTCTGGATCATGAACAGCAATCTCAACAATGATCTTGAGCACTCCGATATTTATCTTGTTTATCACTCTAAGTACAGCTTTTGAGGTTCGGCAGCCAGCACAGAGCCATGCAGATGAAGAGCTGGAAGGAAGGAGAAGGAAGAAAACCTGGCTGGCAGGGAGATGTTCTTTAGTGGGGCAGGCTGGGGAAATTAGAATGATCGAGCCAAGGAGTTAGAGGGGATCGCAAATCAAAACCTTGCAACTGCCAATGTTCACATCTGATACAGAATTTACTCATATCCTGCCCAAGGAAATTATTGTTGTATTGCGGTGGCAGATACAGATGGGAACCAAAGCGTGTGTTTTGCAACAGTCTGACAGTTACTAATTAACATAACATGATGATGTGTAGTTAAGGCCTCTCAAAACAGCAAACTCCCACCCATTGCGCAATTGGGGAGGTTGAAAGTCAGCAGTATGCCTGACAGGTTATTCTGCGACCTAGACCTCGGAATTCTGACCTTATTTCTTCAGGCTCTGGTAACCATATTCAAAGGCTGGCCAAACACTTTAAAAGGGTGACAGCAAATTCATTGATGGGGTGAATCTTTCTGCCGGATTAACCCCCAACCGGTTTTCAAACGCTTCCTTCCTTTGCCTTTAAACCGCTCCTTCTGCACTCACCTGATAAAGCAGCGGCGGCACCACTTTGAGGATCGGGCCATGACCAATAGAGGAGGCTGCAGCGCCCTGTTTTTCAACAAGGCTTTGGTTTACTCTTTATCTCCAGTTATACGCAGCTGCCCGCCGTGTAAAAAAAAACACCTTTATTGATGATGTGGCACATTCCTATTTTTCAAATGTTAAATCTCTGAAGGTGCAAGTCAAGATAGGAATCTGTTTGTAGTTATCGCAAGAATCTTTCCCTGGGAAGTAAATCTGTGTGGAATAATTATGTACACCTGGAGCGTGCCCTTTCCAAACAGTATTACCACAAACAGAGTTGGATTGGTTTGGTTCAGATGAAAGAAGACGGCTCTAGTCCAGCTCAACATGTCACCTTCAGTACCAAGCTATGATGAACAGACCAACTCCTGGTAAACAAGACAGAACACAGTGGGACTTTAGTGGGACTTTAGTGGGACTCCAGTGGGACTCCAGCTGGTCAATGTTGTTAAGGAGTCAACACCAAGACCCGGTTGTTGTGGTTTCAACTTATTTGAATCAATGAATAATAGTCCGTATTAATCCTAGTAGTGTAACATGGCTATTATGTTTATTCTTCACATGTACACCAGTCAAATAACAGAAAAGAGCTTGGCTTGAACTGGAAACTAAAATATGAATAGAAACAGTTGTTGGTGCTTTAAGTCTAGCGTCCATCCAACCATATTAGCCTCTTCCCTCACTCTGCTTCCTTTTCCAGGCTCTCCCAGACACAACTCCCCAAGCTCTGCTTAACTGTTAAGGCAATGCCTGTGTGAAATGACCAAGCATTCACAACAAACCCTTTGCTTAGAGAATGCCAACCACTCACAGATTGCAATTCAGTTTTTTGGAAGTCGCTAGCGGTAGTGTGTTGCGGTGGGGAGTGCCAAAAAGCAAACATTTGACCATGGTGGCGGTGACAACAGCTCACAGATGAAGCGCAGTGCCACTGTTGGGCGGCCTAAACTCTAATGGATATCAAGCCTTGGCATTCGTAACCTCGGCAGACTTCGGTGCACAAATGCAGGAAAAAAGTAAATAAAAAGGAACTAAAATGTCAGCACTAGAATGTCTCAAAGGCACTCCCTTTTGAATTACTGCAAAAACAGGGCATCTCCAACAGCTAAATTTGGCCAGCGAAGCCTTTTTCCACTGAAGCTCCATTAGTTTGAGGGGGCACTTTACAGACAACTTCTCCACTTGGAGTTCTGCAGTCACAACAAATTCCCATTCCATGACAGTATATTATTTATCTATCAATGTATGCTTGTCCTTGGCCCTGTGCTTGACGCCGTGCCCGTTTTATGTGACATGTGATTCAATCATGCACTTGGCTGTGTGTGATATAACAGCTCGGCATGTATGATATGTTTATACAAGCTTGAGAAACATTATTGTTTGTTTCCAGCACTTTGCATCCTTGAAGTAGCAGCTTGATGTAATGTGAGGCTAAAAAAAACAATTTATTCAGATGCCACTCCATAAGCCTTCAATTGCACTGACAAAGCTAATATTTCAAAAATGTCATGACAATAATGGATTATGCTTACAAGGTGGGCTGCAAGCGACTGCTGTAGAAAATAGCACACAAGAGTATTACATACGGCACCAGTCAACAGGGGTTCATTGAGGGTCCACAAGTAATTCCTAAGTAGATATTTATTGAATTGCAGTATTGTAATCTCAGATATTGTGTATGCCAGACCTTGAGATTCACTGTTCGGCAAAAAAGAGAGAGAAATAGCTTCGTTTTGCATCACCTTGCTGGAGAAGCACATGCCAGCTGCTCATTATTGTGGAAATATGAGAGGGATGTCGTTACGAGGACATGTCAACCTCGTCAGCCTCCATCTCTAGCCATGTGGACATTCTGCCATAATTGGCAGCGGGGAAGCAATCAGGACAGATGTTCGCTTTGCAACGAGACGCCCGGCACCACAAAAAGATCTGATGCACTCGTCACACTGCTGATGCTCGTCTGACGGTAAACCGAGTGGCCAGCCCAGGCCCAGATGAAGGGCCAGCCACCACGGGTCGGGAATGATGAGCATCTTCAGTAATCTCTCGCTAAAACAAAAGACGATATGGGACGTGAACAGCGAGGGATGAACCGACAGTCGGGATTTACACTAATCTGACAAATCATCTAAGGAGAAAAGAGAAGGCACAGAGGCACAGAGGCACAGAGGCACAGAGGCACAGAGACACAGAGACACAGAGGCACAGAGACACAGAGGCACAGAGGCACAGAGGCACAGAGACACAGAGACACAGAGACACAGAGGCACAGAGGCACAGAGACACAGAGGCACAGAGACACAGAGGCACAGAGGCACAGAGGCACAGAGGCACAGAGACACAGAGGCACAGAGGCACAGAGACACAGAGGCACAGAGGCACAGAGGCACAGAGACACAGAGGCACAGAGGCACAGAGGCACAGAGGCACAGAGGCACAGAGACACAGAGACACAGAGGCACAGAGGCACAGAGACACAGAGACACAGAGGCACAGAGGCACAGAGACACAGAGGCACAGAGACACAGAGGCACAGAGGCACAGAGGCACAGAGACACAGAGGCACAGAGACACAGAGACACAGAGACACAGAGAATAACTGTATTATACTTCTTTCGAGTGGAGCATTTCATTGTTTTATTTATTTCACCTTTATTTAACGAGGCAAGTCAGTTATGAACAAATTCTTATTTACAATGACAGCCTATCCCGGCCAAACCCGGACGACGCTGGGCCAATTGTGCGCCACCCTTTGGGATTCCCAATCACGGCTGGTTGTGATGCAGCCTGGAATCCATTTAGGAGCACTTTTGGAAAATGCAGAGCAGAAACTTAGAACTGTTGATCAGATTGGGCTACATTTTCTCGTGCTTAATTTGTATTCTCCTAAGCAGCGAGTCGAAAAATAGAAAAATGCAGTTTTGACAAGCGCAGAAAAGGGTAACCAGGGCACTACAGTACGACCATTTTACTTGCATAATCACCTAATTATTTTGCTGTGCCACCTGGAATTTTTATTTAGGAGCACCAGTGAGCCTATAAAAATTAAACATTATACCTTGAATATCTCCATTTTTTTTTTTGTGATCCTACATTTTCTTTAATCGTTCTCCTAAACACGTGGTCCTTGTAATAAAGGTCAGCGTAGAACCCCTGGTGACAGCAGCGTTTGTGTTCCTAATCCATTTATCTCAAAAAGGAAAACTACTCGGAAGTTATCCTGATTATTTGAGGAGATAAAAGGGTCAAGGTTAAATAGCTTCACACAGACCAAACAGACCCAAAGAAACATTTGAAAACTGACTACTTAAAACAAAACACAATTGCAGGATTCAAAACAGAGGCTGCAGGCCTGGGAGGGAGGAGGGTTCCTGTCTTATCTTTAAGTGGTGTTGTGGGCTAACGTGTGGAGTGGAGACTCCCTTTTCTGTGCCCTGATGCCACTGATGTAGATGCAGCTATTTGCACACACAAACACGCGCCCAAACACGCACACACACACACAGGTGCACACACACGTGATCACGCACACACACACACAAACCACAGGCACACACTGATGCACAAGCACACTGCAGAGCGATGGCGGTGGCTGGGAATCCGTCCTCCTGGAACACAATTATTCTAAATAGTTTTTCCATCAGCCGGAGCCATGAGTAGAAGACCCTCGGGTGAGCCATAACCTTTCTGTGGAGGCAATCGGGAAAAAAGACGCTCTCCAATTTATTTGATAAGGCGAGTAGAACTCAGCGATGCCAACAGACATGGAGAACAAGAACATCAGGGCCTTTCTGAAACCAAGTTGCTGACATTTTCAGAGTTCACATCACGATGCATGCATAATTATATTTTATTTTGTGTTAAAAATTTCCCATTCCAAAGGAGAACTAAGAAAAGTTGAGAATTCCTATGGTTTGCGGTGCGGTATACCAGCAGATACATCTACCAATAGTCAAACAAAGGCTACTAGGCATTGGATGATAAGAGACACTGACAAACCATGTATCCCACAAAGCAAAGGTGAAAAAAAGTGTGTGAGAGAGAGAGAGAGAGAGAGAGAAAGAAAGAGAGAGAGTAAAGAAAGCTAGGCGTTTGTGCATAAATAAATGCTGCCAGGACAAAAGCAAGTTGTCACATTGTGATTGGACACTGGATGACTGTGAGGAATACTGATACACTTGAAGAGGTAAAATTATTTCGGGGGGGATTATATTATTGTTATGCGGTTCAGATAGCTTATCCATCCGTCGTGATGCGCAGTCTCGTCTCTCGGCCCCTCTCGCCGACAGAACAGAAATACTGACGCCATATATTAATTTGATGGAGAGATAAATGTCATGTCCAGCACTTCTAAAGATCAACGAAATATCAGATTCTATCCAATGCTCATTGAATGTCATAAAATACAGGAGACCTGGGATGGACTGACGGAGTAAGGAAACAAGAGGAAAAAAGGCGTAATATCTCGATTTGGGTCAGTTGTTTTGGGAAGGCCCCACACATTCTTAAAGCGTAGAAAAATGAAAGGAGAAAAACAACTCCCACCAATTGATTGAACGATTACACAAGACAATAACAGTGGGGATCGGCGAGCACGCTTCTCAACCCGAACCCAGAGCTTCTTAAGAGTGATGCCCCATGCTGTCGTTGCTGCTGTGAGTGGACAAGTTCTGTTCTCCAATGGAACCCTCTTTTCATCCATTCCTCTTACGCACCAACTCTCATTATGTTCACACTGTTCTCTGTCAACCATACCTCCCCTCCCTATTTCCCTGCATGACTCCCTACCTCCTTCACCCCCCTCTCTTTTCCCCTCTCCCTCTGGCTCCCCCTCGTTCTGCACCTATCCTCTTAAATAAATCACTTCCAACACGCAGCTGTTCAATTAAACTTTCACTAGATAATCAGGGGCTCTGTAGGAATAGGTAATTCAACTCACTAACCTGCTACACTGGGTGCCCTGATACATCATCATGTAGTGTTAATGGCCTGAATTGACCAGCGCCTAGAAAGATAATGGCATTTTCATAACCCGCCAGCAGAATGGAAAGCCATCTTCCTTATAGACAGTAAATGGAGAAGACAGCTACTGATGCACTCTCACTGGCGCTAACCTCCTTTATCGCCCTGCAACCCAGCCTTTCAGAATCCTAGTTCTACTCTATGGTTGTTGACGAAGTGCAATACCACGAAGTGGCCACCAGGCGGGGCCACGATAGGCATACTAGGTGGGGGCCTGGTGGTCTTCACATGATAAGATATGCAACCATTTTGAGCTGGATTCAAAAGGACAATCACCAGTTTGTCAGACTGTGTCACCTGGAGAGGCATGCCACCACTACTCCCCACGACCTCCACCTCCCCACCAGGTGGAAACTTGCCTTTGTTTAATAAACTCCGACCTGTCCTCACGGCAACCTTGACTTCATTTATTTTCCCATGCTGCTGTTAAATCACTCTGCTTCAGCTCCCTCCATCCGCTCCCCTCTTTACCCTTACTCCCTCACTTTTTCCCATTCATTCGCTTTCCCTTTTCTGTCTCCTCACCCCCACCACTCTAATGACCTTGCTTGCCAAATGATCCAAATGACTGTGCCTTGAGTTAAACGCCGATTAGGAGGGAGCCCTATGCGGAGTTGGAGGAGGAGAGCAAAAGCGTAGGGGGATACAGCTGCCTGCATATTGGTTTGTTAGTCCCCCTGGCTAGTGATTACACGCACACAATGAATTTGGACAGTCTTTGGCCACAACAGCCATTTTTGCAATCAAAATCAACACAATCCGACTGCCTCAAATGAGGTCTCCTAACTACAATCAAGACGAGCTAGGTCCTGGGTTTCAAAGCCAATATTGGATCTAGACTACCCACCTCCCGTTCAATGCATCATACCAACTTAATTTTTGAAAACGATGGGTGTATGTTTTTAAAAGTGGGAGCGACTAGGCCAAATGAAGCGGAATGCAGAGGCAGCATGGTTTATCGTAGTTGTAACTGACCATGATAATGATAACTGGTCATCAAACTGTAAAACATCAAGAGAGCGCAAAACTGCGCTTTGTGCTGTGCTATATATTACTATTTTGATTATGTATGCTGGTGCACGGGCCACGCCTTTGACGGGGGAGACAATGACAATCTAGACCGCTGAGCTGGAAGAGTGCCATAACTTGTCGCCGTGACAATTTGCAATCCATGTTGCATCAAGGGCTCAGACCAGATTATGAGGCATCGTGGCTGATGAGGCAACATTTACTTTTCACACGCTCAGGGCCGTGCAGTTTTTACAGCAAGTTTGCTCAAATGGAACAAAGCATTCCTTTGTGCGTCCGGGCTTTTATAAAAAACAGCGTAATGCTCTCTCAATCTCACTCTCCTCTTTCTCCTCCCTCCTACATGAGACAGGGCAGAACAACTAAGGACAAAACCTAACCCAGAGTCTGCTCTGACAGCGCCAGTGAGGCCTAGAACATTTAGCATTTTCCCACACTTCAGAACTCACCTGGCCTATTATTGATGGGGAATTATTTGCCAGGTATATACACTACATGTCCAAAAGTATGTGGACACCTGCTTGTCGAACGCCTCATTTTGGTCGAATAGACCTGGCTCGCATGTGGTGTTCCAATTCATCCCTAAGGTGTATTATGGGGTTGAGGTCAGGGCTTTCTGCAAGCCAGAGAAGTTCTTCCACACCGATTTCGACAAATCATTTCTTTATGGACCTCGCTTTGTGCACGAGGGCATTGTCATGCTGAAACAGGAAATGGCCTTCCCCAAACAGTTGCCACCAAATTTGAAGCACAGAATTGTCTAGAATGTCATTGTTTGCTGTAGTGTTAAGATTTCCCTTCAATGGAACTAAGGAGCCTAGCCCAAACCATGAAAAACAGCTGTTTCCACTTCACAATAACTTACTTGTTGGAAAGGTGGCATCCTATGATGGTGGCACGTTGAAAGTCACTGAGCTCTTCAGTACGGGTCATTTCTATTGCCAATGTTTGTCTATGAAGATTGCATGTCTGTGTGCTCGATTTTATACACCTATCAGCAACAGGTGTGGCTGAAATAGCTTAATTCACTAATTTGAAAGGGTGTCCACGTACTTTTGGCCATGTAGTGTTTATGGAGGTAATGGGACACAATGCCCCCAGGCATTGACATTATCTTTCTTAGGCAACTGAAGCCAACATTTTTTTTATTTTACCTTTTTAACCTGGCAAGTCAGTTAAGAACAAATTCTTATTTACAATGACGGCCTACACTGGCCAAACCCTAACCCAGTCAACGCTGGGCCAATTGTGCACTGCCCTTTGGGACTCCCAATCACGGCCAGTTGTGATACAGCCTGGATTCGAACCAGAGTGTTTGTAGTGACGCCTCAAACACTGAGATGCAGCACCTTAGACCGCTGCGCCACTTGGGAAATTCATCCGTCTCACCATAATTCACAGCATACTTAATTAATATTTTACAGGTTTACGGGTCCCCAGCTGAGCTGTGTACTGAATCTTATGTCATAGGATTACTTTGAATTTCAAGTGTTAGAATTTAAAAGCATTGAGATTCATGTTTGTGTAATGACTTTGGATGCCAAACTGGATCCCTCTAAATACGAGATCAAACTTTATTCACCTAAAAGGGTGAAAAAACGAAAGCTGTTTTGCATGGTCGAGCTTCACTTACTTCCAAAGATCACATAAAAATGCCCCTAATATACACTCCCCGGACAGTTTATTAGTACATCTAGTACCGGGTCGAACCCCCTTTTGCCTCTAGAACAACCTGAAATCATCAGGGCAAGGATTCTACAAGGTGGACTCCATGGAATCACGCTGTTTACACCAAATCCTGACGCAACAGGAACCAGGATTCGTTGGACCAGACGATGTTTCCCATTCCTCAATTGTCAGGTGTTGGTGATCGAGTACCCATTGGAGCCGCTTCTTCTTGTTTTTGGCTGATAGGAATGGAACCCGGTGTGGTCGTCCGCTGCAATAGGCCATCCGTGACAAGGACCGACAAGTTGTGAGTTCCAAAATGACATTCAGCACACTACTGTTGTACTGTGCCATTATTTGTCTGTGGGCCGCCTGTTAGCACGATTCTTGCCATTCTCCTTCGATCTCTCTCATCAACCAGCTGTTTTCGCCCACAGGAATGTCGAACCATTCTCAGTAAACCCTAGACACTGTCGGGTGTGAAAAGCCCAGGTGGGCGGCTGTTGAGGAGATACTGGATCCAGTGCGCCTGGCACCGACGTGTATACCAACACGCCTGGCATCATATCACTTGGTGAGTGTATACCAATACAGTATGGTGGCTGATAAAATGTATTTAATTCAAAATTATACAGCTTGTTTATACAACATTGTATGATTAATGTCAATACTTCAACTAATATGGCCATGTGACATACTTCTATCTCAGAATATTGGCTTTAAAGGCCAGTACAGTAGGACAGTAGCAGCAGCTAGCCTCAGTATTAGCCACCAGTGAAAAGACTGCGTGGCACTCCATTCGAAATCCACCACATTTATACTCCTCCCTTCCATTCCTCCACATACCACCCCCAACTCCCAGAACGCCTGGCCTCCTTGTCCTACTCCTCAACACCACATAATGCCACCCCCTGAGGGACTCCTCAGCACAATAACAACATGCCAACCTTGAGATCTGGGTACTTCTGCTGGAGCATGGCTGTCTTTTCCGATCGGCTGGCTGCCGTACACAGGGCTCCCATACCCCCCACAACACAGTCCAACCAGGGGCTTAGTGGGCACGCTCAGTGTGGAGCAACAGAGGAAACAGCAGCTAAGTCCACCCCGCACGTTGTTTTCTGTGTTGGCTCAATGTTCTGGTCTGAGAACAAGGAGGAACAGGTGCTGAGATTAGGGATCGATTTAGCATCAATTGTTATGCATAGAGAATTAGGCAGAGAGAGAAACCCAACAGCACTAGGGTGGTTAGTGTTGTGTTGGCAGTTTTTATTAAGAAGGTATGGTGAAGAGATTAAATCTGTCTATCTTTTGACATTCTAGTTGAAGTGTAAGCATACCATCTCTGTTCAGAGAAGTCCGTTCTGCTCTTCTCTGGACAGACAATGCCAAAAAAAAACATCTTCAGAGTGAGAAACTAGATTTTTTCTCACCCCACACAGCCAAATGTTTATTCTAGGAGAGAAGGCAGAGGTGAAGCGTGAGGGAGAACGTCCAATCAGCTATTTAAGGGGTGTTTTTGCCCTGGGTCTCCTGTTTGTCTATTGGGGTTTAATAACTTCAATAAAACGGTAAGGGGACATGGCTCCCTCACAGAGACGAGAGGCTACGGCACTAACTAGCCATTAGAGAGGATGGGAGGGCATAGGAAATAGCCATAACAAATCAGCCCCAGTTAGCTGGCAGGCATCAATAATAAGGGACTCCGGTTTCTCAAATGTATTCTAATTTAAATCAGCTTGACGTAATGACCTCGGGCCTAGAGAACATCCACTGAGGGTTAAGAAACATGTTTCACACTTGATGGTCAGAGCTGTCATGCGGGACTTACATTTTTTTTGGTTTCGTTTTATTTACATTAGCTTTAAAAAATTAAATAAAAAATCTCACTTTCATGTGTTAGACAGTTGTTTTGCATCATCTCTTGTTTTGTAGCTTCCTTTAAAATTATTTTTATTCCATGTTTAATAGGCTATAAATAAATATATATACACTGCTCAAAAAAATAAAGGGAACACTTAAACAACACAATGTAACTCCAAGTCAATCACACTTCTGTGAAATCAAACTGTCCACTTAGGAAGCAACACTGATTGACAATAAATTTCACATGCTGTTGTGCAAATGGAATAGACAAAAGGTGGAAATTATAGGCAATTAGCAAGACACCCCCCAAAACAGGAGTGATTCTGCAGGTGGTGACCACAGACCACTTCTCAGTTCCTATGCTTCCTGGCTGATGTTTTGGTCACTTTTGAATGCTGGCGGTGCTCTCACTCTAGTGGTAGCATGAGACGGAGTCTACAACCCACACAAGTGGCTCAGGTAGTGCAATTCATCCAGGATGGCACATCAATGCGAACTGTGGCAAAAAGGTTTGCTGTGTCTGTCAGCGTAGTGTCCAGAGCATACAGGCGCTACCAGGAGACAGGCCAGTACATCAGGAGACGTGGAGGAGGCCGTAGGAGGGCAACAACCCAGCAGCAGGACCTCTACCTCCGCCTTTGTGCAAGGAGGTGCACTGCCAGCGCCCTGCAAAATGACCTCCAGCAGGCCACAAATGTGCATGTGCGTTCTTCGTGTTTATGTGCGTTCTTCGTGTTTATGTAAGTTCGTCGTCCAGGTCTGTCTACTCCGTTTGTTATTTTGTTATTTAGTCAAGTGTATTTCGTTTTCGTGTTTTTCCGTCTTTACTTTAATAAATATTATGTCTAACAACCGTTACAATATATATATATATACAGTTGAAATCGGGAAGTTTACATACACCTGAGCCAAATACAATTAAACTCAGTTTTCACAATTCCTGACATTTAATTCTAGTAAAAATTCCCTGTCTTAGGTCAGTTAGGATCACCACTGTATTTTAAGAATGTGAAATGTCAGAATAATAGTAGAGAGAGTTATTTATTTAAGCTTTTATTTCTTTCATCACATTCCCAGAGGGTCAGAAGATTACATACGCTCAATTAGTATTTGGTAAAATTCCCTTTAAAGTGTTTAACTTTAGTCAAACGTTTCGGGTAGCCTTCCACAAGCTTCCTACAATAAATTGGGTGAATTTTGGCCCATTCCTCCTGACAGAGCGGCTGTAACTGAGTCAGGTTTGTAGGCCTCCTTGCTCGCACACACTTTTTCAGTTCTGCCCACACATTTTCTATAGGATTGAGGTCAGGGTTTTGTGATGACCACTCCAATATCTTGACGTTGTTGTCCTTAAGCCATTTTACCACAACTTTGGAAGTATGCTTGGGGTCATTGTCCATTTGGAAGACCCATTTGGAAGACCCATTTGGAAGACCCAATTGGAAGACCCATTTGGAAGACCCATTTGGAAGACCCCATGCTTCACGGTTGGGATGGTGTCTTCGGCTTGCAAGCATCCCCCTTTTTCCCCTAAACATAACAATGGTCATTATGGCCAAACAGTTCTATTTTTGTTTCATCAGACCAGAGGACATTTCTCCAAAAAGTATGATCCTTGTCCCCATGTGCAGTTGCAAACCGTAGTCTGGCTTTTAATGGCGGTTTTGGAGCAGTGGCTTCTTCCATGCTGAGCGGCCTTTCAGGTTATGTCGATATAGGACTTGTTTTACTGTGATATAGATACTTTTGCACCTATTTCCTCCAGCAGCTTCACAAGGTCCTTTGCTGTTGTTCTGAGATTGATTTGCACTTTTCGCACCAAAGTACGTTTATCTCTAGGAGACAGAACATGTCTTCTTCCTGAGCGGTATGATGGCTGCGTGGTCCCATGGTGTTTATACTTGCGTACTATTGTTTGTACAGATGAACGTGGTACCTTCAGGCATTTGGAAATTGCTCCCAAGGATGAACCAGACTTGTGGAGGTCTACAATTATTTTTCTGAAGTCTTGGCTGATTTCTTTTGATTTTCCCATGATGTCAAGCAAAGTGGCACCAAGTTAGAAGGTAGGCCTTGAAATACATCCACAGGTACAATCAGAACAACACTTTTCAGCTGTGCTAACATAATTGCAAAAGGGTTTTCTAATCATCAATTAGCCTTTTAAAATTATAAATTTGGATTAGCTAACACAATGTGCCATTGGAACACAGGAGTGATGGTTGCTGATAATGGGCCTCTGTACACCTATGTAGATATTCCATAAAAAAATCTGCCGCTTCCAGCTACAGTCATTTACAACATTAACAATGTCTACATTCTATTTCTGACCAATTTGATGTTATTTTAATGGACAAAAAATGTGCTTTCCTTTCAAAAACAAGGACTTTTCTAAATGACCCCAAACTTTTGAACGGTAGTGTAGGTATATGATGTAATGACGCCACGTAAAATGTTGCGCTATACGTTCAACACAGCATTTCCAAACTAGCCCACAATGTCTGCTGTGTGGATCGAGCAGTCAACAAGTCATTTGAAAGAGTAACAAAATTTCAGCGAGACAATTCAAAGGCGAAATCCATTAAAGCCAAGATAATGGAATTCATTGCCCTTGACAATCAACCGTTCTCTGCCGTGAGTGATGTTAGCTTTCGCCGACTGGTTAAGCACCTACACAATACCAAGTGTGCTATTTTTCAGATGTTTCCCTACCGGATTTACACAGTAATAGCATCACTGCTATTAGCTTCACGACATACATACTATGGAAAACTGTTTTGGGTCTTTGCGTGTCAAAAAAGATACAGTAGCACTGTCAAAGCTGTACAAAAACGTCTGCAAACAAGCAACCACCGGCCACGAACAACATGTTTACAATACTTCGTTGGTAATAAAGCATAATCTGCTCAACCGCAAGTTCTGGAGTATCTAGCTTTAGCTTGGTACCTAGCTAGCACGAATACAACCAACCTGAAAACAATGATCAGTAGAAACTGCAGTCATTTTCATTATTCGTAGCAATGATTTAGGAATCCTTGTGAGTAAGTATTGGCTAGGTCGACACTTGTTGTTCGCCTATTGAAATTATACTTCAGTTCATGAAAATATATAGCTAGCCAGCTACTTAACCCTGTTGCCCAAAGCTAACGTTATAAGCAGCCGGCTAGCTTCATCTGGTTAGTGAGGCTCGATCAGACCGGGTGTGTTCGATCAGACATGTGTTGCAAAGCTAGCCACAATAAGAACTAGGCACAATAGTAGAATTTGTGGTGTGCCTTCAAAATAAAAGTATGTCATTGACAGTGATGCAAATTAATACAAATAGTAGAATTATGCCATACTTTTATTTTGAAGGCTAACCGCAAAGTCGACTATTGTGGCTAGCTTCACATAGATGGGTCCGACCACCATTAATCAAATAAGAACTATTAAATTAAATTAGTGTTATTTTAGATGATGACACCTAGCTATATAGTTAGCTAGCTAACTATAGCTAATGAAACAGATTTTGTAGTTTTGCTATGTTTTTGGGGAAGAACATTGTTTGCATCCATTTAAAAAAGATATATATTTCACCTTTATTTAACCAGGTAGGCCAGTTGAGAACAAGTTCTCATTTACAACTGAGACCTGGCCAAGATAAAGCAAAGCGACACAAACAACAACACAGAGTTACACATGGAATAATCAAATATACAGTCAATAACACAATAGAAAAAAAAGTCTTACGCAAGGCATAGTAGCGAAGTAATTACAATTTAGCAAATTAACACAGGAGTGATAGATGTGCAGATGATGATGTGCTAGTAGAAATACTGGTGTGCAAAAGAGCTAAAAAGTTGGATGGGCTATTTACAGATGGGCTGTGTACAGCTGCAGCGATCGATTAGCTGCTCAGATACCTGATGTTTAAAGTTAGTGAGTGAGATATAAGACTCCAACTTCAGCGATTTTTGCAATTTGTTCCAGTCATTGGCAGAAGAGAACTGGAAGGAAAGGCGGCCAAAGGGGGTGTTGGCTTTGGGGATGACCAGTGAGATATACCTGCTGGAGCGCGTGCTACGGGTGGGTGTTGTTATCGTGACCAGTGAGCTGAGATAAGGTGGAGCTTTACCTAGCAAAGACTTATAGATAACCTGGAGCCAGTGGGTCTGGCGACAAATATGTAGCGAGGGCCAGCCAACGAGAGCATACAGGTCGCAGTGGTGGGTAGTATATGGGGCTTTGGTGACAAAACAAATGGCACTGTGATAGACTGCATCCAGTTTGCTGAGTAGAGTGTTGGAGGCTGTTTTGTAAATGACATCGCCGAAGTCAAGGATAACTTTTTTTTTTATGGCCAGCACTGTAGGTGTGCGAGACAACTTAACCAGCATCATGGCATACATATCGATGAATAGTTGTGACATATGAAATACGAGTGATAGTGTAATCAATGTGTAGTAACTAGGTAAAAAATGTATGACCGCGTTAAATTATTATGTGACGTGCAGTCATATTCAGCTCCTGATTGGTCAACAAGCTTATTTGACATGTCAAATAGTGTTATTCGACATGTCAAATAGTGTTATTCGACATGTCAAATAGTGTTGTTTAACGTGTATCTTTTTTGACATGCAAAGACCCAAATGGCGTTCCATAGAAATCCTGGTTGAGAATGAAACAACTGAACAACTGAACAACGAAACAGCACAACAAGTAAGTGAAAGAAATATGTTTGATTATGTTTTACTGGTAATGGGGACATACGTAAATGCCAACAAAATAACTTTTTGGTCAGTGTGGTATGTGTGTGTGTATGTGTAACCTTTATTTAACTAGGCAAGTCAGTTAAGAACAAATTCTTATTTACAAAGAAGGCCTTCCTAGGCCAAACCCGGACGACGCTTGGCCAATTGTGCGTCGCCCTATGGGAGTCCCAATCACGGCCGGATGTGATACAGCGTGGATTCGAACCAGGGACTATAGTGACGTCTCTTGCACTAAGATGCAGTGCCTTAGACTGCTGCATCCGTGTGTGTGTTTGTCAACAGTGTGCGCAACTGGTGAACTGAAGTCAGGTGCAGGAGAGCAGAGATGAGTGAACAGGCACACTTTATTTGGCAGAAGGAAACAGTCAGACGCAAAAGCGAATAGCGCACTCGTCACACAAATAATGTACAGCATACAATACCACGGGTTCAAACAAGACCCGGCGAAAAACCAGCATGAAGCATCACACATGACACGTAACGAACAATTACACACACAGACATGGGGGGGAACAGAGGATAATATACACGTAGAGTGATGAGGGGATGTAAACAGGTGTGCGGAAAAACAAGACAAAACAAATGGAAAATGAAAGGTGGAGCGGCGATGGCTAGAAGACCGGTGACGTCGACCGCCGAGCGCCGCCCGAACAAGGAGAGGAGCCGACTTCGGCGGGAGTCGTAACAGACAACTGTACTAGAATGCTTAAAAAGGCAGGAAAAAAATGAAATATCGGCTATCGGTATCGTTTTCTTCCGGCAAGGATAATATTGGATATCGGTATTGGCCAAAAATGTCATATCGGTGCATCACTAGCAAAAACCATTAAACGCTATGATGAAACTGGCTCTCATGAGGACTGCCACAGGAAAGAAAGACCCAGAGTTCCCTCTGCTGCAGTGGATAAGTTCATTAGAGTTACCAGCCTCAGAAATTGCAGCTCAAATAAATGTTTCAGAGAGTTCAAGTACCAGACACATCTCAACATCAACTGTTCAGAGGAGACTGCATGAATCAGGCCTTCATGGTGGAATTGCTGCAAAGAAACCACTACTAAAGGACGCCAATAATAAGAAGAGACTTGCTTGGGCCAAGAAACACGAGCAATGGACATTAGACTGACATAATTTGAGATTTTTGGTTCTAACCTCTGTGTCTTTGTGAGATGCAGAGTAGGTGAATGGATGATCTCTGCATGTGTGGTTCCCACCGTGAAGCATGGAGGTGGAGGCATGATGGTGTGAAATGCTTTGCTGGTGACACTGTCAGTGATTTATTTCAAATTCAAGGCCCACTTAACCAGCATGGCTACCACAGCATTCTGCAGCAATACGCCATCCCATCTGGTTGTGCTTAGTGGGACTATAATTTATTTTTCAACAGGACAACAACCCAACAGACCTCCAGGTTGTGTAAGGGCTAATTGACCAAGAAGGAGAATGATGGCGTGCTGCATCAGATTACCTGACCTCCACAATCACCCAACCCAATTGTGATGGTTTGGGATGAGTTGGACAATTTTTTGGTTACTACATGATTCCATATGTGTTATTTCATAGTTTCGATGTCTTCACTATTACTCGACAATGTAGAAAATAGTAAAAATAAAGAAAAACGAGTAGGTGTATCCAAACTTTTGACTGGTACTGTATATATATATATAGTTCATTTTAGGGATCAAAAGAGGAAATTAACATCGATACAATACATTACATCACATTCACATTCCAGAATACATGCCTGCCATGGGTTGAAGTGCAGCCGCATCTGAGTGTAGGTGGAGGAAAATATCAACAGTGATATCGCTCAGGAGGATGGAAAGGCAAACTAAGTTTGAGATGCCAAAGAATAGATAGAGGCATTTCAGTTGTGCTGAATACGCAACTGTATGCAACTGCAATACGGAAATGTGTTTGTAGTTTCTCTCATCAAAGGCATGACAGGCAAATCTTTATTTTCCCTTATAGTTTCAATAATTTTGTGGCTTTTATATAATAAGTGCTCACATTTTTATGATACAAAAAAGTATTCACCTTGCAAGGTTTGCCAGCTAACCTTGTCAGCGCTCAATAGAGGGTAATTGAGTAATCAAAACAGTTCAAACCCTGTCAACACTTAGGAAATCGACATGCAATGGGTCACAACCAGCTAATCACTACACTAAATTTACATTACGCCTTGAGTATTTGAAATTGGGCACATTTGGCCAACTTCACCGCTACATAGAATGTGACGTGATACAGTATGTGTGGCGAGGTTAAGCACCGTTTTGCATCAGCCAATAGCGGGGAAATCTCCTGCTGATGAATTTGATTATGCTAAAACGAAGAAGGAGAGAAGAGGGCAACGTGTCCTGACTCCAGGGGAGGGATGGCAAATTATGGAAATGAAATGGGTGGCTGTAGAGAGCGAGAGAGTGAGTTGCAGTCTCCAATGCGGATTTGGATTCATATTGTCTATTTATGGTGTCACTTTGGTGACAAAATCTGTTTAAAGGCAGCATCCATCTTGCCGGCAGCCATTGAAGACGGCAACTGCTCAGCTAACGCTCAACCAGGGTGAATAATATAAAATGATTGAAGTTCACAGCAGCTAGATAGCTGTATCCACGGCAACTGTCATATCTCCCATTTGTATGTATCATCCTTTATATGCAGATAGATATCAACATGGGAAAGCCAGGTTAATCATGTATCAGGATTGCAGTTTGGAGCGAATCCTGCAGAGTGGAACTCTCATATCTCTGAGTATAAGAAATGACTGACTTAGTGGATATCAAACAATTTGGCTTGACCAGTCTTATAATGTTGGACTACATACAGAATAAAGTACACCAAGAAGCATGCCATTGGAATCTATAGAGAATTAGATCTAATCAGACCAGTCAGCAATTGACGTTTGCACCCATGCACTAAAGACCTCCCTTGGAATCAGTCTGAAATAATCTGCTGAGTACTTTCCTCTGAATCCACTGGTGTTCCAGCGGACATCAGCATGCATGTGCCTCTGCAAGTGTGTGTAGTATCTTTATGCTTGGAGTCTGTCTATGTGTGTGTGTGTGTGTGTGTGTGTGTGTGTGTGTGTGTGTGTGTGTGTGTGTGTGTGTGTGTGTGTGTGTGTGTGTGTGTGTGTGTGTGTGTGTGTGTGTGTGTGTGTGTGTGTGTGTGTGTGTGTGGCAGTCTCTGTTTGCTTGGAGTCTGTCTATGTGTGTAAGCAAGTCTTTATAGTGTGCGTGCTTCTACCTGGTCGATGGAGTCCACGAGCCACACGACGGACGCGCCTGCAGCCCGCCTCGAACGCCCAGTTCTGGAGAGACACTTACTTACGCTGGCGCACATGTAAATGAGCCTCCCCTTATCTCTAAGCCCCAGGCAAGGCCCCCTGGGAAGTATGAACCGCAGCGGTGGGAGGAGACCGGGATAGCATTGACCGGGATTGCAGGACTGTGTGTTAGTGTCAAGGTAATTACGGTAATGTGCTCCAATTACCTTGCACCCCCCTTGCCCCTGCTTTGTCTCATTTAAAGTTTTCTGTTCAAGACCGCTGGGGTTCAAACTGCTTTTCCTATAGCAGGGGTCCAAATTGCTGTGGAAAACACACTTCTATGACACAAGTCCTTCCAAGAATCCACCAAGGTAAAGCGATTTTCTCCGCTGTGAATTGAGCTGATACAAGTGGTTATTTTTCTCTCTGTAGAAAATCACACATTGGAAGACATTAGGGTGGGACGCTCTACCAAGTGTCCCTTTTGAGTGCACTTACAGGCAGTCCACAAGCGTGATGATACTGTGTATCAGTGCCATTGTATTCTATCATATGACACTAGACACTTTATGAACACGACTGTTTATTCAATGTCTGCAGTTTCACCACCCACGGAAGTGGACTGCCCACCCAGTGATAGAAAAAAAGCATTCGAGCAAAAGCCACAACACCATAAGGGAGTCAGAATTTAAATCGATCCAAAAACATGTGACAGATTTTAGCAACCGGGCATATGCTGCAGATTTTGCCCCCGAATACAACTCATAAATGTATAATCATTAACTTTCCTGAAAACCCTCCCCTCAGCCATCTGTTATAAATACGTACCTGCCCGCAATACCCTTGTCCGTGTTTCTTTCCCTTTTGAGTGGCCCCGTTTCTATGATGGCCCGTCCATTACCATTTCCGGGTGTTAGATAATTTATTAATGTATTATTTTCCCTTCATGGCTCATAATGGTGTGGAAACAGCCTGTTTTTCTACTTTGCACGGAACAGCATGTCACAGCACAGCAGTAGCCGGAGTGTAGTCCTCTGGCCAGCTTAAGCACCAACAACACCAACACCAACGCAGTACGCACTCCCCCTGCTCATATGATCTCATGCTAGTGTTTACATCAACACAAACGGGTGACTTTCTGTGAGGCTTGAGCAGTGAATTCCCAAGAGAAAAGATATTGGCAAGTCATGGGGACACTGGGTTGGGTTATATTGGCCAAACTTATCAACATTAATCGACATTAAGGGGCCAGTTTCCCAGACACTGATTAAGTCTAGTTCTGGCCCCCGAATTTTGCGGGGAGATTTTCCATTGAGCATATGTTTTAAGTCCAGGACTAGGCTTATTCTGGGTCCAAGGAAACTGGCCCTAAATGTCGAAGAGAGGAATAATAGACACGTTTCTAGTTTTTTTGTACTGCCTACCCTCAAAGATTTGAAATAACTTAGTTCTTGCCCATGTCAAAGAGACCCCTCCAGAGTTGATACATCATTACAATCAAAGATAGTGGTGGGGAAAAGTCCAACTTTTCCATGACTCCCTTTAAAAGCATCGCAGCTATCCAAATCACTCCCCGGGGCAGCATCGTGTACATTATTACAGGAAGACACCTTCCTTGGGAGCCTTTGCCTGTAAAATGTGAGTTGTCAAAAAAAGCCAGATCAATTTCTGCTGTTTTGTGACAAAATGAAAGGGAGGACAGGTAAATAGACAGAACCTGCAGTGTAAAATGCAGCTCTCACCTTTGCCTTGTCTAAACCCCTGAAGGGCCTGGGATAACCAGGGGGAACTCGCTGCTGCAGCTCTAATAGAACTAATCTAATAAGTTAGTGTCATAGAATCAAATTCATTTAAGTTTCCATTTTAAACGTCAAATGAAGAAACTTGATTTTCACTACACAACACATTATACAGAAGTCACCATACACAAGTGCAATCTGACCGTGGAACAAGTGACTGGAGTCTGCCGTGTGAGTGTCAGCATTGGATCAGTTCAGACAAACAGATCTAATAGAAAGGGACAGGTTGGTGCAGGGGGTGCTGAGATTGGCCAGGGTAGGGGTAGCCTGGTGGAAAGAATGGCCGGCCATGAAAAAATGCACAGTGATATTATCGATTATAGTAGATTTATCAGTGGTGACAGTGATTCCTATCCTCAGTGCAGTGGGCAGCTGGGAGGAAGTGCTCTTATTTTCCATGGACTTTACAATGTCCCAAAACTTTTGGGAATTAGTGCTACAGGAAGCAAATTTCTGTTTGAAAAAGCTAGCCTTAGCTTCCCTAACTGATTGAGTATATTGGTTCCTGACTTCGCGGGGGCTATTCGATACTAATACAGAATGCCATAGGATGTTTTTGTGCTAGTCAAGGGTAGTCAAGTCTGGGGTGAACCAAGGGCTATATCTGTTCTGAGTTCTACATTTTTTGAACGGGGCATGCTTATTTAAGATGGTGAGGAAAGCACTTTTGAAGAGCAACCAGGCATCCTCTACTGACGGGATGAGGTCAATATCCTTCCAGGATACCCGGGCCAGGTCGATTAGAAAGGCCTGCTCTCTGAAGTGTTTTAGGGAGCGTTTGACAGTGATGAGGGGTGTTCGATTGACCGCTGACCCAGTACGCACACAGGCAATGAGGCAGTGATCGCTGAGATCCTGGTTGAAGGTAGGCATATTTAGAGGGCAGGTTGGTCAGGATGACATCTAAGAGGATGCCCATGGTTACGGATTTAGGGTTGTACCTGGTAGGTTCCTTGATGATTTGTGTGAGATTGAGGGCATCCTAGCTTAGATTGTAGGACGGCCGGGGTGTAAAGCATGTCCCAGTTTAGGTCACCTAACAGTACGAACTCTGAAGATAGATGGGGGCGATCAATTCACATATGGTGTCCAGGACACAACTGGGGGCCGAGGGGGGTCTATAACAAGCGGCAACGGTGAGAGACTTGTTTTTGGAAAGGTGGATTTTTAAAAGTAGAAGCTCGAATTGTTAGGGCACAGACCTGGAAAGTATGACAGAACTACGCAGGCTATCTCTGCAGTAGATTGCAACTCCACCCCCTTTGGCAGTTCTATCTTGTCGGACAATGTTATAGTTAGGGATGGAAATTTCAGGATTTTTGGTGGTCTTCCTAAGCCAGGATTCAGACACGGCTATGACATCCGGGTTGGCAGAGTGTGCTGAAGGAGTGAATAAAACAAACTTAGGGAGGAGGCATCTAATACTAACATGCATGAACCCAATGCTTTTACGCTTACAGAAGTCAACAAATGAGAGCGCCTGGGGAATGGTTGTGATGCTGGGGGCTACAGGGCCTGGGTTAACCTCCACATCACCAGAGGAACAAAGGAGGAATAGGATGAGTACGGCTCAAGGATAAAAGAACTGGTTGTCTAGTGCATTCGGAACAGAGAGTACAAGGAGCAGGTTTCTGGGCGCGGAAGAATAGATTCAAGGCATAATGTACAGACAGGGGTATGGTAGGATGTGAGTACAGTGGAGGTAAGCCGAGGCACTGAGTGACGATGAGAGAGGTTTTGTCTCTAGACGAACCATTTAAGCCAGGTGCGGTCACCGCATGTGTGGGGGGTGGAACAACAATGCTAGCTAAGGAATATTGAGCAGGGCTGGAGGCTCTACAGTGAAATAAGACAAGAATTACTAACCAAAACAGCAATAGACAAGGCATATTGACATTAGGGAGAGACATGTGTAGCCGAGTGATCATAGGGTCAAGTGAGTAGCTAGGCAAGCAGGAGGAACGGCGATTCAGACAGCTAGCAGGCCGGGGCTAGCAGCAGGCTAGCAGATAGGCCTCAGGGGGACGTTGCAATGGGAGAGTCTGTTGAAACCACCTCAGATGGTTACGTCGGCAGACCAGTCATGATGGATCGGCGGGGCTCCGTGTCGGCAGCAAAGGGTCCAGGCCAATTGGCAGAAGAGGTATTGAAGCCCAGGAATTATCTGATGAAATTCTTCGGCTAGCCGGGAGAAGGGCCTAGCTCGAGGCTAACTGGTGCTTGCTTCGGCACAGAAACCCTCTTGGACGGTTACGTTGGTAGACCAGTCGTGATAGATCGGTGGGGCTCCGTGTCGGCAGCAAAGGGTCCAGGTCAATTGGCAAAAGAGGTAATTGAAGCCCAGGGATTGCTTGATGGAATGTTTTCAGCTAGCCAGGAGATGGGCCTAGTTTGAGGCTAGCTCCAGGCTAACTGATGTTTGTTTCAGGACAGAGACATTAGACAGGAGTAGCCACTCGGATAGCAGCTAGTTAGCTGCGATGATCTGGAGTAGTTCAGAGCTTGCGTTAGGAATCCAAAGATGTGGTAAAGCAAAGCAGTCTGATATGCTCTGGGTAGATATCGCGCTGTGGAGGGGAGAGTTTCCCGGGCTGAGGCTGGCAGTCCGCGTTAACGGTGATGACCGCTAGCAGTGGCTAACTGACTACTAGCTAGTAGCTAGTTAGCTGACTAGCTTCAGAAGGGGGTTCCGGTTCAAAAGTCTAAAAATAGAAGATCCATACCACATTGAGTGAGGCGGGTTGCAGGAGAGCATGTTCAGTCCGTAGATGGAAAATTTGATTTAAAAAATAATATATACGTATATACAAAGGATGGGACAAGACAATCAAAACAGGCATCCCCACTGCTACGCCATCTTGGATTAAGTATGGTGATATGGTGATCACCAGCCCCTAATCCCTAGGCATTCCTTTGAACTAGATTGAGAGAGTCTACACATATATCAGAAGGCAAGGTGAAGCAACAACCAAACTACTTTAAACCTATCCAATCCTTTCAGATCTGCAATAAACTCAAGGGGGTAGGGGCTAAGGGTCGATTTGAAATTCAGCCTATATTGCCTTATTTCACTGTTGTGCATCAAAAGGATAGAAACTTTAAGTCATAGAGAAAATATAACAAATTCTGCAACTCAGTGAAAACTTCAACAACTAGAAAGGAGAGTGGTCGGTCTGATTGAGGTACGAAAACTCAAAACAGGGAATAAAATGCGTCTCTCCAAGGAGAAGACATGATGGTCTACTACTAAATCCTAAAAATAAGTAAGAAACTGCCTTAGGCTTAAAACCTTAGTCCACTCTCTTTTTATTCACAGGTTGATGTGAATAAAAAGCGGTAGTAGGTGAACAGTTACATGCAACTGTCCTGCACACCAAAGAAAAAAATGTTCAAAGCGGAGGACATTTCATTTAACATTTGTCCCATACTGTACATCTTGTTTGTAAGGTTTGTGTGTCCAATATGAATTGGATATCATCTGGCATTGTGCAATGGTAAATGTCTTTGACACTTTTTTCTCCAGACTGTAAATAACTCACTCACAGCGTGTGTAACTCACTCACAGTGGTAGTGTGGCTACTTTACAGGTAGCTCTCTCAATGACACCAGCAGATCAATAATAAAAAAGTGAGGGGATAGGACGGAGGATAGTTATCCAGAAAGTCTAGAAACCGTCAATAAAATCAAGTCAGAGTAGAGGCAGAGAGGATTTGGGAGGCTACAGGAGAACACGTCTATCCTGGCCATTATCAGAGATGACCGCTGATAAGGACCGGGGCTCGATGTTGTCCGATGTGGGCTGACAAGTCGCCCGTGGCAGGACAACACTCTTCCTGAGTCATCCGATCAGTGCCGTGCTCACGCCTTACCGAGCGGGCCTGACATTTCCCATCACCGACATGGGAACAAGATGAAAGGGCTCTGAACGGGGAGACATGGCAGAGCCACTGGACAGCAGGAAACAGAAGCCCGGGCCAGGAAGTTGCCGTGTTCCTCGATAGCGGCAACAAAAACGCCAGAGGGCATAGGCAAAAGAATATGGGTCACATAGGCTCTCATTTGTTCCCAAGGCAGCGTTCCCAAGGCAGCAATATGTACGTACTGTATAAGGCAGCGTTTTACTTACAGTTCATTGAAATATTATGGCATCATCGAATAAACTGTATCTTAACATACGTACATGATAATAATTCTAATGCGTCATAAATGTAGCCCCACAAATGTAGACGTCATTCTCACCTCTGTTTATTCACCACTCCAGAGAGAGGTGGACTTCTCAATCTCAACAAAAACACAGAACAAACTCATGCTGCAAACTATGCATGTAATTATAGCTTTTCTGGGTTATGACAAGCATCACAAAGCTGGGTATGATTAATAATATATAATAGTATAATATATGCCATTTAGCAGATGCTTTTATCCAATGCAGTGCATACATTTTAAGTATGGGTGGTCCCAGGAATCAAACCCACTATCCTGGCGTAGCAATCGCCATGCGTTACCAACTGAGCTGCAGAGGACCACATACTGCCATGCACTGCATTCTTATTATTTCCATAGTAACGGAACATTAAAGGCATAGCGCCCCCCCCCCCCCCCCCCCCCCCCCCCCCCCAACACACACACATGTGCACACATGCACGTTTGTTACAATGGGAACCGTGGGGGAGGGGGGCGGACAGGGAATTTCCAAGAGTCACAAAGCCCCACCACCTCGAATGTGATCCACTGCAATAACATGACAGACCTTCAAAGCCATAAGAAATGAAAAGGGGATGGATGGAGGCAGCTAGGGAGGGAGGGTTAAAGGAGGTAGACTTCTGCTGAGTTCAATTCATATTTAAAGACCTTCTTTATTACATCTTTAATCATCTTATTTTGGTGGAGATGCCTCAACAGTTGACTTCCAGCACTGTTTAATTCACACCCAATTGAGTCAACTGTCCCAGGGTCTCTCTCCCTCGGATGTTCCCCTCTTATCACCTATTTTATCTGGAGTTGTATTTTTCTCTTTTCCACAGAGACAGAAATGCAACACTATCACTATCCTGTATATGCAACACTGTATAATTCTTAGATAATCACAGAAATGTTAAAGAGGAGGGTCAAATATGAATTGCGAGCTGACATTTGAATGTTATGTTTCTAAGGCAGCCTAGTTTGCAAGGGAAAGTCATGGTTAAAAATCAGTTTAGGGGATGCACATTGCACACAACGTGATGATGGCTGAAATAGACAAGGTGTCATTCAAGAAAAATACATTTGGCAATTTCATCACTAAAGTGGCACTAAAATGGATTCATTAGAAAATGTTATTAATGGGATGGACACCGATGAGGTGAAGTTAAAAGTAAATGCTTGATCTATATATGACAACAGTGTTAAGTAGGGCTGGGATGACTTCTTTAGGAAAACGTTGGAAAAGGTTGGAATAAACATCATTATGTTGTCATCCAGAGTCAAATGTATCTATTTTCTAAGCTATAGCACAACATATTTAACAGGTTTTTAAAGGAACTAAGAGTTCGGTCTGCTTTGTGTTTTCACTTTAGCCATGGAAAAGTGTATTGCGATACTATCATCACAGGCCTAGTGTTAGGGTGAGAGATTGGGCAGGACACAGCTTGGAACAAGATATCTTTTGGGAGGGAGGGTCTCCTTGGGTGCAGACACCGCTGTGATGATGTGAAGACAAATGCTTGGGGCTGTCCTACTTGGTGTCTGGAAAGCCTTTACCTTGTGAAAAGACTGTTGTGTGGATAAGTTCCATAAGACAGCCCACAATTTATACCTTTATACACATACACCGAAACACATCCAGCACATACGTATGCTAGTATGCACATACACGTCTCATGCTTGTCCCCACACACACCTTGGGTTGGTTATGTAGTAGGAGTCTTTCATGTTGAACTGGGGAGATAACTCTAATGCACTATCCCTGCCTGCATAAATCATAGCACTGCCTGTTCCTATTCGCCTTAATGAGTTATTGAAGTCTAATTAATTCACAGTGAATTCCTAAATTGAAGTCTGAGAGTTTCCATTTTGATTAGGGGGCACCGTGTTTACGAAGCGTTTTGCCGTCATGCCTCAGCTTTCGCTTAATATCAGGCCCCTCCCCCTCTATTTCTTCTCATCTTCAGGGGAGTAGAAAAAGAAAGCTCAATTTTCACGAGGCTTTAATGGATTTAAATAATCATTTTCTTTCGTCGGACAACTCTAACCCTCCCATTATGTTGACGGAGAGGAAGAACAGTGAGAAACACAGGGGCGAGGGAGAGGAGACATGCCTCGTATCCCCTAAGCTCTAATTCAACAAGAAGTGGGTCAGCTCATGAGGAATTTAATTTGAACAGATGTCAATTAATACCCATTATGCCTGCTCTTTCGAGGGGCTGCTGAACGCTCTTCGTCTCATGTTCTTGGAGCCGAGTCTTACATGAGAGATTCAAAAAGATTTGACATGATATAGTCCTTTAACTTCTTCACTGTGCCGGTTGAATCTATAGCGTTAGGGAATGAAGTAGCTAGGCCTCTCTGTTACAGGGGAAATTGAGTCCTCCAGTTATCAACATCTAGGCGTGTGTTCAATAGAGAGATGCTATACAAACCAGAAGTGTATTTTTTCCCCTACAGAATGTTGAAAAACAGAAACTTCAAAATGGCTTGACGTTCATGATTCTAGAGAACATCTCCCAATTGTCTTTTAATTACGTAAGCCCCAGCACTTATGTAAGGAAACGTTTCTGTTCAATACATATAGGCACCACTTCAAAGGACTGAGATGACTCAAATTGACTTGTTCATTTAAATATTTTTTTCACATTACTCCATACCTTGGTAATTGCCACAAGACACTTTTCCAGACTCAGTAAAAGTAATCTAATGAGAGGGAAGAAATCAGTGATTATAAACCCTACTTAGTCTTAAGAAAATCATCTAATGCATATAATTGGTAAGAGTGAACTCCCTGGACAAGGGTTAGGGTTAGAGTTAACACTGGAGGAGGGTTAGGGTCAACCTTGGAGAAGGGTTGGGGTTAACCCTGGATAAAGGGTTAGGGTTAACCCCGGATAAAGGGTTAGGGTTAACCCCGGATAAAGGGTTAGGGTTAACCCTGGAGAAGGCGATAAACAACGATGTCAGTAATGCTTGGACAGTGCTTATGTAAGGCAGTAAGTAACACATTGACCATATTTCCGTATGAAAGCACACACTCGATTCCTTGCCTCCTTAGCTGTATTGGAGGAGAAGGTCCAAGGTCCCTACCCTCTGACCTAGGAGAGATGATGCAAAGAATCCAGGAAAGATTAATTGAGAAGAAAATTCATTGAAATACCCACTTACTTGAGGGTGAACTGCTCCACGGTGGAGTTGGGCACCAGGTAGAGGAAGATGTTGAGGGTCTCTCCTGGCTTCAGCGGCTTCTCCGGCAACCTCAGGAACATGTTCTTATCCAGCTGCTTGTCCACCACCAACTGCTCCTGGCTGGACTGGTACAGGCTGATGCTACCAATGCGGAGGAGGGGGTGCTGAGAGGGGGGCTCACCCCTTGATCCTCCTCTGCGGCCCGATCTCTCCCCGCACTCCCCTCCGCTGTCCGGGTCGTGGAGGGTGTAGTAGAGCTCGGTCTGTAGGGTCTCCACACTCAGCTCCAGGCCCAAGCTGTCGCTGGGGCCTTTCCTCCGGCCCAGGGGGGCCACATTGGTATTGAACCAGGTGGGGGGCAACTCCAGCTGGGCCAAGCACTGGGCCAGGTTCCCCCATAGGCGGCACGACGTCTTGATCTCGCGTACGTCACGGAAGGCGTGGAGCCTCACGCAGGGCAGCTTGTCCTGGACCTTGAAGTCATCCCAGTCGCGACCTGCTATGTAGAAGAGCACCTGGACCACAGGGTTGCTGGAAAACACCCTTGACTGGACGATAAAGGCCCGGACCTTCCAGTTGACTGTCAGCCGCCCGGGGATGTCCAGGGGGCTGGAGGGCTGAAGAAGGTCCTTGGACAGGCTCTGGTCCTGGGCGAACGGGCCAAAGGTGATGTTGACGGCGGGAAGCTCCTTGGTCTGAAAGACCACAAAGCTCTCGGAACGCTGGAGAGGATGTCCGTTGTTGGGGATACCGCTGCTCTGGCCCGAGGACCTGGTCTCTCGCAGGAAGAAGGCCAGCTGGGCGTTGGAGAGCTTAAAGTTGGAGGGAAGGTAGACATCAGGAGGGGTGGGGGTGGATGTGACTGCCGAAGAGCTGAGGAGAGCATCTGAGCTGGTCGGGGATACTTTCACTGCAAATGCTGATCAGAGAGAAAGAGAAAGAGAGAGAGGACAAGGTTAGAATCTTTACAATGCAACATGTCATTTATTTCTTTGCAATTTTCACCTGCTCTTTACATTTAACTGCCACAGACAGACAGATAGACAGACAGACAGACAGACAGACAGACAGACAGACAGACAGACAGACAGACAGATTTTACCATCTCACGCAGTCAGAGAAGGATGACATGTGAACAGTCACGGTTGTACGCGTTAAAAGCTGCCCGGCCACTGATCTGTATCATACATGCTGTTCACAAGATACAGCTCAACACAACACGCTCAATCGATTGTTCCTCGAGCTCAATAACACACCAGTAGTCAGTCTTAAAATTGACTGAGAAGCTAACGATTGGACAAAATGCAGAAGTTTTTAAAAGACATTTGACGAGGACAAAATGTAAAAGCTAAATAGGGAGATAATTGAGGACAAAATAAAGTGGGAACAAACAAAAACGTGTTATATAATCACAAACTCTGAGAAAAGAACAACTGAAAACATATACCCTCAAGCTATAACATACAATCTGCTCAGGCATAGGACAAAGTCATAAAGAAACAGTATTGATGTGACATACTTATCAGAAGTACCAAGAATAGGGCATAAAAGTGCCAAAGCCTTTCCAGACAGACCAAATCAGAGATTAAAAGTCCCATGTTCCAAATGTTCTGGCATTGAAAGTATATTTCCTTGAATAGCCTTTGAAAAGCGTATATCCAATCATCAGTAGAGAGTTTGCAGTCACACAATTAACCAATCCTCAAGCATCAGTAAAAAAAATATCTCCACAGATATTCACTGTACTGGAACAGATTTCTCAGTGGTTCAATTGCTTGCACTGCAGCACACGCCTGTGGGGGACCTACAGTGGTTCTTGAACCTCTGCTTCTATTCCCTTTGGTGCAGTCGTGGTCCACAGCAAATACACACAGAGGCTCTTTGAATCCAGTCCACATGCAGCTTCACTCTGACAGCAGTCCCTTATAGACCAAACCACTCCTCGCTAGCTGGGTCTAATGCTGTAGACAAAGCCTTGACACCGCCCCGTCTCGCCACACCTAGCCTCAGTCTATAATCACCATTTTAGCTCCCAGCCAGAGCTAAGACACACAGGCCTCAAAGGACTCTTGAACCACACACTTGCGGGAAAAAAAATCTCCAGCTCGATTCATCCTCTCCCACAGGACGTGTTCAGGCAGGCTCTTCTGTTTGTGTGTGAGTCCGTGAGTGAGTGAGTGTCTGTATGTGTTAGAGGGGAGGGGTGAGGTGGGAATGGGGGAGGAATGTATTACTTAAATGCCTTCAGGCAAAGAGAGTGAGCGGGAGAGGGGGGGGGGGGGATTAGCTAAAGATCATTGACGAATTAGCTCTCCCTCTACTCCTCACTCTCCTCCTCTCTTCTTCTGCCACGGGCCCCCGAGAAAGAGAATGAGGGTACATGGGGGAGGGGGAGGGTTAGGGGATTTCGACTACTTTTCCCCCTAAATCACAAGTGGCTTGAATTCCTACAATAAAAAAAGAAGGGAATTCTTGGATGTATGTGTGGGCCAAGCCTACACTCGGCATCACGCTCAACAGGAGGCCGGGAAAAAAATGAAGGGGCTTGTTGTTCATTCCACCACGAACCGTTTCACTTATTTCCACATCAACAAGATAAACGGAATAATTCTCATCTCGCAATGAGGTAGATGTTCTTGAGCACTGTTTTTATCAGTTATTTTCAGTTATGTATCAGATTTCCCAAAGGACTACGGATGATTTTGCATATCTGCTTGAGGAACTTCAGTACATTTCTCAGAGTTGTCGGAGCCTCCTTCAAAAATTATTTCATGTAATTTATAGCTGATTTTGCGTTATCGGGAAAAAAGGGGTCCATTCATCGCGATTTGGATTTTTGTCCATATCGCCCAGCTCTAGTCAAACAAATGGTGCACTCCCACAGTGTGGTCCGACTGACCGTCTGAGGGCCAGGCAATGAAGTACCTCTTTAGGGAAGTGACATGATACTCTCATGTCTGCAGAGCAAAGCAACGGTGTTCCATTAGAGACCACATTAGCTGCTTGAGTGTCTCTTCATCTCTTTCTAAACACGCGTAATGCACACAACCGACTGCTCTTGTATAGTCCCCCTCCCTCCTACTGTGTACTCGAGCCCCGAGGCACACTATGGTCTGATTGAGGGGGCATGATTTACGGCCCACAATGCACTGGGGTACTTCCCCTCTTCACCTGGGGTGCTCTTCCTTTTCGTTGCTGCTGTATCAAAGTGCGGTGGGGATGGGGGAGCAGATGGAGCTTACAAATGGAAATCTGATAGTTTGTCCCTCCCCCATTACCATTTGGCTTCCTATTAGACCTAAGGGCCAAATTTAGTGGCTTCTCTTCCTGTTGCATGCTCTGTTAACATGATACACATCTGTTGGGTGGGGGGAAATGAATGTGTAGCACTAGCTAGCATCACCTCAGGGCTCTTTCCATCTATCAGAACATTTGCCCTGATGGGGATTAATGAAACATTTTGCCCACTATTGGCTGTTAAGGTTGGGGCCATTTCATTCAGCTTAGTGTGTACTATTATGTTGCAAACCATTTCTCTCTCAAGATTACATTTCCCCCCATGTAAGATAAAAAAGATAATATTACATAATATAATGCAAAAATAACCTTCTCTTATCCTCCAACTTGTTAGGATGCATCAAGTCAATTTATAATTTCAGAGGGTTTATTTATTGCTAAAAAGTGATGAAATGTAGACATCAGTGAAACGTTAATAATTTGCAGAGGGCTAGAATGACATAAAGCTGGATCCGTTTCATCTTGCTACTTTATGCTAATCACTTGCTCAATGGCCACAACTCAGACAGTCTGCTGCATTAGTTAGATAGGAGTTAGCATAACAAACAATGGTTGCAAATAAGTTGATTTGCATAAAAAAACTGGGCATTTGCTTTGAGGCTTTCGCTGTCTCATGTCTGGGTATTAGTTCACAGGCACAGCAACGCACAGTATCCTGAAAACGAAACCCACAGCAAATATGTAATTAGTGTTGTAATGCCTCTTATATCAGTACAAACACAGCAACATCATTTCCTGGCAAACCTGCCTACTTTGTAGCACCCCTCAACTCCCATCAAAGCTCCACTGCCTCCAATGGTATTTGTTTACACATTGGAGGGCGAATGCTGCAGGGAAAGTTATATGTTAGAGTAGGGTGCTGGTATTTTTGTTTTGCCTCCTTTTCTCTGGTGGGGGTTCAATTTGCCACTTGCGCCTTTGAAATGTGCAAATCACAGTTTCTGTCAAATAGGCCAACTGTCACGTTCCTGACCTGTTTTCCTTTGTTTCGTATTTATTTTAGTTGTCAGGGCGTGAGTTGGGTGGGTTGTCTATGGTTGATTTTCTATGTTGGGATTTTGTGTTCGGCCTGGTATGATTCTCAATCAGAGACAGCTGTCAATCGTTGTCCCTGATTGAGAATCATACTTAGGCAGACAGGGTTTCACTTGTGTTTTGTGGGTGTTTGTTCCTGTGGAGGTTTTGTTGCCACACAGGACGGTTTCGGTTTTGTCACGTTGGTTGTTTTTTGTATTTTGAAGTGTTTTGCTGATTTTCATTAAAAGAATGAACACTAACCACTCTGCGTTTTGGTCCCCACCTTCTGTCAGCGAGGACAGCCGTAACACCAACACTGAAGAGGGGAACATGCTATATAAACATACTCTAGCTTAATAATGAGTGATGTGAGAAACGTACATCTACAAGGGAGTTATAGTACTTTATTCTCTGTTTAAGTAACAGCGCTGGTTTGCTGATGCCATGAAAAGGCTAGTGCTGAGTGATTAATGCTTTTTGAGGTCGATTCAGTTTGATTATTAAAAAATAATAACAGTTTTCAATTTTGGTTTTGAATTATTTTTTTTTGCATGAAATGTATTATGAAATAATGACATTACAATAATTTTTTATGGACATTTGTTAATGGAAATTCCAAAGCCAAAAATAGTGAACATTCAATTGCCAAAACATTGAAAATATTCCATTGTCTCTGTCAGGTCCACATTGGGTAGAAATCAACAGACAAATAGGAAATTACTACGGAATAATACAATATTTCAGTTGTGTATACTACAAAATGTTTAGATGGCCAGGCCATCTAACGTTATGTGCTCCCCATACTGTACTGTCTTTAGTTATCGTATTTAGTTAGCCTGCCTAAGTATGCTTCAGAGCTGTCTAACTAAATAATGTTTACTAGTTATTCAGCGTAAATAAGGTATACTTTTACAAACGGTCTCTGTTCCTCTCGTTGTTGTACTGTGTACAGTACATTCCTCTCTCATGCGGTTTATGCAGTCTGTGTGTATCTAACATACAGTAGCAGGCGTAAAATTGTATCTGGATACAATGACGAGATGCTCATGTCTATGCCCTAACCAATGGGAGTCGTTTTACCAAAGACGGGAAGGCAGGCGACAAGCTTAGTTAAAAAATAAGCCCATAGAAAGGCATTGGGCTTATTTTGGACAGATTTTGGAGAGAGTGAAGCCTCTGAGCCGGAATAAAATTGCGCAATGATTATGATATTTTAGTTGATTACCACATTTCAGCACTGAACTAGGTTGAATATTTGCTTAATAAAAACTACCAATCCCGGGGGCCTCCCAAGTGGCGCAGCGGTTTAAGGCACTCCATTGCAGTGCTTGAAGCGTCACTACAGACCCGAGTTTGATCCCAGGCTGTGTCACAACCGGCCGTGACCGGGAATCCCATAGGGCGGCGCACAATTGGCCCAGAGTCGTCCGGGTTAGGGGAGGGTTTGGCCAGGGGGTTTTACTTGGCTCATCACGCTCTAGTGACTACTTGTGGCGGGCCGGGCACCTGCAGGCTGACCTCGGTTGTCAGTTGAATGGTGTTTCTTCCGACACATTGGTGTAGCTGGCTTCTGGGTTAAGCGGGCAGGTAAGAAGCGCGGTTTGGTGGGTCATGTTTCGGAGGACGTATGACTTGACCTTTGCCTCTACCGAGCCCGTTGGGGAGTTGCAATGATGAGACAAGATTGTAATTGGATCGCAATTGGAAATCATGAAAGTTGTGAGGAAAAGGGGGTAAAATTTTATAAAAAATTGTTTCCCAAATATTTATTATGTTTTTGCACATTTATTAAATATTTCAGATCGTCAAACAAATTTTAATATTACACAAAGATAACCCAAGTAAACACAAAATGCAGTTAAGTGATAATTTGATTTATTAAGGGAAAAAAGCTAGAACCAGAACAGAGCTGGTTAAGTACAGAAACTGGGAAAATAGTGAAGCTTTCATGGAGGCAGATGACATGCCGTATTGCGGACAGTAACAGTGAAATGCCCGTTTGGTTCCTGTATGCTCCAAGAGAAACAGAGCTGGTTGCTCATGGACCTATGCATATGAAATACCTATGTGCACAATAAAAGTGTCATTGTAAGAATGGGGAACAGAATACAGGTAGAAAAGAGGGTAACTTTATGTTTTTGGACCTCCACATCCGGCTTCTTTACCTGCGGTATCGTCTGAGACCAGCCACCCGGACAGCTGATGAAACTGAGGAGTATTTCTGTCAGTAAAACTCATTGGGTGTCTTGCTAATTGCCTATAATTTCCACCTTTTGTCTATTCCATTTGCACAACAGCATGTGAAATGTATTGCCAATCAGCGTTGCTTCCTAAGTGGACAGTTTGATTTCACAGAAGTGTGATTGACTTGGAGTTACATTGTGTTGTTTAAGTGTTCCCTTTATTTTTTTGAGCAGTGTATATATATATATATATATATATATATATATATATATATATATATTAAGGATTTAATTAAAATTTTATAAACAATACAAAACATACACATACAAATGACTACATCACACCTGCCCAGACCCACTAGCACACACCCCATCTCCAGCGCCCGCATCACTTTACGCCACATGGCCTGGAAATCGCACCATTTTGTTTCTCTCCATAGCCCACGCACTTTCAATATTTCAATAATAAATAATATGATTTTTTCTATTGTGTTAACGATGGCGGATTGATTTCCACATTTTTAGTATACGTTTTTAAAGATGAATGATGAGAAGAGAATCGTTCAACCCATAAGTTCATTGTTGTAAGCGAATATCTGCCAATTACAACTCCATGACTGTAATACTTGTGTTACTATAAACTATAAAAGTGGAGGGAAATCCTGGTCCATTTCCACCATTAGGCTAAACTCCAGTGTTAGGCTCAATATTTTGCTCTTTGCGTTTCCACCGTTTCCACCAAAAAAGTCAATTATGTTATATGATGTTTCTTTGGGCCTTATTCAATTAGCCTAAAATTGATCAGTCAAAATTTCGGGAGCGAGACAAAACTATTACTTTGTAGTAAGAATTAACATTTTGAATATCTCAATCAAAAAAAGAACGTCGATAGGGCCTGAACGATAATAGTATATTGTTATAAGCACAAAAAGTATTGTGATCTAAAACAACCATCTCTCTCTCGCTCTCTCTCTCTCTCTCTCTCTCTCTCTCTCTCTCTCTCTCTCTCTCTCTCTCACTCTCACTCTCACTCTCACTCTCTCTCTCTCTCTCTCTCTCTCTCACTCACACACACACACACACACACACACACAGGATTGATTTCACATTGAAGACTGCTTAATGAGCAAGGAAAGAGAAAGCAATATGGATAGAGCTAGTCCACTGGGAACTCTAATGAGCCCATTGACTGAAAGGGTTTCTGCGGAGGTTGATAATTGATTACACCAGGAATGCATTGCTTTCACCTTCATACAGAGAAACTATCTGCTATCACCCTCACACGAGATTAAAACAAATCTAGTTCTATGATTCAGAATTAAGCTGTTTTGCAAAAAACGGCTTACAAATGCAGAGTTTCAGTCTTCAGGCAGATTGACATTTGTCATGAATCTTGCCCTGGAAGGCTATAAATGCCAACCTACATAAAACAGTTAGACAACCTGTCAGTTTGACAATGTAAATGGGGTTACACTCTTGATCGTAAGTTTCAATTTTAGTTTCAAGTTTATTGGCACGTGCACGGAATTGTGCAATGCATTTCTTGCAAGCTCTTTCCCAACAATGCAGTAATGAATATCAGTAGTACTATAAAGTAAAGGAGAACAAAAACACATGAGAAATAGAAACAAGAAGAACACGAGAAAGTAAGTAAGTTATATACAGGGTAAGTTCTAGGGTCATTGCCAATACCATATTTACAATGTGCAGACTCCATGAGGAACAATAAAATCATTGAATTAAAATATTGGTTATGTTAGATACTAAAATCAGATCCAACAACAATATCAAGGGGTAAGAAATCCAGGGCTTAAAAACAAATGTGTCATTTTACGCTGATGATTCATGTTTTCTTGTAAATCCACAATTTGGATCCCTCCACAGCCTCATAGTGTCACGCCTGCTCCCGCTTCCCCTCTCTGGCGCTCGAATATAAAGTACCCCGCATAACACCAGTCTCAACGTCAACAGTGAAGAGGCGACTCCGGGATGATGGCCTTTTGGCAGAGTTGAAAAAAAGCCATATCTCAGACTGGCCAATACAAATAAAAGATTAAGATGGGCAAAAGAACACAGACATTGGAGAGAGGAACTCTGCCTCGAAGGCCAGCATCCGGGAGTCACCTCTTCACTGTTGACGTTGAGACTGGTGTACTATTTAATGAAGCTGCCAGTTGAGGACTTGTGAGGCTTCTGTTTCTCAAACTAGACACTCTAATGTACTTGTCCTCTTGCTCAATTGTGCACTGGGGCCTCCCACTCCTCTTTCTAATTCTGGTTAGAGACAGTTTGCGGGGTTCTGTGAGGGAGTAGTACATAGCGTTGTACGAGATCTTCAGTTTCTTGGCAATGGAATAGCCTTCATTTCTCAGAATAAGAATAGACTGACAAGCTTCAGTAGAAAGTTATTTGTTTCTGGCCATTTTGAGCCTGTAATCGAACCCACAAATGATGACGCTCCAGATACTCAACTAGTCTAAAGAAGGGCTGTTTTATTGCACCTTTAATCAGCACAACAGTTTTCAGCTGTGCTAACATAATTGCAAAATAGTTTTGTAATGATCAATTAGCCTTTTAAAATGATAAAATTGGATTAGCTAACATAATATGCCATTGGAACAAGGGAGTGATGGTTGCTGATAATGGGCCTCTGTTTGCCTATGTAGATATTCCATAAAAGAATCTGCCGTTTCCAGCTAAAATAGTCATTTACAACATTAACAATGTTTACACTGTTTTTCTGATAAATTTGATGTTTTAATAGACTTTTTTTTTTGCTTTTCTTTCAAAAACAAGGACATTTCTAAGTGACCCCAAACTTTTGAACGGTAGTGTCTATTGGTTATCTTTGAAAGACATATAGTGGTACTAAGATATAACTTACACACGTTTGTAACAATAACTTTCTTTGCAAAAATAAACTCAATCGAAGTAAGTTGCAATTTTATTTATTTATTTCATTAGCTCTGCAATTGCTGGGAGCTATTCATGCCCTGTCCCCAGATCGAGTGGGGGGTTTTTAACAGATGGATTTTGAGCCTCTGTGCTCTTGGGTGGGAGAAAAACATATCTTTGTTTCAAACTCCTTCGCTCTCACACACACACAGCTTTAGTTTGCTTGTTCCCATGGCGATGCACTCCAAACCTCCCTGCCAGATCACCATAACAACCAGGGGTACCAAGAACATTTATCCTTGCCTTGGCTTGAGAACGAGATCCCGAATTCCGGAATACCTATCCACTCTCCGTTTCCATGACCACGTTTTAGGAGGAATGTGATTTGCCTGGGTCAACATATGGGGCTCCACTTAAACCCATCTACTGAATGGGCCTAGTCTGGGTTAGAGAAAGAAAACCGTTTTTGAATGAGCGAAGAAAGCTTTGACTTCCTTTTGAGCTAAATCCCACGCACAGCACTTTTTCCAGAAAATTGACGTATATATAACTTACGTACTATGAAGGATGGAAATGCTGTGCTCATGGTTCAGATGGTTTTAGTGCAGTCTGACAATGTCATTTCATGCTCTCTTTATTAGCTTTAGGGCAAGAACAACATTTGCAGTGGTCCTATGCTTTTGAAAAAATAGCAGGATCTCACAATCTGTGGCAGCGCAAATGTACTGTAAATGTGTGCAAATCTGCTGAGTCCGCTAGTAGGCCTAACCATTGTGCAATGATGACACCGTTGCTGAGATCTAAAGTCAACTGCCAGTCATCGAGTCATAGGCTAGCTTCTTGTTCTATGAGCAAGTGCTATTATGGGCCGCAAGTTCACTTTCTCGATCGGGAAAACCATGGACAGAACTCACTCTGACTGAAAAGAAAAGTTAGAGGCTACTTCAAGAAAATAGTATTTACCCGTCAGAATAATAAACAATTGATCAACCTAAAATCAAGCACACATAAACTGGGTCCATACATGTTAGTTTTTTAAAGAGAGCGCTAACTATTATTAACATGTTGCAATATATGCCACGGAGGCAAGTGGTTGTCCAAAACCATTCGGAGAAATGGCAATGATTTTCATTCTTGGGCATGTGTCTATGAATGCCCGGCTGTTGTGTAGTTGCCAGTTGGGTTATCAGACATCTGTTCATCTAGCAGATAAAAGACCCTACAGTCTACAGAGGATCGTGTCTGTGTAGTGAACCAAAGCCCACGCGGAGAGCAAGGAGGCTTCCTTGGACCCTTCTCTGGTATCTAATTGGAGATCTGATCGGAACAATTTGCCAACCCTTTAGAACTTCACTGAATAAACTGTGTATCTGGCAAGAGACCTGAAGGGTGATTTGGTATGAACTGAAGGGCATGATGCTATGTCCTTGATAAATAGGTTATAACCACTGGTAAACACTGTAAGCAGGGCTTTGATGAGGTGGCTTTTGAGGTTACAGTTGTTTGTTCTGACACAGAGTATAGGTAGTAGAGGATTGGGCAGTAATGGAGGTCACCTCAACAGGAGTTCAGTTAATTAGCCTAGATATCTTATGATGGTTAGGGATCGGGCACTGAGGTTTGTGCCAGAGGGGTACATTGGTTTGAGCAAAGGGAGTGACACTATGGTTCATGAACTGTATTGAGGTCTACTCTGTATTGAATGTATCTACACTACACTGAACCAGCACACGTACTGTACGCTCCGTGACAATTACAGATATGGAGTCATCAAGAGACATATTTTTGACTGAACTTAAAAGCACGTGCTGATAATTTTTTATTTCTGCTTAAAAGCAGTGATGTCAGTGGAATATCATTGATTATAACGACCCCTAACAAGGCTAACTGCTGATCCCAGTTGACCTGACACAGGCAGTGATTGACCTATGCCCTAATGGGATCTCCACCATTGAGAGTCTTAGACCCAGGACTATTGTAATTCTTGGAAACAACCTTTTTGTAAATGGATTACCACCTGTCGTCAGTGGGTGGGAGATGGTGGAAGGTGAAAGTAAAGTCAAGGGGAAACTACAGCTTACTCACTTTGGGAAAGGAAGCCTATTTACCCCGATTCCTTGTGACTATTCAAAGACCCTACGACAAGCTCTAATATATGTCTTTCCCATTAGTCTAAGATTTGAGGGTAAGACAAATGGAAACATATGAAAACCTTCAAAGACGGTTAGTGGAGAACTGTACCTAACACCAATGACTTACTACCTCCTGAAATGTAGAGCTGATTTAAATAAGATTGTTGAGTTCACTCCTCTGCAGGTTGGTAAACCTTGTTTCTTCTGGAACATATTGTCCTACTACACATGATGTCATTCATCTTACTACGTCTTAGGTTACCTACTATTTGAAGCAAAAGGCATAATGCAATTTAAACAATTACCAAATTCCCTGTTGTGCTGCATTATAATTCTCTGACTGTATGTGGTGAAATTCATTGGACTGGAAGGGACCGAAATTGCGCCCTTCCAGACGAATGCTGCTAAGTGGTAATATTAACGAGGCAATAGCAGCATTTTCATTATTTGTTTCCATTTGGGTTAAACCTTTCTGGAAGCAGACATTAACTAGGAAACCTTTGTACAATGGTAGAGGGAATTAATTTGATGAAAAGGGAATGACACGTGATTCAACAAAAAGACAGTGCTGTAAACTGTAGAAGATCCAGTGGTTGCTACAATTACGTGCCATTATGTGATCCGATTCAGGAAACTAGGCATATGTCGCAAGTCATGACTTCACAGGAGAGCTGTTTGAACGTAAAATAATGTTTTTATAAAAGTGCGTTTTTTGGCAGAAATGCCTTCTCGAACATGTGAACTTTCATGAACTTTCATCAAACATGTATGCCATCTGTAAATACGAATACAATTGTTAAATTACGAGCCTGTTTGGTTTAGCCACCTTCCTGCTAGCCATGATTGGCTGAGATAATGAGTGGGCTGGACATGCCGAGAGATGAGTTTTGATTGGTCTACCATATAGCACGCGTCTGTTTATTTGAGCTGGTCAGTATGTTTAGGTAATAGTGTCGAATGCGGCTTTTTAAATAAAAGTATTGTGTAGTAATACTGCATAAATCTAATGTCAAGTTAAAGTGTACTGTTAGCTAGCTGGCTTATGAGCTAACGTTATGTATATACTCTCCACTTTCTGGAGGACCGAGTTTTGAAATCAGCGGAATTCGAGTATGATAGCTAAGGAGATGGAGAAAACACCAGTCTGGATAACATCGTCAAACTAAGGCAACCATGCATGGCATCAGACAGGAGATGCGTCCAACCATGGTTTATACTGGTAAGATATTCAGATATTACACGTTTCTAATTTTGACAGAAATTGGTTTAATTTCAAGTGTACTGTTATCAACCCTTAAAGAGATGGGTGGGCCTAAGGCTTAAGAGGGTGTGAACAATGCTGAATGGGTGTAGACAAAGAAGGGCTCTCCAATAGTAGTACCAAAACATTGAAATACGTTTTTCTCAAACGTAAGTTTTCAAGTTGATCAACTTTCAAAGCAGAATTACTTTCCCATTGTTTCCTCAAATACAGTGTATGATATACCATTTTGTAGCTCTGAGTCTCTACTTTTATCCAATGTAAAAAAACAGAATTTCAAATGTTGCTACATAAGACCGAATCCAGGTGGTGAGTCACATATATTAACCTAGCTCCTGTGCTTTCAAGTTTACCTTTCCCCGCTTCAAATGAGGTGGATAAAAGCAAACTATTCAAAGTCAATGGTTGGGGGAAGATTTCTTTCTTTAGAGAGACCGGCAGATAAAAGGAAACAAAAAGTGAGATTAAATATTCATGAAATGCCTGCAAGAGGAGCATATGTTTTATTGATTGAGAGCAAAGAACAATAAGAGTCCAAGGTTTCAACTTAAGAGCACTCTAAGCAAATATAACTTTTATGTAGAGCCCATCGTGATATGGAGGGATACAAAAGCCAGTGAGACCTCTTTCCCGAGCCATTTGCCTGCTACGCTACAAAGGTTTGGGTTAACACTTTGTACTGAAGGCTAATGAAGCGCAATGGGGCCCTCCGCTTAAAGGAGCGTCTAGGTTAGTGTTCACTTACAATAGGCCATCAAGGGAGATATTAAAGCCATAGGTTTGAAAAATGGATAGGATGGGAATTTTCCACTGCAGCACTGTTTATTTTTTTAATCAAATGGCTGACACCAGGGAATAGAGGATTCTAAGGATCTGACTAACATGGATGCTTTGCAAAGTGGATGTCATATGCTGGACTGAGCTTTGTTCTCTAAATGGCAACAGTAGGGAAGAGGGTTGCGCCCTTGTTTTCGGTCCATTACATGTGGATAAGCCTTCCTGAGCGCCTACACAGGAGACCATAGCTATGCTAATAGCTACTGTTGAGGAAAGAATGGTTTGAGATTTCATAGCCAAAAACAAACAATGCACATTCTGTTCTCGCAGATGCTAAGGATCTCGATCACCATCAAATATTTTGGAGGGTGTAAATTAACCTCTAAAACGAGTGTCCAATCACAATGTCTGCTCTATATTTGGACTTTTATTTTCTTGTATGAGCTTTCTATCCTCACTGTATATTTGACAGTTTAGTGTGACTTTTATTTTGAGAGCAGGTGTTTTTTGCCTTCTCTGGTTTACGCGCCAAGGGCAAATGGGAAACATTTTGTTAAGGTTGTTCAAGCACCCAAGATACAACGTCAAACGTAGCACCTAGCTGGAAAGAGAACAAGGTATTTACTGTGTTTTAAAATTGGTCTTGTTTCAGATATCTTTCTAATTATTTTGAATATGTACTGAACGGATATTTGTGTTGTAATTGATGTTCTGAAGTTTGCAATCGATATGACGTTATTAGCTGTAGACTAGCTCCACTGTTTGTGCTGGCTAATATTAGTTAATCTTGTGCCACATTAGCAAGCTATTAGCACGTAATCAACTATTCTGGTAGAAATTCTCATGCTTTTGATGTATCAATTACGCTAATGTAAAGTTGTGTAAAAGTGTATTGTTTGTGGAATGTATTGTTCATATTGTAAGAACATTTTTGGTTTGTTTCTCCATCAGCTCTTACGGTGTGTTTATGGAAATGGTAGCGCATTAAACTTTTATGAACCATTGTCCCGACTTCCGCCGAAGTCGGCTCCTCTCCTTGTTCGGGCGGCGTTCGACGTCACCGGCTTTCTAGCCATCGCCGCTCCATTTTTCATTTATCCATTTGTTTTGTCTTGTTCCCTGCACACCTGGTTTTCATTCCCTAATCACACTGCATGTATTCATTCCTCTGTTCCCCCTCATGTCTTTGTGTAGAATTGTTTGTGTTACGTGTTATTTTTGACTCGCCAGACTGGTGTTCGTATTATTCCGTGTTTTGTCACGAGGTATGTTTATTTGTTTGAACATAATTATTGTGACTGTTTGCGCCTTTTGCACTTGTGCCAATTGGCTGGAGGTTTTGACGCAGTGGCGTCCGTCTGTTGGTTTCTTCTGCCTCAATAAAGTGTGCGCCTGTTCACAACTCTCTGCTCTCCTGCACCTGACTCCGCTACCAGTGCGCACACCCTTGACAACCATCAGTTTGAGAGTCGACCATTCATTCAGCTGGGGATGCTACTGAGAGCACTAATCAGATCTAGTTTTTTTCTTCTGAAGAACCAAAAACAGAAGTGGAGCACAAAAGAGCAAACTATAACAGTATGTTTGTACAGTGAGCTAAAATGTAATTGATTTAGTTCATTCCAAAAATGTCTCTAAGGACGGACATCCTGCACCAATGCCCAAAGTCAACCCAATCATCCAATCCTTACTGCTTTTGTCAAAACCCTGAAATTTTCCCCAACAGGACATAGCTACAGCGTATACAGTAGCTACATTATATTCAGGTTTCCATTTTGGAAGAAACCATTCACTGAAGACAAACAATGTATACGAAATGCTTCAGTCTGGTTCATAGCACCGAGACTGCACTTGTGAAGGTGGTAAATTACCTTTTAATGGCATCAGACCGAGGCTCAACATCTGTCCTCGTGCTCCTAGACCTTAGTGCTGCCTTTGATACCATCGATCACCACATTCTTTTGGAGAGATTGGAAACCCAAATTGGTCTACACGGACAAGTTCTGGCCTGGTTTAGATCTTATCTGTCGGAAAGATATCAGTTTGTCTCTGTGAATGGTTTGTCCTCTGACAAATCAACTGTACATTTCGGTGTTCCCCAAGGTTCTGTTTTAGGACCACTATTATTTTCACTATATATTTTACCTCTTGGGCATGTCATTCGAAAACATAATGTTAACTTTCACTCTCTCGGAGGACCTGAGCCCTAGGACCATGCCTCAGGACTACCTGGTCATAGCCTGGTTCCTCTCTAGGTTTCTTCCTAGGTTTTGGCCTTTCTAGGGAGTTTTTCCTAGCCACCGTGCTTCTACACCTGCATTGCTTGCTGTTTGGGTTTTAGGCTGGGTTTCTGTACAGCACTTTGAGATATCAGCTGATGTATGAAGGGCTATATACATTTGATTTGATTTGATTTAAAGCTTCCTGCTAGCCACAGGTAGGGCCTTTCATTGTGCAGCGAGTGCTCTAGCCCTGTTAAGCAGTGTTCTCTTTGCACTATAGAAGCCAAACATTTGGATAAACACTGCTTGCGGTTTTGTCAAAAGGATTTCCCGGCCTGTTGTGGAGCGGTCTATCACATCTCCCTCTCTGTCATGGTGATAAAAGGTGTGAATGAGAGATTAGCGGAGCGAGCTCTGGCGGCTTTACCTTCACTCTGGCTTTTTCGAAAGCTCTTAGAATAAAGAGGGGCAAACCTTGGGATTCACGTCAACTGTAAACAAGCCTCAAATCTCCCTGGAGTGACTACTGGGCAGGACATGACACAAACACAAACCGAAACATTCATCATACAGTATTTGGAGGGTTTACCAAATTGGTAAAAAAGTATTATACATGGAGCTAGTGCTCCATCTTGACATGAAGATAATCTCTAACCAATAGTGCAAAAAAAGTATTAGGTGAACAATAGGTAGGTAAAGAAATAAAACAACAGTAAAAAGAGAGGCTATATACAGTAGCGAGGCTACATACAGACACCGGTTAGTCAGGCTGATTGAGGTAGTATGTACATGTAGATATGGTTAAAGTGACTATGCATATATGATGAACAGAGAGTAGCAGTAGCGTAAAAGAGGGGTTGGCGGGTGGTGGGTGGTGGGACACAATGCAGATAGCCCGATTAGCCAATGTGCTGGAGCACTGGTTGGTCGGCCCAATTGAGATAGAATGTACATGAATGTATTGTTAAAGTGACTTAGCATATATGATAAACAGAGAGTAGCAGCAGCGTAAAAAGAGGGGTTGGGGGGGGGGCACAAAATGCAAATAGTCCGGGTAGCCATTTGATTACCTGTTCAGGAGTCTTATGGCTTGGGGGTAAAAACTGTTGAGAGGCCTTTTTGTCCTAGACTTGGCACTCCGGTACCGCTTGCCATGCGGTAGTAGAGAACAGTCTATGACTGGGGTCTTTGACAATTTATAAGAGAGAACTTCGATATGTGACATGATAACTGTTGCATCGCAGTTGTTTGGCTGAAGTGGCCTTGGGGACTGACAGTGACATCAAATCATTGACGGGAACCAAGACAATTGTGAGATAAACGCAATAACACCTGATGAATAAGAAATTAAATATTTGGTTTTAAATTAAATAATTACCAACAAGCTAGCATTTCAAACCCCGGCTCTTATTACAGCTCAGCCACTCACTCATCCACCGTAAGCAGCTGAAATGACTCAGTCATGTCATGATTTCAAATTAGTCAGCAGCAAAAACCTTCCTCACTGTATTGGTCCCATGTTGGATGGAAAAATAGCATCTCCGCTCAAAAGGATCGCTGTCAACCTGGAATAATTCCACACCTCTGGCATTAATATTAACATGACACATGACTGTATTCATTATGCAACAGCCAGGAAGGTGCAGACATACATCTGTAGGTGTCTGCTCCACTCTGTCCCCACAATGACATGACAACTGTGTAAAGCAGTATAAAGGTCCTTGCTTATTCAGCCTCCGCTAACAGCCGGGGAACAAAAGGAAGGCTGCTTGTTGTGATTACAGGAAAGTTCCTCTGATGAGGTCCCAGGAAGCAACTTGTGTGTCAATTATTTATGGCAACAGCATCAAACAGGCTTAGAGGTGATTTTTGGGGGAGGGGGGGGGGGGGGGGGGGGGGGATTGTGTGTGTGTACTAGATATAATGTGTGTGTGTGTTGTGAGACAGGGAGAGAGTGGGGAGGAATCGGTCTGGCCTGCCTCCTCAGCAAAGTGTTTGAAGAACACTTGTAATGTATGCGCACGTTTTTTTCTCCCCATAACTCTGGGCAACGATCTGCACAGGAGGAGGTGTATCTGGGAATTAATTATTCATCATGGCAATGTATGATCAAACATATTGTTGTAACTGGCAATTGCTAACCCCTTTCAGCAAAGTCTGCAGAAAAGCTCTTTCTAGCAATCAATCTGCAAAATATAGCACAGCCCAGACGATAATGACATTATGAACACTGGTCTATTATGAACACTATTCCACAATAGTATTGCCGAAATTGCCCAGATAATGGTTTGCTGTTACTGCACAGCAGCCAACAATAATATTATGACCACAAGTCATACTGTGGAGAGATTTTATTTAGACTGTGTCGAAAGCTCAGGCTGGATGTTTAAACTGTTTATAATGTGTCATTCACTTCAGTACATGGAGCTCAGTTATCCCCTAAGTAGCTCACCAAAGTAGTGGGTAGTGGGACCTGATATGTGATGAACCAGAGTGAGACTATTAGGATGCCACAAACACCTATTTCTCTCTACAGACTCACTCCCTTTGTCTCGCTGTTTCTATGAAACACAGAGACAAACAAAAACACACCACTGGGTCTTATTAGCGAGGGGCACTGATGAAAACAGCAGCGCCCCACCGCTGGGTTGATCTTCCGTGTGGCTTTCTCTCATCATAAAAATTACTGACAGCAGCCCACATCCTCTCTCTCACTCTGTCCATCTCTCTCATGGTGCTGCATTTGCTTAATTAGCAACAATGTCGCCTTTCAATCCGCAACCAAACCCCAGTCCTTTGATCAATTTCACTTGTGTTTAACAAACAGCCTACTGTAGTCTTTACCGTCAAGCTAAGAAGGACCCTGGGTATCGGTTAGCTATGTTCGCTAGCCACCGCTGAGGGGAAATGCTAATGATAACAAAATGGCCGCCGTGAGAGGAAAAGTCTCCTTTTCATTTCATTCATAAAGCTTTGACTATGAAAATGGACCTGCAGGAACATAGGTATAGATATACCATGGTATTACAAATGTCCTCACTATTCCTTAGACAGCTGCCTTCTGCATCACAAGCAGGCCTATCAGTAATGCAAGTATTCATGGACAAATCCTCATACGCTTTGTGAGAACGATGAGCAGCCCAATGTCGTCATTGTGATATTATATTATAAGGCTGTCAATTAACCTATTCAGTCCATCCTGATTTGAGATACACAGGGAATTGGCTTGAGAATGAATTGACACTACAATGCTGTACACTACCTGTTGTACAAATGATATTTAATTACTTAGTTGGTAATGTTCTGAAAATAAAGTATTGGATTAAACTGTTGAGCGACATGTACACTACTGTTCAAAAGTTTGGGGTCACTTAGACATTTCCTTGTTTTTGAAAGAAAAGCTCATTTTGTCCATTAAAATAACATCAAATTGATCCGAAATACAGTGTAGACATTAGTAATGTTGTAAATGACTATTGTAGCTGGAATAGGCAGATTTTTTTAATGGAATATCTACATAGGTGTACGCCTATTATCAGCAACCATCACTCCTGTGTTCCAATGGCATGTTGTGTTAACTAATACAAGTTTATAATTTTAAAAGGCTAATTGAGCATTAGAAAACTATTTTGCATTGTTAGCACAGCTGAAAACTGTTGTCCTGAATAAAGAAGCAATAAAACTGGCCTTCTTTAGACTAGTTGAGTATCTGTATCATCAGCATTTGTGGATTTGATTACAGGCTCAACATGGCTAGTAACAAAGACCTTTCTTCTGAAACTCATCAGTCTATTCTTATTCTGAGAAATTAAGGCTATTCCATGCAAGAAAATGAAGATCTAGTACAACGCTGTGTACTACTCCCTTCAATGCTTTTCTTTAAAAGACAATGAAATGTCTAAGTGGCCCCAAACTTTTGAACAGTAGTGTACCTCAGCAGATGTTCCCAAGTCAATGCTGTTGACTTGGTGTATTTTGTTTGAAATCCGCTTTATTAATGTCATTCTAAATTAGAGTGAAAATGAAAACCAAAACAAAAGCAAATATATTGTTATATTATACACCAAATTAGGTGGGGGTCATAATTCAAACTAATGCTAATGAGCAGCCATTTTGACTGCAACATTCTGACAGTCTAATAAATACATTACATATATGCTATCAAGAAAAATGATAATTTGGTTGTGTTTATGAAGGTCTTGGGTAACATTAAAATACCAAAACAAAAAGGGTTTCAAAGAACACAATAGCACATGGATTAGTTTATGCTACTGTAGGTGAATTGCTGCCTAGTTCTCATGTATGGAGCGTAAAGGAACCACGGTTATTCTTTGAAAAAGTTATATTTTGAAATAATAGTTAATCGCTTACATTTTTTTTGTTATTTGGCAAATGTTTTGGGAACATCAGAATCTGCTCTTTTTGATACTATATAGAAATCAAAATGTCTTACCTGCATGTGACTCTTTAGGAGGATTTGAAAAAGTCACTTTTTGGCTCTCTGGGGAAAAACTGCTTATGGGCACAAATTCTGTTTGTGATATCGAAATTCTAATAATACACTTGTGTTAAATTAACTTATTTAGGAAAGGTCAATGACGGATGGGGTCCATGACTTAAAAAATTGCAGATATATTTCACTTTTAAATTCATATGCAAGTCAAAATGACTGCCTCTGAGCTTCTAGTGTTAAAGGTGTGCATCTCTATGCATCAAGACCACAGTCTTTTATAACAAGTCCTATTGTTTTAGGACTAGTGATAGCATACAGCATAATGTGAAACCAAATTGACCCCTCCTGGATCCAAATGAAAGGGAGTTCTTCAAAGTGAGATTGGGTCCTCACGGGCCCCGTTTTAATTTGCGCTTGTTGTTGCTGCTTGCAGCTCGTACCCTCCTTTTTGAAGAACACTTGCGGGGGAGGAGAGCACGGCCCAAAATGATGTGCGTAGCGGGGGCTGTAGTGTTGTTCCAGCGCCGGATGTCGCCTGGGAGAGATGCATTTTTCATTACTCCACTGCTAATAAAAGCTATTGCGAGAGTTGGGTCTCCCAGGGATGTGCCCTCCATACAAAACACATGGAAAGGGGGCGGAGAGAAGGAGAAGAAGGGAAGAGAGGAGATGGGAAATGCTCTCAGAGCAGAATGCAAAAACCTCTCCTTTATTAACTTTAAAGTTCAACTTATTTCAACAAATGTCAAAAATGGTAGCTTGCTAATTCGAAAGATCTGATACGCACACACACACAGCTGTTTTTGATCAGGCCGGTTTGTAATGAGCAACCAAATAGATAACAGACCACTCAAGTATCTCTTACTTCCATGTCTCCAACCACAAATGTATTCATCCTAAACCTGCGATTACAAATAACTGAGGCTACCCTTGAAAATACAAAATATACAAGTTTCTTTCACTTTATCTTTTTTAAAAGTCCACTTTCTTTTTGAGCGTCACAACACAAACAGCCTAGCACAAAAGAGAACAACAAAAGCTTTGTTGTGGCCAAAAGAAGATCCTATACCAGTCTGAAGGAATATCCTCACTATAAAGCAAACCTTTCATGGAGCCTTGTGCCGCAAACACAATGTCAACACTGAGTCACCTGAACAGCCAAAGAGTCTCAGGGCCATGTTACAACACATTGATTTATGCGTTTCAAAATGGGAGCTAACAAGCTATGAGGCCAACTAAGAAAACATCCTCACAATGCTCATAAAAAGCTCAAATAGCTATGTGTGTGTGCGTGTGTGTGTGTGTGTGTGTGTAAGCTGCCTGTATGTATGTGTCTACTTCCAAAAGACGTTAGTGAATCACTTACCCACTGCTTCATGATGTGACGACACTGAAAATCAGTGCACGCCTATTACCTGTCCCTCTCTCCCTCGCGCTCTCCCTCCGTATGCTCCCTCTCTCTATGAATACTCCCCCCTCCCAGATGGTGTCTGACAGAAAGGACCTGCAAGTCTGTCATCAGTAGTGACAGCCTCGTCACCAGTCCTGTCACACTTTCTGTTTGTCAGGTCACCGGCAGCTGCCACTGAGCCTCCCTGTCGCCATCATCCCAGACACCCTAGACCCACTCCAATTCGCATACTGCCCACAACAGATCCACAGATTATGCAATCTCAATTGAACATCACACTGCCCTCTCCCACCTGGACAAGAGGGATAATAACTACGTGAGAATACTGTTCATAGACTACAGCTCAGTCTCCTCCAAGCTTATCACCAAGCTATGGACCCTGGGACTGAACCCCTCCCTCTGCAACTGGATCCTGGACTTCCTGACCGGCCAGCCCCAGGTGGTGAGGGTAGGCAACCAGTGGCGAACCGTGACTATAGGACCTAGGCCTTCGTACTACTCATCCCCAGAATATAAGATATGCATATTATTAGTAGATTTGGATAGAAAACACTCTGGAGTTTCTAAAACTGTTTGAATCATATCTGTAAGTATAACAGAACTTATGTAGCAGGCAAAATCCTGAGGACTAACCATTTTTATTTTAAGTCACTGTCTGTTCAATGAGTTTTTATGGGCAGGCCAGATTTCTAATCACTCTATTCTCAGTTCCTACTGCTTCCACTGGATGTCACCAGTCTTGGGAAATAGGTTGAGGTTATTCATTTGTGCAATGAAGAAGAAGGCAATCAGGAAGTAGAGTAACGTCTTGTGTACTGTTTGAGAGTTGCGCAAGACTAGAAAAGTAGCGTTAGTTTGTTGATCTCCTGTATTGAAAACAGATTGACCCGTCTTCAATTTGGTCGATTATTAACGTTTACAAATACCTTAAGTTGTATTACAAAAGTACTTAGAAATGTTTTGGCAAAGTTTAGAGGTCATTTTTTAGATATTTTGTAGTGACTTTGCGCTTATTGGAAGCTGTTTTTTTCTGGTACAACGGCGCCAAATAAATGGACAATTTGGATATATATGGACGGAATTAATCGAACAAAAGGACCATTTGTGATGTTTATGGAACATATTGGAGTGCCAACAAAAGAATCTCGTCAAAAGTAATGCATGTTTTATATTTTATATCTGCGTTTTGAGTAGCGGTTGAAATAGGTTGAAATAGGCTACACTCTCTTTGTTGACATTGTGCTATCATCAGATAATAGCATCTTATGCTTTCGCCGAAAAGCCTTTTTGAAATCTGACAAGTTGGCTGGATTCACAACGAATGTAGCTTTAATTTGGTATGTTTTTTGTGTGATTTAATGAAAGTTTGATTTTATATAATTTTTTTGAATTTGGCGCTCTACATTTCCCCTGGCTATTGGCCAGTTGGGACGCAAGCGTCCCACTATCCCAGAGAGGTTAATGCGCCCGCCATTATATTATTATATTTCTAGTGAATGAGGAGCAATGCTTTTTGATGATTTTATGAATTAATCAAATGGGTCTGGCCGCGCTTCGTGCTGCTGCACACACAGAGAGGGAACTGGCATGGACACAACATGTGACACACAGCATCATATCTAGGGGGTGGATCAGCTTTAATATTGTGGATAGATTGTTGCTTCCATCAATGTAATTGTCTCCATCATTTCAAATTCCCCATATTCTTTTTAGGTATATATATTTTTTTTTTTGGGGGGTGGGGGTATAATATATTTTTTTTTTGGGGGGGGGTATATATATATACACACACACACACATATACACACACATAGTCACATATACAGTGGGGAGAACAAGTATTTGATACACTGCCGATTTTGCAGGTTTTCCTACTTACAAAGCATGTAGAGGTCTGTAATTTTTTATCATAGGTACACTTCAACTGTGAGAGATGGAATCTAAAACAAAAATCCAGAAAATCACATTGTATGATTTTTAAGTAATTAATTAGCATTTTATTGCATGCCATCTTTGTTGTTTTTGTTAATTGTTCATTCATTAAAGAGAATGTACGCATACCATGCTGCGCCTTGGTCTCACTCATACGACGATCGTGACAGAAGATCCCACCAACAAAGGACCAAGCAGCGTGCCCAGGAGGAGGAAGTATCCTGGACTTGGGAAGAGATCCTGGATGGGAAGGGGTCCTGGACTTGGAAGGAAATCCTGGCAGGACAGGATCGTCTTCCTTGGCGGGAGTCGCCTTGGAGCATGAGAGGACAGCAACGACGTCGGGGAGGAAGGCCACAGAAACCCAAAGATTTTTTTGGGGGGGGGGGGCACATGGAGCAGTCGGCGGAGCCGAGGAGTGAACCAGAGCCAGTCTGGGAGACGAAGGAGAATTCGGAGGAGAGAGAAATGGGGGAGTTGTTGAGTGGGTGGAGGACGCAGGGATTTGGAATAAAGGAACGTGTTGTCAGTTTGGTGCCACCTGAGTCAGCTCCCCGTACTCGTCCTGAAACGTGTGTTAAAGTTCCGGAACAATTGATGCCGGCTATACACACCAGGTCTCCAGTATACCTTCGCAACCTAGTCCGTCCTGTGCCAACTCCTCACACTCTCCCTCAAGTGCGCTTTCCCAGTCAGGTGTGTCCTTTTCCTGCTCCTCGCACTCTCCCTCAAGTGCGTGTCCCCAGTCAGGTCCGTCCTGTTCCTCTTCCCCGCACTCGCCCTGAGGTGTGTGTCATCAGCCCGGTGCCACCTGTACTGGTCCCACGCATCAGGTCTCCAGTGCGCCTGCACAGTCCAGTACGTCCTGTGCCTCCTCCCCACACTCGCCCTGAGGTGCGTGTCATCAGCCCGGTGCCACCTGTACCGGTCCACGCATCAGGCCTCCAGTGCGCCTCCACGTGCCATCTCCTCATTGGTTACACCCACGTGGGTGACTGAAAGACGAACGAAGTCAATGGCGGGAATGCACCTAATTTATCAAAGTTGCCAATCGCGATATAAAGTCAAGAGAAGAAAAAGCCTGGAAGGAGGAGAGATGACTAGAAACGATTTGGTTGTGTCACGCCCTGACCTTAGAGAGCCGTTTTATTTCTCTATTTGGTGAGGTCAGGGTGTGATGTGGGGTGGGCATTCTATGTTTTGTATTTCTTTGTGTTTGGCCGAGTGTGGTTCCCAATCAGAGGCAGCTGTCTATCGTTGTCTCTGATTGGGAATCATACTTAGGTAGCCTTTTTTCCCACCTATGTTATGATATCTTGTTTTTGTACAGCTCTTGTAGCCTACGGAACGGTACGTTCGTTTTGGTTTCACTTTGTTATTTTGTTGCTGGTTCTCATTTAAATAAATATGATGACCACAAATTACGCTGCGCCTTGGTCTCCTTCAAACAACGAACGTTACAGGTTGACCGTTTTATGTGTGGAATGTGTGGATTAATTGGCGGAGTAGAGGACCTTGTGCATTTCAGGTAAAATAACATCCCAGGACAAATTAACTAGCAACAGCAAGCTAGCTAAAGAGGACAAATTAGCTAGCAAGTGCAAGCTAGCTAGCTAAATTGCCATAAATGTTAAATGCTTTTCGACCTGTCCCCAAATTAATATAATTGGTTCAGAGTTTAAAAAAATATTTTAATCTGTGTGTCATGATCGCGTTTGGTGTGGGGGGACAAAATACATTTATGCACGATGGCGCACGCGCGCAGCCGGTTTGGGTTCTGTGTGAGGAATTGTATTAGTATAAAACAATATCATTTGTAAAAATGTTTGAGCATACAAAATAGCCCAGTATTAGTATTATTTATTTTATACAGTCTTTTTTTTATACAGTTCATCTTTATCAAGCGTGCATGTAAATCTTGGTGGGGCAAAAAAAAGAAGGTGGGATGCATGTCAGAAAAGCCTACTTACACTATAACGGTGACAAACGGTGGCCAAAAACGGTTAGGGCCAACATAAAGCTGTCCCAACAGCAGAGTCCCAAAAGCAGTCCCAGCACCTTATCACTGCTACACCTGGCTATCAGTGGAGTCTTGTCTGGCAGCAAAACAGTTCATTCAGCCTCATTTACTGCCTTTAAAAAAAACATAGCTGATATGGCTGACTTGCTGAAACAAATGTGGTTTCTACTGACAATTCAGATGTACAAACTATGGCATAAGGGGATGACAAGCGGATAAGAGACAATCTGTAATTTCGATGAAGACATTAATGAGCGAGCTAGGATGGACGTAGTCAACATAACTATTTGTTCAGCACTCTCAGGCGGACCGGTTTGAGTGTGTCAAGAAATGCAACGCTTCTAGGTTGACACTCAACTGTTTCCTGTGTGTATCAAGAATGGTCCACCACCCAAAGGACATCAGCATTGGAGTCAACATGAGCCAGCATCCTTGTGGAACGCTTTCAACACTTTATAGAGTCTATGCTCTGACGAATTGAGGCAGTTCTGAGGGCAAAAGTGGGTGCAACTCAATATTAGGAAGGTGTTCCTAATGTTTTGTACACTCGGGGTCTATTTTCTACAGGTGAAAATAGGATCTCTACATCTCTAAATGGACGTGTTGAACCACTCACATGTAGATAGGATCTCCATCTAACAAGGCGGATCACATTCAAATGGGATTCACTAAAATGTACAGTACTTTACATGAGCATGTAGATGTAGTGTCGTCTAGAAAGGCTTATAAGATGCTGTATAAGGATGGGACAACGTTAAGCTTTTTGCTTAAAACCTCTCTAGGGTAGGTGGGACGTTAGCGTCCCACTTCATCAACAGCCAGTGATACTGCAGGGCGCCATATTCAAAACAACAGAAATCCCATAATTTTAATTTCTCAAACATACAAGTATTTTACACCATTTTAAAGCTACACTTGTTGTAAATCCAGCCAAAGTGTCCGATTTTAAAAAGGTTTTACGACGAAAGCACACCAAACGATTATGTAAGGTATGAGACAAGTCACAGAAAAAGACATCCATGTTTCCAGCTAAAGAGAGCATTAACAAAAAGCAGAAATAGAAATAAAATTAAATCACTAACCTTTGCTAATCTTTATCAGGTGACACTCATAGGACTTCATGTTACACAATACATGTATTTTATGTTCGGTAAAGTTCATATTTATATCCAAAAATATGAGTTTAGGCAAGACGCTACTGTATCACTTGGCAAAAAGCCTGAGAAAATGCATAGCGCCACATTAAAATGAATGACTATGAAAATTACTATAAAATCAAACTTTCATTAAATCACATATGAAAGATATCAAATTAAAGCTACACTGGTTGTGAATCCAGCCAACATGTCAGAATTCAAATAGGCTTTTCAGCGAAAGCATACAATGCTATTATCTGAGCATAGCACCATAGTAAACAAAAGAGAGAAAACATTTCAACCCAGCAGGAGCGACACAAAACGCAGAATAAAAATATAATTCATGCCTTACCTTTGACGAGCTTCTGTTGTTGGCACTCCAATATGTCCCATAAACATCACAAATGGTCCTTTTGTTCGATTAATTCCGTCGATATATGTCCAAAATGTCCATTTATTTGGCGCGTTTGACCCAGAAAAACACCGGTTCCAACTTGCTCAAACATAACGACAAAATATATCAAAGGTTACCTTTAATAAACTTTGCCAAAAAATGTCAAACTACTTATGTAATACAACTTTAGGTATTTTTTAACGTTAATAATTGACAAGAATGAAGCCGGGATGATTTGTGTTCAATACAGGATTAAAACAATATGTGGCATGCCTTCTGTTTGATTGAAATGCATGTTTAGGACACCAGGAGTGCCTCGACTTCAAGATGGCCGTATTTCTTCATTACACAAAGGAATAACCTCAACCTATTTCTCACGACTGTTGACATCCAGTGAAAGCCGTAGGAACTGCAAGCAAGTTGCTTAGAAATCTGGTGTCCCAATAAAAAATCACTGAAAAGATGGTGACCTCAACAACAACAAAAAATATCTGAATGGTTTGTCCTCGGGGTTTCACTTGCTAAATAAGTTCTGTTATACCCACAGACATGATTCAAACAGTTTTAGAAACTTCAGAGTGTTTTCTATCCAAATCTACTAATACTATATCTTATCTCCTGGGGATGAGTAACTGGCAGTTGAATTTGGGCATGTTTTTCATCCAAACGTGAAAATGCTGCCCCCTAACCTAGAGAAGTTTTAAACAATCACATTGTATTGGTTATTTATTTTCTGTTGACCTGTACACACATCATATATATATCCCTCTCTCCCCTCTGTCTCACTCCCTACCTCTCAATCCCCTTCCATCTCTCCCTGCATGTCTCTCTCCCTGCATGTCTCTCTCCCTGCATGTATCTCTACCTTACATGTCTCTCTCCCTACAGTACATGTCTCTCTCCCTACAGTACATGTCTCTCTCCCTACAGTACATGTCTCTCTCCCTACAGTACATGTCTCTCTCCCTACAGTACATGTCTCTCTCCCTACAGTACATATCTCTCTCCCTACAGTACATGTCTCTCTCCCTGCATGTCTCTCTCCCTGCATGTATCTCTCCTTACATATCTCTCTCCTTACATATCTCTCTCCTTACATATCTCTCTCCTTACATATCTCTCTCCCTACATATCTCTCTCCCTACATATCTCTCTCCCTACATATCTCTCTCCTTACATATCTCTCTCTCTACATATCTCTCTCCCTACATATCTCTCTCCCTACATATCTCTCTCCCTGCATATCTCTCTCTCTACATGTCTCTCTCCCTACAGTACACATCTCTCTCCCTACATATCTCTCTCTCTACATATCTCTCTCTCCCTACATATCTCTCTCCTTTACATGTCTCTCTCTCTACATATCTCTCTCTCTTCATATCTCTCTCTCTACATATCTCTCTCTCTACATATCTCTCTCCCTACATATCTCTCTCCCTACATATCTCTCTCCCTACATATCGCTCTCCTTACATATCTCTCTCCCTACATATCGCTCTCCTTACATGTCTCTCTCCTTACATATCTCTCTCTATACATGTCTCTCTCCTTACATGTCTCTCTCCTTACATATCTCTCTCCTTACATATCTCTCTCTCTACATATCTCTCTCCTTACATATCTCTCTCTCTACATATCTCTCTCCCTACATGTCTCTCTACCTACATATCTCTCTCCCTGCATATCTCTCTCTCTACATGTCTCTCTCCCTACAGTACACATCTCTCTCCTTACATATCTCTCTACTTACATATCTCTCTCCTTACATATCTCTCTCTCTACATATCTCTCTCCCTAAATATCTCTCTCCTTACATGTCTCTCTCCTTACATATCTCTCTCCTTACATATCTCTCTCCTTACATATCTCTCTCTCTACATATCTCTCTCCCTGCATATCTCTCTCTCTACATGTCTCTCTCCCTACAGTACACATCTCTCTCTACATATCTCTATCCCTACATATCTCTCTCCTTACATGTCTCTCTCCCTACATATCTCTCTCCCTGCATATCTCTCTCTCTCTACATGTCTCTCTCCCTACAGTACACATCTCTCTCCCTACATATCTCTCTCTCCCTACATATCTCTCTCCCTACATATCTCTCTCCCTACATATCTCTCTCCTTACATGTCTCTCTCCCTAAATATCTCTCTCCTTACATGTCTCTCTCCTTACATATCTCTCTCCTTACATATCTCTCTCCTTACATATCTCTCTCTCTACATATCTCTCTCCCTGCATATCTCTCTCTCTACATGTCTCTCTCCCTACAGTACACATCTCTCTCTACATATCTCTATCCCTACATATCTCTCTCCTTACATGTCTCTCTCCCTACATATCTCTCTCCCTGCATATCTCTCTCTCTCTACATGTCTCTCTCCCTACAGTACACATCTCTCTCCCTACATATCTCTCTCTCCCTACATATCTCTCTCCCTACATATCTCTCTCCCTACATATCTCTCTCCTTACATGTCTCTCTCCCTACATATCTCTCTCCCTACATATCTCTCTCCTTACATGTCTCTCTCCCTACATGTCTCTTTTCCTGCATGTCTCTCTCATGTACTCTCTCTCTCATGTCTCTCTCCCTACATGTCTCTCTCCCTGCATGTCTCTCTCCCTACATGTCTCTCTCCCTACATGTCTCTCTCCCTACAGTACATGTCTCTCTCCCTACAGTACATGTCTCTCTCCCTACAGTACATGTCTCTCTCCCTACAGTACATGTCTCTCTCCCTACAGTACATGTCTCTCTCCCTACAGTACATGTCTCTCTCCCTACAGTACATCTCTTTCTCCCTACAGTACATGTCTCTCTCCCTGCATGTATCTCTCCCTACAGTACATGTCTCTCTCCCTACAGTACATGTCTCTCTCCCTACAGTACATGTCTCTCTCCCTACAGTACATGTCTCTCTCCCTACAGTACATGTCTCTCTCCCTACAGTACATGTTTCTCTCCCTACAGTACATGTCTCTCTCGCTACAGTACATGTCTCTCTCCCTACAGTACATGTCTCTCTCCCTACAGTACATGTCTCTCTCCCTACAGTACATCTCTCTCTCCCTACAGTACAAGTCTCTCTCCCTGCATGTATCTCTCCCTACAGTACATGTCTCTCTCCCTACAGTACATCTCTCTCTCCCTACAGTACATGTCTCTCTCCCTACAGTACATGTCTCTCTCCCTGCATGTATCTCTCCCTACAGTACATGTCTCTCTCCCTACAGTACATGTCTCTCTCCCTACAGTACATGTCTCTCTCCCTACATGTATCTCTCCCTACAGTACATGTCTCTCTCCCTACAGTACATGTCTCTCTCCCTACAGTACATGTCTCTCTCCCTACAGTACATGTCTCTCTCCCTACAGTACATGTCTCTCTCCCTACAGTACATGTTTCTCTCCCTACAGTACATGTCTCTCTCCCTACATGTCTCTCTCCCTACAGTACATGTCTCTCTCCCTACAGTACATGTCTCTCTCCCTACATGTATCTCTCCCTACAGTACATGTCTCTCTCCCTACAGTACATCTCTCTCTCCCTACAGTACATGTCTCTCTCCCTACAGTACATGTCTCTCTCCCTGCATGTATCTCTCCCTACAGTACATGTCTCTCTCCCTACAGTACATGTCTCTCTCCCTACAGTACATGTCTCTCTCCCTACATGTATCTCTCCCTACAGTACATGTCTCTCTCGCTACAGTACATGTCTCTCTCCCTACAGTACATGTCTCTCTCCCTACAGTACATGTCTCTCTCCCTACAGTACATCTCTCTCTCCCTACAGTACATGTCTCTCTCCCTACATGTATCTCTCCCTACAGTACATGTCTCTCTCCCTACAGTACATCTCTCTCTCCCTACAGTACATGTCTCTCTCCCTGCATGTATCTCGCCCTACAGTACATGTCTCTCTCCCTACAGTACATGTCTCTCTCCCTACATGTCTCTCTCCCTACAGTACATGTCTCTCTCCCTACAGTACATGTCTCTCTCCCTACAGTACATGTCTCTCTCCCTACAGTACATGTCTCTCTCCCTACAGTACATGTCTCTCTCCCTACAGTACATGTCTCTCTCCCTACAGTACATGTCTCTCTCCCTACAGTACATCTCTTTCTCCCTACAGTACATGTCTCTCTCCCTGCATGTATCTCTCCCTACAGTACATGTCTCTCTCCCTACAGTACATGTCTCTCTCCCTACAGTACATGTCTCTCTCCCTACAGTACATGTCTCTCTCCCTACAGTACATGTTTCTCTCCCTACAGTACATGTCTCTCTCCCTACAGCACATGTCTCTCTCCCTACAGTACATGTATATCTCCCTACAGTACATGTCTCTCTCCCTACAGTACATGTCTCTCTCCCTACAGTACATGTCTCTCTCCCTACAGTACATGTCTCTCTCCCTACAGTACATGTATCTCTCCCTACAGTACATGTCTCTCTCCCTACAGTACATGTTTCTCTCCCTACAGTACATGTATCTCTCCCTACAGTACATGTCTCTCTCCCTACAGTACATGTCTCTCTCCCTACAGAACATGTCTCTCTCCCTACAGTACATGTCTCTCTCCCTACAGTACATGTTTCTCTCCCTACAGTACATGTCTCTCTCCCTACAGTACATGTCTCTCTCCCTACAGTACATGTCTCTCTCCCTACAGTACATCTCTCTCTCCCTACAGTAAAAGTCTCTCTCCCTACATGTATCTCTCCCTACAGTACATGTCTCTCTCCCTACAGTACATCTCTCTCTCCCTACAGTACATGTCTCTCTCCCTACAGTACATGTCTCTCTCCCTGCATGTATCTCTCCCTACAGTACATGTCTCTCTCCCTACAGTACATGTCTCTCTCCCTACAGTACATGTCTCTCTCCCTACATGTATCTCTCCCTACAGTACATGTCTCTCTCCCTACAGTACATGTCTCTCTCCCTACAGTACATGTCTCTCTCCCTACAGTACATGTCTCTCTCCCTACAGTACATGTTTCTCTCCCTACAGTACATGTCTCTCTCCCTACATGTCTCTCTCCCTACAGTACATGTCTCTCTCCCTACAGTACATGTCTCTCTCCCTACAGTACATCTCTCTCTCCCTACAGTACATGTCTCTCTCCCTACATGTATCTCTCCCTACAGTACATGTCTCTCTCCCTACAGTACATCTCTCTCTCCCTACAGTACATGTCTCTCTCCCTACAGTACATGTCTCTCTCCCTACAGTACATGTCTCTCTCCCTGCATGTATCTCTCCCTACAGTACATGTCTCTCTCCCTACAGTACATGTCTCTCTCCCTACAGTACATGTCTCTCTCCCTACATGTATCTCTCCCTACAGTACATGTCTCTCTCGCTACAGTACATGTCTCTCTCCCTACAGTACATGTCTCTCTCCCTACAGTACATGTCTCTCTCCCTACAGTACATCTCTCTCTCCCTACAGTACATGTCTCTCTCCCTGCATGTATCTCTCCCTACAGTACATGTCTCTCTCCCTACAGTACATGTCTCTCTCCCTACAGTACATGTCTCTCTCCCTACAGTACATCTCTCTCTCCCTACAGTACATGTCTCTCTCCCTGCATGTATCTCTCCCTACAGTACATGTCTCTCTCCCTACATGTATCTCTCCCTACAGTACATGTCTCTCTCCCTACAGTACATGTCTCTCTCCCTACAGTACATGTCTCTCTCCCTGCATGTATCTCTCCCTACAGTACATGTCTCTCTCCCTACAGTACATGTCTCTCTCGCTACAGTACATGTCTCTCTCCCTACAGTACATGTCTCTCTCCCTACAGTACATGTCTCTCTCCCTACAGTACATCTCTCTCTCCCTACAGTACATGTCTCTCTCCCTACATGTATCTCTCCCTACAGTACATGTCTCTCTCCCTACAGTACATGTCTCTCTCCCTACAGTACATGTCTCTCTCCCTGCATGTCTCTCTCCCTACAGTACATGTCTCTCTCCCTGCATGTATCTCTCCCTACAGTACATGTCTCTCTCCCTACAGTACATGTCTCTCTCCCTACAGTACATGTCTCTCTCCCTGCATGTATCTCTCCCTACAGTACATGTCTCTCTCCCTACAGTACATGTCTCTCTCCCTACAGTACATGTCTCTCTCCCTACAGTACATCTCTCTCTCCCTACAGTACATGTCTCTCTCCCTACATGTATCTCTCCCTACAGTACATGTCTCTCTCCCTACAGTACATGTCTCTCTCCCTACAGTACATGTCTCTCTCCCTGCATGTATCTCTCCCTACAGTACATGTCTCTCTCCCTACAGTACATGTCTCTCTCGCTACAGTACATGTCTCTCTCCCTACAGTACATGTCTCTCTCCCTACAGTACATGTCTCTCTCCCTACAGTACATCTCTCTCTCCCTACAGTACATGTCTCTCTCCCTGCATGTATCTCTCCCTACAGTACATGTCTCTCTCCCTACATGTATCTCTCCCTACAGTACATGTCTCTCTCCCTACAGTACATGTCTCTCTCCCTACAGTACATGTCTCTCTCCCTGCATGTATCTCTCCCTACAGTACATGTCTCTCTCCCTACAGTACATGTCTCTCTCCCTACAGTACATGTCTCTCTCCCTACAGTACATGTCTCTCTCCCTACAGTACATGTCTCTCTCCCTACAGTACATGTCTCTCTCCCTACAGTACATGTCTCTCTCCCTGCATGTATCTCTCCCTACAGTACATGTCTCTCTCCCTACAGTACATGTCTCTCTCCCTACAGTACATGTCTCTCTCCCTACAGTACATGTCTCTCTCCCTACAGTACATGTCTCTCTCCATACAGTACATGTCTCTCTCCCTACAGTACATGTCTCTCTCCCTACAGTACATCTCTCTCTCCCTACAGTACATGTCTCTCTCCCTACAGTACATGTATCTGTCCCTACAGTACATGTCTCTCTCCCTACAGTACACATCTCTCTCTACATATCTCTATCCCTACATATCTCTCTCCTTACATGTCTCTCTCCCTACATATCTCTCTCCCTGCATATCTCTCTCTCTCTACATGTCTCTCTCCCTACAGTACACATCTCTCTCCCTACATATCTCTCTCCCTACATATCTCTCTCCTTACATGTCTCTCTCCCTACATATCTCTCTCCCTACATATCTCTCTCCTTACATGTCTCTCTCCCTACATGTCTCTTTTCCTGCATGTCTCTCTCATGTACTCTCTCTCTCATGTCTCTCTCCCTACATGTCTCTCTCCCTGCATGTCTCTCTCCCTACATGTCTCTCTCCCTACATGTCTCTCTCCCTACAGTACATGTCTCTCTCCCTACAGTACATGTCTCTCTCCCTACAGTACATGTCTCTCTCCCTACAGTACATGTCTCTCTCCCTACAGTACATGTCTCTCTCCCTACAGTACATGTCTCTCTCCCTACAGTACATGTCTCTCTCCCTACAGTACATGTCTCTCTCCCTACAGTACATGTCTCTCTCCCTACAGTACATCTCTTTCTCCCTACAGTACATGTCTCTCTCCCTGCATGTATCTCTCCCTACAGTACATGTCTCTCTCCCTACAGTACATGTCTCTCTCCCTACAGTACATGTCTCTCTCCCTACAGTACATGTCTCTCTCCCTACAGTACATGTTTCTCTCCCTACAGTACATGTCTCTCTCGCTACAGTACATGTCTCTCTCCCTACAGTACATGTCTCTCTCCCTACAGTACATGTCTCTCTCCCTACAGTACATCTCTCTCTCCCTACAGTACAAGTCTCTCTCCCTACAGTACATGTATCTCTCCCTACAGTACATATCTCTCTCCCTACAGTACATGTCTCTCTCCCTGCATGTATCTCTCCCTACAGTACATGTCTCTCTCCCTACAGTACATGTCTCTCTCCCTACAGTACATGTCTCTCTCCCTACAGTACATGTCTCTCTCCCTACAGTACATGTATCTCTCCCTACAGTACATGTCTCTCTCCCTACAGTACATGTATCTCTCCCTACAGTACATGTCTCTCTCCCTACAGTACATGTCTCTCTCCCTACAGTACATGTCTCTCTCCCTACAGTACATGTTTCTCTCCCTACAGTACATGTCTCTCTCCCTACATGTATCTCTCCCTACAGTACATGTCTCTCTCCCTACAGTACATGTCTCTCTCCCTACAGTACATGTCTCTCTCCCTACAGTACATGTCTCTCTCCCTACAGTACATGTCTCTCTCCCTACAGTACATCTCTCTCTCCCTACAGTACAAGTCTCTCTCCCTACATGTATCTCTCCCTACAGTACATGTCTCTCTCCCTACAGTACATCTCTCTCTCCCTACAGTACATGTCTCTCTCCCTACAGTACATGTCTCTCTCCCTGCATGTATCTCTCCCTACAGTACATGTCTCTCTCCCTACAGTACATGTCTCTCTCCCTACAGTACATGTCTCTCTCCCTGCATGTCTCTCTCCCTACAGTACATGTATCTCTCCCTACAGTACATCTCTCTCTCCCTACAGTACATGTCTCTCTCCCTACAGTACATGTCTCTCTCCCTACAGTACATGTCTCTCTCCCTACAGTACATGTCTCTCTCCCTACAGTACATGTCTCTCTCCCTACAGTACATGTCTCTCTCCCTACATGTATCTCTCCCTACAGTACATGTCTCTCTCCCTACAGTACATGTCTCTCTCCCTACAGTACATGTCTCTCTCCCTACAGTACATGTCTCTCTCCCTACAGTACATGTTTCTCTCCCTACAGTACATGTCTCTCTCCCTACATGTCTCTCTCCCTACAGTACATGTCTCTCTCCCTACAGTACATGTCTCTCTCCCTACAGTACATGTCTCTCTCCCTACATGTCTCTCTCCCTACAGTACATGTCTCTCTCCCTACAGTACATGTCTCTCTCCCTACAGTACATGTCTCTCTCCCTACAGTACATCTCTCTCTCCCTACAGTACATGTCTCTCTCCCTACATGTATCTCTCCCTACAGTACATGTCTCTCTCCCTACAGTACATCTCTCTCTCCCTACAGTACATGTCTCTCTCCCTACAGTACATGTCTCTCTCCCTACAGTACATGTCTCTCTCCCTGCATGTATCTCTCCCTACAGTACATGTCTCTCTCCCTACAGTACATGTCTCTCTCCCTACAGTACATGTCTCTCTCCCTACATGTATCTCTCCCTACAGTACATGTCTCTCTCGCTACAGTACATGTCTCTCTCCCTACAGTACATGTCTCTCTCCCTACAGTACATGTCTCTCTCCCTACAGTACATCTCTCTCTCCCTACAGTACATGTCTCTCTCCCTGCATGTATCTCTCCCTACAGTACATGTCTCTCTCCCTACAGTACATGTCTCTCTCCCTACAGTACATGTCTCTCTCCCTACAGTACATCTCTCTCTCCCTACAGTACATGTCTCTCTCCCTGCATGTATCTCTCCCTACAGTACATGTCTCTCTCCCTACATGTATCTCTCCCTACAGTACATGTCTCTCTCCCTACAGTACATGTCTCTCTCCCTACAGTACATGTCTCTCTCCCTGCATGTATCTCTCCCTACAGTACATGTCTCTCTCCCTACAGTACATGTCTCTCTCGCTACAGTACATGTCTCTCTCCCTACAGTACATGTCTCTCTCCCTACAGTACATCTCTCTCTCCCTACAGTACATGTCTCTCTCCCTACAGTACATCTCTCTCTCCCTACAGTACATGTCTCTCTCCCTGCATGTATCTCTCCCTACAGTACATGTCTCTCTCCCTACAGTACATGTCTCTCTCCCTACAGTACATGTCTCTCTCCCTACAGTACATCTCTCTCTCCCTACAGTACATGTCTCTCTCCCTACAGTACATCTCTCTCTCCCTACAGTACATGTCTCTCTCCCTGCATGTATCTCTCCCTACAGTACATGTCTCTCTCCCTACAGTACATCTCTCTCTCCCTACAGTACATGTCTCTCTCCCTGCATGTATCTCTCCCTACAGTACATGTCTCTCTCCCTACATGTATCTCTCCCTACAGTACATGTCTCTCTCCCTACAGTACATGTCTCTCTCCCTACAGTACATGTCTCTCTCCCTGCATGTATCTCTCCCTACAGTACATGTCTCTCTCCCTACAGTACATGTCTCTCTCCCTACAGTACATGTCTCTCTCCCTACAGTACATGTCTCTCTCCCTACAGTACATGTCTCTCTCCCTACAGTACATCTCTCTCTCCCTACAGTACATGTCTCTCTCCCTGCATGTATCTCTCCCTACAGTACATGTCTCTCTCCCTACAGTACATGTCTCTCTCCCTACAGTACATGTCTCTCTCCCTACAGTACATGTCTCTCTCCCTACAGTACATGTCTCTCTCCATACAGTACATGTCTCTCTCCCTACAGTACATGTCTCTCTCCCTACAGTACATCTCTCTCTCCCTACAGTACATGTATCTCTCCCTACAGTACATGTCTCTCTCCCTACAGTACATGTCTCTCTCCCTACAGTACATGTCTCTCTCCCTACAGTACATGTCTCTCTCCCTACAGTACATGTCTCTCTCCCTACAGTACATGTCTCTCTCCCTACAGTACATGTCTCTCTCCCTACAGTACATGTCTCTCTCCCTACAGTACATGTCTCTCTCCCTACAGTACATGTTTCTCTCCCTACAGTACATGTCTCTCCCTACAGTACATGTCTCTCTCCCTACAGTACATGTCTCTCTCCCTGCATGTATCTCTCCCTACAGTACATGTCTCTCTCCCTACAGTACATGTCTCTCTCCCTACAGTACATGTCTCTCTCCCTACAGTACATGTCTCTCTCCCTACAGTACATGTCTCTCTCCCTACAGTACATGTCTCTCTCCCTACAGTACATGTCTCTCTCCCTACAGTACATGTCTCTCTCCCTACAGTACATGTCTCTCTCCCTACAGTACATGTCTCTCTGCCTACAGTACATGTCTCTCTCCCTACAGTACATGTCTCTCTCCCTACAGTACATGTCTCTCTCCCTACAGTACATGTCTCTCTCCCTACAGTACATGTCTCTCTCCCTACAGTACATGTCTCTCTCCCTACAGTACATGTCTCTCTCCCCCAAGGACGCGGTGAGCTGATTGGAGTGCAACGCATGTGCCGTCGTTCCCCACACCTTGGTCCTCACTGTCAAGATTGTAATGAACGCAGAACGCTTCAACTGATACATGGCTAATAACTCCAAAAAAGCCCAAGGACGTCACATTAACGGGTTGAGACGGAGGAGTGGAGAGGATGGAGGGATGAGGAGGGTAGGAGGGAAAGAGAGAGAGTTAGAGATGGAAAGGAAGGGGAGAGCGAGATGGAGCGAGAAACAGAGCTGTAAAGAGTGATAGAGAGAGAGATAGAGAAACAGAGCTGTAAAGAGTGATAGAGAGAGAGATAGAGAAACAGAGCTGTAAAGAGTGATAGAGCGAGAGATAGAGAAACAGAGCTGTAAAGAGTGATAGAGAGAGATAGAGAAACAGAGCTGTAAAGAGTGATAGAGAGAGAGATAGAGAAACAGAGCTGTAAAGAGTGATAGAGAGAGATAGAGAAACAGAGCTGTAAAGAGTGATAGAGAGAGAGATAGAGAAACAGAGCTGTAAAGAGTGATAGAGAGAGAGATAGAGAAACAGAGCTGTAAAGAGTGATAGAGAGAGATAGAGAAACAGAGCTGTAAAGAGTGATAGAGAGAGAGATAGAGAAACAGAGCTGTAAAGAGTGATAGAGAGATAGAGAAACAGAGCTGTAAAGAGTGATAGAGAGAGAGAGAGATAAACAGAGCTGTAAAGAGTGATAGAGAGAGAGATAGAAAAACAGAGGAGAGATAGAGGGTCTGGTACTGAGGTAACACCAGTCCCGACTCCACAGAGTGGCAGGCCAGTAATGAAGGCCTGATGATCTCTCTGGAGGAAAATGGGGCCCAGATAGGGGGAGGCTTTCCTAATATAGCCTAGCACTGTCTGTCTAGCATCCAAAAACCCTAATATCACTGCTAAATGATTCTCCTCCCATGAGGATTGGTGTATGTACATTTGGTTATTACCTGTCAAGTTATATGGCTTTATCTGTCATACTAGGTATAAGGTAGTTGTCTCAAGTTACAGACATTGTATATATTATAATTTCATGCGCATGCATGGGGAATAGTATTTTACCTAAAAACAATTGATTCCATTGAATAACACACTCGATAAGAAACGGTTGGTTTGCCACTGCAACACATCACATCAGATGCCCAGTCAGGGGTCCTTGTCTGGACCAATGCCGCGGGGGGAACAGCGTGCACATCCAACACGAGGGTCGGCTACACTTTAGCCTTTCGCCGCGCAGTGGGAGACCGTTAGGCCACAAACACGAAGCGAAAGCAGGCGGAGGGAGGGAAGCAGCCGCTGTCAACCTCACCGTGGCCCCTGCCACCTTCGTGCCTCCACTGCCTTCGTGGCCTCCACTGCCAGCAACACACATCAGCAAAGCAAACACGCTTAGGAAAGACTCAGAGGACCTTGGTCAATTTGAGCTCTGAACACAGCTACCACAGCTACCGTGCAGCACCGAATCTATCCTGCCCTCTCTCTCTACTGTATCTCCTTCCTCCCTGTCTCACTCTCTTTCACCATTCCCTCACTGCCCCCCCACCTCCTGTCTCTGTCTCTCTCACTATACCTCCTGTCTCTGTCTCTCTCACTATACCTCCTGTCTCTGTCTCTCTCACTATACCTCCTGTCTCGGTCTCTCTCACTATACCTCCTGTCTCTGTCTCTCTCACTTCTCACTATACCCCCCCCCTCGACTACAGTACAGATAGGCGCTGCCAGTCAGCATCAGACAGAAAAGCCTGACTCCAAATATTGGTGCAGAGAGGTAGAGAGATTTTCCAGCTGTGGCTTGACATGCTTAAGCAGCGGCAAACAAACGCGTCAGACACCATTAGCTCCTTGAACACACTGTCCTCTCCACTGAAAAAAAGCCACCAGATGTTTCAATGTGTGCGAGGTTGGAGAGGGGGGGGTCAAACATGTTCTGAAGTTACATTCTCTCCGAGTTGTCTCATTCATTATTGAAGGCCAAAAACAAAGGACAGAGGAAACAATGGACAGAGGAAACAATGGACAGAGGAAACAATGGACAGAGGAATCAATGGACATAGGAAACAATGGACAGAGGAAACAATGGACAGAGGAAACAATGGACAGAGGAAACAATGGACATAGGAAACAATGGACAGAGGAAACAATGGACAGAGGAAACAATGGACATATGAAACAATGGACAGAGGAAACAATGGACAGAGGAAACAATGGACATGGGAAACAATGAACAGAGGAAACAATGGACATGGGAAACAATGAACAGGGGAAACAATGGACATGGGAAACAATGAACAGGGGAAACAATGGACAGAGGAAACAATGGACAGAGGAAACAATGGACATGGGAAACAATGAACAGGGGAAACAATGGACAGAGGAAACAATGGACAGAGGAAACAATGGACAGAGGAAACAATGGACAGAGGTAACAATGAACAGAGGAAACAATGGACAGAGGAAACAATGGACAGAGGAAACAATGGACAGAGGAAACAATGGACAGAGGAAACAATGAACATAGGAAACAATGGACAGAGGAAACAATGGACAGAGGAAACAATGGACAGAGGAAACAATGGACAGAGGAAACAATGGACAGAGGAAACAATGGACATATGAAACAATGGACAGAGGAAACAATGGACAGAGGAAACAATGGACAGAGGAAACAATGGACAGAGGAAACAATGGACAGAGGAAACAATGGACAGAGGAAACAATGGACATAGGAAACAATGGACAGAGGAAACAATGAACATATGAAACAATGGACAGAGGAAACAATGGACAGAGGAAACAATGGACATAGGAAACAATGGACAGAGGAAACAATGAACATAGGAAACAATGGACAGAGGAAACAATGGACAGAGGAAACAATGGACAGAGGAAACAATGGACAGAGGAAACAATGGACAGAGGAAACAATGGACAGAGGAAACAATGGACAGAGGAAACAATGGACATAGGAAACAATGGACAGAGGAAACAATGAACAGAGGAAACAATGGACAGAGGAAACAATGGACAGAGGAAACAATGGACAGAGGAAACAATGGACAGAGGAAACAATGGACAGAGGAAACAATGGACATAGGAAACAATGGACAGGGGAAACAATGGACATGGGAAACAATGAACAGGGGAAACAATGGACAGAGGAAACAATGGACAGAGGAAACAATGGACATAGGAAACAATGGACAGAGGAAACAAAGGACAGAGGAAACAAAGGACAGAGAAAACAATGGACATAGGAAACAATGGACAGAGGAAACAATGGACATAGGAAACAATTGACAGAGGAAACAATGAACATAGGAAACAATGGACAGAGGAAACAATGGACAGAGAAAACAATGGACTGTCACGATCGTATGGGAGTGAGACGGACCAAAACGCAGCATGTGGAAAATAAGCCATCTTCTTTTATTTATGAAGAAGGCAAAACGAAACAAAACACTTACAAACGAACAAAACAACAAACGACCGTGACGCTATAAACGTAGTGCACACACACAGACTACAAACGTTCAACATAGACAATTCCCCACAAACAGCTAAAGCCTATGGTTACCTTAAATATGGCTCCCAATCAGAGACAACAATATCCAGCTGTCTCTAATTGAGACCCAATTCAGGCAACCATAGACTTTCCTAGATACCTACACTCAACCATAGACACACCTAGACAACTACACTAAACATAAACCCAACTACTCTAAATAAACCCCCTAAACCTTACAACCACCCTAAACACTACAAAACCCACATAAATAACCCATGTCACACCCTGACCTAACTAAAATAATTAAGAAAACAAAGAATACTAAGGCCAGGGCGTGACATGGACAGAGGAAACAATAGACAGAGGAAACACGGACCACCAGCAGTGCATTTGTTCTCTGATGCCATCATTCCCCCGTATCTCGTCATTTACTGAGGCTTGAGTTTAGGGTTTGGCACTGTCACCCGAAAGCAATTTGCAGCAGAATATAAGTGAGTTGGTGGTGCGGGTGGCGTCATTGCTGTGATCATGCGTGTGTTTGGATGACTTGTGAGAAGTGGGTCTGTTAATTGACAGGCCATTAAAAGTGCTAATTGCACAGCGGAGGGCTGGGACCCTTAGTCATAAATGTGATCAGGGCGACCATCATTTATGCCTTAATCAACCCCCGGTTGACACCTGCTGCAACCTAATGCTAATCAATCATAATCATAATCGCATTATGCCCCGGCAGTAGCTAGGGATCACACAAATCATGCCACAGTCTGAGGGGAGGACACACACACACAGACTCAGGGACACACACACCAACCATTAGGTTATTGAGCATGAGTAGATAAGTCATCCTCACACACACACACACAATGAATAGATAGGTAAGGCTAACTTATGTTGAAACCACAGACCGAGGACCATCAAAACATTTCATAATGAGCCATAGATGTAAAACTAGGACAGAGATAAAAGAAACCACACACTACAAAGGGTCATGTGAAGTTCCACTCCTATAGTTTTGGAAGTTCGAAGAATAGGGCCTTACCTGCACCAGGTAATGTGCACAGCAGGGAGGAAGAGGAACCAGAAGAGAGGTCAAAAACAAGAAAAAAACGAAACAATTCATATTTTAAAGGGAGACGACAGACTGTATACAATATCGCAATTATTTACAGAATGTATGAATATATGGCACCTGTACATGAATAATGCATGAGTTCACTGGAGTACATTCTGTATACATGTATTTTATTTATGGCGGCTATGTAAATCTGGGCGCAGACAGCTAACAGCATGGGAGGGCGCTAATAACACTAGCCTAGCACGAGCTAGTTGATATTCAGAGAGGGGAAAAAAACAGAGCAGACCAGCTGATTACAAAGCCAAGGGCGTGGGTCTTTAGCCAGCCTCCCAGAAACATTCTAGCCAAAACAGAGGAACATCTAATAGCACATTTCAAACGTGGAAGAGAGCGACTGCTGCCGCCCACACAAACGGCTTTCAGAGCTTACAATGTGTATAAATGGGTCCTGACGAAGTTTATTGCATCAAATCGTGGGCCGGCGTGATAAGACCACAAAGGACTAGACGGGCTGAAGTTAAAATAATAACTCATCTTTAATCCCTCTCTCCATCCCTCCCTCCCGCCCTCCCTCTCTCTCTCTTTCGTTCTCTAGTGGAGTGCTGCAGGGTTGATTTAAAAGTATCATTTTGTCAGCTACGATATGGACAGAGCTGAGGAGATTCAGGCCAACCCGTGCTTAGACACACTCGTTTACAAGCACACAGCCTCCATATCAACCTCCAGAAAGTGGGTAACGTTACCCTGTTCTTTGGCGCTTGTAAAAATCCAATTGAACCCCCTCACCTAATGGGGTTATTTTGGGCCAGCGGCGATCTTGCCCCCTCTTTTTTTACACATTACTGTCTCCCGCTGCAGCTGTCGGTCCCCTATATCTCCCTAAAAATCAATCCCCCCACTACCACCACCACTTCTGCTAGCATGTGAGGGTAATTACATTAGACAGCGTAGTTAGTGGTGGGGCATTGTCCCCCCCTACCGCCCTGCTTCCCTGGAGTTGAGGATATTGCTAATCGCTCACAAAGGGCGGATTAAAGCGAGGGGGGGGAGGTAATGTAGGAGGTGGGGAGGACACTAAATGTCAGGCCACAGCACCTGTCTCTGTCGGACAAGCGGTCACAGGGAGCAGACAGCTCGCCAAACATGTGATTATGTGTGCATGGCCAGGCGAGAAAGGAAACAGCAGTCATCCCCAGAGTATCGACCCATCCATCACTAACCTCCCCCCATGCTCTAGTCTAAGTGGTTCATCCCCACCTCCCACTCATTTGTTTCAACCACAATAGTGGCCTGCTCATCTTGGTTATTTTATGGGTGATTCTTGGGCACATACTCAAAAAGCGTCTCAGAGTAGGACTACCCACCTGTCCATATGTCTCTCTTTCAATGTGATCTAAAAGGCTAAACTAATCTGAAATCTAGCACTCCTACTTCGAGAGGTTTTGTTAATATGGGCCCTGATTTCAAGTAAAAATAATCTCATGTTTGCGTAGTTTCCATTTGTTTGCAGCACGCAGCTCCAAACCAGTTGACCTCAATTGCTGCTTTCAGAGTAAAAAAAAACCTCCTAATTCCTTTTTGCATGTACAGCATGTGAGTCAATCACATTTGCCTGTGCCAAATTAACTTCCATGTACTCAAGCCTATGTCATCAAATTAGAAGATTACATTCCGAAGCAAACAATTTCCTTGTCATCAGTGGTGCTAAACCGTTCCCCCCAAAAAACCTTCCTTGAAAGAATATGCATTTGAACACGATTGTCTTCTCTTTCTGGCTGACATGTTTTGCCATTTAATTATGTGAACCCATCAATTGGACTGCATGTAACACTATGCCTGGCATATTTTAATTGGCTGGGGACATGGCTAAACACAAAACCTTCCCTGTTGTAACTGCTGCAAAATCCCTACCATACACAATGTCAAACAAAAAATTGGGCAAAGGGAATGTCATATTCTGAATACAACAAATTACCTAGCTTCTAGTAATATAAAAAATACAACAAATTCGCTAGCTTCTAGTTCTATCAAGAGTCTGTTTCTATCTCTATCACCTTCATGTATTCACATCGCACCTTCAGCAAAAACAAGCCCCTTCAAAAGAAGGTTAAGGGTTTCCAAAACCGCCCTTTTCATGTGGATTTGCATCGATCTTTCAGCAAACCTGTGTTGAAGAGGCTGGAGGAGGCATTGCTCCTACATTGCTCGTTACTTTGGAGGAGGCATTGCTCTCTCAGCGCTCTCTGTCTCTTATCTCTTCTTCCTCGACACCCTGGTGCATGCTGGTAAAATACTGCCACACTCCATCTCAATGGCTGCCGCTGCTCCAACTTTCTCCTTCACTCAAATAAAATCAAACTTAATTTGTCACATGCGCTGAATACAACAAGTGTATACTTTACCATGAAATGCTTACTTACAAGCCCTTAACCAACAGTGCAGTTCAAGAAGAAGAAAATATTGCACCGACGTGGGGTCTAAAGTCTGAACTGAGCCCTGATAATCTGATAACAGGAGAACTGTGATATCTACCTGAGCCCCAGAAAGACTCGACTTCTCTGCCGCTCACTCGCATTGTGATCAATGGAGAAGAGATGCCTCATTGAAGTACTTCTACATTCGGAGTAGTGGGAAAAATATGCAAAAATATTGTTTTTCAGGGAGGTGGAAGGGGAGGCATAGAAGAGGAACACATGATGAGGATCAGTGGGGATTGGTACTGTCACGTCAGGGTGATCATCAACCTCTCGGAAGAATTGCTTTTTGATCACATCGTGTTCAAAGCCCATCTTTCCAGATTGGTAGGTGCAGGGTGAGATGTATTCAATGTTGGTATACCCAGACATCTTTTAAATAGTTTTGTACTTTCTCTTGACATTTGCCATTTAATGTAGGAAAGATATAACTACAAAAGCTGGAATACTGAAATATTCACCAAATAACTTTGAAGCATAATGCCATTCATAACACCCCAAACAAATAATGTCCCCCAAAAGATGACAAAGACAGATTTTCCCCCCCTTTCATATTCTTACACCCCATAAAATGTAAAAGTTTTTGAGGAGTAGTGCCCGCATTCATGTTAAATTCAACAGCCCTGACTAAAGCCTTGGAAGGCTCCATTCGCTGGTCCCTCATGCGCGTCCAATTTCAGATGAGCTGACTCGACCTGTAGAGATGCTTTGTTGCCCGGAGCTTGTGGAAACCCTGTAAGCTCTGGGGTATGGAAATCAAATCCAAGTGAATTTATAATGGGGGGCTCATGGGCAGGGGGGAGGACTAGTTTTCCAACCGAAGATGGCACCAATCATAATTGCGGGGCTTGCAGTGACCTTGAAGAGGGTCGATGGGCTGCATGCGGCTGGCTCTAACTCCTTTCTCTGGCTCCGTCATATCTGTGAGAAGAAGGGCCCAAAGGCCATGACACACTCTTTAACATATTTTACACTCACTCGGCACAATCTAATCCATGTAATTCATAAAATGAGTGGACATAAGTGGTGGGGTCTGGTTCTTCTTTTAGGGAGTGACATGATGCTGAGTCATTGTAAAATAGAGATAAGCCTGCTATTAGATCATTGGGTTTTCAATGAAAAGGCATCTTCTGGGGCAGGTTGGGGTACGCACAATGCCGTCGGGGGGAAAGTCAAATAACAATGTGATTCCCATTCTTTATTTATAATATATTATTATTATTTTTTTTTAATTGTGAATAATTATTCACATTTTCTAACAGTACATTTATATTTTCCAACGGGGCTATACATTTAGGGTGAGATTGTTTTTCTCGCATGTTTTCCTCGTTGCTCTGCCAAAAATAAAATTTAACCATCTAGTGTTCAGTGAAAGAACAACACAATGTCAAATACAGGTAGCCTTGTCAAATAAGTAACATTCAATCACATTAAGCGTTACTCTATCGCGGGAAACCTTCACTCTTGCGCAGACATTTAGAAATGAAACATTACAATTTGAAAAATAAGCCACAGGAGTTTTTTGAGCGAGAATAAAGATGACCTGCGAGTAGTAAGACATGTTTAAAAGCAACAGATACCATTAATAAGAAGGGGCTTATATGGTGAGCTACTGAGTGGCTAGGACAGGCAAGCCCCATACTATTGTGGAGGACTTAATTCTTCCTGCTGCCGAAGATATGGCTGGGACCATGCTGGGGGAAAAGGCCAAAAAAGCTATACAGACAATGCCTTCATCAAACAACACTGTTTCACGATGCATCAGTGACATGGCAGGAGATGTTTTTAAACAATTACTGCTTTGCATACAAGCCAGTGAATTAAATGCGTTACAGCTGGCTGAGTCAACAGACATGGCGGGCCTGGCACATCTTCTGGTATATGTCTGTTATGTTTATGGGGGGTCAATTAAGGAAGACATCCTCTTCTGCAAATCACTGGAACCGGGACAAACGGACAGGATATTTTTTAAGTACTGGAGAGCTTTGTGACATCAAATGGACTTTGGTGGTCAAGATGTGTTGGTATCTGTACTGATGGCGCAAAAGCCATGACAGGGAGACAGTGTGGAGTGGTAACGCGCGTGCAAGCATTTGCTCCCAACGCCACTTGGGTACACTGCAGCATCCACCAAGAGGCTCTTGGTGCCAAGGGAATGCCTGACAGCTTGAAAGACGTTTTGGACACTACTGTGAAAATAGTTAACTTTGTTAAATCAAGGCCCCTGAACTGTTGATGAACAAATACAGTTTTATATGTAAGATGACTAAATAAAGAGCCAAATGATTGATTATTATTATATTATTATTTGTGCCCTGGTCCTATAAGAGCTCTTTGTCACTTCGCCGGGTTGTGACAAAAACTCACACTCTTATGTTTAATAAATGTATTGTAGAGTGTGTGTGTGGCAAGCTTACAATGATGGCAAAAAACAACATTTGAGAATGTGCTGACCCTTGTGCTAGAGGGGGTACGCAGTTGGAGGTTGAATGTTTGAAGGGGTAGGGGACTATAAAAAGTTTGGGAACCACTGTTCTGGGGGAATACACTGATGGTGCATTGGTAGTTACAATATCTTTTATATAGTTTTCTAACACAAAACTTTGATCTATTGGGTCATATGGTTAAGTGTATTAGGGAAAGGGTCCCTAATAGCCAATACTAATTATAGCCATTAGCAAATAAGTCATACAGAATCCCTCAATTGCAACAACACATTTCTATACTACTCTCCTCCATACTATTTCCAAGGTACAGCATAAGGTATAAACGATGTATCAATACAGCATTGGTGGTGAACTATCACTATAAGGCATCTTGATCATCAGGATTTTGATAGATAAGGAATTGCTTGATATTACTTAGCCTACTTTTTAATTAACTTCAGGAACGTAAAGAAACATTCCACCCAAACAACATATTTGGGATTTTTTTTAAAGTAAAGACACAAACAAACATAATAAACCAAGGTGTCACATGACAAACCGATAATGCTCCCAGCTAAGTCTATCATACAAGGCATTTTGGCAAAAAAACACACATCTGATAATATTACATGAATAATACGCTCATACATTAACCATGAAACAATAAGCTAATGTGGGGCATTGACGACTACTTTGAAAACAGAAACTATAGGGGGTTAAAAAAAATCTGCTTTGTGTTCTCTATTCAAAATCATCAGCGCCATCAAGATCTGCATTTGCACATCACAAAGAGATGGAGGCGAGGATAAGGGGAAAGAAAAACAGCAACCAATCCAAAACAAACATATCTAAAACCGCCCCTTTCTTCTGAGTAGTACAGACTCCTTCGTTGATCATTTGTCTTCCGTGTCAAGACAGTCAACCAATCAGAGCCCTACCCCACGGTTCCATTGATGCAGTTGGGTTTGGAGAGAGCGATGTGAGCGGCTGCGTCCCTCTATGGACCCAACACTCTTCTCTCCTCGCGAGTGCTTTAAGAGCTGCCAAGCCAAGTGTGATATTAGTGTCATCTGCCTCTTCAATTGGAAATGTAATTTACTTGGAAATTCCAATGTGTCATATGTTTCCCGTCCCGCGAGCCTCTCCTGAGAAAGGGGCTTGACGAGCACCACTAGCAGTTCTAACGCTGATGCACCTGTCTCCTGGTGTCTAACTGGGAATGTACTGGAAAAGTTGCTTTGATTTCCACAGAAAGGTCATGTGGTTGACAGCAGTTAAATCTCTGGCTGTATTTCACTCTATATAGTGGAGAACCGAGTGATTACTCACACACACTGGAGTCTGGCATCAGGTGATGTTGTGAGAGATTGGTTTTAGGTTAACACACCGCTTGACTCCCCATGGTTGTGTCTCTGTGGTGTGTGTGTGAGTGAGTGTGTGTACATGCGCTTGACAGCTGGCCATCACAAGGACAGATCAGAGAGAATTTGTCACAAAATTATGCCAATTGTATAGTCTGCTGAATAGTAATGGTCTAATGGTCTGTCCATCACCACACACAGCAAACTGGATCCACATATCGTATTCAGATTGGTGCATCAACAGGGTGCGAAGAAAGACCGAAAGACTCAGACACAAAGACGAGTGGAAATCAAACACCCCTTTCACCCTGTAGATGAATACCTCAAAATCAGTCCATATGAGGCAGCCTCAGACAAAGAATAAATAATACATCATATAAATGAGCTTGCCTGGGAGCCATTGGGTCCACGTGTTGAATTATGCAAAGAAAGCAGGCAGGCTATGACTGAGGGCCATCAGACAGTAGAAAAATAAAGAGGCCCTAATGGCTGGAGCCAGTGGATTGAGTTTCAGAGTGTAGTGGTGCCGGCTATCAATTCTGCCCTGGGAATAAATACGAGATTGGACCTCTGTGTTCCTGGTCTGTCCTAATGGAGCTTTTTCCCATTGTGTATCGTATGATACATGCAGATGCACGGGAGCACACAACCAGAGACCCAAGGAGAAGGAGACATTCAGTCCAGAGGGTTCCTTAAGCAACTACTGCTGTTATTGCCCTCATGCTGGCATAGCCTGTAGGGCATTTCTGCTTTACAGGTGGGTATGTAGTCAAGTCTTCACTATGGAAATGTGTAAAATAACGTTCAGTTGAGCCAGGTTGGGCATCTGTATGAATCTGACCTACAGGGATATTGCACAAATCACAATTTATTAAAAGACAAGGAAACAAAACACCTCTTTTATAATAGATATGCAACACTTGGGCCATTACAGCGCATTAACTTGTATTTGGAGAAGCCCAAAATATACCAGTGACCCAGTAGGAGGGTATGCTGTCCCTGCCTGGCTCTTGAGGCCCCCATGCAGTATTTAAAGGCTAGAAGAAGCCTCTGGCATAACTCAGGCTCTGGCGTAAACACTTTGCAGGTAATAGCATCGCAGGGATTGAAGAGCTTTAATATCATTCCCTTTCAGCAGAAACATTGGCAAAGAGAGTAATGGCAGAGATAGCTGCAATAAAGCTGTCATGCTAATGATGAAGTTACAGCTACCTGATGGAACATGACAACTCAGAGACTGGAGAAAACAGAGCGAAGGGGCGCTACTCTATTTAAATTACATTTCAGAACAACCTGGCAGGGCGATTCTGTGCCTATATCAAACCCAGCAATTTCACTCAATGAGGAGAAGGCAGGGGGATGTTGTTGAGGCTCATTTACTTAATGGATATTGCTACATCACATGACGGGGTATTGTGCTGTAGTTTGTTGTGCTAGGTTGAACAATGACTTTCAAGGGCCATGTTTTAACCGTGCTAGTCTTGTTTTCATCTTGGCTGGTAAAGTGCTTACATGTATTGTGTTTGAAACTTGTAGCCTTAAGGGTGTAACTATTTGCTTTATAGAGAATGAAAAATAATAAGTAAAAAGAACCAGATTTACATGCAAGCTCTTCTTGATCTAAGCTCTTAATTCACATGAAGAGACTTGTGTTCGCTCAAGAACCAATAACATTTTAAAACGTAGGTTCAATGTTTGATTTTCTACTGTCCTTGTACCTGAACACAAACAGCGAGACAAATAATAACTCCAGCTCGGTACAGAACTTCCAGTCAGAGCAATATGACGTCCTACACATGTAGCCGGCGAGATACAAATCATGCCGTCTTGGGCTGTCCTTCTCGTCACAAACAAGGTGAGATTTATTTGCACTCGGCAAGATTGCAATTCAGATTTCAAAACATCTAATGCGCAATTAAACAAAAGAAGGAGGCACAATACATTTTCTCAAATCAATCCACTCAGTGACCCTGAAGCAAATAAGGCCTCAGTGAGAATGAGCGCTCAAGAGTTGTTTACCTCAACTGTTGCTTTCACGGAGTCAATCATGTCACACACAAAAAATCCCATGATGCACCACTGCATCCACAACAAACCTCAAATCCCAAAAGCACACTGACCGAAAATAAAAATACCCCCCCCCACCTTGGGAAACAGCTTGCACTAGCATTATCACTCAAGGAATATCCAGCCTAAGATGTACACACAGGTCACGAGCCAATATAAATTCATGGCACATAGTTTGTGTAGCATCAGACAGTTTTGCAAAGGGGGTGGGCGGGGGGGGGGGGTCTGACTAGCCTTTCTAATCTAATTCGACAAGGTGCCATTTGCCACCCTCACAAGGGAACTGTCACAGGCAAAATAAGACAAATATAGCAGCTGGAACCAATAACCTCTGTTAAGTAGCATCTGAACGTATTGCTGATGACTAATGCTTGGACATTGCATTAGATGTACACTACCATTCAAAAGTTTGGGGTCACCTAGAAATGTCCTTGTATTTGAAAGAAAAGCACATATTTTGTCCACCAGTCTCAACGTCAACAGTGAAGAGGTGACTCCGGGATGCTGGCCTTCTAGGCAGAGTTGCAAAGAAAAAGCCATATCTCAGACTGGCCAATAAAAATAAAATATTAAGATGGCCAAAAGAACACAGACACTGGACAGAAGAACTCTGCCTAGAAGGCCAGCATTCCGGAGTCGCCTCTTCACTGTTGACGTTGAGACTGGTATTTTGCGGGTACTATTTAATGAAGCTGCCAGTTGAGCACTTGTGAGGCGTCTGTTTCCCAAACTAGACACTCCAATATACTTGTCCTCTTGCTCAGTTGTGCACTGGGGCCTCCCACTCCTCTTTCTATTCTGGTTAGAGCCAGTTTGTGCTGTTCTGTGACGGGAGTAGTACACAGCGTTGTACGAGATCTTCAGTTTCTTGGCAATTTCTTGCATGGAATAGCCTTCATTTCTCAGAACAAGAATAGACTGACGAGTTTCAGAAGAAGGTCTTTGTTCTGGCCATTTTGAGCCTGTAATCGAACCACAAATGCTGATGCTCCAGATACTCAACTTGTCTAAAGTTTTATTGCTTCTTTAATCAGGACAACAGTTTTCAGCTGTGCTAACATAATTGCAAAATGGTTTTCTAATGATCAATTAGCCTTTTAAAATAATAAATGTGGATTAGCTAACACAACATGCCATTGGAACACAGGAGTGATGGTTGCTGATAATGGGCTTCCGTACACCTATGTAGATATTCCATAAACAATCTGACATTTCCAGCTACAATAGTCATTTACAACATTAACAATGTCTACATTGTATTTCTGATCAATTTGATGTTGTTTTAATGGACAAAAAGTTGCTTTTATTTCAAAAACAAGGACATTTCTAGGTGACCCCAAACTTTTGAATGGTAGTGTACATACTATCTGGAATTAGGTCTTTGTTTCCAGACACTGCAGTGTTCAACCCATGGAGTGTAATGAAACAGGTGATACAAAAAGATTCACCATGTTCCTTTCATGAGTAAAAAAGGCACCTTCCTCTTTGAAGAATAAATCATTTTGTGTTTCTTTGCCACTGTAATCAACTTGTACAAAGGGTGGGGAGAACCACAATGACAGTGGCCATAAATTATTCAGGAGCCTCAAAAATGGACTTGTTTCATAATCAATTTTGAGACTTCAAAGTTGTAGCCACCGATAGAGATAAGTCAGCGTAGACAACGCTGTTGGCAGAGAGTATGTGGTCTCATTGTGGAATACCCATCAACACAACCACTACTGAACCAAAACCTGTGCGTTAATGCACAGGAGCTTCAAGAAAGAATGATGATGTCCACAATCTGACTATAGAAGTGCTATGAATGTCAAAATCTAAATGTGTACGTCATTTTGAAAATGGTAGGTTGATATACTGTACATTTGAGTTCAGCAGCCATTAGGGTACAAATAGGAATTGAACCTAACTGTTGCACATTGCACCTCAGTAACAAGAACAGAAGAATGTATGTAGAAAGGTCAGAACATATACTGAAGGAACTTTGACACAAATTGACAAATGCTCAACAAAAACAACTGTGGGTTGACAAGGTCTCTCTGTTCTACATTCTCCTCAAACATGTAACAGTGTGAGATGGGAGAATACTGCACCAGAACAATACGGATACAGGCTTATAAGAGAAGAAAACAACCCAGGGGAGATCCATTGTACAGTAGACTGATCTAACGGCTAAAAGGAAGAGGAAAAGGCTAAGAAATACACAAGGATCATCAAAATAAATTACATCCATTTAAAATGACATCTGGTAAATGCACAGATTACATATCACAAGCTTCCATTATGGCACATCTATTATATTAAGGCTTGAGCAGAGTATCACATTGCGTGGGTTCTCTCTTGTTATCAGACAGCCATTACCGGCAGATGGTAACAAATAGTCTGCCTAAGGAGGAGAACGAGCCAAGATAAGATATAATAATACAGTTATGCTGGCCTTATGCATTTTAGTGCCTATTCAATTACAGGCTAATGCACTGATTGCCCAGTGTGTGATCCAATACAAAGAAAACCACTGGCGATAAAAATAACCTACAATCACATGTGTAATTGCTATGCATTCACTGGCCGATCCTTTGTAATTAGTCCAATTGTCAAAATGGCTGCCCCCCCAATTACTGACCTACATACTGTTTGGCTATAATATTCCTTTATGTCTCTCTGGGTAGTTACTGTATGTGTTGAGGTGGAGATGAGATGGTGTATGGGCAGACAGAGCAAACAGAGGCTGTGATGTGCTTCACGCTGTTCCCCGTCACAGCTCATGGACCATGCAAACCCCAAAGATACTAGGGAGAAAATAAATCATTGCTGCTGATCTGGATTATCATTCTATGCATTTTCCTGCTTAATTTCTCATCTAGTCCCAATACTCTCAGAGAATGGAGCAGCATGGGTCATATTGAATTACCCATCTAGATGCCATTGTCCACTCCCGTGAGATGTCCGGGGAGTACAGGGGGAGACCATAAAGACTGGTTAATGAAAGAAATCAAAGGCTGTTGACTCTCAATATTCATGATGTCCTCTTTTATCATTGCGTGTATTTATTGATTTAGATATATAAACCACTCTGAGGGAACTTTGCTGCCTCCACACAGTCCTACACTTGTTTACTGGAAACAGATAAAGTAAAGATGATGGTTTACCCGTGGGTGCAGAGGCAGTGACATCATCCAGTCTACAGTCAAATACTGTCAGCACTAAGCAAAATAATAGTCTTAATTCTCCTGGCCTTCCAGTGTATTACAATAAATACCTGTCATTCAATGTCGAAAATGCATGAAACAAAGTAATGAAAAATACATCCTTGAAATACTCGATGTCTGTGTCAAAATGGAGATATTAGGCTCAAAGCTGTCAAGCTTACATACAATTGAAAGTCTAGCTGTGAAGAATAGAGTCAGACTTTACTGGACAATGGCTCACTCCGAATTATCTTTGTAAGACTAGAAACAAAATGGTCACCATATGTCAAATTTTTTCGGGCATGAGAGATAAGAGTCTGACGAAAGGAGAAGAATGACTACAAAGCTTTTGTTGTTGAAGGTGACCCTTCCTTTGTCTCTTATTGGCTGAAGTTGACCTGCAGTCTCCCTGAAGCTTCGATGAAACACTATTTGCATTGGTAAAACGGCGAATTAAATTTGCATGGATAATGAAAAATTGAAAAGTTGAGAAGCAACCATAGCTCAAGAAATTAGCTCAAACATTCTCAGCTAAAGACCAATTTATTGGAGTCAAACATTAGCACACGGTCATCATGAAAAATTCTACAGGAACTGGGCTTATACTTAGCATGTTCCTGTGAAAATTCCCTCATGAAAAGAATGCTTTCTGTCTGATGAGCTTGTTATCATCATGAACCTGTTAAAAGGCTTAACCTCATCCTTTGGTCTGTTCATTCCCAGAGACCTTGGTTCTCTGACACCTCTGAGTTAGTGGGCTGCCGACTGTGCAGCACACTGCCATGAGGTTGCGAAGGTTGCAATATTCCGTCGAAGAAAGAATGTGATGTGAATGTGTGTCACGCCTCCGACGTGACAAATCTCCAAGTCCATTTCTCCCACACAGCACAAACAAAGTTTCTGCCGCTGACTGCTCTTTGAGTCTTTGGTACATTCTGTTCACGTGTCTGTATGTGTAGTTTGGGTGCATGACAATACATCCTTACTGTATCTATAGAGCAGATTGGCCTACGTCCAATGCCAAAAAATGGATAACACAAATCAATTGTACATTTTAACAGTGTCTGTATAGGCCTAGTCACAACCCATTAATACAGCTAATATTTACCTTGTGGGCCTGGGTTCATTTTCTGCATGGGCAGACAATCCCCATAAGTAAAACGCCTTGAATCCTCTGTCACGGGTGGCTCTATCAATTATTTCACTGTCTTAACAAGTCAATGCACCCTATCATTGAGCCAAGTGTTTTGAGCCCAAAAGATGCCTTCTTGCAATATAGTGAATACAGTATGTTGCTGCATCTGATACCCACATACTGTCCACAAGACTGGATGCAGGCATATCCCACTGAGGCTGAACTTCAATCCTGTGAAGTAGGCCTCCAGATTCAGATCTACACTGAGACGGTAATAGAAAGTGATTCTCTAGGTAAACTACTTGCTCACGTCGCTTCAGATCGCATGACTGCCTGGGCATGTGCTGGAGGGAGTCCAAGAGCACATGCACTGTTAAGAATTTCAAGGATCGTACTCTGGAGATGTACGAATGGCCCATTTCTTTCCCCAGAAAGTTACCCTTAGGGAAGCGTGCAAGCATCTGGTAATTACAGTGCATATGGCTTAGCTCCTAATTGGCACCACAAGTCCAACTTTCTAATGAGTTCTCCTTTTTATTTCATTCTGTTGAGGAGACAACTCCAAAAACACCATACGTCGACATGTGATTCAGCTCGTAATTGTAAGGTGATACTTCTTCGGAGATAACGAGGAATTCAGTTGATAAGTTAACATCTTGTTTGGCCTGTAGACATGATCCACCTATTCATGATTGGCATTGTATAATAATAATAATTTGGGGGTGCTTATATTTGTACTGTTACACACAACCGTGTATTGGAAATGTGTTTCTTGTATATGCCAACTCCCCCTGAGACACCCACAGGAAGTGGGTTCCCGGCCAGGGTCACCATTGTCCAGAGCCCCTGGAGCAACCAGGGTTAAGTGCCTTGCTCAAGGGCACAGTGACATATTTTTTCCCCCTTGTCGGCTCCAGGATTGGTATAGTGGTTTTAGATAAATTGGTAATCTGGAAAAATGACAGCTCTTGTGATAAAGGAAACAGGGTTGTTTTGGTTTGTTCTAATAGAAAGACTACCAGCTCTAGAACCTCACGGGTTATGGATTTGTATTTATTCAAGAAATTGTCCCACATACAGTTTGTCTGATAACACTAAACATGATTTATGCATTGTTTGTATAGATTCTTTCATTTTCTCTATTCAGTTTCTCAGTGCACACTCTAAGCTCCATAGGAATAGGACAGACAAAAGTAGATAAAATGGACGTTTCTTGACAACTAATGGCTAGAACTGCCTTGAAACGTGATGGTTTCCAGAGAATGAATGACAGTCCTCCATACAAAGGCAATCATAAAACCAACTGTGACTTGGTTCAATGAGCCTGAATGAGGCGCAGCACACAACTGGACAATCTAAACAATGGCTGGTCTTGAATAATTGATGCAAATTGATGACATGAAATATGAAAGAATGGTAAGACAAAGGGGAAAGTAAAGCTGTAAATAAAGTACTTCCTGGACCAGGGATAAGTGGAGAGAACCATGCTGATGCTTCCCCCACATTTAGCTGAAGGCTTCAGTCAGTCTGCAACGCTAGTGAAATGGCTTGGTCTAGCTTGTCTCCTCCACTTCTGCTGAGATTCATTAAAACAAGAGCCTCGGCTCAGCTTTGGTTACCCAGTCAAAATGGAGACCAGTGCTCGCTTGTGAGGTCTAACAATACCCCAAAGATAAGAGGTAGCCCTGCCGGCGTGACCTGTGCGAGACAACAAATTAGTTTATGAACGCTCTGACGGCGAGTTCTTTTGATCATTCCACCATGCCTGAACCCCTTTGGCCACACGGCATCAGACGGTTTCAGAGCCTTCTCTTATTCTCTTGAACTGAAATTAGAGGTCTGAAAGGTTAGTGGCAGCCCACTTCCACATTGAAAGTCCTGCTTTTCCTCATAATAGAAAGCTCTGCTTGCATGTTATCTATCTCTGCAAAACAAGCCTTTGAAACCGTAGGTGGAGATGCTGCATGGTCCTTTGCGATGGTTAGAATATTCATGCTGTGTAGTATTATATATCCTGTAGCTATGATGCAGCTTTGAATACATGGCTTAAGCGACGTGGCACATATTTGGATATTGTTACCCGTAATTGGGCAAAATAGGTGAAAACCACGCTCCACACAGGAAACTAGGCTCTGGTTTGTAATCTACTAATTTTTCTGAGCTGGGAGGAACAGTTCTTCACTTCACTGATATGAACACGGATGATGTCGATATGACATTTCATACTGTGACAATCGCCCCTCCATTTTCATAATAACATTTGGTGCACTGCAGGCCTTAGTGGAGTTATTTTCCACCTCTGAACATATTGGACAGATGATGAATCAAAGAGCGAGCTGCTGGGTATGATGAGGTATAAATGTCTGGGGAACGCAGTGCGAGTGCTACCTCTTGACCCTTATTTTTCAGAGCCTGGGTTTCTTAATCAGTCCCCCCAATCAAATCCATTTCAGGTTATTAAACTGGGCCCAGCAAACAACCTGTTTTAATACCTTCATTGATTGTAAGGTTAGCCCCCACCACACTAGCTGATAGTACAGCCTAGTCTGACCTGTACAATGGTACGTTCCTATCAAGGTTGAACTATAGACAGCTTCACTCGAGAGGTCATCCATTCAGCTTATACATTGATGTACGTGTAATTGATAGAAGTACACAAACACACATTATTATTCTTTGAATGTACTGTGTAAATGTATGTCTTTAGTTTAAATGTATGTTTATTTTTTATTTATTTAACCTTTTATTTAACTAGGCAAGTCAGTTCTTATTTACAATGACGGCCTACCCTGGAAGACGCTGGGACAATTGTGCACCCCACTATGGGACTCCCAATCACGTCCGGTTGTGATGCAGCCTGGAATTGAACAAAGTCTGTAGTGACGCCTCAAGCACTGAGATGCAGTGCCTTAGACCGCTGCCGGACCCCAGTAAGACTAGCTGTCGCCACTTGCGTTGGCAAATGAGGATTCTAAATAAAAATCGAATTGACCCATGTAAAATATGACATGAGTATAAAAATGACTTACCTGCAGCAAGAATACCAGGATCCAAGGGAGGGAGAACATGGAAGAAATGGGGGAAAAAAGAGGTGGAGTTAGCTATCACATTCCAACACTGCAGACTCATACTCCTCAACACATAGCCAAATATTGTCATCAGTCAAGTGACAGTGGACACACTCATATATACTCTATCATCCTCTCCAAGAGCCACTCGATGACTCACTGCTATGAGACCTCGCAGTTCTCGCCGCCACAAGCAACACTTCCTGTATTTTTCCCTCTCCATGACCAAACTAATTTCCGACTTCAATTATCAACACTGAACCAGCGTGAGCAATGACATTGACTATTCTAGTGTGGTTTGGTGCTAATAATTCAGCTCGTCCTTGCTCCTGTGCAAATTGCTTTTACTATGGCAGTGATTAATAAATTCAGCTGCGTTACCCTTTGAATTGGAAATTTAACAAATTGTGGAAGACAACTTTAGCCAAGGTATCCGTGCATAACACAACATAGTGTCACTGGGTAATAATGCAACGTATTGTTCAGAAGTAAATACATTTTCCAATCAATTCTGCTCACAGAAATTCCTCAAAAAATATATCATACACTATAATCAATATGTTCCATCAAAGATTGAAATAAGTGAGGACTTTATACGAGGTTGCTAGAGTCACTGTCAAAACAAGGATAATGATTCTGGCAGCCAATCTCAGAAGGCAGCAGAGTATTGGGGCAGTTAGAAGTGTCCCACAGTCTTTGATGACAAGAGGTTAATGTTGCATGGTACGCCGGATTGAAGGAATATTATGGGAATGGGAAGGCATTGACTTATGCTTGGAAAGCACCTCTTTTTGGCCCAGAGTTTGAAGCGACCCAAACTGGATTACTCTGAAAGAGTTCACATTTATAGATTAGTGTAGGGCGGGCAGAAAAAAATTACATTTACATTTGCTTATAGTGCATCTCTTGGTTGTTTTTGTGGTTTTTCTCCTAAGCAGAGGGAACAGGGGGCATTTGCAGGGCTAGCACAAGGCCAAGAGATTCCCAAAGGCCATATGCACCCCACTGCAGCAATCCGTTGAGCTATTACCATATTGCAACAACCTATCAATCACAGTCCGCATACAGTCTGACTGAAAGTGAATCATTGTGTGTATGTGTTTGCATGTACAGCATTTTTGTGTGTGTGTGTGTGTGTGTGTGTACATATGACTTACTGCCTATTACTACCATAAGGAGAAGAGAGACTAGAGCCATTCCTATTGCATAGTAAATGGAGCACACAACATTTTGTATGTGCAGTGGGGTTTTAACAAATAATGACATGCCTTGAGGGACAACCCACCGAGTTGCGACTTTACATCCAGGTCCTGTGAGAAGCCCGCCCGCAACGGTGAACCCAGTCACCAGGATTGAAAGTGACAGCAGTGGCAGACTTGTATTTTATTTTTATGTGCCACAAATTCGGCTCATGATATTCGTGGCCATTTTGTATTGGCACTAAAACGGGATGATAAACTAAATCAACAACGGTGGCGCAGTCCTTCCCTATTGGGGCACAATACCACAGCTGAATTGTCATACCCAAGCTTCCCTATATGGGTTGGAGGTGAGCTAGCGCCTTTGGCTAACTGAGAGGGAAAGGGACGCCAGCAACGCTCTAATAAAGAGACTCCTGAAACAAATGCTATTTGGGGGATTCCTCCAAGGCTCCAGTGGTACTTGCCACTTGAAAGATTACATTTTCAGTTCGCTTGCATCTAAAGTAGTACCAGGGGGAGAGTGGAACAAGCAAAGCGGCATTTCAATTAAGCAACTGTGGTATTGAATTTTGCTGTTGTGGAGTGCAGTCTATCGCCCACCAGTCAGAGATTAATATCTAGCTTTTTTTCCATCTATAGGGAGGCATACACAGCTATGGCCATTCACCCACACAAGTGTCATGACAACGAGCATCATGACTCATTAAATCCAGCTGTTGCCATGGCTTCTAGTATATCAACTAATTTGAAGGGAAGAGGTGCATTTCTGGTAGGCCAACTCATTGTACATGTTATAACATTCTGTAGGACTAATGAGAACTTGTATTCATCTCAGTTTGTTTTACCAATAATACAGTGTCTACTTGCACGCTTTAAGCTTCCACTCCAAAGATTTGCATTGTGTTGTCAATAAAGCACATTGTTTTGTGAAGACCTTTCTGGAGAACGTGCAGACATGGCTGCAAGAGACCTCCAAGGCCAGGGAGACCTCGGCATTAGGGATCGCTCGCTTTGTAGACTCCAAATGTTGTCCTAATTAACTATTCCATGCGTCACACATGGGTGTGGACATCAATGGGCTGAAAACATAAAAAATGGCATTGCACTTGTTTCTTTTGTTTGTTGTTCGCAATAATATGACATCAATTGTATTGCTATACACACATACAGCATAGGAATATGTGCCATAGCACTTCACTTCAAATGTAAGTTGATTTTCAGTCACATTTGAGTGTCAATGATAAAATATTGTACCTTTACTGCACTAAATATGATCTCATAAAAGTAATTTCAATTGGTTTGGTTCATTGGCAATTCTACGAAATCCCTTTCTTAATGATTCAGCTGAAGTAGAACACCAAACAATGGCCTTTTTTTTAAAGAAAACTGAACTGGAAAGGATAACTTACTTTATGAAACATTTCAAGGACTCCTTGGTCTCTATTGAATCCCTGAGACCTTCTCATTGCATCGGCTGAACGGGAGCATGAAAGAGCATATATTTCTCTTAAATCCACACAGGTTTTCAAAGTGAGGCCCAGGCTCCGGTGAGTCAGTAGTCAGTACTCGTTATATTTTATGTGTACGGGGGCTTTGTGACTTTTTTCCCCATCAGCTCACTGTCAAAAACCTTAAGGGCCTAATTTATTTGACAAACCAGCTAGCCCTTAATGCCCCTGACAGCCATCTTGATGAGGTCTTCGACACAGTGAGCCTGGTAGCTTCATATCTCGCCCAACACTTTAATTGACCCTTTCCTCCACCTTTGATTCTGGGGTAATAGAGTCCCACTTATCACCATCTTAATTTGAGCGATGGTGATAACGGTAGTGTTGGTAGTTATGTCAATAACAGTGACCTTGGCTTCCTATGGTAACACAGTGCCCCTGTCTCTCCAGGTAGTTTAGCATCCACATGTAGAAGACTAAGTGGCTGCTAAAAATGCAGCCACATGTTGTGACAACTTTGTTAGTATTAATGACCACCATGTGTGATAGAAACGAAGGTTGTACAGTGCCTACACCCCTTGACTTTTTCACATTTTGTTGTTACAGCCTGAAAATGTATTAAATGTAGATTTTGTGTCACTGATCTACACACAATACCCGATAATGTCAGAGTGGAATCTTGTTGTAATTTAAAATTAAAATAAAAATGACAACGTCTTGAGTCAATAAGTATTCGTTTGTTATGGAAAGTATAAATAAGTACAGGAGTACAAATGTGCTTAACAATTCACATCATTTGCCTAGACTCACTCTGTGTGCAACAATAGTGGTTAATATTTGTGGGCTATACTCGGCCTTGTCTCAGGATGGTAAGTTGGTGGTTGAAGATATCCCTCTAGTGGTGTGGGGGCTTGGCAAAGTGGGTGGGGTTATATCCTTCCTGTTTGGCCCTGTCCGGGGTATCATCGGATGGGGCCACAGTGTCTCCTGACCCCTCCTGTCTCAGCCTCCAGTATTTATGCTGCAGTAGTTTATGTGTCGGGGGGCTAGGGTCAGTTTGTTATATCTGGAGTACTTCTCCTGTCTTATCCGGTGTCCTGTGTGAATTTAAGTATGCTCTCTCTCATTCTCTCTTTCTTTCTCTCTCGGAGGACCTGAGCCCTAGGACCATGCCTCAGGACTACCTGGCATGATGACTCCTTGCTGTCCCCAGTCCACCTGGCCGTGCTGCTGCTCCAGTTTCTGCTCCAGTTTCAACTGTTATGGAACCCTGACCTGTTCACCGGACGTGCTACCTGTCCCAGACCTGCTGTTTTCAACTCTCTAGAGACCGCAGGAGCGGTAGAGATACTCTTAATGATCGGCTATGAAAAGCCAACTGACCTTTACTCCTGAGGTGCTGACTTGCTGGACCCTCGACAACTGCTGTGATTATTATTATTTGACCATGCTGGTCATTTATGAACATTTGAACATCTTGGCCATGTTCTGTTATAATCTCCACCCAGCACAGCCAGAAGAGGACTGGCCACCCCTAGCTTCTAAACCTGCATTGCTTGCTGTTTGGGGTTTTAGGCTGGGTTTCTGTAAAGCACTTTGAGATATCAGCTGATGTAAGAAGGGCTATATAAATACATTTGATTTGATTTGAATTAGGTTTTTGAATGACTACCCCATCTCTGTATCCCACACATATATCTGTAAGGTCTCTCAGTCGAGAAGTGCATTTCTAGCACAGGTTCAAGCACAAAGAATAGGCATCATTTCCAATGCCCCCCAATAAGGGCACATATTGGTAGATGAGCGAATTTAAAAAGAAAAGCAGACATTGAATATCCCTTTGAGAATGGTGAAGTTATTAATTACACTATGGATGGTGTATCAATACACCCAGCCACTATAAAGATACAGGCGTCCTTCCTAATTCAGTTGCCGGAGAGGAAGGAAACCACTCAGGGATTTCACCATGAGGCCAATGGTGACTTTATAACAGTTTATAACAGTTTAATGGCTGTGATAGAATGGATCAACCACATTGTAGTTACTCCACAATACTAACCTAAATGACAAAGTGAAAAGAAGGAAGCCTGTAAAATATTCAAAAAAATGCATCTTGTTTGCAATAAGGCAATACTTTTTGTCCTGAATACAGTGTTATGTTTGGGGCAAATCCAAAACAACACATTGAATACCACTCTTCATATTTTCAAGCATGGTGGTGGCTGCATCATGTTATGTGTATGCTTGTCGTTGGACAAGATTAGGGAGTTTAGGATCAACATAAATGGAAAAATCCTACAGGAAAACCAGGTTCAGTCAGCTTTCCAACAGACACCGGGAGATGCATTCACCGAATAACCTAAAACACAAGGCCAAATATACACTGGAGTTGCTTACCAAGACGACATTGAATGTTCCTGAGTGGCCAAGTTACCGTTTTGACTTAAAACATCTATGGCAAAAAAAATCTATGGCAAGACTGGCTATCTAGCAATGATCAACAACCAACTTGACAAAGTTTGAAGAATTTTTAAAAGAATAATAGGCAAATGTTGTACAATCCAGGTATTCAAAGCTCTTAGAGACTTACCCAAAAACATTCACAGCTGTAATCGCTGCCAAAGGTGATTCTAACATCTATTGACTCAGGGGGTTGAATCTAGTTTTCATACATCTTATACAAATGTTAGAATTTTTCTTCCACTGACATTACACAGAGTATTGTATGTGGATCATTGACATAAAATGACAATTAAATACATTTTAATGTCACTTTGTAACATAACATTTATAAAAAGTCAAGGGGTGTGAATACTTTCTGATGGCACTGCACATGATGGGTAAGTATTATGTCTAATCTAACTAATGAACACCTTACTGTGGCTGTACAGGAAAGCTTCGTACTGCGGTCTTGTTCTTGTCTGCTAAAGGTAAAAATACCTTGCATTGAGCTCAGTTGGTAGAGCATGGCCCTTGCAACACCAGGGTTGTGAGTTCTAAAAAAAGTATGAAAAATGTATGAACTCACTACTGTAAATCGCTCTGGATAAGTGTCTGCTAAAATAACTAAAATGTAAAAATGTAAACCACAACAGAAAACAGTAGTGAGGACCAGCACTGTATTGCAGGAGATGGCACAGGCTCAATCTCTACTTTCTCTGCATCTCTCTCTTCTCCTCGGTCTGTCTATCGTCCTCCACTGTATGTCTATCGTCCGTCTGTCCTTCCTCTTGGAGTACAGCCCTGGAGCCTAGAGGGGCCCATTAACGCACGGCTGGGCTAAAGGGGACAGTCCAGCCCAGCAGATGAGCCTGGCCAAACCTGCACCACTCGCTGTATTAGCGTCCACATTTAGACTGCAGGGGGACTTCCAGCATGCACGGACGGATGCACACACAGAAAGAAACACATGCACATCCACATACAGAGGCTCACTATATTTCTCTCAGAGAGCGACACACACATGGACACACACACAACACATAGAAAGACATGCATGCACATACACACACAGAAGCTCACTATCTTTCTCTCAGAGAGAGACACACACACATGGACACACACATGACACACACACACACATATAAACGCATGACTGTGGCGTCTTTGAATGTTTCATCCTTGGGGTAATTCAGGAAGTGTAGGGAGGAAGGTAAGCAGGGGTCGCCAGGAAGGCAATTTCACATTCTGTCACTTTTTCTTTTTCTGTTTTATTAATTCATGCTGTAATCAAAGTCGACCCTCCTTTCTCTCTTTCCCTACTTCTAAGTCTGTCCATCAGGATTGATATCATACAGACTGAGATAGAGAAAAATGAAGTCATTTTGGGTTCAAAAGTGCATGTGAAGGTAGGGTGAAAAAAACCTGAGAATCGTATTTATAGACTGCTCATGTGTAACTGTGTGCACATTTGCTGCAGTCTTCTCCTGAAGCAATACACGGAGATGCTACAAACCTGAGCACCATCAGGACAAAGGACATAAGGTACAGGCATAAATAATGTAACATAGTAGTCTACATTTATGCAGCTGTTTGATTTATTTATATGTAGACATTTTTTACACTTATCGCAACAACAGAAAACAATAATTTATTCAGTGTAGGATAACATCAAGTTGTTTTCCATTTACCTGTCCGAGTTAACTTCTGTTGAGGAAACGACGGCGACTTTCTTAGCTTAAAGAGTGAAGACAAATAGTGTCTGCCATTTACATTTCTATAATAGTATGTCCAGTCTGATATTGCAGGGATGCAACCTGGTGAGGGCCCAAAAAGGTCCTCACCATCCTGATGGACAGTCTGATATTGCAGGGATGCAAACTGGTGAGAGCCCAAAAAGGTGACAAGTTTTATTTTTTACACAGAAATATGCAAAAAATCCCTGCTAGGGGGAAATAGAGGTTTTAACTAATTAAACAACAAAGAATATTATCTACATGATCAGTCTCTGTGTGTAAAATAAAAAGTGGTTAATGTGAACCTAACTCACAGCTAAAAAATGTAAAGAAAGCAATCCAATGTTATTTGTTGCCTAGACTTTACTGCAAATGACACTCAGAGCTAGTTAACTGTAAGGTTGCAAGATTGAATCCCCCGAGCTGACAAGGTAAAAATCTGTCGTTCTGCCCCTGAACGAGGCAGTTAACCCACCGTTCCTAGGCCGTCATTGAAAATAAGAATGTGTTCTTAACTGACTTGCCTAGTTAAATAAAGATTACATAAAGTTGTTCAAAATATATATATATAAAAAAAATCGGTGTCCAAAAATACTGATTTCCGATTGTTATGAAAACTTGAAATCGGCCCTAATTAATCGACCATTCCGATTAATCGGTCGACCTCTAACCTCTATAGTGGCATCCAGTTTAAGCCAGGCCCAGCTCCAGCTACAGTTGATCCCTGAATCCAATTGTTTAACAAGCAACGCCTCATTTCCACCTAATTCTCTCATTCTGAAAATTAACCACATACTGTAGAGGAAAAACATTAGTTAACAGATAGAGGTAAGTTCGTTAGCTAGTTAACTAATTTCACACAGATTGCCAGGGTACAGTAAGCAACTAACGCGTTATAACTTGAGGAACGGCAAGGAGTCGTATACCAGTTAATACTATAGTGAATTGGTTAGGTTACTAATGTTAGCTCATCTGATGTTGTAACGTTAGCTGTCTGACTTTATTAGCGAGCAAATTTTCACACCATAAACTCAATTATTTGATTCGTTAAATTGGCTAATGTTGCTCAACATTACTCTGGCTAGCTAATGGAGAATTCAATCCAGCTAACAAGATACTTAACAATGCTAATACTTGTTCCACCACACATTCTCCCTCACCTTACTTTCCAAATGCCAGTTGTTTTTCGGTTACAGCTCATGAAGTATGCTTCATCACATTCTCACCCCCGTCTCCGTGGTCAGGCATCTCACCCAACGTTACCTCTTTGTTATTGTTCAGGGGACGCACTGCTGTAAATGGCAAGCTGCCTTTCCAGAGGCGCGCTGATGCTGTAACTAGTAAATTGGTTGTCTCTTCTCTCTTCAGTCGCATGCTGCGCTGCATTCTGTTGTTATGTGAACGATTGGGTCAGCCTTGGATATAGACACTAGTATTATTCCAAACGCGCATCACTCTTTCGCTTACAGCCAGCAGTGATCCAACCCCCCCCCCCCCCCCCCAAACTTTTCTCATCGGATCTACACGAATCACATAGGTCACCTATTTTGGATTCATAATGGCGAATTTCGCCGAAACGTGACTAGTTTGCATCCCTGGAAATTGGCCAAAGTAACAATGAAGACAATGTGTAGAAAGACTACAGAAGTATTCAGTCAGTACCGACATGACAGGAATCCACAATCACCAACAGCACATAACCTCCTGCCAGCACTGTTGTGGCTTGGTGGCTTAAAACAAAGGAGTCTGAACCTGCCTCTGCATTGGGGCTAATAATGTGCTCGCCTACGCTTCTGACTACTGGGAGCAGTGATCAATATAGGGTCAGTCTGGAGGCCTGGAGGAGCGACATGGTGTGCAGTCATGGTCTACTGTCAGGTGATGACTTATGATGGCTTTGAGGGGTAACCCACAGAAACAAAGAACATACTGCAGTGTCTTGAACATCAAGACTGGTGGCGATATGGTGCTGATTCAAAAGGTACAAACCTTTAATGTTGAGGAAGTTCGGGATCTGGACTAGCCAATAATCTGGTAAAAAATGTTGCAACGTTATTAGACAGTGAATTCCCATGCATAGCTGAATTGACCTCAGACAATGAGTTAACGTGAAAATTAAAACGTCTGACCCGATTTGATGCTTGAAATGATTCTGAGAGTCCCATTGGAATGTAATGAGGCGGAGTGTCCCTGATACCCGGCAGGAGCACCCACGGGTGACCGCTCTAGATTTAGCTAGTCTGTGTTCTATGCCTGGTCCGCCAAATTTAGTAGTGGGCATGGCGTACAGTATATATTTCCCAGAACAGCACATGATCTCTGGCATTTCACTGATGATTAAACCCATTTGTCTAAACACTGCAAGAGTTGCTCCTATATCCAGAAAAACTACAGCTGCTAAGTGGTTTGTCAATATGTCAATGTATGAATATATACTCAAAATAAAGAAAACATTATAGCTGTGGTCTCTGGTATTTATGCTGCACAACTGCAGTTGTTTTTGGATTGACTGGCATCTTGAGGCATTCCTTGACAAGCTACTTACAGGTATTGGCCAGTAGAGCAAGAAACACAACCGATTTACAAGTATGTCATTCACAAGTAAGGTTGAAGAATGTATCAGCAAAGGGTTTTCTTCCTCATTGATATCGGTCCCTGTAGGTCAATTGATAGAGCATGGTGCTTGTAACACCAGGGTAGTGGCTTGGTTTCCTGGGACCACCCATAGGTAAAAGGTATGCACGCATGATAAAAGTGTCTGCTAAATGGCATATATTATATATTATTATAATTATATATTATGATATCGTCTCCGGGTCTAATTTGGCTGTCAAAATGGTATAAAATGCTAGGTCTTTTATACATTCAGTAGGGTAATATAATGTCAGCTCTGTGATTTAAGACCTCTGTTCAGAAGTGATATTACTCTTTAAAAGTGTTAGTCATATGGGACTGTGCAAAATGATATAGCAACATCGGCTCATACAATCCAAACTGTGTGTATACATTACATCTCACGTGTGAGAAATATGCTGATGGCATTTAAAGTGCACTGTGATTTGTCAAACATCATATGCATGACTACAGCTCGCTGGCAGGGGAGAAAACAAAGGCAGTCCAAAAGGGAAAACTATGCTGATCTCTTATGTGTCCCACAATGCACATGATGCCCACTCAGACACCCCCCTCCTGAGCAGCCCCCCCCCCCCCTACCCCCCCCCATCATGCTAGTCAGGTTCCGCTCGTTGAAGACACTCACACTAACACGCAAGGAAACACACATACACACACAAAACACTCGCACCAGGCCAGGCCCCTTCCATTGTCAGCCCGTGACCCCATTAACAACTTTTGCCGCTGTAAATTATTCAGGGTGAGGTGAATTCGCTTTTAAATTTTAATTGTGGTCAGTCTGAAGATGTGCATTAAGAAAAGAGGGGAAATCCTCCTAATTGATTTCCAACAACCTAAGACACCTTTTACTGCTCATTATGTGGGGAGTTTCTGGGGGTCTCAGGTTTGAGTCATCCTAAGGGGGCCCTTTGTCTGGAACTGGACCCCTTCCACACACACACACACACACACACACACACACACACACACACACACACACACACACACACACACACACACACACACACACACACACACACACACACACACACACACACACACGCACACACACACACGTTATGTTGTTCTATCCTCAATACATTACAATTATATATTTTACTTAATAAGGACTGAATGCTCAGGCTGCCAAGCTTTGCTAGGACAAAGAGATACAACTTCAATTAGCACTGACGTGTGAAGCGAGAGGTCTCGAAGCCTTTGAGCCCAACAAATGGCAGGCTACCCCACCTGTTGAAAGTCCATCCACTGGCATTTTCTACAAGAAATCTGCCTCCAGAAATAAAAGCTTCTCCCAAGTGGGTGACACCTACTCCCATTGCCTGCTGCACTGCTGCTTGGATTCCACCTGGTGATCTGTTCACCGTCTGTCTTGGCCTGTCCCCCCCCCCCCCCCCCCCCCCCCCCCCCCCCCCAACAGTGCACATATGCACTGCGAGTGCTTACAATGGCTAGCCCCAAATATATATATTTTACTTTTCTTGTGAATTTTGCTATTTTGCTATTTGCCTCATTTGTTGACTATGAACTTTCTTTACCAAACCGTGGAACAGACTATGTTTGTGCCCACACTCAGGACTCTGACTATCTATTGGTTACACAGACTTTTTGCCTCCCATCCCATTCTAAACACCTCTCGCCGGCTTTGTATTCATGTTACCTGATGAAATTGATGTACAATATGATCTTGTTGCCATCTGATGCACATTCAGTTGTCATAAATCAGCCCTGTACTATGCCGTGCCCTGATTGTATTACTGTTGATGATATCTGGAAATGTGCACGTACACCCTGACCCATCTACTGTTGCTAGCCCCAATTCTGACTTGTGCTCTGATTTATGCTTCACTGATTTCTGCTCTCGTAAAAGCATTGGTTTTCTGCACGTTAACACGAGAAGCTTTTAACCTAAAATGGATCAATTGAAAGTGTGGGTTCAGAGCTCCAATCCAGATGTTTTGGTTATTACTGAGACGTGGTTAAGGAAGAGCGTTTTGAATACTGATGTTAACCTTTCTGGTTCTAACCTTTTTCGGCAAGACAAATCTTCCAAAGGTGGGGGAGTGGCAATCTTTACCAATGATCACCTTCAGTGCTCGGTTGTCTCCATCAAGTCTGTCAACAAACAATTTGATTTTCTGGTTTTAAGTATTAAACTTTCAAATAGCTCTTTGTTGACTGTTGCTGGGTGCTATCATCCTCCATCAGCACCGGCCTGTACCCTACCTGCCCTAAGCTCTCTCCTGGCCCCTTACACAAAGTCTGAATTTGTCCTGCTAGGTGACCTAAACTGGGACATGCTTAAACCACCTGACCAAGTCCTAAAGCAATGGCACTCCCTACATCTTTCTCAGATTATTACCAATCCCACAAGGTATGACTCCAAACACCCAGAAAAGGCTACTCTTCTTGATGTTATCTTCACAAATAATCCTGATAGGTATCAGTCTGGTGTTTTCTGTAATGACCTTAGTGATCACTGTTTTACAGCCTGTGTTCGTAATGGCTGCTCAGTGAAACGACCTGTCCTGATTTGTCATAGACGCTGCTAAACAACTTTGATGAGGAAGCCTTCCTTCATGAACTGGCCTCTGTAAAATGGTATAGAATCAGCTTGATCTGCTCTGTCGAAGACGCTTGGATCTTCTTTTTTGATATTTTTCAGTTGTTTTGTTAACAAACACGCCCCCATAAAGTAAATGAGAATTAAAAACAGGTTCAGCCCTTGGTTCGATTGTGATCTTGCAGAGTTACTCCACAAGAATTGCATTTGGCGAAAGGCTCGGCACACGCATACTCAGGCTGACTGGCTCTCGTTCAGGCATATGACAAATAAGTGCACTCAGGCTATCCAGAAGGCTAAAGTTAATGAATTTAAGGAGCAGTTCTCTCTCTGTGGGTCTAACCCCAAGATGTTCTGGAAAACGATTAAAGACCTGGAGAATAAATCCTGCTCCTCATAGCTGCCTATGTCCCTTAAAGTTGATGATGTGGTTGTTACTGACAAGAAGCACATGGCTGAGCTCTTTAATCACCACTTCATTAAGTCAGGATTCCTATTTGAGGCCATGCCTCCTTACCTGTCCAACATTTCCTCATCTCCTACCCTTTCTAATGCGACTATCCCCGATGCTTCTCCTTCTTTTTCCCCTGCCCCGCTACAAAGTTCCTCCCTTCAGGCAGTCACTGAGTCCGAGGTGCTAAAGGAGCTCCTGAAACTTGACCCCAAAAAAACATCTGGGTCATATGTTTTAGACCCTTTCTTCTTTAAGGTTGCTGCCCTTATCATCGCCAAGCCTATCTCCAACCTTTTTAACCTGTCTCTCTTTCTGGGGAGGTTCCCATTGCTTGTAAGGCAGCCACAGTTCATCCTTTATTTAAAGGGGGAGATCATGCTGATCCTAACTGTTATAGGCCTATTTCTATTTTGCCCTGCTTATCAAAAGTGTTGGACAAACTGGTCAATAATCAACTGACTGGCTTTCTTGATGTCTATAGTATTCTCTCTGGTATACAATCTGGTTTCCGCTCAGGTTACGGATGTGTCACTGTAACCTTAAAGGTCCTCAATGATGTCACCATTGCCCTTGATTCTAAGCAATGTTGTGCTGCTATTTTTATTGACTTGGCCAAAGCTTTTGAAACTGTAGACCATTTCATTCTTGTGGGCCGGCTAAGAAATATTGGCGTCTCTGAGGGTCTTTGGCCTGGTTTGCTAACTACCTCTCTCAAAGAGTGCAGTGTGTAAAGCCAGAAAATCACCAAGGGAGTACCCCAAGTCTCAATCTTAGGCCCCACGCTCTTCTAAATTTACATCAACAACATAGCTCAGGCAGTAGGGAGCTCTCTCATCCACATATACGCAGATGCTACTGTCGTATACTCAACTGGCCCCTCCCCGGATGTTTTGTTAAATGCTCTACAACAAAGCTTTCTTAGTGTCCAACAAGCTTTCTCTACTGTTAACCTTGTTCTGAACACCTCCAAATCAAAGGTTATGTGGTTTGGTAAGAATAATGCCCCTCTCCCTACAGGTGTGATTACTACCTCTGAGGGTTTAGAATTTGAGGTAGTCACCACATACAAGTACTTGGGAATATGGCTAGACAGTACACTGTCCTTCTCTCAGCAAATATCAAAGCTGCAGGCAAAGATAAATTGAGACTTGGTTTCCTCTATTGTAATCGCTCCTCTGGTTAATGCTTATTTATAAAACCCTCTTAGGCCTCACTCCCCCCTATCTGAGATATCTACTGCAGCCCTCATCCTCCACATACAACACCCATTCTGCCAGTCACATTCTGTTAAAGGTCCCCAAAGCACCCACATCACTGGGTCACTCTTCTTTTCAGTTCGCTGCAGCTAGTGACTGGAACGAGTAGCAAAAAAAACACAAACTGGACAGTTTTATCTCAATCTCTTCATTCACAGACTCAATCATGGGCACTCTTACTGACAGTTGTGGCTGCATTGCGTGATGTATTGTTGTCGCTACCTTCTTGCCCTTTGTGCTGCTCATGTTGTGTTGCTACCATGCTGTGTTGTCATGTGTTGCTGCCTTGCTATGTTGTTGTCTTAGGTCTCTCTTTATGTAGTGTTGTGTCGTCTCTCTTGTCGTGATGTGTGTTTTGTCCTATATTTCTGTAATTTTTCAATTTTTTTAATCCCAGCCCCCGTCCCTGCAGGAGGTCATTTGCCTTTTGTTAGGCCGTCATTGTAAAATAAGAATGTGTTCTTAACTGACTTGCCTAGTTAAATAAAGGTTGAATAAAATAAAAAATAAAATAAAAATGGGCACCTAAAATGTATTTCCATTCGAAATCCTATTTTCCCGAACCTTAAACCTAACCCTTACCATAACCATAACCCTAACGCGTAACCCTAACCCAAACTTTAAACCTAACCCCTTATCCTAGCCTTTGTCCTCATGGGGATGTGGAGAATTTTCCTTGTTTTACTATCCTTGTGAGGACTTTTGGGAATTTCAGGTCTCCACAAGGATAAAAGAACCAACCCACACACACAGTCTGCCCCAATCACGTGTCAAGTACACACACACGTTTCCCAATCGTCTAAAGCTCTAAGGGTTGAAACGATGGTTAAAGCCTTGGAGGGCTGTAAAAGACCCCCTGCAATCAGCATCAATTAACCCACATTTCGCCAGCACATGCCTGCCTGCTAGTAAAATGATTGTTTGATGTCATCATAATTCAACTTCCATGAGTACGTTACACAAACCAAAACATGGGGCTTCTCCTTCTAAGTGCATGAATGCTGACTTTCAGCTGATTTTAATGCTGAATTAATGTTAATGCCCATTTCAAGAGGATTCACATATGCAGTACGTGGGGTTATATTTGTGTTAAAGTGCATGCCTGATCTCTGACCTCTTGTATGAACAGCTATCTAATATACAGTATTGATCTGATTCTCCATATTAAACACTTGCAATGGATAAAATACATAATGTGAGCCTCCAAATTCTCTACTAGTGGGACACCTGTCATAGTGACCCATGTCTAGAAAAATGCTTGCAATAGCGTTTTTTGTGATATCGTCCTTCACAAATAGTAACAGTAAGCAATTTCTTTGAGTATCAAACAGAGGTGGATCAATTAATACAACTTCTTTGTCGATTTGTACTACTACATTTAGCTATTTCTATATCTCACATTTTATTAACATTTGTCAATATGAGTCTGTCAATTTCAAAAATGTCAATTTTATTGTTTGCTTTCTGCCATGTCCACAGCATACCGTTACCCCTCTATAAACATAGCCCTGTTCACCCCTCTCAACACCCCAAGCCCAAATTGGCCTAGCTACTGTATGCACATTATAACAAACACGATTACTGTTAAAGAACTTGTTAAGATGATCGCACTGATCATTAAATGTGGTCCTCAAATGCCTTAGAATCTCTGACATGTAAACAAAAGGCATTGTTGTTCCCCCTATAAGCAGCTTAGGGAATTATGGAAATGTGATGGTACACACAATGAAGACATGTTTGCCCACATATCGTGGCCTATACTACTAGCAGAGCACTATGATGCCCATGTACTAATTGGGTGTGTGGCTACAGCAGGGTTCATTGGGTGAAGCAGAGATGGCCAAGACCCAAAGCTTTACAGTATGGAGATAGTAATCACACACGGACACATTATTAACCAGATAAGCTCTCCGGCCAAGCCGAGCGAATATGACGAAATTGAATAAGCAGTGTTCATTTCAACGACGTCTTCCTGAGTGATCATAGAGAGAAATTAATTCAAAGGCATCTTATTCCCCTCACACTCAAAGGAAAGATTCAACCATTTTTTATGTTATATTGTTACATTTTTAATGTTATATCGCTGAAAGATGTTCGCTAGCGATTCTAGCGATTCCCGGGATAATGTCATGTTTTCATGTGTATCTGAGCTATTATTGTTCAAGCAGGCAGAAATGTGGCCGGTATGATGTAGCACTGTGATAAAGTCACTCTCACTACACTGGAAGTTAATAGGAATATGACTTTTAGATTGCGAAAACGTCTATCATACATGTCAGATTTCAATCGTGTCCGACGTCATAACGCGGGAGGTTGCCTTCTCTCCAATGAGCCATTGACCTTAGGGTCCAGCACATTTCTCCTATTTGTCTGCCTCTTCAGTCCAGGGTGCATTGCATGGTGCCGTTGCATGGCCATTGTGAATGTCAGACTCCACTCTGCGTGGCACATCAATCTGCAGGTTGAACATGGTGTGATTGCAGAATGCTAAATAGTGCAGTTTGTTTAGGCGATTTTACAGCCAACTAGCTACTACACATGCTGATACCACATCAGAACCCAAAATATATATAACCTTGTTTTAACTCCAATGTTTGTAAACAAGTTAAATGTAAACCAACACTGTATAGCCTTAAAACATGGTTAAAACTATAATTTTGGTATGATGGATGGCCAGTCCATGTATCCATAGCTCTGTCTATGAATTTGAGAGTGGTTACATTTCTCCAGCCCCATCCATGATCGTTTTACCAAAACAGTGGCAGTGTGAACATTTTGTTATACTTTGAACTGCAGATTGCTCCTTTAAATATCTCCAACTGATACAGAATAAAGCGTAGAGTAAACAAATGGTTTCCTTTGGCTAAATAGCGACTACAAGGTGAGTGAAACGTCAGGTCAAAAAAAAACAAAGAAAAACAGCTAACACAAAAACAATGTGGCATGGAGGTCAAATGACCCTTTTAATGACATCAAAGCCAGAGTGGGAAGAGAGAGCACAGATGGGTCATCCCAAGTCTGTGTTTCAGAAGAACTACTGTACGGGCTTTGTGCACCTGGTGAAGGGGAGGTCACTCAAGGGCCTCCATCTGCTTCTACAGTAAGGACCAAGAAAACATCCACAGAAACATGATCACATCTCCAACCTCTATGGCATGGTTCCAAGAACAATCTAATTTTCACAAATAGGTGCATTGGTGGGGAGAAAACACTGCATATAACACGTGTGTATGAAACAGTGAGTTAATGGCGATAAAATAGAAGGAAAGCGTGACGCGCAAGTGAAATATGAGTGGCATTAGCTATTAGTGCATTCTAGGCTCAACAGGGCCCAGAGTACAGCAGGTTGTTATTGCCATGTATCCATTACCTTAGAGCTGATTGATATGGGCACTTGGAGAAGATAATGGGGGACTCCATTTCTACATTCTGCCAGCAATCAGTGGCTGAGAGAATTAGATGGCGTAATGACTCCCACGGCGTGATGAGGTTAACCCCACTGGCCCATTTCAGGGCATCAAATCAAAATAAATGACAATGTGCTCGTGGCTCGTTTCATCATCACCTGCACTGTCTTTTGGCATCAAGTCAGCTTTTAGCATGGAACTTGGCGGCTTGAAATTTGTCACTGACTGCACAGCCACTTCTCAGAAAGTTGGTTTCAGGAAGTTTCTTATTGGTTGTCAAGACAAAAACACATACTGCTTTCAATCAAATGGAGACAAAACTGCAGAAAAAGAAAAACAGCATAGCTAAACAATGTTCAATTTATGCAGACAGTGAGATTTCTCAAGATGGTAGTTATATTTAGGCCTATCCATCGCCCTGATAACATGCTCAGTAGACCAATAATGACACGGCAGGCTTACAATGGGAAAAACACACAGGGCTTGTTTACAGGAAAACCACCAACAACAACCTGGAAATGATTAGCAGGATATGAGCGAAGTTACTGCGGTGGAAGAACAAGAGATCGGGGGTTTGCTGGGACCTCAAATTAGCAGGGAAGCGAGGAACACCAGGTGCACCTAATGAAACGCGGTGAGAAATTCACATGAAACGACACCGCTGCGTATTTACTGAGGGTCCCAGATGGCCCGACTAGCTCCAAGGTTAGCCTAACATTCATGAAGTGCAATCAGAAGGCTAAGAGGATGCGCCCGAACTCTCCGAAGAGATTCATTATGAATTCCTCCCTGGCTGTCTATAGCCGAGCCGTGGCTCAATAAAGCCAATTGAGAAAGCCCTGGATCCCAACGCCTGGCCATGAGGCTATGCCACTGCCTTCAATATGAAAATACATAAACACATGCATCAGTCCAATCACAAAGTTTACAGATTGTTAATTCCAAGGCCAAGGGTTATATCGGCCCCTGGGCAGTAACTGCAGTCAATCAAAACGCTCAAAAGGTTAACCTAACAAAAAGTCCCGTTGATAGGCTAAAGGAAGGGCTCTAGTGGGCCTCTAGTGGGGCTGTTTCCAGCAGTGCATTTGGGAGGTCATCTAGCTCTCTGTGTGTGTTGTGTTGCAGTGCTGTCCAATATATTTTACTGTAATGAAGAACTCTGTTCCTATAGTAACAACAAAGGTGAAGGAGTGGACTAAAGAGAAGTGCATGGTGGGAAGCTGGCAAGCAGGGGTGCCCTCGCTCTCAATGCTCAACTTCTCCAGCAGAAAGCAATCCTGTCAACGGCCCGCAAAGCTCTGTACACTAGCCGATCTACGATTTTTCACAGCGCTTTGCTTACTCTGAAACATCTCCAGAAGATCGATGGCCCCAAAGCCCAACTGGCTGCTGTATCTCCCTCTCCATTAACATAGCATCAGTCTCCCGGTAGAATTGAATGCCTGCAGTGAGCACTGACTGCGTTTAACAGCAGGTGTAAGGTTCCTGACAATCCTTTATTACAGAGGTTGGCTGCAAGATATTTTCCACACCAGTCACTTTATACTGCACATAGGGAATGCATAGCAACCTATGGGCCTTTACAGTTTATGGTTAATTGGGAGGAGGGACTAAATGCTTTTTAAATCAGTCTAATCTTTATCCACTTTGTGAAAAAAACTCAAGTATCAAATGGTAATAATGAAAGACTACATGTAAATGGAGAGTAAAGCCTTTCATTCACACCACAAAGAGATGAGGAATGAGGAGATGGAGTGGCATTTTAGACAATCCCATAAAGCTCTATTTAAGGCATCAAAGAATATAGGCTACTGTTTCTCTTTGACCACATCTTCAATACTATCACTGATCCTGCTGCAGGTAGCCTAGTGGTTAGAGTGTTGAGCCAGTAACCGAAAGGTTGCTAGATCAAATCCCAGAGCTGCCAAGGTTAAAATATTCTGTTCTGCCCCTGAGCAAGGCAGTTAACCCGGCCGTCATTGAAAATTTGAATTTGTTCTTAACTGACGTGCCTGGTTAAATAAAGGTAAATCATTTTTTTAAATAAAAATTTAAATTGTGGCACCTTTGTGGATTCCATAACAACCTAAGGTAAAATTGAAATCAGTCTTTCCACCCATCCATGTATGGGTCTGTTAGTCTGCCCGTCTGTCTTCTATCTGCTACTGTATTTTATCATCAGAGTCTCATGCAACAAGATTTCATTTTCAAGGACTGAAGGGTTCACTGATTGAAGTGTTTTCATTGTCCCAAATGTACCTGCTAGGCTCAGCACAGTTTCTGCTGCTATAGCTTATGACAAGGAACCGGACAGTGCTATTATTATCAGTGTGTGGATGAACATTTATGACCGGCCTCTCCTTCACACAAAATCAAGTACACCCCATTTAACCAACCCCCCACTACAGTGTGTCTCTGTGTGTGTGTGTAACAGTTCTTTATTCATATGCAAAGGAGATCATTTCTGATCTCAACCTTCTACTCATCTGACAGAGATAATTCATAGCTGAGGATACATTCAGTTGCATGACACCCTGCAATTACGGCTGCCATCTTGAGAATAAATTTGCACTCTCTTGACATACGAATTTCATCCTTATTCAACTGTATTTTCATGTACACAAAGAACAGACATGATTAAGACGTATGCCTATTTCACCAATCCAGCACACATCCTCAGTTGTTTTTTCATTGCATCCAGGCCCGATATAGATATTAGTAAATCAAAAATTTAACTTTCACAAGAGCTGACAACTATGGATAAAATACTGTGCGTAAAGGCAAAAAGGCTGCTGTGCACATGAGGGGTCTAGTAAAGCATTTCAAATGGCATTGTGCCAAGCCCGGGGTTTGGCTGTAGTGCAAGGCCAGGGTAGGGACCAGGTTAATGATTGGCCAAATGACCCTCTTCTCTTGGTTAGCCACCTGCTGACTGGGCCATGCTCAGTAGGTGGGTTCCACTGGCCAGATGATGCCCCCCTTTACACACCCCCACAAAAACAATCTCCATTACACCCACTATCTGGACTGTCAAAAAAATCAGCAGAGCACACTGGCTGACAATCAGTTGAAAAGACTGTGGTTGTGTCCAAAATGACATCCAACTCACTATATAGTGCAATACTAGGGTAGTGCACTATACAGGGTATAGGCTGCCATTTTGGAAGCAGTCTGTACCTATTAGTCACTCTACTCTACAGCCTATGCAATGACTTGTGAAAACAGGAAGGATCCCCTGAGAGTCAGTACTTGAGCAGCTACTTGATAAAGCCTATTAAAGGCAGACATTTTAAAACCAGGAAGACTCAATATAATAAATGAAGGTAGCATCTGTTTACCACTTTAGTAATACCAGGAATAGAAAAACATGGCAAAAGAAAATTAAACCTATGACACTACTCAGACACAGTCAAGTACCAAGAAAGCAATTGAAATGAAATAACTAACAGTGGGTTGGTAATTGTTGGTAGTTTACAGTATCTGAAAAAAATGGAGGCTATTTTCCAAAAGGGGTAGGATGATCGTTTTCAGCCTCAAATCAAATGACTGTGACTGTAAGTGTGAGTTATAGTTGGAGCCCAACATAATCCAAGCACTATTCCTACCTCTCACTTCACTGAAAAAAATATTAGATCACACTGAAACAAAAACAATTTCTCTCTCGAATCTGATGAAAACACTCCTGACAGTGTGTGTGTGCAGGTGGTATATTTTGCCTGACAGTTTTGATAGCAGTGAAACTGTCAAGTTTTCGTCTTGGAACGTCTGCAACTCCTGTCGAGTGTGGCTGTGACGAATCTCATTTTGGTGGATTATTCTGGACCAGTTATGTGCCCATGTATCCTAGACTGGAGTATGGTGCCACTTCAGTAGCTGCCACTCAAACCTAGGCAGTGTGAACGGGATTGAGATGCTCCCCCTACCACCTCTTCACAAGCATTTCAGCTCGCTGATGCACTTGTCCCCCTTTTACACAACCCCCTGAAATGAGAGGCAGCAGTTCTGAAGACAATTAGTTAAATTGCCAACAGACTGTGTTCAATCAAGTCAACCCTGACAGTTGCTTGTACAATTGGCTGAGGGGCGCTTTTATCAAAACACTCGGAAATAATACTGCTGGTGGCCGCGGTGGGATCTGTGAGTACACTGTATTAACAGCAACAAAGCAAAACAATTTCAAGTACAAAAGCACACGAATCGAGTCTGAAGGTGAAAGGCTTCCGGGGGCAGGTCTATCAGTTTGTGTAAAACTCTTTCATGTACACCCTGGGCATGTCTGCACATATTAAGCTTTGTAGTTGGTCATCAATAGCAGAGACGCTCTCAAGGGGACGGCACTGTGCCAAAGGCCCCAAAGTAGAGATGTGCAGCTTTAAAGTTCGGAGGCCATAGTGTGTCCGTTTGTGTGTGTGTGTGTGTGTGTGTGTGTGTTGACCTCCCCCGAGCTGTGTGTTTTTCATCTGTCACCTCAGGGAGAGCAAGTAAAGACTTTTATTCAACACCTAGTGCCACAACAGTACTGCCTGGGCATAAACAGAACAGAAGCAAATGGGATGGTGAGCGAGGATAGGGCTTCAGATTGAAAACACAAGCAAAGGTTGTTGAGTTATGAGCACATTTACAATGTATGATGGAATCCAGAGAGGAAGAGTTGAAGCGAGAGGGGTAACTGTACCCAAAATCTGTTTTCTTCAGCAGGTGTGGTTTTTCACGGGGGTTTTTGCTCACCAAGTGAGGAGTGTTTGTATTGGGGTTATTGAGTGTAAAATCTGGTCACCAAAAAAATGTATGGCTTATTTGCTACGTGAGGCTTATTTGATCGTATCGGCCCTAATGAGCTATAATGGTCTCACCTGTTATTGCCTCTTCCCGACTGCCTTCCATTTTTTAAGACATGTATTTTTATTGTTAGAGCGGCCACTTGAGTATCTGGTCAATATAATGGATAATCTGTGTGGAATCTCACTGCATTTTCCCATCAAAATGGTGTCCTGAAAGTGGGAATTACAAAGTTATTCCCCACAAGGGATTATGTACATTTTGTTTTAATAAAGGTACCCTCTGAAAAATGGCTGCAATCAATGCATGACTTGATGCAGACAATGAAATACCAGAAGTGAAAGTGAATGAGACATTATGTGAATGATCTTCTTGGATAAATCATCATATAGTTCAAAAAAATACTTCTGGTCATATTAACTTACTTTGGCCAGGCAACTTGACTAAAAAGGTACTTAGCATCCACATGGTATAATTATTGGCGCATAGGAGCCGGAGATGTGGAATATTCTGATTACATGAATAGATAATCTGGAAGTAAAAATCTATTACACTGAACATTTTGCTGTATATTCTAATGAAAGCGTAATGAAATGTGGCCCTTGTTCCACATTAGAGGATATGAATAGGTGACATCAGCCATTAACGGGGGAACGAATGAGGAGCACATGGTAGAAGGCAAATTAATTAATCACCTGTGTCTAAGCGGCATGTAGATCTGAAAGGACTGAAAACACAGTATACGATCAGAATTAATTGCAGCGTCACAACAATTACATATTTGCTTTGGAGAAAGAGAAACCCCAAAATGTAAGTGCAATCAGATCCTGATTGGAACTCCCAGATGGAGACACAAAGAAACAGTCAATTAGGCTTAGAATGAGGTATGGGTGCTGGTAATGATGACAACAACAATAACAACAAACAGCGCAGAGAATAAAAAGCTCAAATTATTCATATATTAAGTCAACACGTTTGTGCTTTTTTAAATATTTTGAATGCGGTAAATACACAGGTCATTCCACCTCAAAAAGCACAAGAGAATTTCGACACCCACCCTCTCAGATTGTTCTGAAATCGTATCTGTAGTTAGAAACAGATAAGATTAGCATTCCTGAAGCCTTATTTTGTTGAAATATTATTTGATTGCTGAGAAAATAAGCAAATGTATTAATTGGTTGTGATCCATTTAATAAACATGAGACCAGCAAAATGTATAAAAGGGTGTGGCAATAGCAGCAGGAACAGCAGCAGGAACAGCAGCATCTAGTGGGCAAAACCTGGTACTTTCACACTAATTTATGGTAAATAACAGTTGTGGAAAAACTAAATTCTCATACTTCAGTAAAGATACCTTAATAGAAAATGACATAAGGAAATTCTACTTGAGTAAAATTCTAAAAGTATTTGGTTTTAAATAAAATGAAGTATCAAAAGTAAATGTAGTTGCTAAAATATACTTAAGTATCAAAAGCAAAAGTACAAATAATTTAGAATTCCTTAAATTAAGAAAACTAGATGGCACAATTCTATTTTTATTTACAGATAGCCAGGGTCATACTCCAACACTCAGACATCATTTACAAACAAAGCATTTGTGACCAGGGATGTTCTCTTGATAACTGTGCGAATTGGACTATTTTCTGTCTTGCTAATAAGCATTCAAAATGTAACATTTTGGTGATGAAGTCAGTCTCGTCTAAAACGGAGTTTGGGACCTCAGTGTGTCACAACGAGTAAATTAATGTTGGGTTTGGATTACAATTATGCCAACAAATCATGCCCCCTTTTGCCAAGCTCCACGAGAAAATTGTTCCTCCACCCACTTTGCTTCACTTCATTGAATTGGGTTCTGTTGTTTCATCGCCAACACATTCAACATAGCACATGCCTCCACAGCATGGTCAATACATTCTATAGTTTGCATGCCCTGCCGAAAGACCTTAGCTAGTATGAGGGTACAGCCATTCAAATTTAAGGACCAAACCAATTGTCAGAGGCATTCGGAGCTACAATAAAAGCATGCGCTTTGTATGCCATATAAAAGTATCAGAATCCCAATACACAGTATCAATCTGTACTCATGTTGGTCTCCACTGTCCCGAGTGAATGAAACTTACACAGCATACAGTCAAAAGGCTAGTATTTGGTGGTGCTATATTTACATTCTTGGCCATTCTGTACCTATGCAGTAGATAATGGGGCTGGTGTGAGATTGACCTTAATTTAACGTTCCAGCAACCTAAATGGGGTTGCTAATAATGCTATTACAGCCAATCTCTTGGTCATTTAATCACTCTACTGATTGCGTCAGTCATCCCCTCATATCCTTCTCAGCTAAAGTCTACATTATCAGCTTTAATATTTGACCTGTAGGACAAAAAGGGAGGATGAAAGTAGGCACAGCAGAGACGTACATACAGTTGAAGTCAGAAGTTTACAGACACCTTAGCCAAATACATTTAAACTCAGTTTTTCACAATTCCTGACATTTAATCCCAGTAAAAATTCCCTGTTTTAGGTCAGTTAGGATCACCACTTTATTTTAAGAATGTGAAATGTCAGAATAATAGTAGAGAGATTATTTATTTCAGCTTTTATTTCTTTCATCACATTCCCAGTTGGTCAGAAGTTTACATACACTAAATTAGTATTGGGTAACATTGCCTTTAAATTGTTTAACTTGGGTCAAACGTTTCCGGTAGCCTTCCACCAGCTTTCCACAATAAATTGGGTGAATTTTGGCCCGTTCCTCCTGACAGAGCTGGTGTAACTGAGTCAGGTTTGTAGGCCTCCTTGATCGCACACACTTTTTCAGTTCTGCCCACAGATTTTCTATAGGAGTGAGGTCAGAGCTTTGTGATGGCCACTCCGATACCTTGACTTTGTTGTCCTTAAGCCATTTTGCCACAACTTTGGAAGTATGCTTGGGGTCATTGTCCATTTGGAAGACCCATTTGCAACCAAGCTTGACATTACTGACTGATGTCTTGAGATGTTGCATCAATATATCCACATAATGTTCCATCCTCATGATGCCATCTATTTTGTGACGTGCACCAGACCCTCCTGCAGCAAAGCACCCCCACAACATGATGGTGCCACCCCCGTGCTTCATGGTTGGGATGGTGTTCTTCGGCTTGCAAGCCTCCCCCTTTTTCCTACATACATAACGATGGTCATTATGGCCAAACAGTTGTATATTTGCTTTATCAGACCAGAGGACATTTCTCCAAAAAGTATGATATTTGTCCCCATGTGCAGTTGCAAACTGTAGTCTGGCTTTTAATGGCAGTTCTGGATCAGTGGCTTCTCCTTGCTGAGCGGCCTTTCAGGTTATGTCGATATAGGACACGTTTTACTGTGGATATAGATACTTTGGTACCTGTTTCCTCCACCATCTTCACAAGGGCCTTTGCTGTTGTTCTGGGATTGATTTGCACTTTTCGCACCAAAGTCCGTTCATCTCTAGGAGACAGAACACGTCTCCTTCCTGAGCGGTATGATGGCTGCGTGGTCCCATGGTGTTTATACTTGCATATTATTGTTTGTACAGATGAACGTGGTACCTTCAAGCATTTGGAAATTGCTCCCAAGGATGAACCAGACTTGTTGAGGTCTAAAAAAATGTTTTCTGAGGTGTTTTTTCTGAGGTCTGAGGTCTTCCACAGGTACATCTCCAATTGACTCAAATGATGTCAATTAGCCTATCAGAAGCTTCTACAGCCATGACATACTTTTCTGGAATTTTTCAAGCTGTTTAAAGGCACAGTCAACTTAGTGTATGTAAACTTCTGACCCACTGGAATTGTGATACAGTGAATTATAAATTAAATAATCTGTCTGTGAACAATTGTTGGGAAAATTACTTGTGTCATGCACAAAGTAGATGTCCTATCCGACTTGCCAAAACTATAGTTTGTTAACAAGAAATTTGTGGATTGGTTGAAAAACGAGTTAATGACTCCAACGTAAGTGTATGTAAACTTCCGACTTCAACTGTAGTTAAACTTGATCCCACTGATTTTGATACTATTGGCAGTGTTCTCCTTTTGCAGTTTAGATTCAGCGGGCTACTTGTTGTGTTGTGAAATGGGGATTGCCATCACAAACATGCATCTTGCTATGTACAGTATGACAGTGTACACAAGGCAAAGAACTGTTAAATAGAGATGTGACAATATATAGCATCATTTCTTCACTATTCTTAGAGAAAGTTCATTAATTGCCACAGCAGAATTGAAATGGCTAATATAGTGAATTATTTCACGAAATAATTATTGTACATTGTTCATCCAGATATTATCATATATTTTCCATGTACTCTTGGTTAATATAAATAATTAACCCTATAGTGGGAGAAGGTGGATATATGCATTAGGCCAGAAACTATGCAGAGCCAGCAAACATATCTAATGTATGCAGCTAATTCCACTCACATCATCCAAAACCATGGTGGCAAAGTCACAGATGAGCACATATAATACACACTAAACTTAATGAAATCCTTGACATGTCACCAGCCACACAGTGGCTTTAATGCCACTTCCTGTTTGGGCCAATTTCCCCAAAAGATCCATTCACCTCTTGATATCCCTCCGCTGTGCGGGCTTATTGTGCATGTGACCAACCAGAAAGACAACATCTGAGGTAAGGTCTCACTGGGCCTTGGGAGTAATCTTCCACTAATCCATTTATATTCATACCCCACTGTCCCTTCTGATGGGTTTTAGCACAGCACACAAAGCTTGGCACATAATATGCAATAAACGCTTCCCCGCTTTATTCAAATGCCACTTTCATTGTGATCGCCATAGTAGATGTTTATTTTCCATTGTGATCGCCATAGTAGATGTTTATTTTCCATTGTGATCGCCATAGTAGATGTTTATTTTCCATTGTGATCGACATAGTAGATGTTTATTTTCCATTGTGATCGCCATAGTATAGTAGATGATGTTTGTCTTCCATTGTGATCCCTATAGTAGATGATGTTTGTCTTCCGTTGTGATCCCTATAGTAGATGAAGTTTGTCTTCCATTGTGATCCCTATAGTAGATGATGTTTGTCTTCCATTGTGATCCCTATAGTAGATGATGTTTGTCTTCCGTTGTGATCCCTATAGTAGATGATGTTTGTCTTCTGATGTGACCCCTATAGTAGATGATGTTTGTCTTCCGTTGTGATCCCTATAGTAGATGATGTTTGTCTTCCGTTGTGATCCCTACAGTAGATGATGTTTGTCTTCTGTTGTGATCCCTATAGTAGATGTTTGTCTTCCGTTGTGATCCCTATAGTAGATGATGTTTGTCTTCTGATGTGACCCCTATAGTAGATGATGTTTGTCTTCCGTTGTGATCCCTATAGTAGATTATGTTTGTCTTCCATTGTGATCCCTACAGTAGATGATGTTTGTCTTCTGTTGTGATCCCTATAGTAGATGTTTGTCTTCCATTGTGATCCCCTATAGTAGATGATGTTTGTCTTCCGTTGTGATCCCTACAGTAGATGATGTTTGTTTTCCATTGTGATCCCTATAGTAGATGATGTTTGTCTTCTGATGTGACCCCTATAGTAGATGATGTTTGTCTTCTGTTGTGATCCCTATAGTAGATGATGTTTGTCTTCCGTTGTGATCCCTACAGTAGATGATGTTTGTCTTCTGTTGTGATCCCTATAGTAGATGTTGTTTGTCTTCCGTTGTGATCCTATAGTAGATGAAGTTTGTCTTCCGTTGTGATCCCTATAGTAGATTGATGTTTGTCTTCCATTGTGATCCCTATAGTAGATGATGTTTGTCTTCCATTGTGATCCCTATAGTAGATTGATGTTTGTCTTCCGTTGTATTCGCTATAGTAGATGATGTTTGTCTTCCGTTGTGATCCCTACAGTAGATGATGTTTGTCTTCCATTGTGATCCCTATAGTAGATGATGTTTGTCTTCCATTGTGATCCCTACAGTAGATGATGTTTGTCTTCCGTTGTGATCCCTATAGTAGATGATGTTTGTCTTCTGTTGTGATCCCCTATAGTAGATGATGTTTGTCTTCCGTTGTGATCCCTATAGTAGATGATGTTTGTCTTCCATTGTGATCCCTATAGTAGATGATATTTGTCTTCTGTTGTATTCCCTATAGTAGATGATGTTTGTCTTCCGTTGTGATCCCTACAGTAGATGATGTTTGTCTTCCGTTGTGATCCCTACAGTAGATGATGTTTGTCTTCTGTTGTGATCCCTATAGTAGATGTTTGTCTTCCGTTGTGATCCCTATAGTAGATGATGTTTGTCTTCTGATGTGACCCCTATAGTAGATGATGTTTGTCTTCCGTTGTGATCCCTATAGTAGATTATGTTTGTCTTCCATTGTGATCCCTACAGTAGATGATGTTTGTCTTCTGTTGTGATCCCTATAGTAGATGTTTGTCTTCCATTGTGATCCCCTATAGTAGATGATGTTTGTCTTCCGTTGTGATCCCTACAGTAGATGATGTTTGTTTTCCATTGTGATCCCTATAGTAGATGATGTTTGTCTTCTGATGTGACCCCTATAATAGATGATGTTTGTCTTCTGTTGTGATCCCTATAGTAGATGATGTTTGTCTTCCGATTTGATCCCTACAGTAGATGATGTTTGTCTTCTGTTGTGATCCCTATAGTAGATGTTGTTTGTCTTCCGTTGTGATCCTATAGTAGATGAAGTTTGTCTTCCGTTGTGATCCCTATAGTAGATTGATGTTTGTCTTCCATTGTGATCCCTATAGTAGATGATGTTTGTCTTCCATTGTGATCCCTATAGTAGATTGATGTTTGTCTTCCGTTGTATTCGCTATAGTAGATGATGTTTGTCTTCCGTTGTGATCCCTACAGTAGATGATGTTTGTCTTCCATTGTGATCCCTATAGTAGATGATGTTTGTCTTCCATTGTGATCCCTACAGTAGATGATGTTTGTCTTCCGTTGTGATCCCTATAGTAGATGATGTTTGTCTTCTGTTGTGATCCCCTATAGTAGATGATGTTTGTCTTCCGTTGTGATCCCTATAGTAGATGATGTTTGTCTTCCATTGTGATCCCTATAGTAGATGATATTTGTCTTCTGTTGTATTCCCTATAGTAGATGATGTTTGTCTTCCGTTGTGATCCCTACAGTAGATGATGTTTGTCTTCTGTTGTGATCCCTATAGTAGATGTTTGTCTTCTGTTGTGATCCCTATAGTAGATGATGTTTGTCTTCCATTGTGATCCCTATAGTAGATGATGTTTGTCTTCCGTTGTGATCCCTATAGTAGATGAAGTTTGTCTTCCATTGTGATCCCTATAGTAGATGATGTATGTTTTCCGTTGTGATCCCTATAGTAGATGATGTTTGTCTTCCGTTGTGATCCCTATAGTAGATGATGTTTGTCTTCTGATGTGACCCCTATAGTAGATGATGTTTGTCTTCCGTTGTGATCCCTACAGTAGATGATGTTTGTCTTCCGTTGTGATCCCTATAGTAGATGAAGTTTGTCTTCCGTTGTGATCCCTATAGTAGATGAAGTTTGTCTTCCATTGTGATCCCTATAGTAGATGATGTATGTTTTCCGTTGTGATCCCTATAGTAGATGATGTTTGTCTTCCGTTGTGATCCCTATAGTAGATGATGTTTGTCTTCTGATGTGACCCCTATAGTAGATGATGTTTGTCTTCTTTTGTGATCCCTATAGTAGATGATGTTTGTCTTCCGTTGTGATCCCTACAGTAGATGATGTTTGTCTTCCGTTGTGATCCCTATAGTAGATGTTGTTTGTCTTCCGTTGTGATCCCTACAGTAGATGATGTTTGTTTTCCATTGTGATCCCTATAGTAGATTGATGTTTGTCTTCCATTGTGATCCCTATAGTAGATTGATGTTTGTCTTCCATTGTGATCCCTATAGTAGATTGATGTTTGTCTTCCGTTGTGATCCCTATAGTAGATGATGTTTGTCTTCTGATGTGACCCCTATAGTAGATGATGTTTGTCTTCCATTGTGATCCCTATAGTAGATGATGTTTGTCTTCCGTTGTGATCCCTATAGTAGATGATGTTTGTCTTCCGTTGTGATCCCTATAGTAGATGATGTTTGTCTTCTGATGTGACCCCTATAGTAGATGATGTTTGTCTTCCGTTGTGATCCCTATAGTAGATGATGTTTGTCTTCCGTTGTGATCCCTACAGTAGATGATGTTTGTCTTCTGTTGTGATCCCTATAGTAGATGTTTGTCTTCCGTTGTGATCCCTATAGTAGATGATGTTTGTCTTCTGATGTGACCCCTATAGTAGATGATGTTTGTCTTCTGTTGTGATCCCTATAGTAGATTATGTTTGTCTTCCATTGTGATCCCTACAGTAGATGATGTTTGTCTTCTGTTGTGATCCCTATAGTAGATGTTTGTCTTCCATTGTGATCCCCTATAGTAGATGATGTTTGTCTTCCGTTGTGATCCCTACAGTAGATGATGTTTGTTTTCCATTGTGATCCCTATAGTAGATGATGTTTGTCTTCTGATGTGACCCCTATAGTAGATGATGTTTGTCTTCCGTTGTGATCCCTACAGTAGATGATGTTTGTCTTCTGTTGTGATCCCTATAGTAGATGTTGTTTGTCTTCCGTTGTGATCCTATAGTAGATGAAGTTTGTCTTCCGTTGTGATCCCTATAGTAGATTGATGTTTGTCTTCCATTGTGATCCCTATAGTAGATGATGTTTGTCTTCCATTGTGATCCCTATAGTAGATTGATGTTTGTCTTCCGTTGTATTCGCTATTGTAGATGATGTTTGTCTTCCGTTGTGATCCCTACAGTAGATGATGTTTGTCTTCCATTGTGATCCCTATAGTAGATGATGTTTGTCTTCCATTGTGATCCCTACAGTAGATGATGTTTGTCTTCCGTTGTGATCCCTATAGTAGATGATGTTTGTCTTCTGTTGTGATCCCCTATAGTAGATGATGTTTGTCTTCCGTTGTGATCCCTATAGTAGATGATGTTTGTCTTCCATTGTGATCCCTATAGTAGATGATATTTGTCTTCTGTTGTATTCCCTATAGTAGATGATGTTTGTCTTCCGTTGTGATCCCTACAGTAGATGATGTTTGTCTTCTGTTGTGATCCCTATAGTAGATGTTTGTCTTCTGTTGTGATCCCTATAGTAGATGATGTTTGTCTTCCATTGTGATCCCTATAGTAGATTGATGTTTGTCTTCCATTGTGATCCCTATAGTAGATGATGTTTGTCTTCCATTGTGATCCCTATAGTAGATTGATGTTTGTCTTCCGTTGTGATCCCTATAGTAGATGATGTTTGTCTTCCATTGTGATCCCTATAGTAGATGATGTTTGTCTTCCGTTGTGATCCCTATAGTAGATGATGTTTGTCTTCCATTGTGATCCCTATAGTAGATGATGTTTGTCTTCCGTTGTGATCCCTACAGTAGATGATGTTTGTCTTCCATTGTGATCCCTATAGTTGATGATGTTTGTCTTCCGTTGTGATCCCTATAGTAGATGATGTTTGTCTTCCATTGTGATCCCTATAGTAGATGATGTTTGTCTTCCGTTGTGATCCCTATAGTAGATGATGTTTGTCTTCTGTTGTGATCCCTATAGTAGATGATGTTTGTCTTCTGATGTGACCCCTATAGTAGATGATGTTTGTCTTCCGTTGTGATCCCTATAGTAGATGATGTTTGTCTTCCGTTGTGATCCCTACAGTAGATGATGTTTGTCTTCTGTTGTGATCCCTATAGTAGATGTTTGTCTTCCGTTGTGATCTCCTATAGTAGATGATGTTTGTCTTCCGTTGTGATCCCTATAGTAGATGATGTTTGTCTTCCGTTGTGATCCCTATAGTAGATGATGTTTGTCTTCTGATGTGACCCCTATAGTAGATGATGTTTTTGTCTTCTTTTGTGATCCCTATAGTAGATGATGTTTGTCTTCCGTTGTGATCCCTACAGTAGATGATGTTTGTCTTCCGTTGTGATCCCTATAGTAGATGTTGTTTGTCTTCCGTTGTGATCCCTACAGTAGATGATGTTTGTTTTCCATTGTGATCCCTATAGTAGATTGATGTTTGGCTTCCATTGTGATCCCGATAGTAGATGATGTTTGTCTTCCATTGTGATCCCTATAGTAGATTGATGTTTGTCTTCCATTGTGATCCATATAGTAGATGATGTTTGTCTTCCATTGTGATCCCTATAGTAGATGATGTTTTTGTCTTCCGTTGTGATCCCTATAGTAGATGATGTTTGTCTTCCATTGTGATCCCTATAGTAGATGATGTTTGTCTTCCGTTGTGATCCCTACAGTAGATGATGTTTGTCTTCCATTGTGATCCCTATAGTTGATGATGTTTGTCTTCCGTTGTGATCCCTATAGTAGATGATGTTTGTCTTCCATTGTGATCCCTATAGTAGATGATGTTTGTCTTCCATTGTGATCCCCTATAGTAGATGATGTTTGTCTTCCGTTGTGATCCCTATAGTAGATGATGTTTGTCTTCCGTTGTGATCCCTATAGTAGATGATGTTTGTCTTCCGTTGTGATCCCTATAGTAGATGATGTTTGTCTTCCGTTGTGATCCCTATAGTAGATGAAGTTTGTCTTCCATTGTGATCCCTATAGTAGATGATGTTTGTCTTCCATTGTGATCCCTATAGTAGATGATGTTTGTCTTCCGTTGTGATCCCTATAGTAGATGATGTTTGTCTTCCGTTGTGATCCCTATAGTAGATGATGTTTGTCTTCTGATGTGACCCCTATAGTAGATGATGTTTGTCTTCCGTTGTGATCCCTATAGTAGATGATGTTTGTCTTCCGTTGTGATCCCTACAGTAGATGATGTTTGTCTTCTGTTGTGATCCCTATAGTAGATGAAGTTTGTCTTCCGTTGTGATCCTATAGTAGATGAAGTTTGTCTTCCGTTGTGATCCCTATAGTAGATGATGTTTGTCTTCCGTTGTGATCCCCTATAGTAGATGATGTTTGTCTTCCGTTGTGATCCCTACAGTAGATGATGTTTGTTTTCCATTGTGATCCCTATAGTAGATGATGTTTGTCTTCTGATGTGACCCCTATAGTAGATGATGTTTGTCTTCTGTTGTGATCCCTATAGTAGATGATGTTTGTCTTCCGTTGTGATCCCTACAGTAGATGATGTTTGTCTTCTGTTGTGATCCCTATAGTAGATGTTGTTTGTCTTCCGTTGTGATCCTATAGTAGATGAAGTTTGTCTTCCGTTGTGATCCCTATAGTAGATTGATGTTTGTCTTCCATTGTGATCCCTATAGTAGATGATGTTTGTCTTCCATTGTGATCCCTATAGTAGATGATGTTTGTCTTCCGTTGTGATCCCTATAGTAGATGAAGTTTGTCTTCCATTGTGATCCCTATAGTAGATGATGTTTGTCTTCCATTGTGATCCCTATAGTAGATGATGTTTGTCTTCCGTTGTGATCCCTATAGTAGATGATGTTTGTCTTCCGTTGTGATCCCTATAGTAGATGAAGTTTGTCTTCCATTGTGATCCCTATAGTAGATGATGTTTGTCTTCCGTTGTGATCCCTATAGTAGATGATGTTTGTCTTCCGTTGTGATCCCTATAGTAGATGATGTTTGTCTTCCGTTGTGATCCCTATAGTAGATGATGTTTGTCTTCCGTTGTGATCCCTATAGTAGATGACGTTTGTCTTCCGTTGTGATCCCTATAGTAGATGATGTTTGTCTTCCGTTGTGATCCCTATAGTAGATGATGTTTGTCTTCCGTTGTGATCCCTATAGTAGAGGATGTTTGTCTTCCGTTGTGATCCCTATAGTAGATGATGTTTGTCTTCCGTTGTGATCCCTATAGTAGATGATGTTTGTCTTCCGTTGTGATCCCTATAGACATGATGTTTGTCTTCCGATGTGACCCCTATAGTAGATTGATGTTTGTCTTCCGTTGTGATCCCTATAGTAGATTGATGTTTGTCTTCCATTGTGATCCCTATAGTAGAGTGATGTTTATCTTCCATTGTGATCCCTATAGTAGATTGATGTTTGTCTTCCATTGTGATCCCTATAGTAGATGATGTTTGTCTTCCATTGTGATCCCTATAGTAGATGATGTTTGTCTTCCGTTGTGATCCCTATAGTAGATGATGTTTGTCTTCCGTTGTGATCCCTATAGTAGATGAAGTTTGTCTTCCATTGTGATCCCTATAGTAGATTGATGTTTGTCTTCCATAGTGATCCCTACAGTAGATGATGTTTGTCTTCCGTTGTGATCCCTATAGTAGATGATGTTTGTCTTCCGTTGTGATCCCTATAGTAGATGATGTTTGTCTTCCATTGTGATCCCTATAGTAGATGATGTTTGTCTTCCGTTGTGATCCCTATAGTAGATGATGTTTGTCTTCCATTGTGATCCCTATAGTAGATGATGTTTGTCTTCTGTTGTGATCCCTATAGTAGATGATGTTTGTCTTCCGTTGTGATCCCTATAGTAGATGATGTTTGTCTTCCGTTGTGATCCCTATAGTAGATTGATGTTTGTCTTCCATTGTGATCCCTATAGTAGATGATGTTTGTCTTCTGTTGTGATCCCTATAGTAGATGATGTTTGTCTTCTGTTGTGATCCCTATAGTAGATGATGTTTGTCTTCCGTTGTGATCCCTATAGTAGATGATGTTTGTCTTCCGTTGTGATCCCTATAGTAGATGATGTTTGTCTTCCGTTGTGATCCCTATAGTAGATGATGTTTGTCTTCCGTTGTGATCCCTATAGTAGATGATGTTTGTCTTCCGTTGTGATCCCTATAGTAGATGATGTTTTGTCTTCCGTTGTGATCCCTATAGTAGATGATGTTTGTCTTCCGTTGTTATCCCTATAGTAGATGATGTTTGTCTTCCGTTGTGATCCCTATAGTAGATGATGTTTGTCTTCCATTGTGATCCCTATAGTAGATGATGTTTGTCTTCCGTTGTGATCCCTATAGTAGATGATGTTTGTCTTCCGTTGTGATCCCTATAGTAGATGATGTTTGTCTTCCGTTGTGATCCCTATAGTAGATGTTTGTCTTCCGTTGTGATCCCTATAGTAGATGATGTTTGTCTTCCATTGTGATCCCTACAGTAGATGATGTTTGTCTTCCATTGTGATCCCTATAGTAGATGATGTTTGTCTTCCATTTTGATCCCTATAGTAGATGATGTTTGTCTTCCATTTTGATCCCTATAGTAGATGATGTTTGTCTTCCATTGTGATCCCTATAGTAGATGATGTTTGTCTTCCGTTGTGATCCCTATAGTAGATGATGTTTGTCTTCCGTTGTGATCCCTATAGTAGATGATGTTTGTCTTCCGTTGTGATCCCTATAGTAGATGATGTTTGTCTTCCGTTGTGATCCCTATAGTAGATGTTTGTCTTCCGTTGTGATCCCTATAGTAGATGATGTTTGTCTTCCATTGTGATCCCTATAGTAGATGATGTTTGTCTTCCATTGTGATCCCTATAGTAGATGATGTTTGTCTTCCATTTTGATCCCTATAGTAGATGATGTTTGTCTTCCGTTGTGATCCCTATAGTAGATGATGTTTGTCTTCCGTTGTGATCCCTATAGTAGATGATGTTTGTCTTCCGTTGTGATCCCTATAGTAGATGATGTTTGTCTTCCGTTGTGATCCCTATAGTAGATGATGTTTGTCTTCCATTGTGATCCCCTATAGTAGATGATGTTTGTCTTCCGTTGTGATCCCTATAGTAGATGATGTTTGTCTTCCGTTGTATTCCCTATAGTAGATGATGTTTGTCTTCTGTTGTGATCCCTACAGTAGATGATGTTTGTCTTCTGTTGTGATCCCTATAGTAGATGATGTTTGTCATATACACAATCTGTCCCTATGGTGGTCCGGCAGCAATGCGAGGAGAATTACATTTTAGAGGGCCTGTTTTACATTGGGATGAACAGGGGAGAAGATATGGTGAAGGCCACTGCAGGTGATGGGGACTAGATGGCCACTGTGCTCCAGTGATCAAAGAGCAAAAGTGTAAAACAAAAAGCTTAACAATAATTGCCAGAGCTGTATGGACTTGCAAGAAATGGGAGGGCAACGTGCCAATGTCAGTGAAGCCCGGGGGAAATAATTAGCGAAAGGCAAGAAACCCAAGTTGAATGCAAATACGTTTTCAGATTGTTGGATTAGGTATTTTATAGCGGAATAGGTCACGAGTTCACAAGCATTAGCCGGGATGTTTGGAACAGGAAGGCTGTAGCAAGGCTGTTAGTGACTGTATGTCGCTCTCTGTGTGTACAGTGTGTGTGTGTGTACAGACAAATTAAATCAAATCATATTTGTCACATACACATGGTTAGCAGATGTTAATGTGAGTGTAGCGAAATGCTTGCGCTTCTAGTTCCGAGCATGCAGTAATATCTAACAAGCAATCTAACAATTTCACAATAACTACCTTATACACACAAGTGTAAAGGAATGAATAAGAATATGTACATCAAAATATATGGATGAGCGATGGCCGAACGGCATAGGCAGATGCAGTAGATGCTATAGAGTACAGTATATACATATGAGATGAGTAATGTAGGGTATGTAAACATTATATAAAGTGGCATTGTTTAAAGTGACTAGTGATAGATTTATTACATCCAATTTTTTATTATTAAAGTGGCTAGAGATTTGAGTCAGTATGTTGGCAGCTGCCACTTAATGTTAGTGATGGCTGTATAACTGTCTGATGGCCTTGAGATATATGCTGTTTTTCAGTCTCTCGGTCCCAGCTTTGATGCACCTGTACTGACCTCGCCTTCTGGATGATAGCGGAGTGAACAGGCAGTGGCTCGGTTGGTTGTTGTCCTTGATGATCTTTTTAGCCTTCCTGTGACATCGGGTGGTGTAGGTGTCCTGTAGGGCAGGTAGTTTGCCCCCGGTGATGTGTTGTGCAGACTCACTACCTTCTGGAGAGCTTTATGGTAGTGGTCAGAGCAGTTGCCGTACCAGGCGGTGATACAGCCCGACAGGATGCTCTCGATTGTGCATCTGTAAAGGTTTGTGAGTGTTTTTGGTGACCAGCCAAATTCCTTCAGCCTCCTGAGGTTGAAAAGGCGCTGCTGCGCCTTCTTCACCACGCTGTCTGTGTGGGTGGACCATTTCAGTTTGTCCGTGATGTGTACGCCGAGGAACTTAAAACTTTCCACCTTCTCCACTACTGTCCCGTCGATGTGGATAGGGGGTTGCTCCCTCTGCTGTTTCCTGAAGTCCACGATCATCTCCTTTGTTTTGTTGAGATTGAGTGTGAGGTTAATTTCCTGACACCACACTCCGAGGGCCCTCACCTCCTCCCTGTAGGCCGTCTCGTTGTTGTTGGTAATCAAGCCTACTACTGTAGTGTCGTCTGCAAACTTGATGACTGAGTTGGAGGCGTGCATGGCCACGCAGTCATGGGTGAACAGGGAGGCAGGAGAGGGCTGAGAACGCACCCTTGTGGGGCCCCAGTGTTGAGGATCAGCGGGGTGGAGATGTTGTTTCCTACCCTCACCACCTGGGGGCGACCCGTCAGGAAGTCCAGGACCCAATTGCACAGGGGCGGGGTCGGGACCCAGGGTCTCGAGCTTAATGACGAGTTTGGAGGGTACTATGGTGTGAAATGCTGAGCTGTAGTCGATGAACAACATTCTTACATAGGTATTCCTCTTGTCCAGATGGGTTAGGTCAGTGTGCAGTGTGATTGCGATTGCGTTGTCTGTGGACCGATTGGGGCGGTAAGCAAATTGAAGTGGGTCTAGGGTGTCAGGTAGGGTGGAGGTGATATGATCCTTGACTAGTCTCTCAAAGCACTTCATGATGACGGAAGTGAGTGCTACGGGGCGATAGTCATTTAGCTCAGTTACTCAGAACAGTAACAATGGTGGCCCTCTTGAAGCATGTGGGAACAGCAGACTGGGATAAGGATTGATTGAATATGTCCGTAAACACACCAGACAGCTGGTCTGCGCATGCTCTGAGGACGCGACTAGGGATGCTGTCTGGGTCGGCAGCCTTGCGAGGGTTAACATGTTTAAATGTTTTACTCACGTTGGCTGCAGTGAAGGAGAGCCCGCAGGTTTTGGTAGCAGGCCGTGTCGGTGGCACTGTATTGTCCTCAAAGCGAGCAGTATGCACGCACGCCCCCCCCCCCCCACCCCCCCACCCCCCCCCCCACACACACACACACACACGCACACACACACACACACACACACACACGTGCGTGTCTGTGTTTGTTTCTGTTAAGGAGACCAAGTAATGTTAATCCTTCACAGAGTTGAAGTGTGAAACATTGCTTCCCGTTGCGTGCGGTTGCCAACACAAGCCATTGCCAGAGGTCAGTGTCCAGATTTTCTGGACAGAAACTAAAACATACAGCAGTACACTGTGTAGTCTGCTCATGCCGTCCTCTCCTAGCCAGCCTGTAGCAGTACATCTGACAGCCAGTCTTGTTCTGTTCACTGTTCCACTTGGCCTCAATACAAAATAAATGGGATCCACCTCTTCATCTGTACTTCTCTTGCCGCAAAAACAAATCAGATCACATAATCTACTTTCTGTACTTATGGCATTCATAGGAATGGCAGTTTCACTGTATGTTAGGGGACTGAGCACACTATGTTAGGGGGCTCAGCACACTATGTTAGGGTCCTGAGCACACTGTGTTAGGGGGCTCAGCACACACTATGTTAGGGGACTCAGAACACTATGTTAGGGGACTCAGCACACTGCATGTTAGGGGAATCAGCACACACTATGTTAGGGGGCTCAGCACACTATGTTAGGGGGCTCAGCACACTATGTTAGGGTCCTGAGCACACTGTGTTAGGGGGCTCAGCACACACTATGTTAGGGGACTCAGAACACTATGTTAGGGGACTCAGCACACACTGTGTTAGGGGACACAGCACACACTATGTTAGGGGGCTCAGCACACTGTATGTTAGGGGAATCAGCACACACTATTTTATGGGACTGAGCACACTATGTTAGGGGACTGAGCACACTATGTTAGGGGGCTGAGCACACTATGTTAGGGGGCTCAGCACTCTGTATGTTAGGGGACTGAGCACACTATGTTAGGGGGCTCAGCACACTGTGTGTTAGGGGACTGAGCACACTATGTTAGGGGAATCAGCACACACTATGTTAGGGGGCTCAGCACACTATGTTAGGGGAATCAGCACACACTATGTTAGGGGACTGAGCACACTATGTGTTAGGGGACTGAGCACACTATGTTAGGGGAATCAGCACACACTATGTTAGGGGGCTCAGCACACACTATGTTAGGGGAATCAGCACACTATGTTAGGGGACTGAGCACACTATGTTAGGGGACTGAGCACACTATGTTAGGGGACTGAGCACACACTATGTTAGGGGAATCAACACACACTATGTTAGGGGGCTCAGCACACACTATGTTAGGGGAATCAGCACACTATGTTAGGGGACTGAGCACACTATGTTAGGGGACTGAGCACACTATGTTAGGGGACTGAGCACACACTATGTTAGGGGGCTCAGCACACACTATGTTAGGGGACTTAGCACACACTATGTTAGGGGGCTCAGCACACACTATGTTAGGGGGCTCAGCACACTATGTTAGGGGACTCAGCACACACTATGTTAGGGGGCTCAGCACACTATGTTAGGGGAATCAGCACACACTATGTTAGGGGAATCAGCACACACTATGTTAGGGGACTGAGCACACTTTGTTAGGGGACTGAGCACACTATGTTAGGGGACTGAGCACACTATGTTAGGGGACTGAGCACACTATGTTAGGGGAATCAGCACACACTGTGTTAGGGGACTCAGCACACACTATGTTAGGGGGCTCAGCACACTGTATGTTAGGGGGCTCAGCACACACTATGTTAGGGGACTGAGCACACTGCATGTTAGGGGAATCAGCACACACTATGTTAGGGGACTGAGCACACTATGTTAGGGGGCTCAGCACACTATGTTAGGGGGCTCAGCACACACTATGTTAGGGGACTCAGCACACACTATGTTAGGGGACTCAGCACACACTATGTTAGGGGACTCAGCACACACTATGTTAGGGGACTCAGCACACACTATGTTAGGGGGCTCAGCACAAACTATGTTAGGGGACTCAGCACACACTATGTTAGGGGACTCAGCACACACTATGTTAGGGGACTGAGCACACTATGTTAGGGGACTGAGCACACTATGTTAGGGGGCTCAGCACACACTATGTTAGGGGGCTCAGCACACACTATGTTAGGGGACTCAGCACACACTATGTTAGGGGAATCAGCACACACTATGTTAGGGGGCTCAGCACACACTATGTTAGGGGACTGAGCACACTATGTTAGGGGACTGAGCACACTATGTTAGGGGGCTCAGCACACTATGTTAGGGGGCTCAGCACACTATGTTAGGGGGCTCAGCACACACTATGTTAGGGGACTCAGCACACACTATGTTAGGGGACTGAGCACACACTATGTTAGGGGAATCAGCACACACTATGTTAGGGGACTGAGCACACTATGTTAGGGGACTGAGCACACTATGTTAGGGGGCTCAGCACACTGCATGTTAGGGGAATCAGCACACTATGTTAGGGGGCTCAGCACACACTATGTTAGGGGACTGAGCACACTATGTTAGGGGACTGAGCACACTATGTTAGGGACTCAGCACACTATGTTAGGGGGCTCAGCACACACTATGTTAGGGGACTGAGCACACTGTGTTAGGGGACTGAGCACACTATGTTAGGGGACTGAGCACACTATGTTAGGGGGCTGAGCACACGGCATGTTAGGGGACTGAGCACACTGTGTTAGGGGACTGAGCACACTATGTTAGGGGACTGAGCACACTATGTTAGGGGACTGAGCACACTATGTTAGGGACTCAGCACACTATGTTAGGGGACTGAGCACACTGTGTTAGGGACTCAGCACACTATGTTAGGGGACTGAGCACACTATGTTAGGGACTCAGCACACTATGTTAGGGGACTGAGCACACTGTGTTAGGGGACTGAGCACACTATGTTAGGGGACTGAGCACACTATGTTAGGGGACTGAGCACACACTATGTTAGGGGGCTCAGCACACACTATGTTAGGGGACTGAGCACACTATGTTAGGGGACTGAGCACACTATGTTAGGGACTCAGCACACTATGTTAGGGGGCTCAGCACACACTATGTTAGGGGACTGAGCACACTGTGTTAGGGGACTGAGCACACTATGTTAGGGGACTGAGCACACTATGTTAGGGGGCTCAGCACACACTATGTTAGGGGACTGAGCACACTGTGTTAGGGGACTGAGCACACTATGTTAGGGGACTGAGCACACTATGTTAGGGGGCTCAGCACACGGCATGTTAGGGGGCTCAGCACACTATGTTAGGGGAATCAGCACACACTGTGTTAGGGGACTCAGCACACACTGTGTTAGGGGGCTCAGCACACTATGTTAGGGGGCTCAGCACACTATGTTAGGGGGCTCAGCACACTATGTTAGGGGAATCAGCACACACTATGTTAGGGGAATCAGCACACACTATGTTAGGGGAATCAGCACACACTATGTTAGGGGAATCAGCACACACTATGTTAGGGGGCTCAGCACACTGCATGTTAGGGGGCTCAGCACACTATGTTAGGGGGCTCAGCACACTATGTTAGGGGAATCAGCACACACTATGTTAGGGGACTCAGCACACACTATGTTAGGGGGCTCAGCACACACTATGTTAGGGGGCTCAGCACACACTATGTTAGGGGAATCAGCACACACTGTGTTAGGGGGCTCAGCACACTATGTTAGGGGAATCAGCACACACTATGTTAGGGGAATCAGCACACACTATGTTAGGGGGCTCAGCACACACTATGTTAGGGGACTCAGCACACTATGTTAGGGGGCTCAGCACACTGCATGTTAGGGGGCTCAGCACACTGCATGTTAGGGGACTCAGCACACACTATGTTAGGGGGCTCAGCACACACTATGTTAGGGGACTGAGCACACTATGTTAGGGGACTCAGCACACACTATGTTAGGGGACTCAGCACACTATGTTAGGGGGCTCAGCACACTGCATGTTAGGGGGCTCAGCACACACTATGTTAGGGGACTCAGCACACTATGTTAGGGGGCTCAGCACACTATGTTAGGGGGCTCAGCACACTATGTTAGGGGGCTCAGCACACTGTATGTTAGGGGGCTCAGCACACTATGTTAGGATGCTCAGCACACTGCATGTTAGGGTGATTTAGCAGATGAGCGAGATGTAGGTGGCTGGAAATGGACATGCTGTTCAATATTGTGGCAGGTCATGCACCATAAAATATTGAACCACATACTATCAGCTGATAAAATATTGCTCACATTAGCACTTTACATGAAGGTATACATTAATGGGTTTGTAAAGGGTCTATAAGGCTGCGTTTAAACAGGAAACCCATTTCTAATCTTTTTTCCACTATTTGGTCTTTTGACCAATCACACATCTTTTCACATCAGATCATTTCAGAGCTGATCTGATTGGTCAAAAGACTGAAAAAAAACATCACAATTGGGCTGCCTGTGTAAATGCAGCCAAAGTACTTTAGTCTTTTTTAATTTGTTTATCAGTAGAAAAAATAAAACAAGGTAGGCACTGTCACGTTCCTGACCTGTTTTCTGTTATTTTTGTATGTGTTTAGTTGGTCAGGGCGTGAGTTGGGGTGGGCATTCTATGTTTTGTGTTTCTATGTTTAGGTCATTGGTAATTAGCCTTATATGGTTCTCAATCAGGGACAGGTGTTTGACGTTTCCTCTGATTGAGAACCATATAAAGGTAGGCTGTTCACACTGTTTGTTTGTGGGTGATTGTCTTCCGTGTTTGTGCACCACACGGGACTGTTTCGGTTTGTTCGTTCGTTTAGGTAGTCTGTTCCTGTTTCATGCGTTCTTTGTGTTTATGTAAGTTCTTGTTCAGGTTAGTCTACGTCGTTTGTTATTTTGTAGTTTGTTTAAGTGTTTTCGTCTTTACTTTAATAAACTTCGTTATGTCCACATTCCACGCTGCGCTTTGGTCCAATCCATACTCCTCCTCTTCGGACGAAGAGGAGGAGGACGACCGTTACAGGCACATCATCTCATAGATTTGTCCAGCGTCAGTTTGTCCAGCATCAGCATGATAATCACATTTTCAACCAATGAGTTATATATGTGCTTATACACTAATGAATAATAGCCTATTAGCCTACTACTTAAACTCTTAATAACCTTTTCTCAATAGGGGGTGCTGTTGGCACTTAGTAATAATTTAGTTCCCAAATTAAACTGCCTCGTACTCAATTCTTGCTCGTACAATATGCATATTATTATTACTATTGGATAGAAAACACTCTCTAGTTTCTAAAACCGTTTGAATTATTTCTCTGAGTGAAACAGAACTCATTCTGCAGCACATTTCCTGTCAGGAAGTGAGATTTCTGAAATCGAGGTCCCTGTTCTAGGGTCAGTTTATAAGTCCCCATGCAAGCTATGGGGCTACATGCACTGCATACGCCTTCCTCTAGATGTCAGTAAGCGGTGAGAATTTGAATGGACTGGATTGCACCATCTGGGACACTATAAAGGCTCATGGAACGGAAGTACCGTTCTTTTCAACGGGGCGCCTGGCGCAAGAGGGACATCACAATGGCGTCCTGAAAAGATTTTGTTTTAGCAGTTCTGCATCTCCGGCTCTGATTTAATTCGATTTTTGTCTTAACTTCATAAGGTAGTTAATTTAAACCGACTTATAGCAGTTTATAGCAGTTTATTGCGATTTTCTGGGGTTTCTTTGTCACACGCTATCACGAGTTGGACACCTCTCAGGTGGTTCTGGAGAAAGAACACCTTGCCCAAGATTCTGATGGAAGCTCAGCAAATAGTAAACAGTCTTTATGTTGTTAATTCGTATTTATGTTGACAAATGTCAAATAATAATTCCGCCATTAATTTCCGTGCGGTCTCGCTTTAGCGCACGCTGTATGCGTAGTAACGTTAATTTTAAAAATGTAACACAGCGATTGCATTAAGAACTAATTTGTCTTTCATTTGCTGTCCAACCTGTATTTTTTAGTCAAGTTTATGATTATTTATTGATTAGAATAGGTGCCTCTCCAAAGATTTCTCCCGACATTTTCTGGGCAGCTTGGCTACTTTTCTCATTGTATAACCACGATTTGTGCCGCTAAATATGCACATTTTCGAACAAACTCTATATGCATTGTGTAATATGACGTTCTAGGCCTGTCATCTGAAGAATTCTGAGCAGGTCAGTGAAAAAATTAATATATTTTGGTGGTTTATACGTTATCGCTTTTTTTGGCTTGAATCAATGCTGTTGTGATGTTTGCTATTGTGGTAAGCTAATATAACGCTATATTGTGTTTTCGCTGTAAAACACTTAAAAAATCTGAAATATTGGCTGGATTCACAAGATCTGTGTCTTTCATTTGCTGTACGCTGTGTATTTTTAAGAAATGTTTTATGATGAGTAATTGGGTAATACACGATGGTCTCTGTAGTTATTCTAGTTGCTTTGGTGAGAGTTGTGATGGTGGCTGCAATGGTAAACTATGATTTATACCTGAAATATGCACATTTTTCTAACAAAACATATGCTATACAATAAATATGCTATCAGACTGTCATCTGATGAAGTTGTTTCTTGGTTAGTGGCTATTTATATCTTTATTTGGTCGAAATTGTGATAGCTACCTATGCAGGAAAAAAATGGTGGGAAAAAAAAGTTGTGTCTTTTGCTATCGTGGTTAGCTAATAGATTTACATATTGTGTCTTCCCTGTAAAACATTTTAAAAATCAGAAATGATGGCTGGATTCACAAGATGTGTATCTTTCATCTGGTGTCTTGGACTTGTTATTTAATTATATTTAGATGCTACTATTTACTTGTGACGCTATGCTAGGCTATGCTAGTCAGCTTTTTTACTGATGGGGGTGCTCCCGGACCCGGGATTGGGAGGAAGTAGAAGCCTTTAAGAAGGCAAACCTTTAATGTAAAGTGTGCACCCTCAAACTTTTATTGGAAAGTTAACTACATCCAGGTGGTATTGGTGCAGTGACTGGGCCTGGTCAAAAGTAATACATTACATAGGTAATAGGGTGCCATTTGAGAAACAGCCAGTGTTTTGAAATAATACTGGGCTAAGCCTGCTCTCATCCCTTCCTCGCCTTCACACCACCACTCTTTTCCTCAGATCACCAGGACCTAGTTTTTCAAATGTTATCTGGATTTTAGCTATCGGATAGGATTAAATGCATAGAAATAGAATGAATGAATAGAACGAGAGTCCCCATTCAAGTCAATGATTCGTCCTATCTATTCATTCTATTTCTATGCATTTAATCCTATACGATAGACAACTTTTGAAAAACTGGGCCTAGGGATTTGGAGGGCTTAAGGTGTTCTCAAGATTCTCCTGAGAAACAGGAGAGATGCACAGTCTTTATGCAATGTGTTTTGTGACTTGGGATCCTTTCTACAAACAGCAACAGACATTTGTATTCATTGAAGGTGTAAGATGGGTGGGGGGTAAATTAGCTTGATCAGTCAGGCTTTTAGGAACTAAAGTCATGGTAGGGTAATGTGTTAATGGACAAAGAGAAGCTTTAAGATGCAAACTCCACTCTTATCAGCTTGGGTCTGTGAGTGGAGGATTACAATGGGCTTGCACGGTATACCGTATACCGGGGTATTTGGAAAAAGCCACAGGATGGTTTTCAATACAGTCAAAAATATTTAATTTAAGTTTTTCAATAAATTGTCATATCTGTAGCTACTGTTTAAGTTAACACCTGTAGTCAACTTGTGCAATACCTTAGGAGATGAAGCAGACTGTGTTCATGTCACCTGTCACATTAGTTTACATTTTGAGCTTACCGTAGTTCCCCAGAACAGTTAAGACAGGCACGTGTTTGTCTGTAAATAGCACAACGGGAAAAAGTGTCCATAGGGTTCTATATCTATTGGCTAGTCTCTGTTGTGTGGCTCACATGAGGTGTTGAAGTTGCACTTGTATGCAATTCACTACTAAATGTTAGCCATCAGATACAGTGCATTCGGATAGTACTCAGACCCCTTGACACATTTTGTTACGTTACAGCCTTATTCTAAAATTGATTAAATTGTTTCTTTCTTCTCATCAATCTAACACTAACCCTACACACAATACCCCATAATGACAAAGCAAAAACAGGTTTTTAGAAATGTTTGCAAATAATAATAAATACAAAAATATTAAATATTACACCTACAAAAGTATTCAGACCATTTACTCTTCAACTTTGATGAATCACCTTTGGCAGAGATTAAAGCATTGAGTCTTCTTGGATATGACGATACAAGCTTGGCTAACCTGTATTTGGGGATTTTCTCCCATTTTTCTTTGCACATCCTCTCAAGCTCTGTCAGGTTGGATGGGGAGCATTGCTGCACAGCTATTTTCAGGTCTCTCCAGAGATGTTAGATAGGGTTCAAGTCCGGGCTCTGGCTGGGCCACTCAAAGACATTCAGAGACTTGTCCCGAAGCCACTACTGTGTTGTCTTGGCTGTGTACTTAGGGTTGTTGTCCTGTTAGAAGGTGATACTTCTCCACAGGTTGAGGTTCTGAATATTCTGGAGCAGGTTTTCATCAAGGATCTCTCTGTACTTTGCTCCGTTCATCTTTCCCTTGATCCTGACTAGTCTCCTAATCCCTTCCGTTGAAAAACATCCCCACATCATGATGCTGCCACCACCATGCTTCACAGTAGGGATGGTGCCAGGTTTCCTCAAGACGTGACGCTTGGCATTCAGGCCAACGAGTTCAATCTCGGCTTCATCAGACCAGATAATCTTGTTTCTCATGGTCTGGGGGTCTTTATGTGCCTTTTGGCAAACTCCAAGTGGGCTGCACTGTGCCTTTTACTGAGGAGTGGCTTTTGTCTGGTCACTCTACCATAAAGGCCTGATTGGTGGAATGCTGCAGAGATCGTCGTCCTTCTGGAAGGTTCTCCCATCTCCACAGAGGAACTCTGGAGCTCTGTCAGAGTGACCATTGGGTTCTTGGTCACCTCCCTGACACTTCTCCCCCGATTGCTCAGTTTTGCCGGGTGGCCAGCTCTAGAAAGAGTCTTGGCAGTTCCAAACTTCTTCCATTTAACAATGATGGAGGCCACTGTGTTCTTGTGGACCTTCAATGCTGCAGAAATGTTTCGTCCCCTTCCCCAGATCTCTGCCTCGACACAATCCTGTCTCTGAGCTTTTCGGACAATTTCTTTGACCTCACAGGTTTTTGCTCTGATATGCACTGTCAACCGTGGGACGTTACATAGACAGGTGTGTGCCTTTCCAAATCATGTCCAATCAATTCAATTTACCACAGGTGGACTCCAATCAAGTTTTAGAAACATCTCAAGGATTATCAATGGAAACAGGATGCAGATCAATTTCGAGTCTCAAAGCAAAGGGTCTAAATAGTTACGTAAATACGTAATTTTTTAGAAATTTGCTAACATTTCTAAAAACCTGTTTTTCCTTTGTCATTATGGGTATAGTGTGTAGATTGATGAGGAAAACAATGTATTTAATACATTTTAGAATAAGGCTGTAATGTAACAAAATGTGGAAAAAGTCAAGGGGTCTAAAGACTGCATACCAAAGTATGTGGACACCCCTTCAAATTTGTGGATTCGGCTATTTCAGACAACACCCGTTGCTGACAGGTGTATATAATCATGCACACAGCCATGCAATCTCCATAGTAAACATTGCAGAATGGCCTTACTGAAGAGCTCAGTGACTTTCAAAGTGGAACCATCATAGGATGCCACCTTTCCAAAAAGTCAGTTCGTAAAATTTCTGCCCAGCTAGAGCTGCCCCGGTTAACTGTAAGTGCTGTTATTGTGAGGTGGAAACGTCTAGGAGCAACAACGGCTCAGCCGGGAAGTGCTAGACCACACAAGCTTACAGAACGTAACCGCCGAGTGCTGAAGCACGTAGCACATAAAAATCGTGTGTCCTCGGTTGCAACACTCACTACCGAGTTCCAAACTGCCTCTGGAAGCAACGTCAACACAAGAACAGCACAAGCTTGCCGCCATTGGATTCTGGAGCAGTGAAAAGGCGTTCTCTGGAGTGATGAATCACGCTTTACCATCTGGCCGTACAACAGATGAATCTGGGTTTAGAAGATGCCAGGAGAACACTACCTGCACGAATGCATAGTGCCAACTGTAAAGTTTGGTGGAGGAGGAATAATAGTCTGGGGCTGTTTTGGGTTGGGCTAGGCCCCTTAGTTTCAGTGAAGGAAAATCTTAAGGCTACAGCATACAAGATATTCTAGATGATTATGTGCTTCTAACTTTGTGGCAACAGTTTGGGGAAGGCCCTTTCCTGCTTCAGCATGACAATGCCCCCCAGCACAAAGCGAAATCCATATAAAAATGGTTTGTCGAGATTGGTATGGAATAACTGGACTGGCCTGCACAGAGCCCTGACCTCAACCCCATTGAACACCTTTGGGATGAATTGGAATGCTGACTGCGAGCCAGGCCTAATCGCCCAATATCAGTGCCCAACCTCACTAATGCTCATGGCTGAATGGAAGCAAGTCCCCGCAGCAATGTTTCAACATCTAGTGGAAGGCCTTCCCAGAAGAGTGGAGACTGTTATAGCAGCAAAGGGGGGACCAACTCCATATTAATGCCCATGATTTTGGAATGAGATGTTCGACAAGCAAGTGTCCACATACTTCTGGTCATGTAGTGTATCTTATAATAGCTTCCTACCCAAAGTCAAAGAGCTCTGGAGGATTTATCTGTACAGTTGCCATACTCAGAACTTTGTTCATTTGCACAATTTTTCTCACAAACTTTCTCTTGTAAATGTCCACACAACAAAAATTACATTCTGTAGCTACTAGCTATGGTTGTATAATTTCATGAGCTGGATTTGCCTGACTTTGCAATTAGTTTATGTTCATTTTAGCTCGTTAGCATTTAGTTAACAGCGTCTGTGATTTCGCTATTAGTTTGGGCTAATTTTGTTAACATTCTGGTAATAGGAGGCCCAATGGGGCGGCAGGTAGCCTAGTGGTTAGAGCGTTGAGCCAGTGACCAAAAGGTTGCTGGATCAAATCCCCGAGCTGACAAGGTAAAAATATGTATTTCTGCCCCTTAACAAGGCAATTAACCCACTGTTCCTAGGCCGTTATTGTAAATAAGAATTTGTTCTGAACGGACTTTAACTGACTAGTTAAATAAAGGTTCAAGAAAAAATGTAATGGGCTTTTCTTGAAATTATTTGCGATCCCCCTTGTGTACTATGCTGGTAATACTGTAAATCCCGGGATGAGAAAAAATCTGGATACTGTCCAAACCTACATTACAACACATAGGCCAACGTTTCCTAAACTTGGTCCTGGGGACACCAAGGGGGGCACATTTTGGTTTTTGCCCTAGCACTACACAGCTGATTCAAATAATCAAAACTTGATGATTAGTTCATTATTTGAATCATTTGTGTAGTGCTAGAGCACAAACCAAAACATGCACCCCTTGGCGTCCCCAGGACCAAGCTTGGGAAATGTTGACTTAGGACCATCTGTTCACATGATAATTAGCGAGGATTTAAATAATTTTTATTCAAAGACAGTGCAGAGAAAGTGAAATCCCAAGACTAGCACTACTGATGTGAAGCCCTATTGCATTCATTCCTACAAATTGATTAAATAAACAATTGTAATTCAAGAATGTCAAGAAATTAATCTGAGGGCCTTTAAGGTATAGGGAGAAAAAAATTATAAACACCTCTGTATATGAAATTACTGCATATTGTAAGCCATTTATAGATTTGATCATGAGAAAATATGTAATATTTTGGAAAAATGAGTCCGTCAACTGCTGGGGTGGTGGCTCATGTAACACTGGGGATGTGTGGTTGATGTGGTCAAGGTGCAATGTGGTGCCTGTAGATTATCTGTGCTTTACCCTGCCATGCTAGCATGGCCCTGTCAAGCAAACGTGTTTGGTCTGCAGCTAATTGGCTTCCTTGGAGATTTGAGGGGAGAGACAATGAAAAGGTACACGTTAATGAGCACCGCTCCAGATGCCTTTGCTGAGCAACCTTGTCAGAACTTGCATGGAGCTTTTACGTCGCCACGGCAACACTCCATGTGAGTTTCAACCGTGACCTTTGACCTGCTCCTATTCACGGACTCCTGCTTAACAACTTCCCTCGGCCAACTAATTGATTCTACTTCCTTCTACCATTTGTTGTGGTATTGTTGTTGCCAGATGTGTAGTAGAAAACTGCGTATATTTCTGTTTTAAGTAGCTCATTTGTTCTTGTTTTTTGGCCAAATACTAAAGTCAGATTTAGGTTGCTGTACAATGAACAGTCATTGTCAAATGTTATAAATATTCAAATATTCAAAAACATCTAGACTATTCCCTCAGAACAACTAAAAACGGTCCAATATAAATGATATATGGGGTTATAGACATAATGGCTTCTACAGCCTACTTCTGCATTCTTTGCAGTGACCTTTCAAACTATAACCTCTAGAATAGTTAGTTGTTTTGTGACGTTAAAGCTTATACAATAGCAGCTCCACATTCAAGGACAATAATGTTGTATCCAAGAAAGTTTGTAAAAAGTCTGATCCATTCGTAAACAAAGTATGTCAAGGTCTCTCGTCACCATTACGACGTGAATGTCACTGTATGGGTACACGACCTGTAACACTTTATGTTGGTAAGTCCTTTAATAAGTCCCAGCCCCTTCGGGGTCTCCTGAGTCACAAAAGCCAGATAAATGGATGAGAGCACCCAGGCAAAGGCAGCTAGAGAGGTATGCAACATGTATTTGCTGTCTTGACGCAAGCTCCAATCGAAGTACTTTGATGTGATGACATTGTGACAGACAATATAGGCTGCTGCACTACTAGCATTTTGTCCACTTGAGAAAGAACAAGAAAGAATGTATAGATAGCCGGGAAGATACAGCCAGAAGATAGACACATTAAAAAGCCACTTCTAACAGGTAAACAAACATAGTCTCCTGAGAACAGCCACTGTAAATGACTGCCAAATAAGCAGTTAAATTGATTTTCACAAAGAATTAGCAACCCGTTTCTTTCAGATAAAAATGTCACCAACATCAGAGAGGCATCAAAGGCTTCTGCCGCTCCTAAAATGCAAGACATCTGTTGCTGACAAACAATTGTATGATAGAACTGGACAAAAAGTTAACATAATTTGCATAATTCTACTGTAGATTAACCACCTGATAGACTTGAGCCTACTCTGTAACCCGAACAAGTCAAAGCAATAGCCACACAGCTAGAGTATTATAAGGTCACAAATAGTCCCATACACATCTGTGAACAAACGGTACAGTGTGTTAGAGTAGTAGAGCTTTTTTCATTATGGTAGAATGTATCACGTTTCTAGCATTGTAATCCATCCATGTCACCAGCTGTGTTTGTCTGCAGCCTGCCAGTGTCAGCACCACAGTCACAATCACTTCCACAGCTGGGGACCACCTAACCGGAATTTATCAGCACTACCAAGGAGGGGCGACTACCCCATCAATCTCTGGAACAGCTGTGGTTTCCAAACTTTAAATATGTGCATTTTAGTTGTTTTTTTCCCCGATGCTATGGTTTGTCAATGAAGGCATCAGAACGTTTTCTCCCTCTATTTTGGCAAAATATAGATCCTTATCGTGTTAGAATACGCTGTTGAGTCAAAACCTTTACGTAAACATTGAATTGGTACTTGGTGAGTTTGGTATTAGTACTGTTACCTCCGTCTCACGATTTTTCAGCGTATAGCAAAGACTGATTTAGGGAGTTAAACAACACTACTTGGCTTGATGTCAGGACCCCTATCTTGTCCTATTTGGCCCACTGCTCCCCTCCCTTTCCTCCAAATCTTTATTGCTCTGTGGTCTTCCTGTAAAATGGGCCTACAATATTTGCATTGGCCAACTGTTCCTCAGATAGGAGTTTCATATCTCTACCAGACAGAATATTCTCTTTGTGCCTGTCTCTAATCTGCAGCCAAGCCTCGTTTTGTTGATGTTCTAAAGACAGAAAGCTCAGGCTCTCTCTGTTTATTGCAGTGGCGGTCGGTACCGTTTAAGATTACAGAGGACAATTTGATTTTTTATGAGCATGGCCTTATTTCTATTACAGCACATTCATATTCCATTTACCCAGCTCAATGTAACATCGATAGGTTTAGGCTACTACATGATACTCTAATTTTCCCTATACCCATCATGAGGTTGCTACAACCTAGCCTATAAATTAAAGTTTATAACAAATTAGAGTAATCTAGGTGACAGGCAGTGTCACATTCAATAGTCCCTTGCACACTTTTGCCTGCATCTAGCTGACTTGGGGTGTAATCATTAGTCGAAACAGTTGCAAAACTAAACAAAAACTACAGTTTATTGGAAATATTCAGGTAGGTCCATCCCTGTTTCGTTTGCTTCCGTTTAAGAAACATTTTGCAACAGAATCAGTGGAATGAATACACCCCTGATTACCCACACACACAGTTCCCTTTCATAGCAGCCACATACTGCATCCTCATTTCGCTCATTGTATCATTCCTTCTTGCATCTACGTGTTCTCCTACTCTAACCTTTTCCTTTCGCTTGGACTTCAGTGCACAACACAACAGCTTTCTGTGACCAGGCAAAAAAAACTCAACAAGCCAAACCTTCATACCGTAACCGTTACACAGCCTACATCGTTGTCACTATATTAGCTAACGTCATAGTGAACATAGCTACATGAACTAACGCGTTAGTAAACCCACAATCCAATCCATGTATACAATCACACAGTACAGTTTACAGCAAACAGTTTAACAATTAAACAATAAATGTATAAAACCGAAAGAGTACCTTAACTTGGAAGAGTTGCAGTGTTGGATAGCCTTAGCTAACATAAATAGCATTCTTCTCTGTTTGAGTCACGTTGTGGAGTAGCCTAAATGAACTGCAATTTGCTAGTTAGGTAAATGAAAGGTAAACGAAGAAGAAAAATACAACATCAAATCAAATTGTATTGGTCACAAAATATAGCTATCTAGCTCTCTCTCTCTGGTGCCTTTCCTTCATTTTTAACTACTTATTGTCTTTCTCTGAGTCACCACACTTTATGCACTGCAGTGCTATCCTTTCAGTACTAGATTAATTATCTGATACTTTGATTGAATAGACTACATGTCAGGTCATTCTGCATTAGCTCTGATGGGTTGGAACGTGGCCTCTGGAAGTCGTCATAATTGTCGTCATAAATGTACTAAGTCGTCATAAATGTACTAAGAGGAGGACGGAAAATATATTTATTCCGGTTACACTATAGTGCTACCCTAGAGGGTTCTGTTGCAAAACAGTGTATTTTAATCAGTTATTTGGTGATGTGAATATATTTAGTATAGTTTTATATAAAAAATAATAACTTTTTAAATACACTGCTCAAAAAAATAAAGGGAACACTTAAACAACACAATGTAACTCCAAGTCAATCACACTTCTGTGAAGTCAAACTGTCCACTTAGGAAGCAACACTGATTGACAATACATTTCACATGCGGTTGTGCAAATGGATTAGACAAAAGGTGGAAATTATAGGCAATTAGCAAGACACCCCCCAAAACAGGAGTGATTCTGCAGGTGGTGACCACAGACCACTTCTCAGTTCCTATGCTTCCTGGCTGATGTTTTGGTCACTTTTGAATGCTGGCGGTGCTCTCACTCTAGTGGTAGCATGAGACGGAGTCTACAACCCACACAAGTGGCTCAGGTAGTGCAGTTCATCCAGGATGGCACATCAATGCGAACTGTGGCAAAAAGGTTTGCTGTGTCTGTCAGCGTAGTGTCCAGAGCATGCAGGCGCTACCCGGAGACAGGCCAGTACATCAGGAGACGTGGTGGAGGCCGTAGGAGAGCAACAACCCAGCAGCAGGACCGGTACCTCCATCTTAGTGCAAGGAGGTGCACTGCCAGAGCCCTGCAAAATGACCTCCAGCAGGCCACAAATGTGCATGTGTCTGCTCAAACGGTCAGAAACAGACTCCATGAGGGTGGTATGAGGGCCCGACGTCTACAGGTGGGGGTTGTGCTTACAGCCCAACACCGTGCAGGACGTTTGGCATTTGCCAGAGAACACCAAGATTGGCAAATTCGCCACTGGCGCCCTGTGCTCTTCACAGATGAAAGCAGGTTCACACTGAGCACATGAGCACATGTGACAGACGTGACAGAGTCTGGAGACGCCGTGGAGAACGTTCTGCTGCCTGCAACATCCTCCAGCATGACCGGTTTGGCGATGGGTCAGTCATGGTGTGGGGTGGCATTTCTTTGTGGGGCCGCACAGCCCTCCATGTGCTCGCCAGAGGTAGCCTGACTGCCATTAGGTACCAAGATGAGATCCTCAGACCCCTTGTGAGACCATATGCTGACACATGCACATTTGTGGCCTGCTGGAGGTCATTTTGCAGGGCTCTGGCAGTGCACCTCCTTGCACTAAGGCGGAGGTAGTGGTCCTGCTGCTGGGTTGTTGCCCTCCTATGGCCTCCTCCACGTCTCCTGATGTACTGGCCTGTCTCCTGGTAGCGCCTGCATGCTCTGGACACTACGCTGACAGACACAGCAAACCTTTTTGCCACAGTTCGCATTGATGTGCCATCCTGGATGAACTGCACTACCTGAGCCACTTGTGTGGGTTGTAGACTCAGTCTCATGCTACCACTAGAGTGAGAGCACCGCCAGCATTCAAAAGTGACCAAAACATCAGCCAGGAAGCACAGGAACTGAGAAGTGGTCTGTGGTCACCACCTGCAGAATCACTCCTGTTTTGGGGGGTGTCTTGCTAATTGCCTATAATTTCCACCTTTTGTCTATTCCATTTGCACAACAGCATGTGAAATGTATTGTCAATCAGTGTTGCTTCCTAAGTGGACAGTTTGATTTCACAGAAGTGTGATTGACTTGGAGTTACATTGTGTTGTTTAAGTGTTCCCTTTATTTTTTTGAGCAGTGTATATAACCATTTTTATTTTCATTTCATTTCACTGAGGAGGATGATCCTCCCCTTCCTCCTCTGAGAAGCCTCCACTGGTGTATTGGAATACCTCCATGCCAAGGATTTGCGCTACACCAGCCATAATAAATCTCTGAGATCTTTCTTCTAAGAGAAGTTTCAATGTGGATCCTCAGCTCTGGCCCAAAGTACAAAGCCCAGGCCTTTCAAGGTGGGGTTGATTTAGTGCCAAAGAGACCATTTAGATGTCTCAACATTTCTTAATAGCCCGTTTTACCCAAAACTAAAAGAGATTTTAGGGGGATACTACAAAAAAAAAATGTCAGTCCAAGATATGTATAAAAATTGTTGCTCATTAATTGGTCTTACCTGCAATTTACAGCTAAACAATTAGATGTCCTGAATTCAAAAAGCAGGTTATAGGAATGAATTACATATGTGCTTTCATTTTGAATTGTACAAACAGTACAACTTTCGAAATATTAGACGGATTAGAAGTTTACATCTCAAGAACTTTTTGTTAAATTTACACCTTCAATCTTAACTGCTGTATTTCTTAAAGATTAACTAAACAAACTACACTCAACCTATATGACTGACAATTATTATAATTTTACACAGTACATAGCCAGTTCCATTCCGGGTACAGTGTACTGTATTCAAACATCACACCCTCTTGAATGCTGAGGATGCTGTCCACTGCTGAGCTGTCAGAGAGTGCCTGGTGTGCAGGCATCTTAACGATCTACATCAAAAGCTTCTTATCACCTTGTGTGATGTCTAGACTGCAGTCAATGCAGGCATTTTGCATTTCTTATCATGCAAATAAATGAGTTTTCCATCGACTTGCAGCCTCCCAAAAAATGAGGTTGGTGGGTGATTGTGGTGATCCTGCAAGGCACGAGACGCCATGTGGGAGTCTATGAAGTGCAGATCATGTCATTCTGCGGGTACATTTTACTCCCTCGATATTAATTCAATCATTAGGTCCAGACTGAATTGGTGAAAGCTGAATTCCAAATCAATTGGATGCTGATTGCCTGAAAACCTATATTTGACATGAGTTTGGGGTGGTTAGGGAGAAACACATTATGTGCTAGCTGCTGTTGGATGATGGTCTGGATTAGCCGATAAATAAGGGAATCAATTTGTCTGACACTAATACAGTGGTATCAACACAGTTGTCAAGTCACAACAGTATTGTAAGACAAAAGACAGATGAGCTGGATGATAAAAAATAATTTGCCATTCCCTAGTTATTAGTGTCAGATGTTATAATTAAGCAATAAGGCACGAGGGGTTGTGGTATATGGCCAATATACCACAGCTAAGGGCTGTTCTTAAGCACAACGCAACGCGGAGTACCTGGATACATCCCTTAGCAGTGGTATATAGGCCATATAACATAAACCCCCGAGGTGCCTTATTGCTATTATAAACTGGTTACAAACCTAATTAGAGCAGTAAAAATATTTATTTTGTCATACCCGTGGTATACGGTCTGATATACCATTGCTGTCAGCCAATCAGCATTCAGGGCTCGAACCACCCAGTTTATAATATATATATATATTTATATTATTATCCAGTAACCGAACTAAAAACAGAATGTGATAGTGGAAGCATCTTAAGGCTAACAAAAACATTTTGAAATGTGGATTTCCATAAAAAAACTTGCAAGATTAACACATAAAAACCAAGTACTTGCTATAAAATGTGAACTTCTCAGAGAATCCAATAGAGCAGATTGTGATTTGAAATAAGCCAAACTGGTGGCCAGGAAAGTGAGTTTACGCAAGTAAATAGTGGCAATTCAGTACCATGGTTAAAGATAGAGCATTATATGAGAGAGAGCAATTACGACTGAGTGCCAACAATAACCATATGAGATGCATATATTAAACATGGCAGACTCAAACTGACATGTACTGTAGCTCATAATGTTGGTAAATAATGTCGTATTAGCCCTGTGCATTAAATCAGACGCATTAGCTCAGACGGCGGCGGGAAGCGGATTCAAATGAACCCGCCCTCACGGCTTGCAAAGATCAGAGGGGATTTCTACTCTAAGTACAACATTTACAGTATCATCCAAAGACCATAATCAGATTGAATTACCATTTCCACCACCACCCACCCCACTCTCAAACCCCCTCCACCCTCACAATCAATCTGTGCTGACTGAATCATCCTGTCACAAGGGAAAACAAGAGCTCTCCCGTTCCTCTGTCTTCATCTCACTCACTTTCTCTCTTTCCATCCTTCTGTCTCTCTGGTTGTGTAGTCAGGCTAAAACCCGGCCCTTTCCTCTGTCTTCGGCCCAATCCCAAATGGACCCATAGACCCTACCTCCTATGCACTTGTGGAGATCTGAGAGTATTTGATTGGTATAAGCACTATGGTGAAACTTCCACCTACTGTAGCTTATCAACAGCAAATGTGAGCTATCTCAGATCTCCACAAGTGCATAGGGTGTAGGGTCTAGCGGTCAATTTGGGAATAGACCTTCTTCTCACTCACTTCCTTCATGAGTGTGTAGTCAGGATGCAACCAGATGGCTAAGCCAGTAAGATTAGACTGACCAATAAAAGTGCAGGTCTTGGAAGTCAACAACTGTGCTAACACCTCATTGCGGACAAACTGAAATGGTCCACCCACACAACAGCACCTCTTCAACCTCAGGAGGCTGAATAAATTCACCTTGTCACCTAAAACCCTCAAAAACTTTTATAGATCCACAAGAACATCCTGTCGGGCTGTATCACCGTCTGGTACGGCAACTGCACCGCCCTCAACCGCAAGGCTCTCCAGAGGGTAGTGCGGTCTGCACAACGCATCACCAGGGGCAAACTAACTGCCCTCCAGGACACCTACAGCACCCAATGTCACAGGAAGGCCAAAAAGATCCTCAAGGACAACAACCACCCGAGCCACTGCCAGCTCACCCCACTACCATCCAGAAGGCGAGGTCAGTACAGGTTTATCAAAGCTAGGACCGAGAGACTAATAAACAGCTTCTATCTCAAGGCCATCAGACAGTTAAACAGCCATCACTAACATAGAGAGGCTGCTGCCAACTTACAGACCCAAATCACTGGCCACTTTAATAAATGGATTTAATAAAGGTATTACTAATCACTTTAAATAATGCCACTTGAATATTGTATACATATCCTACATTACCCATCTCATATGTATATACTGTATTTCATAACATCTATTGCATCTTGCATATGCCGCATGGCCATCGCTCATCCATATACAGTTGAAGTCGGAAGCATACATACACTTAGGTTGGAGTCATTAAAACTCGTTTTTCAACCACTCCACAAATTTCTTGTTAACAAACTATAGTTTTGGCAAGTCGGTTAGGACATCTACTTTGTGCACGACACAAGTAATTTTCCCAACAATTGTTTACAGACAGATTATTTAACTTATAATTCACTGTATCACTATTCCAGTGGGTAAGAAGTTTACATACACTACGTTGACTGCGCCTTTAAACAGCTTGGATAATTCCAGAAAATGATGTCATGGCTTTAGAAAAATCTGATAGGCTAATTTACATAATTTGAGTCAATTGGAGGTGTACCTGTGGATGTATTTCGGGTCCTACCTTTAAACTCTATGCCTCTTTGCTTGACATCATGGGAAAATCAAAAGAAATCAGCCTAGACCTCTACAAGTCTTGTTCATCCTTGGGAGCAATTTCCAAACGCCTGAAGGTACCACGTTCATCTGTACAAATAATAGTGCGCAAGTAAATCAATCCCAGAACAACAGCTAAGGATCTTGTGAAGATGCTGGAGGAAACAGGTACAAAAGTATCTATATCCACAGTAAAACGAGTCCTATATCGACGTAACATAAAAGGCAACTCAGCAAGGAAGAAGCCACTGCTCCAAAACCACCATAAAAAAAGCCAGACTACGGCTTGCAACTGCACATGGGGACAAAGATCATACTTTTTGGAGAAATGTCCCTTGGCCTGATGAAACAAAAATAGAACTGTTCGGCCATAATGACCATCATTATTTTTGGAGGAAAAAGGGGGGGCTTGCAAGCCGAAGAACAACATCCCAACCGTGAAACACGGGGGTGGCAGCATCATGTTGTGTGGGTACTTTGCTGCAGGAGGGACTCGTGCACTTCACAAAATAGATGGCATCATGAGGATGGAAAATTGTGTGGATATATTGAAGCAACATCTCAAGACATCAGTCAGGAAATTAAAGCTTGGTTGCAAATGGGTCTTCCAAATGGACAATGACCCCAAGCATACTTCCAAAGTTGTAGCAAAATGGCTTAAGGACAACAAAGTCAAGGTATTGGAGTGGCCATCACAAAGCCCTAACCTCAATCCCATAGAAAATTTGTGGGCACAACTGAAAAAGCGTGTGCGAGCAAGGAGGCCTACAAATCTGACTCAGTTACACCAGCTCTGTCAGGAGGAATGGGCCAAAATTCACCCAACTTATTGTGGGAAGCTTGTGGAAGGCTACCCGAAATGTTTGACCCAAGTTAAACAATTTAACAGAAATGCTACCAAATTCTAATTGAGGGTATGTAATCTTCTGACCCACTGGGAATGTGATGAAAGAAAGAAAAGCTGAAATAAATAATTCTCTCTACTATTATTCTGACATTTCACATTCTTAAAATAAAGTGGTGATCCTAACTGACCTACGACAGGGAATACTTACTAAGATTGAATGTCAGGAATTGTGAAAAACTTTGTTTAAATTTATTTGGCTAAGGTGTATGTAAACTTCCGACTTCAAATGTATTTATATGTACATATTCTTATTCCATCCCTTTGCATTTGTGTGTATAAGGAAGTTGTTGTGAATTTGTTAGATTACTTGTTAAATATTACTGCACTTTTGGAACTAGAAGCACAAGCATTTCGCTACACTCGCTACACTCGCATTAACATCTGCTAACCATGTGTATGTGACAAATAATATTTGATTTGATGACCCAGGTACTGTAGTTTTTTAAATTTTATTTAACTAAGTCAGTTAAGAACAAATTCTTATTTACAATGACGGCCTAACCCCGCCAAAGCCGGATGACGCTGGGCCAATTGTGCGCCTCCCTATGGGACTCCCAATCACGGACAGATGTGATACAGCCTGGATTCTAACTAGGGACTGTAGTGATGCCTCTTGCACTGAGATGCAGTGCCTTAGATCGCTGCACCACTCGGGAGCCCTTGTTACATCTGCTTCCTTTCAGAGAACAGAGGACCAAAGAGTTTGTTTACTCAAACACTTTTCTTTGAGCTGTTTGAAATTAAAGGTCATCCTGACTGTGAAGGGCATTTGAAGCATAAAAACATTTTTTGGTAGTTTTCTTAAAAGGTCTGAAAAAATTATTGAGTATAATAGTAACGCAAACAGAATAAACTTCGGTCAAAAATGTCAGTCCTCTAAGGTAACATTGGTGCTTATTTTACTCTTACGCTTTTTCTCGAATTTTCCAGCATTTTAAATCGACAAATAAATATTTTAAATGGGTTAAAAAGTAGGAAGATGATTTGTTTTGACAAAAGTCCACAAGAACACAGTGGCCTCAATCATTCTTAAATGGAAGAAGTTTGGAACCACTAAGACTCTTAGAGCTGGCCGCCCGGCCAAACTGAGCAATCGGGGGAGGAGGGCCTTGGTCAGGAAGGTGACAAAGATCCAGATGGTCCCTCTAACAGAGCTCCAGAGTTCCTCTGTGGAGATGGGAGAACCTTCCAGAAAGACAACCATCTCTGCAGCACTCCACCAATCAGGTCTTACTGGTAGAGTGGCCAAATGGAAGCCACTCCTCAGTAAAAGGCACATGACAGCCCGCTTGGAATTTACCAAAAGGTACCTAAATACTTTTTTTCTTTTGAGGCAAAAGATCCGGGTGCCTTGCGAGGAGTGACGAGTGGCTAATCTGCCCTTGCCTTCCAATTTGCTAGCTAAAGTTCAATCGCTGTAAAATAAATGGGACGAACTGAAAGCACGTATATACTACCAACGGGACATCAAAAACTGTAATATCTAATGTTTCACCGAGTCGTGGCTGAACGACGACATTAAGAACATACAGCTGGCTGGTTACACACTCTGTCGGCAGGACAGAACAGCAGCCTCTGGTAAGACACGGGGCGGGGGCCTATGCATTTATGTAAACAACAGCTGGTGCACGATATCTAAGGAAGATTTGCTCGCCTGAGGTAGAGTATCTCATGATAAGCTGTAGACCACACTATCTACCTAGAGAGTTTATCTGTATGGTTCGTAGCTATCTACATACCACCACAGAGTGAAGTTGTCACTAAAACCGCACTCAATGAGCTGTATTCCGCCATAAGCAAACAGGAAAACGCTCACCAAGAGGCGGTGCTCCTGGTGGCCGGTGACTTTAATGCAGGGAAACTTAAATCAGTTTTACCTAATTCTATCAGCATGTTAAATGTGCAACCAGAGGAAAAAAATTCTAGACCACCTTTACTCCACACACAGAGACGCGTACAAAGTTCTCCCTCGCCCTCCACTAGGCACATCTGACCATAACTCTACCCTCCTGATTCCTGCTTACAAGCAAAAATTCAAGCAGGAAGCACCAGTGACTCAGTCTATAAAAAAGTGGTCAGATGAAGCAGGTTCTAAATTACAGGACTGTTTTGATAGCACAGACTGGAATATGTTCCACGATTCTTCCTATGGCATGAGGAGTACACCACATCAGACATTGGCTTTATCAATAAGTGAATCGAGGATGCCATCCCCACAGTGACTGTACATCCATACCCCAACCAGAAGCCATGGATTACAGGCAACATTCGCACCGAGCTAAAGGGCAGAGCTGCCGCTTTCAAGGAGCGGGACTCTAACCCAGAAGCTTATAAGAAATCCCACTATGCCCTCCGACAAACCATCAAACAGGCAAAGCATCAATACAGAACTAAGATCGAATTGTACTACACCGGCTCCGACGCTCGTTGGATGTGGCAGGGCTTGCAAACTATTACAGACTACAAGGGGAAGTACAACCAAGAGCTGCCCAGTGACACGAGCATGACCAACTGGCAAATGTCTTCAATGACATGTACAACCTCTCCCTGTCTGAGTCTGTAATACCAACATGTTTCAAGCTGACCACCATAGTCCCGTGCCCAAGAACACTAAGGTAACCTGCCTAAATGACTACCGAGCCGTAGCACTCACATCTGTAGTCATGAAATGCTTTGAAAGGCTGGTCATGGCTCACATGAACACCATTATCCCAGAAACTTTAGACCCACTCCAATTTGCATACCGCACCAACAGATCCACAGATGATGCAATCTCCATTGCACTCCACACTGCCCTTTCACACCTGGACAATAGGAACACCTATGTGAGAATGCTATTCGTTGACTACAGCTCAATGTTCAACACCATAGTAACCTCAAAGCTCACCACTAAGCTAAGGACCCTGGGATTAAACACCTCCCTCTGCAACTGGATCCTTGACTTCCTGACGGGCCGCCGCCAGGTGGTAAAGGTAGGTAACAACACATCGGCCATGCTGATTCTCAACACGGGGGCCCCTCTGGGGTGCGTGCTCAGTCCCCTCCTGTACTCCCTGTTCACGCATGACTGGACGGCCAGGCACAACTCCAACACCATCATTAAGTTTGCTAATGACACAACAGTGGTGGGCCTGATCACAGATAACAATGAGACTATAGGGAGGAGGTCAGAGAACTGACCGTGTGGTGCAAGGACAACAACCTCTCCCTCAACGTGATCAAGACAAAAGAGATGATTGTGGACTACAGGAAAAGGAGGACCGAGCATGCCCCCATTCTCATCGACGTGGCTGTAGTGGAGCAGGTTGAGAGCTTCAAGTTTCTTGGCGTCCACATCACCAACAAACTAACATGGTCCAAGCACATCAAGACAGCCATGAAAAGGGCACGACAAAACCCCTCAGGAGACCCCCTGAGGAGAAAAATTGGGCATGGGTCCTCAGATCCTCAAAAGGTTTAACAGCTGCACCATCGAGAGCATCCTGACGGGTTGCATCACTGCCTCATATGGAAACTGCTTGGCCTCCGACCGCAAGGCACTACAGAGGGTAGTGCGTACGGCCCAGTACGTCACTGGGGCCAAGCTTCCTGCCATCCAGGACCTCTATACCAGGCGGTGTCAGAGGAAGGCCCTAAAAATGTTCTAAGACTCCAGCCACCCTAGTCATAGACTGTTCTCTCTGCTAATGCACGGCAAGAGGTACCGAAGCGCCAAGTCTAGGTTCAAGAGGCTCCTAAACAGCTTCTACCCCCAAGCCATAAGACTACTGAACAGTGAATCAAATGGCTACCCAGACTATTTGCACCCCTCCCCACCACCCACTACGCTGCTATTACTCTCCATTGTTATCTACGCATAGCCACTTTAATAACCCTACCTGCATTTACATAATTACCTAAATTATCTCAACACCGGTGCCTCAGCACATTGACACATTGACTCTGAACTGGTACCCCTGTATATAGCCCCGCTACTGTTATTTACTGCTGCTCCTTAATTATTTGTTTTTCTTATCTTCTTCTTAATAGGGGGCGCTGTTTTCACTTTAGGAAAAAATCGTGCCCAATTTAAACGGCCTAGTACTCTATTCTAGATCATACAATATGCATATTATTATTACTATTGGATAGAAAACACTCTCAAGTTTCTAAAACTGTTTGAATTATATCTGTGAGTAAAACAGAACTCATTTGGCAGCAAACTTCCAGACAGGAAGTGAAAAATCTGAAAACGAGGCTCTGTTGTTTCAGGGCCTGCCTATTGAATTGCCTTATATTTATGGATATGCATGCACTGCATACGCCTTCCACTAGATGTCAAAAGGCAGTGGAAGGTAGAATGGGGTGTCTAGCTTGATCTGAGGTCGAACAAGAGCTTTTGGAATGACGTGTCCAGAATTTCCTTTCTCTGCCTAGGCGCGGGAAGCACCTCCATATTGTCTTATGATAAGCGTTTGGTATACACGGCTAATATCTCCGGCTATGATTTTATTTGATACATGTGATAACATCGTAAAGCAGGTTTTTTCAACCGAGTTCTATCAGTTTTTCAACGTTTATTTGGACTTATGGAATTTTCCGTTCTATGCGCCAAGAGAAGATGGGCATGTTCGCGCCACATGGCTAGCTAAGGTTGCTAATTCGACAGGAGAAAAGGACATTCTAAAACCAAACAACGATTTATTCTTGACCAAGGACTCCTTGTACAAGATTCTGATGGAAGATCAGCAAAAGTAAGAACAATTTGATGTTTTTTCGTATTTCTGTGGAAAATGTTGAGTCCTATTATCCGCCGTTTTGGCGGGCGCTGTCTCGCTATAACGTAAGCTGTTTGTTATGGTAAAGTTATTTTTAAAAATCTAACACTGCGGTTGCATTAAGAACTAGTGTATCTTTCATTTGCTGTCCAACATGTATTTTTTAGTAAAGTTTATGATGAGTTCTTTGGTCAGATTAGGTGAGTGTCCAAAATTGCTCTGGACATTCTGGTGAATCGATGCTACATATTCACAATGTATAACCACGGTTTGCAGCTCTAAATATGCACATTTTCTAACAAAACATAAGTGTATTGTATAACCTGATGTTATAAGACTGTCATCTGATGAAGTTGGTCAAGGTTAGTGATTAATTTTATATCTTTTGCTGGTTTTTGCGATCGCTACCTTTTGTTGCTAATAAATGCATTTGTGTGTTTGGCTATTGTGGTAAGCTAATATAATGCTATATTGTGTTTTCGCTGTAAAACACCTAAAAATCGGAAATATTGGCTGGATTCACAAGATGTTTATCTTTCATTTGCTGTACACCATATATTTTTCATAAATGTTTTATGATGAGTATTTAGGTATTTCACTTGCTCTCTGTAATTATTCTGGCTGCTTTGGTGATATTTTTGATGGTAGCTGCAATGTAAAACTATGATTTATACCTCAAATATGTACATTTTCGAACAAAGCATAAATTTATTGTATAACATGTTATAAGACTGTCATCTGATGAAGTTGTTTCTTGGTTAGTGACTAATTATATCTCTATTTGGTCGGTTTTGTGATAGCTACCTATGCGGTAGAAAAATTGTGAAAATATGCGGTTGAGACTTTTGATATTGTGGTTAGCTAATAGAAATACATATTGTGTTTTCGCTGTAAAACATTTTAAAAATCGGAAATGATGGCTGGATTCACAAGATGTTTATCTTTCATTTGCTGTATTGGACTTGTGATTTCATGAAAATTATATTATATGATATCCCTGTCCTGTTAGGCTAGGCTATGCTATTCAGCTTTTTTGATGAGGAGGATCCCGGATCCGGGAGAGAGAAGCGGTAGAGGTTATCTCTTACTTTTTTTGTTATTTTCTTAAAACTGCATTGTTGGTTAAAACTTCTTTAGGATAGGGTGCAGAGTTTTCACTTATGGAAAAATAGCGTGCCCAATTTCAACTTCGTTCTACTCGTCCCCAGAATATAAGATATGCATATTATTAGTAGATTTGGATAGAAAACACTCTGAAGTTTCTAAAACTGTTTGAATCATATCTGTAAGTATAACAGAACTTATATAGCAGTCAAAACCCTGAGGACTAACTTTTTTTTTTTAAGTCACTGTGTGTTCAAGGAGTTATTATAGGCAGGCCAGAATTTTAATCACTTTAGTTGCAGTTCCTACTGCTTCCACTTGATGTCGCCAGTGAATGGAAAAAGATTAAGGTTAATCATTTGAACAGTGTGAAAAAAGAAACCCAGGAAGTAGGTTGACGTCTGGTGTTTTTGTTTGATTGTTGCGCAAGACTTGAAAAGTACCGTGAGTTTGATTATCTCCTATATTGAAAACAGATTGACCCGTCTTCAATTTGATCGATTATTAACGTTTACAAATACCTTAGGTTGTATTACAAAAGTACTTTGAAATGTTTTGGCAAAGTTTAGAGGTAATTGTTTTGATATTTTGTCATGACTTTCTGCAAATTGAACGCTGTTTTTTTCTGGTACAACGGCGCAAAATAAATGGACAATTTGGATATATATGGACGGAATTAATCGAACAAAAGGACCATTTGTGATGTTTATGGGACATATTGGAGTGCCAACAAAAGAATCTCGTCAAAGGTAATGCATGTTTTATATTTTATATCTGCGTTTTGAGTAGCGCCGGCATGGTTGAATAGGCTATACTCTCTTGTTGACATTTTGCTATCATCAGATAATAGCATCTTATGCTTTCGCCGAAAAGCCTTTTTGAAATCTGACATGTTGGCTGGAGTGTAGCTTTAATTTGGTATCTTATATGTGTGATTTAATTAAGTTTGATTTTATATAATTTTTTAAAATCTGGCGCTCTACATTTTAACATGGCTGTTGGGACGCTAGCGTCCCGCTATCCCAGAGAGGTTTTAAGGACTTGTAAGTAAGCATTTCAATGTAAGGTTTACACATGCTGTATTTGGCGCATGTGAAAAATACATTTCTATTTGATTTAAAATTTGAATTGATTTGACTCTCAGACCAAGAGAAACAAGATTCTCTGGTCTGATGAAACCAAGATTGAACTCTTTGGCCTGAATGCCAAGCGTCACGTCTGGAGGAAACTTGGCAGCATCCCTACGGTGAAGCATGGTGGTGGCAGCATTATGCTGAAGGGATGTTTTTAAGCGGCAGGGACTGGGAGACTTGTCAGGATCGAGGGAAAGATAACAGCGCAAAGTACAGAGAGATCCTTGATGAAAACCTGCTCCAGAGCGCTCAGGATCTCATTCTGAAGCAAAGGTTCACCTTCTAACAGGACAACGACCCTAAGCACACAGTCAAGACATCGCAGGAGCGGCTTCAGGTAAAGTCTCTGAATGTCCATGAGTGGCCCAGCCAGAGCCCGGACTTGAACCCAATCTAACACCTCTGGAGAGACCTGAACATAGCTGTGCAGCGACGCTCCCCATCCAACTTGACAGAGCTTGAGAGGATCTGCAGAGAAGAATTGGAGAAACTCCAAGCTTGAAGCGTCATACCCAAGAAGACTCAAGGCTGTAATTGCTGCCAAAGGTGCTTCAATAAAGTACTGGGTAAAGGGTCAGAATACTTATGCAAATGTGATATTATTATTTATTTTTATACATTTGCTCAAATTTCTAAAAACCTGTTTTTGCTTTGTCATTTTGGGGTATTGTGTAGATTGATTAAGGGAAAAAAAACTATTTCATCCATTTTAGAATAAGGCTGTAAGATAACAAAATGTGGAAAAAGTCAAGAGGTCTGAATACTTTCCCAATGCACTGCACAGTAGCAGTAGGATTAACCCTGAATGTGAATCAGATCATGATGGCATGCCACATTGGCTAGAGCAAAACCTAAACCTCATCCTACTGCATATGACCAGGTGTATGACTTCAAGAACTAATACACGTGAAAATTGTATTTTAAAGCTTATTCAGTGAATGTGGGGCTCTTACATTGGATATATTTACATTTCTTTTATATGGGATACAAATGTTAACCCAATGTCAATGTTAAGTATTTACCGCAAACAAATGTAATTTTCCATTGCCATTAAGCAAAGAGAGATCGCCCAGATTTGGTAAGAATCCATATAGAGGAAACCAATATCCCAAATTCAGTGTTATCCTGTGTTGTTGGCGCTGGGTTTTCAACTGGGCTATAATTCTGTCTGACATGACTGACCCACATTCCACCCTCTTGTTTAACCAGAATGACCCTGAGAAATATACAGTTAGTATAGATAAGATTACAGCATTAATTCACAGAAGGCAAGAAAAGATTAGCAATGATTAAATAAAATATTTGGGCATAGTAATTCTATAATCCTACTTTTGGATTGTGTTGCCTGGAGTGGCACCATGTGCCTCTACCAGCGCTGGCTATGAAAGTAAGAATTATCATATTCATTTTGCAAGGTGCCTCGCTGGGTTTGACATGAAAAGGTTAACACAGGCAGACATCTGTGTCAGTGGCCAATTGAACCATTTCCAACAGGGTGGTCCTCTGCTTATGCACTGCCTGAATTGGTAGTGGCCTGGGATGAGACCCCATGGGAAATGTATGCAAATATACTTGACCCCCATTCCCAAGGGACAATAGGTTGCCGCTCTAAATTAATATCAGGCAATTCCAATGTTTCCATTTGGTTTCTGTTAGGAGGAAATAAATATTCAATCTGGGGGCTTCCACCTCTACCAATCCAGCTAAGTACTTCCACTCACAGTAGTAGCGGTAGTTAGCAGCAGCCCTGTGAGAAATTACTGTACAGGCCAGCTGTGGGTAAGAACCATTAGAGATTTCTGGGTGATTCACAATTGATAAATATGATCCTGGGGCTTTGACATTGAGTGACTATGCATGCCTACAGCGCTAGGAAGTGGAGAACTTCAAATACCTACCATCACTCCGCAACAAAAAGTCAGTCAGGAAACCACTGTGTGTGATTAATTGTTTTTAAAGGAAAGGTAAGATGAGTTCTTAGAAGGCTCCAAAAAGGGTATATTACTTGCTGTGGGCTAGAATAATAAGGGTATATTGAACTTCAATCTTTCGACTTGCATACAAATATTTATGGTGTCATCAGTCCAAAATCATTATACATCACCTCGAAGGGAGAGGGGCATCAAGTAATCTTCATATGTCACCAAATTGACTCCACAGCAAAAGGTGCAAGAACATCCATAATTTTTTTCTAATCGCTACCACAATCGCTCCAGGCAACTACTGTAGCAAGGAACAGTCAGACCAGTCATATTACTGTATCATAAACACTCTCCGCCTTCGTAGTTTAATACAAGGTCATGAAGACAGTTTGGCTCAACATATTTGCCTATCATCAGTATTCCTCAATAGCCTGGGGCATTAAGTATCTCTCCGGAGCCTCACGGGTGGCGCAGAGGTCTAAGGCATCGCAGTGCTTGAGGCGTCATTACAGACCTGGGTTCGATCCCAGGCGGTGACGCAGCCAGCTGCGACCGGGAGGACCCATGAGACGGCACACAATTGGCCCAGCGTCGTCCGGGTTAGGGGAGGGTTTGGCTGGCCGGGATGTTCTTGTCCCATCGCGCTCTAGCAGCTCCTTGTGACGGGCCGGGCGCATGCACGCTGACTTTGCTTGCCAGTACAGTGTTTCCTCCGACACATTGGTGTGACTGGCTTCCGGGTTTAGCGAGCAGTGTGTAAAAAAGCAGTGTGACTTGGCAGGGTTGTGTTTCGGAGGACGCATGGCTCTTGACCTTTGCCTCTCCTGAGTCCGTACGGGCGTTGCAGCGATGGGACAAGACTAACTACCAATGGGGAAGAATAAAAAAAAGGAATCTCTCAGAGTTTCTAATCAAGGCCTCACAGTAAACCAGCGTCACGGATGGCACGGTCATTTCGACCAAGTCCCACACTTGCACAAACAAACGCCATCAAACCTTGAACATGATGATACAACACAATACATTTTTTTTATTCAACCTTTATTTAACTAGGCAAGTCAGTTAACATTAATCAGACATGTTAACTGTGTCAGTCCGTGATATAAGTACAGAATTTTGGCAGATATGCCAAGCAAAGCGTCACCTGCAAATAATCATTGGCACGACAAACGGCGCAACAGGTAATGGGCAATGCAGTGAAGTACATACTGTCCGGTAATTGACTCCATAACTGTGTTTGCTCTAACTAAGCCGGTGGATTTCTTAGATTGGTTCTGCTGGCATTTTCATTTCTTCCTCCAACAAACTCTAATAACAAGCTAATCCCATCGCGCACAATCCTGTTTGAACAAATTTTTCCATGCAGTCTGTCAACACAGCTGTCCTCACTTGATAGCAAGTGCCTTCAGATAGTATTCACACCCCTTGACTTTTTCCATGTTTTGTTGTGTTAGAAAGTGTGACTAAAATGGATTTAATTGTCATTTTTTTTGTCAACGATCTACACAAAATACTCTAATGTCAAAGGGGAAGAAAAATTCCAACATTTGTATAATTTATTATTTTTTTAAAAAATAACATGAAAAATAAAACACTAATATATTTTAATTAGATAAGTATTCAACCCTCAGTCAATACAAGTTAAAATCACAATTGGCAGCGGTTACCGCTGTGAGTCTTTCTGGGTAAGTCTCTAAGAGCTTTCCACACCTGGATTGTGCAACATTTACCCATTATTCTTTAAACATTTCTTCAAGTTCTGTCAATTTGGTTGTTGATCATTGATAGACAACCATTTTCAGATCTTGACATAGATTTTCAAGCAGACTTAAGACTGAACAAGGTTTTCCTCTAGGATTTTGCCTGTGCTTACCACTTAGTTTATTTATTTTTATCCTGAAAAACTCCCCAGTCCTTAACGATTACAAGCAAACCCATAACATAATGCAGCCACTACTACAGTGGTTCCTCCTTTAAAAGTTGGTAGCGTAATGCGACGCAGCTTGCATGGTGATGGAGAATTCTATGGCATGTTATTTAAAAGTGTGAACCACTAGTACCATTAATGCTAGTTAGCGCTTGTTTGACCACCAGAGGGCATCTTTGAGAAGCATTTGGTAACCTTCAATAATGGCTGTACTAGAGAATACGGGCACACAGGAGACTGGGGTTCAATTCCCCGACGGGGAGGAAGGAGTAGGCTGTCCTTGTAAATAAGAATTTGTTCTTAACTGACTTGCCTAGTTAAATAAAGGTTACACTAAGAGCATAACATTTATACACCCTAATATTCTCATTATAATCTAACCAATACCGAAACAAAGATTTAGTGAAAATAAAAATCTCATTGATTTATCAAGACCAGTCCCCATGCTTGTCTCAGAGCAGCGCGAAATCGTGCTAAAATAGTTGTAGGCTATTGCTTCAAATTCTATTGCTTCTAACTTCAATATGCTCTTTAAATAAATAAGACCTACACTACTTTTAGCAGCACATTACTCAACACTAGTGAGACTCATGTCGCCTACGATAGACCTAAAGTATATAAAAAAATATGACGTGACTCTCCGCCAATAATTACATATAGAGGATTGGAGGATATTTCTGTAATTCAGTGATATTTATTCCCATAGTAATTCGTTATGGAACCATCACTAAATAAACATCGGCATTTTTAAATAGTTTTTTTATCATTATTTTATTAATGAAAGCATAAAGATGCCATTATTAGTTACATTGCACCTTCAAACTAAAACAGACTGGCACTAAGAACAGAACAGCAGGAACGTTTCCCTAGTCAGCGACATTTTTAGTGCGAAGCCCCTTAAAGTGTTGGGGTCTCGGGGTGGGGGTCCACCCCCTCCCTCTTCCTCTGTCTCCCTTCCCCATGGGCTAGGTCAGTCTTCTGTGCGCGGCTTTGTGGCCTGTCCCATGCCCCCTGCCCTCGTACCTTGAACCTCGTGCGATGTGCAAAATATGGAAAAGGTCAAGGGGTGTGAATACTCATACTGTCATTGTCCTCAGGGTAGGGAGGCATGTACCCGTAACAGTGAGATTTGACAATGGCAACAGGTATGAACTGAACTCATTTGACAATTATTTGAAAACTTCCTGACAATATTTTACAAATCCATGTTTCTGGCTCAACTGATTGTTGATAGATAACTGAACATTAAAAAGGTTGAAACTGCATTTGGCTGAATCTAAATTCCTGTATTTTAAATGTTCTTTTTTGAGGGGAAACAATCTCAAACTTGACAAGAGAAATGTCTTGTGGAAGAGCAACATACAGCATACACATCAGACTGTAATTTCTCCTTACAAATGCAGACTGCAAGTTATCAAGCTCTCAAAAATGACTCAAAGAAGAATTATTGCATCCACAGTCAGTAACTGAGATCATCAAATGTAATTCATTAGTATTGTGATTGCAACTCAGCAGACGTGACCATACCACTTGATGAAATGACCCAAACATATACTGTATCACAGATACTGAATATGAACTAGAGAAAAGTTAACAGAACAGGGAACGATTAACTTGGTCGCTGTTCAAAACTATATCTATAATCTACAAGGAGGAATTCATGGGCTGTTAGGGCTCCATCCTACCAATCACTGACATCAAATGTGTCATTAGACCATGGTTTGAAGAGAGGATAATGATGAAACCAGTGTCTGTGTGGTTTGGCAATCTAACATATTAAGGCCTCCGTGCCTGTAGAAAATTCTACTTGACAGTCAGCATGGAGTCATGAGTGGCTGAGAGATCAATTGGCCTGGTGTCGTTCTAGTGTTCATTTGGCCTACTTTCTTCTTTCCATCTTCGCCAGAGGAGAGTTTGCTTGTGATGTTCTCAAAACAGCTCTTCAGTGAAATCTTGTGTGGATGTGTGGTGCACACGGTAGTCCATCCTATACGATGAAAGTGTCAACGCTTAAATATAAAGCGCGTCTTCCAATTGTCTGTATTGCTCGATCGCTTCACTCGGAGCACTATACAGTAGAGCTGTGATATTTAATAGGGGCTTTCCAGTTAATAATCCGCTCAACTGAAAGGCCACCTTTGGGTTGCTAGACGTTTGCGTTATACACCCACCCATCCAAAATGGTGTACTGCACACAAAAATATATACCTTTCGTGTGCCTGTCACAAATTTCCAATAAGCAATTTATGTCTATTTCACAATAATCTGTGATACTGGTTTGACTTTTTACAGCAGTCTAATTAATGTGTCGGGGTGCTATGACGTGTTATTGAAGGCTAAATAAAACAGACCCTAGTGTTCCTGCTTCTCACCCCTCTCAGGAAACTACTCTGGCCCCGGGCATGGTACAATAGGGGAGCAGAAACCTTGATGTTATAAACCTTGTTCTTCACCTTTTGTGATTGATTAAATTAGCGAGGCACACACTCCCACCAGCTGCCAGCGATGGGATAGCACACTTTTATAGACACCTATAAATGGAAAGGATAGAACAGGTACAGAAAACGTATATAGATTAAGGTGAGGCAGCACAATTTTAAAAGAAATCAGTGGACTGCAAGAGAATGAACGGCTACACACAAAAAGGGAGTCCTCTTCCTAGTCATCATCAAAGCGGAGTTTGCGCTGGTCAAAGTCGTGGTATTGTACTGAGCCCTTGCCTATGTGGGCTTAGTGGAAATTGTCAGCGGCATCTCACTCACTTCGGCTGAACCAGACGGATAAAAAAGCCACTGTCCTGGTGGTCTTCAAACACTGCAGGACATAAGTCTTAATTCCCTTTATGACGCCACAGTGTTTGTTTCTCCAAAGGGACACACAGGAGGCTTCTTTAAAAATAAATCACTGATGACTGGACCAGGGAGCACAACCTCCGTCAATCCTGGTCCACTCTGAAAGGAGGCTCAGGCGGCAGGCATATAGGCGGCAGAGGCCCATTGGATTTCATGATCTCATCTCTGTCATTCTCACAGCCTGCTCTCCAAGAGCTGCATGTCTGACTTACAGCGGTGAGGGCAAAGCAATAATTCCCTACGCACTGGGGAGTCTGTCAGACAGAAGCCTCTCCTATCAATGCCGCACAAGCCCTGACAGCACAGCAAGAGGAGGAAGAAACATCTGAGGCTGAGGATTTGGAACAGTAGAGAATGTCAAGAGAGTGAGGGGGAGCAAAGGTGCATAGAGAAACGGTGCTTTGTTAGTCTGGTAAATAACTTTTGTGAATCCAACGTGAGGCAGAGTAGGTGTACATAATTTATTTCCTCAGAGGTTACTTCAGTGATGACGACAGTGAATAAAAGATTGACTGAGTTAAATCAATTAATTAAATAATAAATGACTTCATGAAATTAACAAAACTGATCATTGATTTGCCAAAAAAGCCCAACAGCAAATATCAAACAGTGTCTGGCAGGTAGGCAAGATGTCAAATTCCAAAAGCAGCCCTGTATCGATCAAACGCTTCACTGTGATTATTTTTGGTACAAACTACAATTGCCTGTCAACCGTTGCTTTGAGGCAAATTTCTAAAAGCAGATAGTTAAGGTTTTGTTCTGTTTTCACTTTAATGCACTAACAATTGAAATAAAATCTAAGTCAATGCACCTACCCTAAAATAGAGACAGTGCTGTCAGCATGGTATTGGAGTCCTTTAGCACTATTTGCAGAATATATATCATTCAGTTTGATAATAGTTCATTTAAATAAAAGACTGGAGTCCTGGTGAAGAGTGCTGTTTTGGCACAACAACAAAAGAAATGTGGTCTGAAATTATTACATTGTGAAATAGAGATATGAAAATTGGGATGTATTCTGTACAAAGAACCAGACCTTGAACAGTGGCATATGAGTATTAGAAAGCGTTTGTACTATTCCTTCAATCATTAGCTGCTTGGGTTACAGTTCAAAGAAATGTAGGTCCTCGGGGTATATTGAGACACAAGGCAAACTTCTCCTCAGAATCATCAGTTAGCAATTCTACATTTTGTGGTGTATTCTAAATTCTTTATACTTGTTAATGGGATTATTACATAAAATTTAGCAGCCACAGTGCAGAGGAGAATACATTTGTCTCCAGTTAATCATTCTGTGCGTACGGACAAAATGTCCCTCTGTGAATTCATTGCTTATTCCCTCCCTCAAAGCTAGGCATTTCTGTTCATTGTGATCAATCTAGAAATGTTCCATGAGTTATGGCTAAAATTAAGCTAATGAAAGGAACTATAGTTGTCAGTGTTTCCCTGGGGACCATGTTTCAGGGAGGACAGGCTAAAAGGTATAAAACCACCCCTAGTCCTTTTCATTCAAGAGCTTTGTCCCTGGAGGTTGTATGTAGTTTGTACTGTGTCATTTCTGTACTAGTCTATTTCTGTGAAGAAACCCTTTTCAGACCACCCTGTGAGAAGAAATATTTGGGGTGTGGTCAATTGAAGTTGACAAGGTACAGTGCCTTCAGAAAGTATTCACATCCATTGACTTTTTCCACATTTTGTTGTGCCACAGTCTGATTTTAAAATGGATTCAATTGAGATATGTCACTGCTCAACACACAATACTCGATAAGGTCAAAGTGTAATTATGTTTTAAATTGGCAAGCCAAAATAAGTTCAGGAGTAAGAAAAGTGCTTAAATAAGTCACATAATAAGTTGCATGAACTCACTTTGTGTGCAACAATAGTGTTTAACTAGATTTTTGAATGACTACCTCATCTCTGTACCCCACACATACAATTAAGGTCCCTGTAAGGTCCCTCAGTCAAGCAGGGAATTTCAAGCACAGATTCAACCACAAAGACCAGGGAGGTTTTCCAATGCCCCGCAAAGAAGGGCACCTATTGGTGGATGGGTAAAAATAAAAAAAGCAGACATTGAATATCCCTTTGAGAATGGTGAAGTTATTAATTCCACTTAGGATGGTGTATCAATACACCCAGTCACTATAAAGATACAGGTGTCCTTCCTTGCTCATTTGCCGGAGAGGAAGAAAATGGCTCAGGGACTTCACCATGAGGCCAATGGTGACTCTATAACAGTTACAGAGTTTTAAGGAGAACTCTACCTAAAAACGATATGTTGGTGTTTGTTTCATTAGTCCATTGTTGACATAGTCCCCAAATATTTAGGTGGTCAGCAATCAAGTTTTCAATATATGTAACTTTCCTCCCTGTGTGATGCATTTTGCATCATTTGATGCTGTGTTTTGCATCATATGATTCAAAATGCATCATACAGGGATGATTTCTATATTTGAAAGTTACATATCTTACAAAATAGATTGTTGACAAGCAAAACATTTTGGGACTATGTCAACAATGGAATAATGAAACATTTCAAAATATAGTTTTCGGGTGGAATTTTCCTTTAATGGCTCTGATAGGATACAATTGAGGATGGATCAACAACATTGTGGTTATTCCACAATGCTAACCTAATTGACAGAGTGAAAAGAAGGAAGCCTGTACAGAATAAAAATATTCCAAAACATGCATCCTATTTGCAACAAGGCAGTACAGTAATACTGCAAGAAATGTGGCAAAGCAATTAAGTTTTCGTCCTGAATACAAAGTGTTATGTTTGGGGAAAATCCAATACAACACATTAACGAGTACCACTCCCCAGATTTTAAAGCATCATGGAGGCTGCATCGTGTTATGGGTATGTTTGCAATTGTTAGGAACTGGGGAGGTTCAGGATACAAAAATTTACGGAATGGAGCTAAGCACAGGCAAAACCCTAGAGGAAAACCTTGTTCAGTCTGCTTTCCACCAGACACTGGCAGATTAATTCACCTTTAAGCAGGATAATAACCTAAAACACAAGGCCAAATCTACACTGGAGTTGCTTACCAAGAAGATAGTAAATGTTCCTGAGGGGCCTAGTTACAGTTTTGACTTAAATCTGCTTGAAAATCGATGGCAAGACCAGAAATAGTTCAATAGCAACAACCAATTTGACAGAGGTTGAAGAATTTTGAAAATAATAAATTGCCAAATGTTGCACAATCCAGTTGTGGAAAGATCTTAGAGACCTACTCAGAAAGACTCACAGCGGTAATTGCTGCAAAATGTAAGTCTTACATGTATTGACTCAGTGGTTGAATACTTATCTAATCAAGTCAAAGCGTGAAAACACTTTCTGAAGGCACTGTATGTGTTGAATTTGAATCAGTGCAGTGTTAATTGATTGTTTGACAACATTCCAACTATTTCTGTAAAGTTATGCCACTACAGAAATGCCCTTTTTGTTTTCAGTTGTTTCCAGTTCCAGATTTCTGTTGGGAGAGGCTTTGATGGCCGCCGAGTGGCGCAGCGGTCTAAGGCACAGCATCTCAGTGCTAGAGGCATCACTGCAGTACCTGATTCAAATGCAGGCTGCATTACATCTGGCCGTGATTGGGAGTCCCATAGGGCGGCGCACAATTGGCCCAGCAACGTCCTGGTTTGGCCGGGGTAGGCCGGCTTTGTAAATATGAATTTGTTCTTAACTGACTTGCCTAGTTAAAATAAAAAATAAAATATGGCTTGGGTGTCCAAGCAGTTTGTTGATAGCGCCCTCCCTGGTAATTATTTATTTATTGTGCATTTATGTTTCAATTCATATGAATTATCATTAATAAATGTAATGGCTAACTTTATTATTCTTTCTTTTCTTTCTTCAGTGAAGTTGCTTTGTCACTGCGTGTAGCCTAACTCGATCAATCTAGTCCTGTGAAATGTAGTCACGTGATAGCGCTGTTGCACTTTAGAAAGGAATTGAGATCGAAGAAGCCATTTTGTGTACTCATGTCAATGCATTTAGTTTTACCACCAAAGCTAAACCCTAGTAATCTAATAAACTTTGCATGCACTTTTACATCTGCCACCCGACTGTTTCGTAGAACATGGGTCTAGAACCTGTGTATGCATAGATATTCATTTTGTTACGATTGACCCTATCAGACATTGTGTTCTGCTAGCTGTATCCTATATACTTTAAAAAATACAGGCTGTCAATGCTGTACAGTGAGTTGTTTTGGTCCACTACAAAATAGTGACAAATATAATAAATTAGCTACCGATTTTTCTTTGTTTCTTTGTTCTACAACAAACACAACTATACTATCAACAAGTTAATTATAGTAGAGTGCTGAGATTGACTCTGAATTCTGTGAACTGTCATTCAATATTCTCCATTGTAATGACTGCAATGTCTTATCTTTTAAAATAAATGGATTTGAAGCCATGTAAGTCTTTCACATTCAGAGCCTGTGGAGATTTTAGGTTTTCCCACTGAATTGTTGACAGAAATGCCTCTCCCTCTCAAATTAGGTACTTATGTATATTACTGTCATGCTATTAGCTCTTTGACAAATGTTTATCATTGTTTAACTTTATGAATATAAATTGACCGTTCATTTCGGCGTTATCATTACCGTTTTAATTGGTGTGACATTTGATGAAGTATCATTCCCTCTGTCCTTAATTGAACATATGTTGTTAATTTCAGTAAGACAGTTTGTTTTACTGGATTTGAGATGAAATGATCACTGAAATTGAAAGATGAGTTACAAGAAGCCATTTTTAAATGTTCAAATCAACTTTGGTGGAGATAATGTATATTTATTGAAGACTGGATATCAAAACCCATGTTTTGTGTTCCCATTTCCCTCCCTCCATTGTAGTATGTCCAAGTACAGTGTATGTAGCCTAACCTAAACAGGGAATTGTGGGTAGCTGCTATCAAATGAAATATTGACTGACAGAAGACTAATCTGTAGTAGCATGTACCCCAAAGCAACGAAACACATTGCAAGACTGATGCCGATGAGACTCACACTGTTAAAGAAGTGATTTATTTACCATACGTTAGATATTTTGCTCATAGTAGGGTAATTAAGAGAAAAAGAGCAGTCTGTGTACGAAAAAGAAAAAAGCCCTGTTATTCATGGATATCATTCACTACAGTTAAAAATAAATTCTACAAAGAGAATACTGTATGGCATAGTCTATATAACATGCTTAGCTGGGGCAAATTTCAGTCATCATGCAAAAAAAAATCACTGAGTAAAGAAAGCCTGAAAACTGATATCATTAACCAACCTCACAGTGCATGTTCACTAAACTGCCTAGGGATCAGCTACACTCTGACCTTTGTAATATTTGTCAGATTGTCAGTTTAGGTTAGAGCTTTCCATGTCATCTGATGTACTTCAACTATTCTTCATATATTCTCATTTGGGTACCTACAAGGCTATTTGGGAACCCATCACAGCTCCACATCTGATGTAGCTCTATATCCTACTGTATCCTAGAGCTGTACCCTTTTGCACCCTGAATGTGCCCCTACTAGACCTTTAGAAATAGAGCCTGAGAAATCATTACGTATTGAACAATTCAAAAGCCAGTTCAATTCCACTTCTAAGCTAATTCAATGTAATACTGCATGTGCAGTTACTTGATACAGTAAATGAAAAAGTCACAACAGGTACAGCTGGTGTATGTCTTTTAGCTGTGGAGTAATGCTAAGCTACAGGACTGTTTCGCTAGCACAAACTGGAATATGTTCTGGGATTCATCCGATGCCATTGAGGAGTTTACCACATCAGTCACCGGCTTCATTAATAAGTGCATCAACGACATCGTCCCCACAGTGACCATACGTACATATCCCAACAAGAAGCCATGGATTACAGGCAACATCCACACTGAGCTAAAGGCTAGAGCTGTCGCTTTCAAGGAGTGGGACACAATTCCGGACGCTTACAAGAAATCCCACTACACCTTCCATCAAACCATCAAACAGGCAAAGTGTTAATGCAGGACTAAGATCGTAAAGACTATGACTGTTGTATTCAGCACATTTGACCAATAAAATGTTATTTGATTTGAATGTATTAAGCCCATGAAAGTGCTAATGCATCTGTATGGCCAGTATCCATTCTCAACTGGAGCAGTTTACCCACAGCAGAATGTTTGCGTGGAACATCTTGACGTTTCTGCAGGGAATTCCTAGCTCATATTAGCCCCAACTTCATCCAGTGTGTGCCTGGCTATATCAATACAGCATGGTCTTGAGCACATACTGTAGCTTTGCTTAGCTACCTCTTTTCTTGACAAGTCGAGTCTCTTAACACGACGACAACTCAGGGCCATGCACTAAATTAAAACAAACATGACCTTCCATTTAGTAGATTAGTCTTCTCCCCGCCTAACCCACATATTTTATCATCATCCCCAAATCTGTAGGGAACTCACGGTGCGGCATGATTTAACAAGTGCTTTGTGGCTAGCCATGCTTCCCCATAAGAATTAGCTCTGCAGTTGCCTGTCCTTTTTTTAAAGTCTTGCCCATTCATATTTTCTTTTCTCTAGTTTGATAGCTCATAGATTATGGCTGCCCTCCCAAATGGCATCCTATTCCCTACATAGGGCAGTGCACTATGAGCTATGGTCAAAAGTAGTGCAAGATATAGGGAATAGGGTGCCATTTGGGAAACAACCAACATGGTGGCGTTATGCCTCAAACGCTCAGCTAATGATCGATACAGAACTCTGCGTTGGCATTCGAGGCATCTCGTTGCTCTGTTTGTGACTAGAGAGCCAGGTGGGTACCTGGAGGATTTCTAAATGACCTGAGAGCATTAAAGTCAAGGTGGAAGGTAAACTTTAAAAGGGACATTACATCCTAAAATCAAAGTTTCTCAGATATTTTCAGACTATTTGCCACAATTGTTTTGATTTTACTGGGTGCTTATCTTGCCATTCAATTGGGATCGAGACGTATAGCTGTATCTGCATAATCAATGGTGTGGGATGTGGACAGAGTACTTCTGAGGTCTAAAACATTTAGAATCAAGTGAATTTGAGTGTGTCCTTTAATTTCTGAAACAACTCTATGGTCCACTGAGTAAATGTTCAGTGTTAGTGACATTTACTGATGTTTATATTGACTCAACATTTCTATGACATCAGTAGCATGTTATGTCCTGACCTTTTCCCATATGTTACATACAGCTGCATGGTTAAGAAACTGGCGTGATCATGTGTCACACCATCCACATCACAAATGCTGGATGTGAACTTAGGAAATGAAAGCTCCCTCGTGAGTCAGAAATGTTACCATACATCATTTGATGCTCACCAGAAAGGATAACAGTAAGTAGCTCTTGAGATGTGCATGCTAACATTATTGTATGGTTAGTAAATCCCATTAGATAAACAAGGTGAAGCAATATGGAGGTTTAGGCTAAGGCTAATTTATTGAGGTAAACTAATTTACCATATAAAGGAACTGTCTGAATTTGGTTTTGACGAGACAGGACATAATCTGTCATAGACTAACTTCTGTGTTTCTCCATAACACAAACATTTAAAAGTCATCCAAACACTCATTACTCATTTCAGCCTTTTGCATTGACATTGAGGACCTAAATTGTTTAGAGAATTTATCGCTGATAATCCATCAACATTATGCCGAAGCCGACGACAAACGGTAAGTCATAAGAGAAAACCGTCGTCATTCAGCAGCACATCTATTAAAGAATAATCAGTAACTGTGACATTAACCAAAGTCAAGTTCTCACTTAAGGAAATGTTAAGAATTATTTCCAAGGATATTAGTTTATACAGACTGTAGCACATTATCCCTCTCGGTGTACCGTTATGACCTTTGGCTCTCCTGTCAGATGTAGATTTTCAGCTCTGTACGTGTTGTTTGTGAACATAATTACATATGTCCCGGTAATTACCCCGTCGGCTCGACCTCCGTCCTATTATGTTTGTACAAATGGGGTGTAATTGTCTGGAAAAAATGTGATGTCTTCTTTGATTATTTTATGCAACGTTTATTAGTGGCGGCATGAGGAAAAAGCTCAAAGGCAGACCTCTGCCAGGAATATGATAAGGTTATTGAGATGCCACCCTTACGGGCTTCATTCACTACAATGGAAAGCCTTTTTAATTGCTCGTCATTACAAATTGCATCATTAACTTCAATGAAATAGAGTAGGTATCGATGAGGTAAAGTTGTATTCACTGGTGTCTTTGTTTTTGGGGTTATTATCTGAAACATACAGTATGTATGGTGCAAGTTGCAATGTGAATTTCTGGAATTGTATGCATAAATGTACATGGAAATGTGGGGAATTGGAAGACCATTAGGGGAACTGGATTAGTAATGAAAAGCTTAGTTGAAGGGTTCCAAGAGCCAGGATAAAGGTGTGTGTATGTGTTGTGAGTGATAGTGACTGTGGCGTAATACAGGTAGCTGGAGAGCTTGTCAGCGGTCCTGGTATCAGATAATACTGCAAGCACCTGGATTTCCCTGTTTACATTGCAGCTGCAGCTCAGAAATCCAATAAAGTGCAGATCATATCATGTTCCTGCGAAAAGCCAATCTTTGTGACGGCCATCTCTGTATTTTCTCCTTCTCCTACAGAGACCTGAGCCTCATATTAATGGTTCTATTTTCTCTCTGAACCGCGTGTAGAGGCTTTTCCAGACAGCGATACCGCTCAGACGAGAACAGCACTCCATGTTTTACAAGAGGACGTTGACAGCTGCACTGTCTGCTCTTAACCCAACGGTAAACAACACCTTGTATGATAGTGGCAGTTGCCAACTGATGTGTTTCAAACTCCTCAGTCCTGAAATTGAAGTATCGCTCAAGAGAAGCGCAGCATCTCATGCTAGGCTGGCATAGGCTGGTTTTATTACTCACAGAAACTAGCTTTGTTCATTTCTGGCAGTTGGTAGTTCAGGTCCTTGTTGAAGTGAAGTAGAAATCTATAAAAGGCAATACTGATAGTGCAGTTGGCCTGAAAAATAAAACAATTTGACAGTGATATTACTCGATGGCTAGGTTTCTAGCAAGCACAAATCTCAGGGAACAACGTAATGCTCCTCTGTAAAACCTGTCCCCACTCAGTATACTCTTGATGATAATGAGAATCTCAATAAACAGTTACTAAAGGGACCGCAAGGTAATTCAAAAAAAAAAGAAGCATCAACCAAATAGTACCTGGTAGGCAATAAAGTTAATACAATGGATGTAGTCAGGCAAAAAACCCTGAAAGGTAAACCATACCTCCACAATATTAAAGGATATCATCAAGGTAACTGCTGCAGAAGAATCAACTTCCTTGTCCCGGTCTAAATTCTACTGCACATCCACAACACACAACTGTGGAGTGGAGAAGACGAGACAAGGATGAAGATTAGAGAGAGATGGAGAGATAGACACACAAGAGAAAGAGAAGACAGAGATAAATACATAGAGAGAGGACAGAGAGGGTGAAAACAAAGTTGCTGGTGGTGTTAAATGGGACCCATTGGCCCAGTACCAACGCCTGAGCCGCTTTGATCCTCTTCTCCAAATCCAGCAGTCCGTAATCCACTCAGGATGCTGACAGGTGCAATTTGCTGTGAGGAGGAGTGGGTGCAGAGTGCTGACAACCTGAAAACACTCCCCTAAAAGTGATGTTCTAACTCCTCACTACAGGTGATTAGTTTCACTCTTCATTGGATAATTTCCAGTTGTTCGGAGTTGGGTAAACATTCTACCTTCCCAGTGGGCGCACTGTGTGAGTTTTAAACACGAATGTGAGCCCGGATGGTCAAATGACGTTTTGACGGATGGTAATGGAGTCAACCTTATTGGATCAAAACAACTACATTAATTATGAATTAACATTATTCGTACCACTTTTGGTCGAGCACCGTCCTACTGTAACAGGGTTATTTATGTTTACACTTGTCACTTCAGAAATGTGTATTTAAAGTTTATATATTCTAATTGGTTGGTTCAAGTCAGATGTCATTAACAAATAATGCCAGTCTGATAATGATATGCAAGTGGTAAGTCATGTTCTGAAATACTGAATTCTATTTTCATATTAACAACGTGTACGAGTTCACTATGTATATTTCCGGACGTGTATGTCTGTAAAGTGCATTCGGAAAGTATTCAGACCCCTTCGCTTTTTCCACATTTTGTGAAGTTACCTCCTTATTCTAAAATGTATTAAATAAAAATAATCCTCATCAATCTACAACCAATACCCCATAATAAGCGAAAACAGTTTTTTAAATATATTTTGAAATATTAAAAACAGAAATACCTTAGTATTCAGACCCTTTGCTATGAGACTTGGGCTCAGGTGCATCCTGTTTCCATTGATCATCCTTGAGATGTTTCTACAACTTAATTGGGAGTCCACCTGTGGTAAATACAAATGATTGGACATGATTTGGAAAGGCACACACCTGTTTATATAATGTCCCATAGTTGACAGGGCATGTCAGAGCAAAAACCAAGCCATGAGGTCAAAGGAATTGTCCGTAGAGCTCAGAGAATGATTTTGGCGAGGCACAGATCTGGGGAAAGGTACCAAACATTTCTGTACCACTGAAGGTTCCCAAGAACACAGTGGCCTCCATCATTCTTAAATGGAAGAAGTTTGGAACCACCAAAACTTTTCCTAGAGTTGGCCGCCCAGCCAAACTGAGCAATCTGGGGTGAAAGGACTTGGTCAGGGAGGTGACGAAGAACATGATGTCACTCTGACAGAGCTCCAGAGATCCTCTGTGGAGATGGGAGAAAATTCCAGAAGGACAACCATCATTGCAGCACCCTATCAATCAGGCCTTTTTGATAGAGTGGCCAGAAGGAAGCCACTCCACAGTAAAAGGCACATGACAGCCCACTTGGAGTTTGCCAAAAGGCACCTAAAGGACTCCTAGACAAGAGTGCGCAAAGCTGTCATCAAGGGAAAGGGTGGCTACTTTGAAGAATCTAAAACATAACATATATTTTGATTTGTTTAACACTTTTGATTCCATATGTGTTATTTCATTTTTCTTTGTCACTACAATGTAGAAAATAGTCAAAATAAAGTAAAAACCGTGGAATGAGTAGGTGTGACCAAAATTCCGAGTTGGAAGACTGTTCAAAACCTATTTTCCCAGTCGGAGCTAGTTTTTTCCCCAGAGTTCCCAGTTCCAAGTTAACAGTTGTTTTGAGCGCAGCACAAATCATGCTGGATTGACAGCATGGCCCATGTTTGAAGGTTTATCATCTTAAGCTCCCGAGTGGCACAGCGGTCTAAGGTGTCACTTCAGACCCGGGTTCAATCCCAGGTTGTGTCACAACCGACCGTGATCGGGAGTCCCATAGGGCGGCACACAATTGGCCCAGCGTTGTCCGGGTTAGGGGAGGGTTTGGCCAGAGGGGGGGCTTTACAGCGATGTCATTTGAACGGCCCGTATTCTGTATTCTGTCGCTGTACATTTCAAAAGTGCTGAAAAAATAGGTATATTGACTACGTCCGTCCTAGCTCGCTCATTAATGTCTTAATCTAAATTACAGATTGCCTCTTATCCGCTTATTGTCCCTTTATGCCATAGTTTGTACATCTCAATTGTCAGTAGAAACCACATTTGTTTAAGCAAGTCAGCCTTTCAGCTATGTTTTTTTTAAAGGCAGTAAATGATGGGGAATGAACTATTTCGCTGCCAGACAAGCCTCCACTGATAGCCAGGTGTAGCAGTGGTAAGGTGTTGGGACTGCTGTTTGGGACTCTACTGTTGGGACAGCTTTACATAGGCCCTAACAGTTTGTGGGCACAATTTGTCACCGTTATAGTGCAATGAATGTATTGTTTAGTGTTGTGTTGTGTAGTGGCTTTGCTGGCATGCATCCCCAAGTTTTTGTTTTGTGTTTGCCCCACCAAGATTTACATGCTAAAATCCCCCCTGATCCTTGCTAATACAGAGTTGTTACAGATTCATGCAATCTACTGCCATCAACATCATTGAGCCCTGCACATCTAAATGTGCAGTTTCCTATCTATTGTCAGGTACTATCAGCTTTCTGAGGTCTCACCCCATTTCCTATTGCTTTTGATTCCAAACAAGAGACATTTTAACTATGCAGTGACCTATCTGCTTAACAATGCCCGCCAGGAACTCCATGGACATCCCCATTCCCAGGAGTAGGTGAAACTGGCTTAAATGCACTCAGTTGTGGTAGATCTAAGTTATGTGACACATGCACACCTGCTGTGTAGCTGAACAGGCGTGGAAGTTAGTGGATGGATAGCTGCTCCCCTACCCACTGAAAGTGAAGGGTTAAACATGAGAACCCCCCTGCCTCTCCTAAAACCACTTGGACCTTAAATCAAATCAAACTTTATTTGTCACTCTTCATTAAAATAGGTAAAATGTTGTCTATTGTTTGGAATCAAAGGCAATGGGAAATGGGGTGGTACCTCAGAAATCTGATAATAAGCCTGTTTTTGACATTCTCAAGCATCACTTTAGTGACACTTTCAACTCTGAGGAGTAACAGAGGAAGCACAAGGTTCCACGTCTCTCAAGTCTGCCTCCAGTGGTTACCACACTTACGTAGGAAGTGAGTAGACCAGTATCTCACACAATGTCAGTTGTTGAAAACAGGCCAGTCATTTGATTGACATGCTTGAACGTGTCTTAGAGCAGAGGCCACAGCAGGCAGCGGCGGCCCAGACAACCGTTTCCAGTGGAGGCCCAGGAGAAGAGAGAATCCATTCTTGCTATGCACAGTGTGTGAGGACGCGAATCATAACACAATGGATCATTGTTATGCTAACCACCTCTGCTTCTTCTGCCATGCAGTTGGTCACACACATCGAGAGTGCCCATGAGCTTCAGCTCCAGCTCCTGTCACTCCATTGAGCAGCAACACAGCTAAGCAGCAGGAAAACTAGCTGGCCTGCATGGGGTGAGGTGCCCCAATCAGAGAGTGACGTAGGTTTAGAGTCAATATATTCAAGTGTTTGTGATGAAATGAAGTCAAAAGAAAAAGTAATTATGCAGAATACACAGAGAATGGCACACAATGATGAACTGTTCAATACTAGTGCGTTACTGAGGGATGTAGTGGAGGTGAGCACTATGATTGACAGTGGATCTATGGCCTGCACGTTGACCTCAATGGTGGTGCTACGCCTAGATATGCTGAAGAGTGACTCCCTCAGTCTGACTGAAGTGGTGATGGTTGGCTGTGGGGGGTAGGAGACGAATCCTGTAGATATGTGTAAACTGAATCTGTCAGTGTATGGCTGCAGTATCTTTGTCCCCATCCTAGTGGTGGACGGCCAACGTGATGACCTCAATCAATAAAATGTCCCCTGCTTTGTAAACAACAGCTGTAGACAAACAGTGAAATGCTTACTTACAGGCCCTTCCCAACAATGTAGAGAGAAAGAAAAAAGAGAACTAGAAAAGTAAAAACATGTAATAAAAGTCATAGTAAATACACAATGAGTAACAATAATATGCAGGAGTACGAGGTAATTGAGGTAGATACTGTATGTACAGTACATACCTATAGGTAGGGATACAGTGACTTGGCAGCAGGATAGATAATAAACAGTAGCAGCAGCATATGTAATGAGTCAAAAGAGTTAACCAATAGCTACACTGACTAACTATTTAGCTTGGGGCTTGGGGGTAGAAGCTGTTCAGGGTCCTCTTGGTTACAGATTTGGTGCATTGGTACTGGCTGTCGTGTGATAGAAGGAGAGAACAGTCTATGACTTGAGTGGCTGGAGTCTGACAATTTTTAGGGCCTTCCTCTGACACCGCCTGGTATGTGATGTGATGTACTGGACCATACGCACTACCCTCCATAGCGCCTTGCTGTTGGATGCCAAGCAGTTGCCATACCAACTGGTGATGCAGTCAGTCAAGATGCTGCCAATGGTGCAGCTGTATAACCTTTGGAGGATTTGTGCGCCCATGCCGAATCTTTTGAGCCTCCGTAGGGAGCGGAGATGCGTTGTCATGCCTTCTTCACGATCGTGTTGATGTGTGTGGACCATGATAAGTCTTTAGTGGTGTGGACACCGAGGAATTTGAAGCTATTGACCTCCTCCACTACAGTCCTGTCAATGTTGATGGGGGCGTGCTCCGCCCTCCGCTTCCTGTAGTCCACGTTCAGATCATTTGTCTTGCTGACGTTGAGGGAGAGGTTGTTGTCCTGGCACCACACTACCAGGTTATTGACCTCCTACCTATAGGCAGTCTCATCGTCATCGGTGATCAGGCCAACCACCGTCGTGTCGTCAGCAAACTTGATGGTGTTGGAGTCGTGCGTGGCCACGCAGTTGTGGGTGAACAGGGAGTACAGGGGGGGTACTAGGCACGCACCCCTAAGGGGCCCCCGTGTTGAGGGTCAGCGTGGCGGAATTGTTGTTGCCTACCCTCACCACCTGGGGACGGCCCATTAGGATGTCCAAGATCCAGTTGTAGAGGGAGGTGTTCAGTCCCAGGGTCCTGAGCTTAATGATGAGCTTTGTGGGCACTATGGTGTTGAACGTTGAGCTATAGACAATGAACAGCATTCTCACGTCAGAGGTCCTCTTGTCCAGGTGGGAGAGGGCAGTGTGGAGTGCAATAGAGATTGCATCATCTGTGGATCTGTTGGTGGCGGTATGCGAATTGGAGTTGGTCCAGGGTGTCTGGTTTGATGGTGTTGATGTGAGCTATGACCAGCCTCTCAAAGCATTTTATGGCTACAGATGTGAGTGCTATGGGGTGATAGTCATTTAGACAGGTTACCTTGGCATTCTTCAGCACAGGGACTATGGTGGTCTGGTTGAAACATGTAGGTATTATAGACTGGGTCAGGGAGAGGTTGAAAATATCAGTGAAGACATACTCTGACTACACGTCCTGGTAATCTGTCTGGCCTCGCGGCCATGTGAATGCTAACCTGTTTAAAAGGTCTTAATCACATCGGCTACAGAGAGTGAGATCACACATTCAGCAGGACAGGCTGGTGTTCTCATGCGTGGTTCAGTGTTGCTTGCCTCGAAGCAAGGACAGAAGGAATTTAGCTAGTCTGGTAGCTTCACGTCACTGGGCAGCTCATGGCTGGGTTTATCTTTGTAATCCTTGATAGTTTGCAAGCCCTGCCACATCCGATGAGCATCAGAGCCAACGTAGTAGGACTCTATCTTGTTCCTGTATTGACCGATGGCTCGTTGGAGGTTGTTGCAGGATTTCTTATACGCATCCAGATTAGTGTCTCACTTCTAGAAAGCAACAGCTCTAGCCTTTAGCTCAGTGCGGATTTTGATTGTAATCCATGGCTTCTGGATGGTATACAGTCTCTCTGGGGACGAAGCCTTCACTTCCCTTTTCAGCTTATATGAGTATAAACATCCCACAAGGCTTCTGCAATAGTCCAGACACAATCATGAGGATGTAAGAGCATTTTTGTAGATCATAATTTTTCAAGCCCTCTCTGTTACCTTGACGATGTGGTACTTTTTGCCCAGACCGAAGAACTTGGATTGAAGTGCCTAAAGACGTTTTTGAGAGTCTCAAAGCTCACAATCTAAAACAGACTCCAAAGAAATGCCAATTCAGAGGTCAGTAGTGTTCCTGGGACATATCATCACGAAAAGGTGGTGTCACTACAGACCCAGAAAAGGTTAAGGCTATTGCAGGGATGACAGAGGAGGATCTCATGGAGGATAACACAGATAACACAGCCCTACCAAGAGAAGATTCGGTCCTACCTCACAATAGTAGTCTATTACCAGCAGTTCATTGAGGGGGGCTCCACCTTTCGCCAAGCTGCTTCATGGGCTGACCACTGGGAAAAAGACCCCACACCATGGGAAAGGCAAGAAGAAGCGAAAAGTACAGAGATAACTCAGCAGCAGACTGGACAGAAGAGTGCAAACAGGCCTACAATCAGTTGAAACTAGCCCTCCTCGATCAGGTCATGCTAGGCCACCCTGATATCAACAGGCCTTTTTTGTTCTCTGTAGATCATTTACATTTACATTTTAGTCATTTAGCAGACGCTCTTATCCAGAGCGACTTACAGTAGAGTACATACATTTTATTACATTTTACATATTACATATTATACATTTTACATACTGATGCCTCTACTAATGGCTACTAATGGCCTAGGTGCTGTCCTATCCCAGGTGCCTGAAGATGGGCCAACAGCCAGACCTCTAGCTTTCGCTAGAAAATCACTTAATTATGCACAGTAAAAGTATCCTGCCCATTAAGTCATTGGCTGATGGGCCGGCCTTTCCCTGAATGGTCAGACAACAACCCATTGATGTACATTCTGTCCAAGCCCAAACTGGATGCTTGTGAGCAGAGATGGGTTGCTAAGCTAGCTCCATTCGAGTTTAACATCAAGTACATCCCCGTTCCCATGAATGTCATCACTGACGCAATCAGCAAGCAGCCATTTCTGAAGCTGAGCACTCTCCACCGCCTCACAAGCGTTCCGTACAAGGCGTTGCTGGAAGAGGCTGTGGGAGTACATGCTGAGAGGGTGCAAGACGTGTTTCGCTGGTCGAATCACCCATTTGACCTTGAAAGCTGCTCATCACCAGTGGAGACAGATGCAAGTTCTGTGATCAAGAACTGCCAATCCACCTCATATCCCTCTCCTGGTTCCCTGTCGAAAGAAGCCGTGTCAACAGTCCTGAACTCACAGGGAGAGGTTAGTCTATAGAGCTGTGCACTGCTGCTGCCTCAGCTCACTCAGTCACTGGTGCCACCAGAGATATCTGATGTTGGAGTGCTATCCCATGATGACCTGATGTCAAAGCAGTGCCAAGACAATGCACTTGCCAGAGTCACCGTTTATGTGGAGAGGGGGCGGAGACCTTCCAGGAGGGAATGTGGCCATAAACAAGTTGAGGCTCTGCGGCTCCTCAAGACCTGGGAGAAGCTGACTCTGAAGATGTGTTATATCATGTGGCCAAGAGTCCAAGATGAAGCCGGTCATCAGGGGCAAAAGCGGATGTTGTATCTGACGAAACAGAGGTTCTTCTGGCATGGTCTGGAGACTGATGTGAGAGAGTACTTCAAGTGCTGCAAGAGATGTGTGTTAAGTAAAGCCTCCCGGGTGGCGCAGTGGTCTAGGGCACTGCATCGCAGTGCTAGCTGCGCCACCAGAGTCTCTGGGTTCGCGCCCAGGCTCTGTCGCAGCCGGCCGCAACCGGGAGGTCCGTGGGGCGACGCACAATTGGCATAGCGTCGTCCGGGTTAGGGAGGGTTTGGCCGGTAGGGATATCCTTGTCTCAGTATGTAAAAAATGTAATAAAATGTATGCACTCTACTGTAAGTCGCTCTGGATAAGAGCGTCTGCTAAATGACTAAAATGTAAATGTAAAGTAAAGCCCCAGATCCAAAGGCCAGAGCTCCACTGGAGAAGATCATCACGACTGAGCCCCTCGTGTTGGTGTGTGTGGACTCCTAGTCCGCCAAAGACTCCTCAAACGATGTCCTGGTTGTCATGGACCATTTTACCAAGATGGCCCATGCCTTCCTGTGTCAGTAAAATCAGCTAAAGCAGTGGCTCATCAAGTGTGGAGCAACATCTTCTGTGCGTATGGTTTTCTTCGTTGTATCCATTCTGACCAAAAGGCCAACTTAGAAAGTGAGTTGATTGCTGCAGGAGTCAAGAAGTTGCACACGCCCCCATACCACTCTATGGGCAATGGAGGGGTCGAGAGGTTCAACAGAATGCTGGGATGATGAGACGAGCCTTACCTGCCACAGAGAAGCACAGATGGCACCAGAAGCTGAAGTCGCTGACCTTCGCTTACAACTCTACAGTCCATGAAACCACAGGCCACGCCCCTTTCCAATTAATGTTTGGGAGAAAACCACGTCTGCCCATCGACATTATGTTTGGAGCAGTGCTGCATGACTAAGGTTATAGACTATTTCCAATCAAGTTTTCAAGATATATGACTTTGAAAATACAGAAATACAATGGTGGTTATGGGTCAGAGGTCAAGTAGGCCCAGGTTTTTATTTTATTTCTATGAGCTAACCATTGTCACTGAGTGTACATAACATGTAACATGCATGTTTGCCTATTGGGTCTTTTCATTCCTCTTATTCTCTTTAGAGAATAGTCTATAGACTGGAATATTTGGTGACATTCATTGCGGGGTATTGCATTCCTCATATTTAGACTATAGTGGACAAGTGAAATTCAGCAGGGGAGAAGGTAACAGGGTTAGTTATGTTTCCACTTGCCACTGTAGGAATGTGTATTTAATGTGTATTTAAATGTTTATGTATTCTAAATGGTTGGTTCAAGTCAGATGTCAGTAAGGTGTAATGCAGATAGGGGGAGATAGGGGGAGATCGCAAACGTAAATTCTTCCCAGTCTGATATTGATATGCAAGTGGTAGGTCATGTTCTGAAATACTACAGTTTCTTTAGAAAGTATTCAGACTTATTCAACATTTTGTTGTGTTACATCCTGAATTTAAAATGGATATTTTTTTATCCCATCTACACACAAAATACTCCATAATGACAAAGTATAAACATGGTTTTTGACATTCGTGCACATTTATTTAAAATGAAATACAAAAATATCTCATTGACATAAGTATTCACATCCTGAGTCAGTACTTTGTAGAAGCACCTTTGGCAGCGATTACAGCTTTGAGTCTTTCTGGGTAAGTCTCTAATAGCTTGAAAATATGGAGAATGGTTCTTAGTAATGTGTTGAATTGTATTTGCCCCAAGCATAACACTTTGGATTCAGGACAAAAAGTGAATTGCTTTCCCACATTTTCTGCAGTATTTTCTGCTTTTTATAATGTTTTTACCCATATACCAGTAGTTGCCCTTCTTTGCAAGGTATTGGAAAACCTCCCTGGTCTTTGTTGTTGAATCTGTGTTTGAAATTCACTGCCCGACTGATGGACCTTTCAGATAATTGTATGTGTGGGGTACAGAGATGAGGTAGTCATTACAAAAAAATCTGGTTATGTTAAACACTATTATCCATGCAACTTATTATGTGAATTGTTAAGCACATTTTTACTACCAAACTTATTTAGGCTTGCTGTAACAAATTAGTAGAATACTTAGTGACTTTTCAAATTACAAATGTCATTCCACTATGTCATTATGGGGTATTGGATGTACAATGGGGCAAAAATGTATTTAGTCAGCCACCAATTGTGCAAGTTCTCCCACTTAAAAAGATGAGAGAGGCCTGTAATTTTCATCATAGGTACACTTCAACTATGACAGACAAAATGAGAAAAGAAAATCCAGAAAATCACATTGTAGGATTTTTTATGAATTTATTTGCAAATTATGGTGGAAAATAAGTATTTGGTCACCTACAAACAAGCAAGATTTCTGGCTCTCACAGACCTGTAACTTCTTCTTTAAGAGGCTCCTCTGTCCTCCACTCGTTACCTGTATTAATGGCACCTGTTTGAACTGTATTAATGGCACCTGTTTTGAAATCAGTATAAAAGACACCTGTCCACAACCTCAAACAGTCACACTCCAAACTCCACTATGGCCAAGACCAAGAGCTGTCAAAAGACACCAGAAACAAAATTGTAGACCTGCATCAGGCTGGGAAGACTGAATCTGCAATAGGTAAGCAGCTTGGTTTGAAGAAATCAACTGTGGGAGCAATTATTAGGAAATGGAAGACATACAAGACCACTGTTAATCTCCCTCGATCTGGGGCTCCACGCAAGATCTCACCCCGTGGGGTCAAAATGATCACAAGAACGGTGAGCAAAAATCCCAGAACCACACGGGGGGACCTAGTGAATGATCAGCAGAGAGCTGGGACCAAAGTAACAAAGCCTACCATCAGTAACACACTACGCCACCAGGGACTCAAATCCTGCAGTGGCAGATGTGTCCCCGTGCTTAAGCCAGTACATGTCCAGGCCCGTCTGAAGTTTGCTAGAGAGCATTTGGATGATCCAGAAGAAGATTGGGAGAATGTCATATGGTCAGATGAAACCAAAATAAATAACTTTTTTGTAAAAACTCAACTCGTCGTGTTTGGAGGACAAAGAATGCTGAGTTGCATCCAAAGAACACCATATCTACTGTGAAGCATGGAGGTGGAAACATCATGCTTTGGGGCTGTTTTTCTGCAAAGGGACCAGGACGACTGATCCGTGTAAAGGAAAGAATGAATGGGGCCATGTATCGTGAGATTTTGAGTGAAAACCTCCTTCCATCAGCAAGGGCATTGAAGATGAAACGTGGCTGGGTCTTTCAGCATGACAATGATCCCAAACACACCGCCCGGGCAACGAAGGAGTGGCTTCGTAAGAAGCATTTCAAGGTCCTGGAGTGGCCTAGCCAGTCTCCAGATCTCAACTCCAGATCTCCAGATCCCTCCAAAATCTTTGGAGGGAGTTGAAAGTCTGTGTTGCCCAGCAACAGCCCCAAAACATCACTGCTCTAGAGGAGATCTGCATGGAGGAATGGGCCAAAATACCAGCAACAGTGTGTGAAAACCTTGTGAAGACTTACAGAAAACGTTTGACCTCTGTCATTGCCAACAAAGGGTATATAACAAAGTATTGAGAAACTTTTGTTATTGACAAAATACTTATTTTCCACCATAATTTGCAAATAAATTCATAAAAAATCCTACAATGTGATTTTCTGGATTTTCTTTTCTCATTTTGTCTGTCAAAGTTGAAGTGTACCTATGATGAAAATTACAGGCCTCTCTCGTCTTTTTAAGTGGGAGAACTATGCACAATTGGTGGCTGACTAAATACTTTTTTGCCCCACTGTAGGCCAGTCCCAAAAAATCGCAATTTAATCAATTTTAAATTCAGGCTGTAACAAAATGTGGAAAAGTGAAGGGGTGTGAATACTCTGAAGGCACTGTATTCTATTTTCAGATTTACAATGTGTACGAGTTCATGATGTACATGTGTGTGGTTCCTGTTAGATATTGGGGGCTTCCTGTGATGTGCTATTGCCTTGCAAAAGTATTCAGACCCCTAGGATATCTTCACATACTGTATTTTATTGAAATACTTTTTAATTTTTTTTGTCAACAATATACACAAAACAACAGTGATTGGTAGATAGGTAACAATAAGAAATCAGATATCTCTAAGCATGGTCAAATTAATAATTACCCAAACAGCAAAGATAGTCTTCCTTCTGAATTGAGCTGCAGAACAGGAACTACATTTCTCAAGGATGTTACCTTTAGGCCATTGGTGATTTTAAAACAGCTACAGAGTTCAATGTCTGTGACAGTAGAAAACTGAGGATGGATCAACATTGTAGTGACTCCACAATAATTAGTTAAATGACAGAGTGAAAAGAAGAATACAAATATGCGGAATACAAATATTCCAAAACATGGATTTTGTATGCAACAAGGAACCAAAGTAATATTGAAAAGAAAAAACACAGCAAAGTAATACACTGTTTGGCCTAAATGGCCTTATGTTTGGGACAAATCCAACAACACATCACTGAGTAAATGCCTCATTTTCTAGAATGGTGATGGCTGCATCATGGTATAGGTATGCTTGACATCAGCAAATACTGGGATTTTTGGGATAAAAAAACACCATGGGAGAGGAATTCACATTTCAGCAGAACAATATCCTACAGCACAAGGCCAAATCTACACTGGAGTTGCTTACCAAGAAGACAGTGAATGTTCCTGAGTGGCGTAGTTACAGTTTTGCATTAAATCTGCTTGAACATCTATGGCAAGATTTGAAAATGATCCCCAAAATCTTGACAGAGCTTTAATAATTTTGAAAATAATAAATTAGCAATATTGCACAATCCAGGTGTGCAAAGCTCTTTTAGTCTTACCCAAGAAGACTTACAGCTGTAATCGATGCCAAAGGTGTTAGGCTCTTCTTCCACTTTGACAAAGTATGTTGTGTAGATAGTTGACAAATAAATACATTTTGATCCCACTTTGTAACTATAAAATGTGAAGAAATCCAAGGCGTCTGAATACTTTTGCACGACACTATGATTGCTGTATAAGTGAGTTGCTGTATAAGTGAGTTGCTGTATAAGTGAGTTGCTGTACATGATTGAGATGTAATGGTCGCATTAGCCCCTGCTCATACAGAGTTGTTGTTACAGATTCATGCTATCGACAGCCATCAACATCATTGTTTCCTACAGTAGCTACTGTCAGGTATTTACACATATTGTATTTGGTCAAATTTTTGTTATTGTGTGAACAATGTTGATTAAATACGCAGTCTGATATTGATATGCAAGTAATTCATGCTATCGAGCACCGCACATCTAATATGCTGTTTCCTATCTATTGTCAGAAAAGAAAAACTACAGATCAACTGGGACCGCTGGTTGGCATTCCTTTCTTTATTACACAACGCAAGAAAGATTAAAGATCGCATCTGTTTCATTAGTTTAATTTAACTAGATAGTGTATTTGTGCCAAGCTACAGATTTTTCAATTGATGTTTATTAGAATAAATCCTGTGATTAACCATGTCAGCCAAATTTTCTTAGACGTGATGTCAAAGGATAAACTCAGTTTTGGCAGCGGAGCCATAAATATAGAACATTTAAATTGTAAACATTTGTTATATTTACAGCAGTTAGCTCGCCTGCTAATTTAATCAATCAAAGATGTAGCCAAAGCATTAGGGGTTTCCAAAGCAAGCGCTCTAAAAGTTTTGAAACACGCCGGAATATCTGCTGGCCAGCAATCTCTCATTTAAACTCTGCCAGCTTCTCTTGACAGCCAAACGTGTGCAGTAATTCAGTCCTGAGGCACAGCAGTGATTCTGAGTACCTGCCTGCGGTTCAAGGAGAATAAATCTAATGCTCAGAGTTTGATCAGTTTCCCCCACTAGGTTCCCTAAGTCACTGCTCCAGTCTAGATCTCCAGAAACCTCAGGGATATCATGTCTCCATTTAGGCTATTTAGACACTATCATCCTCCTAGAAAGCCCTGCTGCGGGGCGACTGCTGGTGGAATTTTCAAAGTTCTTCTACTTTATACTTTGTGTTCATTGGGGGGCCAGATTCGGTAGCGGCTCCGCATTGCAGGTGAAAGTGTGATGCTGAAAAGGACTCCCAGGTCATTTGCAAAGGACTAATGTCGTCGTTCCGCACTAATGTCATCATTCCGCATTGACACAGTCTGGATCGTTCTGTAAAAAGAACATTGTATTTCTTATCTGCTAAACGAGACTGAGGAAGAATGTACAAGTTATTTTCTTTTATGTCTTTGAACCTGCTAAAGGGCTTTGTCAGAAACGATTGAATATTTAGCATAATCATTCAAATCAAACTGTGATAACTTGTTACAGGCCTGAAGTGTTCATTAAGAGGGCCATTATGTGACATTGCAAAAGAGGTTGGCGGTTAAAAACGTTCATTAGTCCTACTACCTTTTTTTCTCAGTATCAGAAAGCTGCAGGTGTGAATACATTTTTTAATTCATTCTTAATTAGGAAAAAAAATATATATAGAGATCAATAGGAAAAAATACTTTCAATCTGTCAAAAGCCATTGAACATTACAAAAAATACTTGAAAACAAATTCAAGAGAGATGGGACTATTCCTTTAAAAGGTTAAATTATTGGATTTCTGTATTATCAACTTCAACTACAATTTAGAACCTTTACAGGGTGTTCAAAAATGATTATTGAATTTAATGTTTATGAAAATATTCATTAAATAGATAATAGCGTCAGAAGAACAATAGTCAGTACCAGTCAAAAGTGTGCACACACCTACTCATTCAAGGGTCTTTATTTGTACTATTTCTTACATTGTAGAATAACAGTGAAGACATCAAAACTATGAAATAACACATATGGAATCATGTAGTAACCAAAAAATTGTTAAACACATCTAAATATATTTTAGATTCTTTAAAGTAGCCACCCTTTGCCTTGATGACAGCTTTGCACGCTCTTGGCATTGTCTCAACTAGCTTCATGAGGAATGCTTGTCCAACAGTCTTGAAGGAGTTCACACATATTCTGAGAACTTGTTGGCTGCGTTTCTTTCACTCTGCGGTCAAACTCATCTCAAGTCAGGTGATTGTGGAGGCCAGGTCATCTGATGCAGCACTCCATCACTCTCCTTCTTGGTCAAATAGACTTTACACGGCCTGGAGGTCTGTTGGGTCATTGTCCTGTTGAAAAACAAATAATAGTCCCACTAAGCGCAAAGCAGATGGGATGGAGTATCGCTGCAGAATGCTATGGTAGCCATGCTGGTTAAGTGTAACTTGAATTCTAACTGAATCACCGACACTGTCACCAGCAAAGCACCCCCACACCATCACCCCTTCTCCTCCATGCTTCATGGTGGGAACCACACATGCGGAGATCATCTGTTCACCTACTCTGCATCTCACAAAGACAAGGCGGTTGGAACAAAAAATCTCAAATTTGGACTCATCAGACCAAAGGGCAGACTTCCACCATTTTAATGTCCATTGCTCGTGTTTCTTGGCCCAAGCAAGTCTCTTCTTGTTATTGGTGTCCTTTAGTAGTGGTTTCTTTGCAGCAATTTAACCATGAAGGCCTGATTCACACAGTCTCCTCTTAAAAGTTGATCTTGAGATGTGTCTGTTAATTGAACTCTGTGAAGCATTTATTTGGGATGCAATTTATGAGGCTGGTAACTCTAATGAATCCTCTGCAGCAGAGGTAACTCTGGGTCTTCTTTTCCTGTGGCCGTCCTCATGAGAGCCAGTCTCATCATAGCGCTTGATGGTTTTTGCGACTACACTTAGAGAAACTTTCAAAGTTCTTGAAAGTTTCCTCATTGAGGACTGTCATGTCTCTTTGCTTATTTGAGCTGTCATGCCATAATATGGATTTGGTCTTTTACCAAATGGGGCTATCTTCTGTATATCACCCCTACCTTGTCACAACACAACTGATTGTCTCAAACGCATTAAGAAGGAAAGAAATTCCACAAATTAACTTTTAACAAGGCACACCTGTTAATTGAAATGCATTCCAGGTGACTACTTCATGATACAGGTTGAGAGAATGCCAAGAGTGTGCAAAGCTGTCATCAAGGGAAAGGGTGGCTACTTTGAAGTATCTCAAATATATTTAGATTTGTTTAACACTTTTTTGTATACTACATGATTCCATATGTGTTATTTCATAGTTTTTATGTCTTCACTATTATTCTACACTATTATTCTATGTAGAAAATAGTAAAAATAGCGAAAAACCCTAGAATGAGTTGGTGTTTCCAAACTTTTGACTGGTACTGTATATTAATTAACAAAGCTAACAGATTGAATTTCAATATCTACATTCACTGAAAAAAAATCTGTTACATATTTCATTGCGATTTAAATTGCCATAAAAACGGCCCCCTCAACATTGATTGGCCAGGTTAGAGGAATAGAAAGCCACGGATTTGGAGATTAAAATTACGAGGGTATCAATTAGATTTTGATTGGTCCAAAGCACAGAAATGCCTCCTAATGTTACCACCTCCCAATGCCGAAATATGAAAGAAATGCAACCAAAAGATGTGCGGTCTGAACTAGCAACGGCCACAAAAAACAAGTTGTCTCACTTAATTAACACTTAAGTACAAGCATTTTAAGGTTGTAATATTGTAGAGAAGAATGAATAATTAATTGTATGTGATTCATAATGACATAGGCTAAAGAAGACATTTAGTAGCACCCTCTTGAATTTACCCGTATGTCACTACATTCTAGAGCAGTGAGTGAACGCCCTATTCTTTATGACTTTCAGGTCATAACCGCTTACCTATTATCCAGGACAGTGGTTCCTAAACTAAGTAAATAGAAATAAATGAAACCAAACGTTACTAGTCAGGACGGTTGTCAGCTAAAAGCAGAAACATTTTTCCTAGCCAGATGCAACCCACCATTTGCAAAAGTACTGCAGGGACCCCTTGCAGCAAGAATATTTAAAACCCTCATGGCTGGCTTTGGATGTGGTGTATCCTGTCATTCACGACAGTAAGGGGAGTTTCAGTGTGGAAACCTGTGTGAGGCGAACACACTGTTATCACTGATGGCAAGGTGTTCTTCCAGTCAACCGTCCTCCCATGACCGGTGAGCTCATGCACATGATTAATTCAAAGCGGCTGTTCGCATCGCTGTCAAAACAGTCCAAACCTTCAAGATATCCACTCCCTCAAACTCAAATTAATTCTGAATGGGCGACCACTCTTCCCTGAGCACAACGATAGAGCCGCTCCACCGCAGAAGTGCCACACTATAGGCTTACTTTCTGAGCAAAAAAAACGAGCAAAACAATGCATTGAAGGTTAAAGTAGTGGGGAAAGAATGGGGGAAAACAACCTCAAATCAACATGTGGCAAGGGATCTTTCCATGCTCTTTATAGAGAGAGTTTGAGAGGAACTACTAAAATAGGCGTTTATTCGATATTATAAACTGGGTGCTTCGAGCCCTGAATGCTGATTGGCTGACAGCCGTGGTATATCAGACCGTATACCAAGGGTAAGACCCCAAAAATATTTTACTGCGCTAATTATGTTGATAACCAGTTTATAATAGCAATAAGGCACCTCAGGTGTTAGCAGTATATGGCCAATATACCACGGCTAAGGGCTGTATCCAGGCACCCCACTTTCCGTCATGCATAAGAACAGCCCTTAGCCATGGTATATTGGCCATATACCACACCTTATTGTTTAATTTTACCATCACACGCTTATGGGAGCTGCACTAACACAAACAATTATGAAAGTAATTTCAGGCTCTCAAAGACATGCACGCACACGTGCAGATATGCCCACAAACGCACCGGCAGACAAACGCTTAAACACAAACACACCGGGTATGTGAGGTGCATTAATCAGGAAGACAGTCCGGTTCGTGTTTACAGCTTCAATGTTAAGTTAAACCCGTCCACTGCGCCTCTTTGCTCTCGAGAAGATGAGGTAATTATGTTCTTCATGTTCTGTGCTAAGGCTGCTCCTCGGAAAGCCTTGAGTTTGTTAGCAGCTGAGGCTACAGAAGGTGAGGCAGAGGTCCTGGTCATGATCAGCGCACCAAGCTACAAATGACTGCTGTGGTGTGAACGGATATGTAGCTATGAAGTTCACACCTTAAATAAGTCATTAATCGCTGCCAATCAACCGAAATGTGCCTGCAAGATCCAATTAACAGAAGAGCCCGGAGCACGCGCACCAATAGCCTCTTGTAACATCTTTAATCAGTTTACCCTTTCTGCATAGTTAGAAAATGAAGGCATCCGTGGCTGAATTATTCTTATTCTTTGCTTTTCACATTGTTTGAAATTGTGAAAATATGGCCCATATGAATCCGCAGCACTGGGAAGTATAAATATATCATACTTTGCCACAGTGCATTGCCATGAAACTGCTTAGTATGGCCGAGAATACCTCCACGGTGAACCCAAAGCTGCTTAGGAAAAGGCAGAGACAACGTTGGAAAAACAAACAATGGAGTTGGGGGGTGGGGGGGTTGAGCTCCCTTGCTTTGCCTTCAGAGTAAAGCAGAGGATGAGGTTTGTGGGATGTTCATTAAGAACCCGGTGCATCATTTAATTAAAAGAGACCCTGGAAAGGGAAGAAGTAAACAGAAAATGAAAATCAATGGAAGAGTAATGTTTTCATTTAGGCGAGGATCAATGGCTTGAAAAGAAAGCACAATGTGGTTTGTCATTTTAATTGTTACGGTGAAAAGGATATGGATGGGACAGGGCGGAGCGTTGCAGGCATTCAGGTTAAAGTCATCAATGAGTAACTGAAATAAGCCTGTGACTCTTAGATTTAAGATTGGGTTACTTCAGTGGCATTAACTACTGAGTGTCCCCTAGTTTGATAGGAAGAGAGTTGAGATGTAGGGCCTACAACTGAAACTTGGCTGCATTTTAAAAAAGAGATTCAATCTGTTCTAAATGTCTCCAGTGATTGCAATGCAATATACCATGCAAAAAGTACAATAAGAATTTAGACAAAGTGCAACCAGCCAGGTTGAATACGGACAAAAAGTTGGGCTGTTCAATTCCTATTAAACAATATTAAGTATAAAAATTGTTGCTCCATTTTCTGTCCACCATAGCAGCAATATCTGCCTCCACATAGTGTGGGTACATCCAAGGGTACATTTCGTGGTTGCTAAAATTCTAATAGTTTGCCTAATTTCAGTTTGTGACAAAACAAGCAAGTATAGTGTAGAGAATCATTGTACCATCTAAACCACTGTGACATATTTTTTCCATAACCAAAAATATTGTATTTTCAGTTGTTTGAAGATGGTGCACAAATCCGAAAGTAAAAGATGCAAAAACTAAACTCAAAACTTCTTAGGGATAGGGGGCAGTATTTTCACATCCGGATGAAAAGTGTGTCCAAAGTAATCCGCCTGTTACTCAGGCCCAGAAGCTAGGATATGCATGTAATTAGTAGATTTGCATAGAAAATACTCTGAAGATTCTAAAACTGTTAGAATAATGTCTGTGAGTATAACCGAACTGATTTGGCAGGCGAAACCCCGAGCACAATCCATCCAGGGAAAAACATTTGAGGTCATTGTGTTTTCCAATGGTTTTCTATGGGAATCCTGATTAATTAGGGCCCAGATTGCAGATCCTATGGCTTCCACTAGATGTCAACAGTTTTTACAAATTTGTCGATGTTTTTCTTTTGAGAAATGAAGAAGAAGTGCTATTCATTCCATGTGTCACTCTGAAGGTCCCTACTATTTTGGTGCGCGTGAACAGGAACGTGCTTCACGTTGTTTTTATCCGTTATTAGAAACAGTTTATTCCGTCTTAAATTTGATTGATTATTTACATTTTAGGATACCTGAGGTTGGATTAGGAACGTTGTTTGAAATGTTTGGACCAAGTTTACAGATAACTTATTAGATACTTTGTAGTCATGTTGGGTGAGTTGGAACCAGTGTATTTCTGAATCAAACGCGCCAAATAAATTGACATTTTGGGGATATTAAGAAGGAATTTATCGAACAAAACGAACATTCATTGTGTCAATGAGACATTTGGGAATGCAAAAAGAAGAAGATCTTCAAAGGTAAGGCATGTATTATATCATTATTTCTGACTTTTGTGTCGCACCTGCTTGGTTGACAAATTATTTTCATGTGTTTGTACGCGGGGCGCTGTCCTCCGATAGTCGCATGGTCTGCTTTCGCCGTAAAACCTTTTTTAAATCTGACACAGCGGCTGGACTAACGAGAAGTTAAGCTTTATTTTGATGTATTACACATATATTTTCGTGAATGTTGAATATTTACATTCCTGTAGTTTGAATTTGGCGCTCTGCAATTTCACTCGATGTTTTCAAATCAATCCCGCTAAAGTGATTGGCGCGTGAAGGGATCACTACGGATCCGACCCTTTTTTTAAATTTTCACCTGATGAAGGAAAAAGGAAACCGCACACTGCTCTTGATAGTATCACCGATATTTAATAAGCTTACGTATCAGCCTCACGGCCTTCGTCAGAGCTTTTCCTTTTTCCTTCATCTTGTTCAATTGTTGCCATGCACCTGCAAATAAGATTGCTCAGATGTGCGAGCGCCTTTTGAATTTTCTATTTTCACCTAAAATGACATACCCAAATCTAACTGCCTATAGCTCAGGCCCTGAAGCAAGGATATGCATATTCTTGATACCACTTGAAAGGAAACACTTTGAAGTTTGTGGAAATGTGATAGGAATGTAGGAGAATATAACACATTAGATCTGGTAAAAGATAATACAAAGAAAAAACCAACCGTATATTTAGATTATTTTAACACTTTTGGTTACTACATGATTCCATATGTGTTATGTCATAGTTTTGATGCCTTCACTATTCTACAATGTAGAAAATAGTAAAAATAAAGAAAAACCCTTGAATGAGTACTGTCCAAACTTTTGACTGGTACTGTAGTTCAAAAGTTAACCTGAATCCATATTCCATGCAATATGTTGTATAGATCCTGCTGTATGCTTTAGTCTGTCCCTCAATCCTTTATGAATGAGAAAGACTGACAACCTCTATTTCCATCTTTATTGAGACGGTTTTCAATATAGCGTAATCACAACAGACATCTAATCAATGAAGACTATTTTGACATATGAAAAAACATTTCGATTTTAGGCTATAATGATCACTTTCATTATGACAGTTCCGTGTGGCCCTAGAAGGGCCTATAAGACGACATGATTCTCTGGACATATGCAGAGAAGTGATTACTGAGTAATCGGCATGTTATTAGGTTAGATATATTGGGTTACCGTTATTTGGAATCTCAAACTAGATTAAAATGTTGGATGGAGAGGCCTGCCCTGCTCTCCATCCGCTCTCATCATCTACATTCCTACATTTTTCCCTATTCCCATTCCCCTGCAATGAGTAAAATGGCCTAGCAAGATGGCTCACTCCCTAACAATCCTCTCAAGTTGTGTACTCACAAAGATGACTAGCGCACCCTTCCACCCATGTGTGCTTCTAAGGAGCCATCTCACCCCAGATATATTTTTTTATTCTGCAGGAGACATATCAAATAGGGAAGAGGCATCTTCAAAAGCAACCACTTTCCAACTCAAAATACATTTCTCTTTGAAAGTGCTTCTTAAAATCTTGGTTTCATCAGACCAGAGCATCTTGTTTCTCGTTGTCTTGAGACTCTTAAGGTGCGGGCTGTCATGTGCCTTTTACTGAGGATTGGCTTCCGTCTGGCCGCTCTACCATATAGTCCTGATTGGTGGAGTGCTGAAGAGATGGTTGTCATTCTGGAAGATTCTCCCATCTCCACAGAGGAATTCTGGAGCTTTGTCAGAGTGACCATCGGGTTCTTGGTCACCTTCCTGACCAAGGCGCTTCTCTCTGATTGCTCCGTTTTTCTGGGCGGCCAGCCCTAGGAAGAGTGTTGGTGGTTCCAAACTTCTCCCATTTAAGAATGATTGAGACCACTGTGTTCTTGGCAGCCTTCAATGCTGCAGACATTTTTTGGTACCCTTCCCCAGATCTGTGCCACAACACAATCCTGTCTCAGAGCTCTACGGACAATTCCCTCGACTCCATGGCTTGGTTTTTGCTCTGACATGCACTGTCAACTGTGGGACCTTATATAGACAGGTGTGTGTATTTCCAAATCATGTCCAACCTATTGAATTTACCACAGGGGGACTCCAATCAAGTTGTAGAAACATCTCAAGGATGAGCAATGGAAACAAAATGCACTTGAGCTCAAAAAGTCAAAAGGTCTGAATCCTTTCCGAATGCACTGAATGCTAGACAGTAATGGTTGTATTGATGTCTCAAATCATTCACTTCATAAAGCTGCAATATGTCACTTTAAGGGTGACCAGACCAAATGCACATAGAAGTGTGTTATAGATCTGCCATTATCATTTAAAGCAAGAATAAGAAGTGGCAGATGTCTTCTGTGTGTGCTATCTCTATGCTTCCCGTCCTTAAAGTAGCCACCCTTTGCCTTGACAGCTTTGCACACTCTTGGCATTCTCTCAACCAGCTTCACCTGGAATGCTTTTCCAACAGTCTTGAAGGAGTTCCCACATATGCTAAGCACTTGGTGGCTGCTTTTCCTTCACTCTGCGGTCCAAATCATCTCAATTAGGTTGAGGTCGGGTGATTGTGGAGGCCAGGTCATCTGATGCAGCACTCCATCACTCTCCTTCTTGGTCAAATAGCCCTTACACAGCCTGGAGGTGTCTTGGGTCATTGTCCTGTTGAAAAACAAATAATAGTCCCACTAAGTGCAAACCAGATGGGATGGCGTATTGGTGCAGAATGCTGTGGTAGCCATGCTGGTTAAGTGGGCCTTGAATTCTAAATAAATCACCAACACTGTCACAAGCAAAGCATCCCCACACCTCCTCCACCATGCTTCACGGTGGGAACCACACATACAGAGATCCTCTGTTCACCTACTCTGCATCTCACAATGACACTGCGGTTGTAACCAACAATCTCAAATTTGGACTCTTCAGACCAAAGGACAGACTTCCACCGGTCTAATGTCCATTGCTTGTGTTTCTTGGCCCAAGCAAGTATCTTCTTATTATTGGTGTCCTTTAGTAGTGGTTTCTTTGCAGCAATTCGACCATGAAGGCCTGATGCATGCAGTCTCCCTCTGAACAGTTGATGTTGAGATGTGTCTGTTAATTGAACTCTGTGAAGAACTTATTTGGGCTGCAATCTGAGGTGCAGGTAACTCTAATGAACTTATCCTCTGCAGCAGAGGTAACTGTGGGTCTTCCTTTCCTGTGGCCATCCTCATGAGAGACAGTTTCATCATAGCGCTTGATGGTTTTTGCGACTGCACTTGAAGAAACATTCAAAATTCTTGACATTTTCCTCATTGACTGACCTTCATGTCTTAAAGTAATGATGGACTGTCATTTCTCTTTGCTTATTTGAGCTGTCATGCCATAATATGGATTTGGTCTTTTACCAAATAGGGCTATCTTCTGTATACCACTCCTACCTTGTCACAACACAACTTATTGGCTCAAACGCATAAAAAAAGAAATTCCACAAAATAACTTTTAACAAGTCACACCTGTTAATTGAAATGCATTCCAGGTGACTTCATGAAGCTTTTTGAGACAATGCCAAGAGTGTGCAAAGCTGTCATCAAGGCAAAGGGCGGCTACTTTGAAGAATCTCAAAAACACCTTTGGGGTTACTACATGGGGTTACTACAATAAAGAAAAACCCTGGAATGAGTAGGTGTGTCCAAACTCTTGACTGGTACTCTATATCTGAGGTATCAAAACATATATCCATTTAATATATCCAATAACCATTTATACAGAAAAGGTCCTTTCACAGAGTCCACTTAAGGACCATAAACACATAGTAGTAGCCACCAACAGTGAATGGGGAGAACGCAAAAGTGGGTGACAGGTATAGCTAATATGATACTTAACATTAGAGGTCGACCGATTAATCTGAATGGCAGATTAATTTGGGCCGATTTCAAGTTTTCATAACAATCGGTAATCGGCATTTTTGGACACCGATCATGGCCCATTACATTGCACTCCACGAGGAAACTGCATGGCAGGCTGACCACCTGTTACGCGAGTGCAGCAAGGAGCCAAGGTAAGTTGCTAACTAGCATTAAAGTTATCTTATAAAAAACAATCAATTTTAACATAATCACTAGTTAACTACATGTGGTTGATGATATTACTAGTTTATCTAGCGTGTCCTGCGTTGTATATAATCGATGCGGTGCCTGTTAATTTCTCATCGAATCACAGCCTACTTCGACAAACGGGTGATATAACAAGCGCATTCGTGAAAAAAGCACTGTCGTTGCACCAATGTACCTAACTATAAACATCAACGCCTTTCTTAAAATCAATACACAAGTATATATTTTTAAACATGCATATTTAGTTAATATTCTCTGCTAACATGCATTTCTTTTAACTAGGGAAATTGTATCACTTCTCTTGCGTTTTGTGCAAGCAGTGTCAGGGTATATGCAGCAGTTTGGGCTGCCTGTCTCGTTGCGAACTGTGTGAACAGAATTTCTTCCTAACAAAGACCGTAATTAATTAGCCAGAATTGTACATAATTATGGCATAACTTTGAAAGTTATGCAACGTAACAGCAATATTTAGACTTAGGGATGCCACCCATTAGATAAAATACGGAACGGTTACGTATTTCACTGAAAGAATAAACGTTTTGTTTTCGAAATGATAGTTTCTGGATTTGACCATATTAATGAACTAAGGCTCGTATTTCTGTGTATTATATTATAATTAAGTCTATGATTTGATAGAACAGTCTGACTGAGCGGTGGTAGGCAGCAGCAGGCTCGTAAGCATTCATTCAAACAGCACTTTCCTGCATTTGCCAGCAGCTCTTCGCTGTGCTTCAAGCATTGCGCTGTTTATGACTTCAAGCCTATCAACTCCCGAGATTAGGCTGGCAATACTATAGTGCCTATAATAACATCCAATAGTCAAAGGTATATGAAATACAATTGGTGTAGACAGAAATAGTCCTATAATTCCTAAAATAACTACAACCTAAAACTTCTTACCTGGGAATATTGAAGACTCATGTTAAAAGGAACCACCAACTTTCATATGTTCTCATGTTCTGAGCAAGGAACTTAAAAGTTATAAAAAAGTTTAAAATATTGTGCAAATATTGGACAATATTGCACAAAAGTGCAAATATTGCACTTTTACTTTCTTTCTTCTCCAACACTTTGTTTTTGCATTATTTAAACCAAATTGAACATGTTTTGTTATTTATTTGAGACTAAATTGATTTTATTGATGTATTATATTAAGTTAAAATAAGTGTTCATTCAGTATTGTTGTAATTGTCATTATAAAATTTAAAAAAAAAAATATATATATATATATATATATATATATATATATATATATATATATATATAAAATAAATAGGAAATCTATTTTTTGACTTCACTTACCCCTTTAATGCTGCGACCAATTTCTGTGCCATGTCCCCTCTCTAAAAACAGTTTGTTCACAACAAAAGTGATAACAGGTTACCCAGCAGGTGAAGTAACACTTCAATCTACAACCATTTACAGCCATTAAAGATCTGTGGCAATGGATGTGGGTGTTACCGCACGGGTTGGTTAGCTATAAAAGAAGCCTCCCGCCGTCAGCTCAGTTCTCCACGATTCCATTTGCAAATTGGAATGGGAGTAGACAAAAGGTGTCGACTCAGCGCTGCTGGAGGTCCTATGTTTGTATACGTGAGCTCTTGGTCTTTGGTGTAGATAGGCAGGAGATTTACAGAGGCAAACCCCAGCAGGATGTGTATATTTTTCCCTTGCCTCGACACCAAGGAGATCATTCACCAGCAGACCTAGATGCCTTCCAAAAAAGCCATTGGAGAGCACTTGCATCCCGCAATCCATTTGATGCACTCCTATTGGACGCCTTTGTGTTTAATTTAAAAGGGAAAAAGGGACGTCGCCACCTGAGTAATCACTCCTAAAGAGAAATGGTAGTGCAAATTGTTGAAGAAACTAAGCTCTGCTGGTCTGAAAACAGGGTTAGTAAAAGTAGATCATCTCATCAATTTAGTGATAAAAGGTTTCCTTACAAAATGTAATCTGGTCAAGAAGCTATGACTATGTTCTTCTCATTGCCTTCTCTGCTTTATGATCAGACCTCTATCCAATGGTTTCCTGAAGATCACTTAACAAAGAGCAAACGGTAATTGGTCTCTTTCACACTAACATTCAAAATATGAAACATGACTTCATATTTAAACTCTCGATCTCTTTCTCCATTTTCTCTGTGTCTGCAGTTTTTAAAAGCGGCATTAATTGCACTAAAGTAGAAGACTTCAGATTATCTATCCCACTGCCTAGCAAGAGACTCCTCGAGTAATTAGCACATCAAAGACGTCTCTGTGCCATAGCTCGGCAATCCATTTTCATGCAGGATCCCACATTTGGTCATACTATATCTGAATATGCTGAATATGCTCCCTGCCTGGTACATGCTAAACAACATATTATTTCTAATTAAAAGGGATAATATGAATACTGGCCAATGTAAGAGAGATAAACGGGGTGTACATTCATTGTGGAGCTATTAAGATCAAGATCATGTTGGTCCATGAAGATGAAGGAGCTGAGGGCAGGTTTTGATTACTGTCCCTGTACAGGGAACACTAGGGCTAAGGCGCAGAGCAGCTACATCTACCAATCTGTGAAATTACTTTTGGGGCTTTCTGCTCTCATCTGCACATTTGGGCCCGGGGCCTGTGGCGGGAGCTTAATCTTATGAGTCAGTCAATCTTTCTGACCTCTTTTTTTTTTTATCTTCCTCCCTCCCCCTGAATCCCAACCTGAGGCAGTGGTAGTTCCAGTGAGCTGTGGCAGACAAGAATGAGACACACAGCTGCATTTTTTCAGGGATGTCGAGATCAGATGTCAGACAACTCAATGTGCCACCTCACTACAGAGGGCATACGTAACTGTCAGTGTCAACATAGTGCTCCTTTGAGGCAGGCTGATTCCAAAGGTGGGCTCAAATTAGAGCTGGGACAATAAATTAATCGACACGGACCATACCAATCACAGGCATTTTGCTTATATCGATCATTATGATAAGTAGCTTACACTAGAGAAATGTAATAAGTTAGCTAATATGGGTGATTGTTAATGGGACAATTGATGGCTACAACCATCAAACTAGTAGTAGTAGTTTAAAGGATAACAAATAAATGTGGTACACATTGTTATAAACTTACCGCATCAATTCAGGCAATTTATTGCAATATGAATTTTTGTCCATATTGCTCCGCTCTAGGTCAAACAAATCACTGGTACAGGACAAATGAGACTTCATGTCTCAACCATGAGAATGTTCATACAGAAGTCTTACCAATGACTAGCTGAAACCTTTAATGCAAACAAGTTACATTTTATCTCATGTTGCTTTTAGTCAAAGTTGAATGTGTTTCTGCAAAGCTACCGGGCACCTAAGGGTGAATCTCACCCGCCATGTTTGAAGATCAGACTATTTAGCCATAATTCCCATCGGCCCTAAAATCAAGCAATTTGCAAAATGCACATAAGCCTACAGTAAGCTCCCAATGTTGTGGCTGCTGTAACCTTGACGTTTCAGTTTAAAGAAGTAATCTCTTATTGCATCAGAGTACTTTGCAGTGACAGCAACACAAATTATGGATGTGTTTTTTATTCCAATTGTAAGAAAGCACAACAACTCTTAGGTCTATATGAGATGGTTTCAACAAGCCCAACATATGCCGCAGAGGCAAGTAATGTACACAAAACACGTGAAAATCCCGGCAACCCCCCAGGAAACAGATGGTATATTTGGAGCTACTTTATTTATAACACCATCAGCCTAAAGTGCCCATGCATTCAACTAAATTAGTCGTCACGCCCATGGGACTATAATCCTCAGGCCCGTGGGCAGCAAAAAGATAAATCAGAACAAGAAAAAATGGCTAAATGACCTAAGCAACACTAGGTTAAACTCATTTACTGACTGCACTTGACTTCTATTCCAAAATAATTCAATTTGCATCATTACTACCAGAGTGGAGCCGAGGGACAGTCTTTCTGTAAGCTTCTCAACAACAGAGACTGACTGTCTGGAATGTAATATACCAAGAATAAGATGCACAAACACCTTGGACTCAACAAAACAAGTTTACTTGCTAAAAACTCTAAAGTCAAGGCTTTCTGTGATACATTCCAAATCTGGCATGGTACCAATAATGCTTAAAACAAATTCCCTAATGGTTACCCCAATTTGTATTTTAGGTAATGCATGGCTGGCTATCTTAATTTCTAGTTTAGCCTATTGCCCATATCCTGCTCAAGGCTAATTTGTTTTCACTCATCAATCGAGTCCCTACCATGACTCTGCAACTTGGATCCAAGGCCTCAGGATGAAAGAAAACCAATGTTGTTGTGTTTCTTAAATTATGTTCAACCTTGTGTCATTTGCAAATGTCATGTGTTACAAACAAAGTGTAAATTACTCACCTATTCAGTTGGCGTAGCAGTGACAAGATCAAAGAAGGTCATGGAAAAGAAAGGAGAAAGAGAGAAAACAAAGCATTGTTGACAAGGGGTTGAACAAATAATATAATTTTAAGTACAAGCAGCAAGCAAACAAGCACTGTAGTCTATAATCATATCACTGCCATTTTTCTGAATGACTTATCACAGTCATCGTTATAACTGGAAACAACATGTAATATACGCATTTGTTTTCTTAATGTTGTAGTATATTTCACAAAAAACTGTCTGACCAATTTATTAATCACCAAGAATGGCTTTTGGGTGTTTGTAAGACTTCTGGAGCATAAACACATTCATCTTCAATTAATTCATACATGTGCATTTAAATTATCACAATATCTCATGTTATTAAGCATTACAATAAACAGCATCCGTATTCTCATCATTGTCATTGCAGGTTTATTTTCAGAGGATGTTCAAATTACATTAGATTTTTTGATAGCAGCAACACCGTTCTTCGTAGGGCTTATTCCTATGCGGGGACATTATGACTTATAGGAGGTGAGCTCGTTGTTAGGCCTCAGCGACTCTGGGGATAAACCATACGCTTTGGCACATGGGGGAAGATAAACGTAGGGACTACTTTTCTAATCAAGTGGGCAGACTAAAGTGGTAGACTAAGGGTGTCACACATCCCTTGCCATAAATTATCTCCATTTATATCTGGACAGCAAGTTGTTATTGGACTAAAAAGGTCAATAGCTAGCAGAGGAAGTGGCAGCCTATCCATGGTGATGAGTGAACACTTCTACATGAATGTGGATGCTACCATGATTATGGATAATCATGAAAGAATCTTGAATGATGATGAGTGAGAATGTTAGAGGGACAAAGATCATACCCCCGAAAAATGCTAATCTTCCCCATTATTGGAAATGGTGAGACATTAGCATGCTTTGTTGTAGCCTCTGTAACTTTCTCACTCATTATTGATTATGTGTTCATGGTTTTTCTTAATAGTAGCATTATCAGGTTTGATTTAGAAGGGTTCAGAAACATCTGCTCACTTGGAAAGGAAATTACTCCAGTCATCTTTCACCCTTCAGTTCTTATTGGGCAAAACATAACCCAAAACACAACCAAAACAATCTGCAGACGTATCCAATGAGTTTGTAGTCACAAGCTTGAGTCATTGTGTGCTAGGAATATGGGACCAAATACTAAACTTTACTGCTTTGGTTCACTATAAGTGAAATTTTGTCCAAATACTTATGACATCTTCAAATGGGGCAACAAGATCTATAAAGTGCTTCCATTTCCAAACGGTAAATATGATATATAAGAAAATATTCTCAAATAAAAGGTGACATTCTGTACTGTCACCTCATATAAAACATATGATCTCAAATCCAAAAGGCTGGAGTATAGAGCCAAATAAAACACTTTGCATCACTGTCCAAATACATACATAGGAAAGTGTACATTGACATTCTACTGTAACAAGCTGATAAGGTATAAAATCGTAGAATTGACAGAAGCATTTGTACTGAGGCTACAACCTAAATTGATAAAATAACTGTTCAGCGAAACAGAGAACCAAGAACTTTACCCACTTGGTTTTAACAGGTGTTTGGGGCTTATTTTTCAGCATGCACAATAGCTGGCGTGCGCGTTGCATGCATTAAAGTGTTTTGCCTGTTCTATTTGACTTTAAAAATGAAAGGGATTCACTCTAGGTGAAGCTCTGAAATCAGACTCGGCATCAGGGGAGGTGGCCATGGGGGAAAAGAATGGGGAGGCTTTGGAACTTGAAACCTACAGCGATGACATCAGCCACAGCCTGGCATCACACACCTTTCTGGAGAGAATGGAAGGGGCTTGAGTGGCAGGCCCGGGCCAGGTTTTTAAACATTCAGAACATGAACGTGCGGCCCTGCTAACGGCACAAGCACATTGGTCAGGGCATTGATCAATCGGAGGCTGAAAGAAATCAAAATACACTCCCCGGGTAACCATTTAATGTTCCAGCACTCAGTCTTTGGATAATGTCCAAATATGGCCTTCTATAGTGCTTCGGTGGAAACGTCCATATGCAGATCAATCTCAGAAGGAATTGTTCATGTCAAGGGTGATACCGCAATGACAAATGTTATGTGGCAGGAGAGGAGCTGTAAAAGAACAGTGATGTTTCTTTCGGTGAATGTATGTGCTCATATCTCATCTTTTGACTTGGCCACATTGTGAGTTGTAAAAACATGGCTAATGTTTCAAAGAATATGTTGTGCGGTTCATAATCCACAGAGTGCATTTAGCAAGGTCTTGATGACAATGTATCGTTGACAGGTCAGCGACGTATCTTTACAAACATTTCTTATGTGTACCTTTATTTAACTAGGCAAGTCAGTTAAGAACAAATTCTTATTTTCAATGACAGCTTAGGAACAGTGGGTTGACTGCCTTGTTCAGGGTCAGAACAACAGATTTTTACCTTGTCAGCTCGGGGATTTGATCTTGCAACCTTTCGGTTACTTGTCCAATGCTCTAACCACAAGGCTACCTGCCACATTTGCCTCATATTCATCGAATACATACATAAACCATGTATCCAGGCAACATAAACATATCTAAGACTATCATTCTCATTTCAAATGAGTAAACAGAGTTGCTAAGAGGCGACTGCCATTCCATTATGACACAGTTTGTCAGAGACAACAATTTGAAGGCCAGGATTATTACTGGAGAGCCAGCAGAAAAAAATGCCATCCCCCAGACAAAGTCAAATGTGTTGATTCGTCTGAAGAGGGCAATCACTCAATGTAAGTGGTGTTTGTCTTTTAGCGAAGTGCACAAAGGGATACAATCAAAGTAGTTGACCATGTGAGCTGCCTGTAAAGGAGGTAGGGAAAGTAGAAAGTAGGGGGGTGGCAATGGAGGGTGGGGAGATAGTGGTGAATTGATATGGTGTCTGACTATGGCCTAAGGGTAAAATCTCTGCAAAGCCGATCCAAGCTCTTAATTACCGTCGCCGTGGACGCCAATCAATCCGGCTTACCTCGGCGCCACCAATGCAATGGGCACTGCGAAACCCCCCCCCCCCCCCCTAAAATGCAGAGCAGGCTACACCCCAGCACTTTATGTACAGGGAAAAAGAAACAGTCAAAAATAAATTATGAGGAGGCAAGAAAAATGACAGTAAGTTCTCATCTAGTTTCATGGCCAATACTGCATCCAAAATGGCACACTATTCCCTACATAGTGCACTTATTTTTACCATGGCCCATAGTGTGTCATTTCACAGCCCAAGTGTCTGTGGAGTCCTCTAAACTCTGGATGATTAACAAGGCCTTTCTGGAACCCCACTACCCCCGTTGAAGGAGTCAGGTCCAAATCAGAACCCGGCTAAGAAGCAGATTGTAGGGCTGCTTGGACCGAGGCATATACATGTAGGAGGGGATCTGCTCCACGGGACAGGGCCTGCGTCCTAAATGGCAACGCCATTCCCTATTTAGTGCACTACTATTGACCAGGGCCCAAAAGTAGTGCACAACATATGGAATAGGGTGCAATTTGGGACGCAGTTACAGTCACTCCTGTGATTCCCTGAGGTGTCCAATGAACTCCCTTCATTACCCTCCATTTCTCTGCCTCTCCCTCCCTCAGTCTCTTTCTCTCTGCTCCAGTGAGTGAGGGAGTGTCCTCTGAATAGCAATAACCCACTGTGGTGCCAATCTGTCTTCTCCTTCATTAGAGGGGCTATACAGCCTTATTGCTCAAGCTGTAATGATGCCAGAGATCCCTATCCTGGTTGGCTGGCTGGCTGACTGGCTGGCTGGTTCCAGCCCTTTGGAGGTGTCATAAAGGAAAACACATGAGATGTGCCGGATGGACGTGAATTATTAATTTCTAGAAGTATGTGTTTGTGTGTGTGTGTGTGTTTGTCCATGACTGCCACTTCATACCATGTGTTGTCAGCTTGATTGAAACATTTATAATAATTATTGCAATAGCCAATGCCCTAGCCATGTGGCTAGGGCATGGCCACCGACGCTCATTCATACCCAGGGATAATGTAAGAAAATAAAGCCTGCATGCCAATCAGGTTGAGTTGAAACCCATTGAAATAGAAAAACAAATAAGCTAACAATACATTTAAACGTTATACAGGCTCCGCAATCATGCAGTTGAGGTAATTTTGACAAACAATTTGAAATTAAACATGAATTTTGTTTGGTGTATTTTATCTTAACCAATGCCCTTTAGTAAAATGATCATGTGGTTTTCATTATTGGACTCCTGTATTTTTTTTTAACCACACATTCAAAGATGGTTGAAAACCAGGAAGTAAAGGTTAGCAAACCCTAACCTCATTTATCAAACATTTTCAGTACTAATTGTGTATAAAACCGGAAATTACAAGACTAAAATGTTGCTGACCTCAAACATTTTGGAATGATTCAATTATTAAAATGTTATTTTATAATTTTAGGAACTCTTGAAAAATATGTTCTACCAGGCTGTTGAGATGCCCATTAAATGAATGCTTTTTAGTCATAGCTAGCCATTATGGACAATGGAGAAATATTGATATGGGATTTTTTTGTCTGTGCAAATAGAACAATCTTTTAATATTATATCAGTATTTACTGTTATCCTCAATGTTTCGCATAATTTACATATTTTTATTTTGACGCAAATATATCATATTATATTCATACTTGATATCAGACCTCATTTAACTAGGCCTGTCTTCCATTATAAGTAACTGAAGCAGACAATGTTAATTAATGTATAATTTTCATATGATTTTAAAAATCTATGCAAATTCCAATACAAAATGAATTTACCCTAATTGGGCAACTCAACTGGATGATTGAGATGTCTGCGATGCGTAAAAAAATACAAATGATTCATTTATGGCCTATATTAAGGCTAAATACACAATTTTGTAAATATTTAATTATTGGTGTGCCAGTTAAAGGAGCCAGCCATTTAGCATAGGCATCGGCAGCCTGATCAATTCTCAGGTTGCGAGAAGTGAAATAAAATCCATGACATGGATTTTATTTCACCTCTCGCAACAGGAAATTGATTGGGCTGACCTTTTCAGCAGTCGCCGATATAGATTTCAAGGCAGGCTAAAGAGATCAATGATATGGTCTCTGTGTCCCAAATGGCACCCAACTTCCTACATAGTCCACAAATTTTGACCAGAGCCCAATGGGCCCTGGTCCATCTATTCCAAAGTAGTGGAATAGACCTATATAAGGAATAGGGACGCATCCATGGTTAGTTGGAAAAGGAAGTCTAATACGCAGCTGCCAAAACACCTTACAAAGGTGATTAAAAACCATTCCCCCAATGCGCTTAGGTAATTAAACATATAGACCCCTCACAGGTGAGGAGCAGATAAGACAGGCAGGTGCTTTACGGAGACTTTAGCCAGAGCTCACCCTGCAATGAATCAGCACTAGCCAATGTGAGCCACACACACACTTACTCATCCTCCTCACAGTCTTTGTGCATTTATTTAATTTTTATTTAACCTTGATTTAACTAGGTAAATCAGTTAAGAACAAATTCTTATTCACAATGACGGCCTAGGAACAGTTAACTGCCTTGTTCATGGGCAGAACGACAGATTTTTATCTTGTCAGCTCGGGGATTCGATCTAGCAACCTTTCGGTTACGCTGTAACCACTAGGCTACCTGTGCGATTACAAAAGCGCACACACACACAGCCACAAACGCACGCAGTCACACACAATCTCTCTCTCTCACACACACTATTCTCTCTGCTACTGCACCGCAAGTGGTACCAATGACAGCTAAATAGTTAGTTAAATAGTTAGCCGATATCTAACCAAACAATCTGTATTGACCCTTTTTGCACTAACTCTTTTGACTCATCACATACGCTGCTGCTGCTGTTCATTATCTATCCTGTTGCATAGTCACTTTAACCCTACCTATATGTGCATATCTACCTCAACTGCCTCAAACCCATGCACATGGACTCTGTACTCGTATCCTTGTGTATATAGCCAAGTTATCGTTACTCATTGTGTATTTATTCCTCGTGTTATTATTGTTCTATTATAATTTTTTTCTCTCTGCATTGTTGGGAAGGGCCTGTAAGTAAGCATTTCACTGTTAGTAAACAACAGGTGTAGACTAACTTGATTTGACACACACACACACAGCATACATAACTAGATAATACACAATAAATTAGAAAGAGAGAGGCTAGTGGGGAATGGAGGGAAGGGTCGAGGAAAGGTCGAGGATCGAGGGTGAGTGAGGGAGGGAGGTAGTGAGCGAGGGAGGGAAGGAAGGGCTGTCTTGATGCATCCGTTATCTGGTATTGACGTCGTATTCTCCCCGTAGATCTGTCAGAAGTAGTGAGCTCTCATGAAAAAGAGGGGCCAGGCACATCCAGATTCTCGAGTCCTGGCAAACGAATAAGCACCAAATCGACAGTGGCGATTAACTTACACCCTTGTTTCCACTGTACATCAAGTTTTATGAGTTGTATGTATGGGATACACATGGTATACACTGTCTAACAAAATGCTTACTAGCATGTTCCTTCGACAATGCAACAACAATAACAAGTAAAAGATAAGAATACAAACTAAGTAATTGGCTCAGTAAAATAGAAAACATTTTAGCATAAGTATAATACAGGAAAGCACCATTTATAGTCCAATATTTACACATGTTTTGAGGAAGGGGAATTGGGGGAAAAGTGTTTAAAATGTGCAGATTTAGCAATCGTAATAAGAGAGTTTGCAGCAGTTGTGATGTGTGTGGAGCATGAATGTATATGTGTGTGTGTGGATGTGGGTATGTCTGTTCAGATGTGTGTGGAGCATGAATGTTTCTGTGTGTGTGTGGATGTGGGTATGTCTGTTCAGATGTGTGTAGAGCATGAATGTATATGTGTGTGTGGATATGTCTGTTCAGATGTGTGTGGAGCATGAATGTATATGTGTGTGTGGATGTGGGTATGTCTGTTCAGATGTGTGTGGAGCATGAATGTATATGTGTGTGTGGATGTGGGTATGTCTGTTCAGATGTGTGTGGAGCATGAATGTATATGTGTGTGTGGATGTGGGTATGTCTGTTCAGATGTGTGTGTGCATGTGTGCTAAGGTGTGGAGAATCAGAGCAGGTGGTCAGTCCAGTTCAAGTGTTCAGCAGTCTGATGGCTTGTAGATAGAAACTGTCTCTGAGCCTGTTGGTATCAGACCTCATGCTCCTACACCCTCTGCCAGACGGTAAGGGAGGGAACAGTTCGTGGCTGAGCACTGTTTCGAGTAGATGTCCTGGATGGGTGGGAGCATGGTTTCAGTGACGTACTGGGCAGTCTTCACCAACCGCTGGAGGGCCTTATGATTGTGAACAGAGCAATTCCCGTAGCAAACCATGATGCAACCGGTCAGGACACTCTCGATGGTGCAGCTGTAGTATTTGGACAGGACCCGCGGTGGCATGCCAAAATTATTCAGCTGCCTTTTGTCAAGAGGGCGCAGCAGCGTCTCTACTGTCTGAGTGGCGGTGTTGTGGGTCCATGTCAGGTCCCCGGTGTTGTGGACGCCGAGGAACTTAAAAGTGCTGACTCTCTCCACTGCAGTCCCGTTAATGTGGATCGGGGCACATCAGTTATTGCTGTCAGAACTGTCGCAGCCAGGGGAGATTCTGCACATGAGATTTTGTGGCTTAGTCTTATTTGAGTGGCAAAAAGCAATTAGCTAAACCTGTGTTACATAAAGCTTTTGTAAGCACCAAGTACACATGACAGATATATAGAGCCTAGTTAGACTTTCACCATATGTTAAACATGGCATCTGCAAGTATACAGTGCCTTCAGAAAGTATTCACAACCCTTGAGTTATTCCACATTTTGTTGTGTTACAGCCTGAATGCAAAATGGATCTAAAAAAAAATAATCTCTCAACCATCTACACACAATACCCCATAATATAACCCATAATAACAAAAGTATTGAAAATTAAATACAGAATCTCTAATTTACATAATTATTCACAGCCCTGAGTCAAAACATGTTAAAATCACCTTTGGAAGTCATTAACAGCCGTGAGTCTTTCTGGATAAGTCTCTAACACCATGTCCAGACCGGACCCGCATGTGTGCCATCGTACGCAAATAGATTTTGACCCCCCACACCAAACGCGATCACGACACACAGGTTGAAATATCAAAACAAACTTTGAACAAATTATATTCTTTTGGAGACAGGTCAAAAAGCACTAAACATTTATGGCAAGCTGCTAGCTAATTTGTGCTATTTAGCTAGCTTGCTGTTGCTAGCTAATTTGTTCTGGGATATAAATGTTGAGTTGTTATTGTACCTGAAATGCACAAGGTCCTCTACTCCGACAATTAATTCACACATAAAATGGTCAACCGCATCGTTTCTAGTCATTATGGGTTATTGTGTGTGGGCCAGTGACAAAAACATATACATTTAATACATTTTAAATTCAGGCTGTAACACATGTGGAAAAGGTCAAGGGGTGTGAATACTTTCTGAAGGCATTTCTGCCTGCCATATTTGACCAGAGAGAGATGTTTTCTTAAAGTACTGTCAAAATCTGGCATATCACAATATATCATGAATACTGTATGATGTTATTACTTATTGTGTAGTGTTTATGGATGTATCATGACTGCTCTATGTACCGTAGCACCTCACTGACCACTTTTCTCTTTCCAACTTATTTTTCATTTCCCATTTTCTCTCAGAAGACTGATCATAAAAAAAAACATAAAACCATGCCTCAATAACACCACTCCTCCCACTATGACTTCTGACCCACAAGATGTGCAGGTGGCAAGGGCTACTGCATTGCTCTCTAGGTCAGAGAAGCCCTATGGAGAGCTCACTTTAGAATCCACTCCTCATCTTGCGAGGCTGCTTGATCAATGAATGTCCAATGCACTCATATCTTTGGCTCGCTCCTATGGCATTACCCCGTGGACTTAATCAGGGAACAGTGTCTGGCAGAGTAATCCGCCTGCTTAGGAAAGAGCCTGCAATGGCGTGACCTGGCGCTACAGGAGTCTACCTGCTATCAGAGAACACACCTACTGTTTTCCAGGAAGAAAACGTCTGTAGAAGAGACCACGAAACTGAACACAACAGAAACATAAATCAAAGCCAAAACAGGATAAAAGTTTTTTTTTTACTGATTTGCTAATGTGTTGATTCTTATATAAATGCTCATTCAAATGCTGCCAAAATGTTGCAGTAGTTCTAGGAATCTAAACTTTGAAATAATGACTCAGGGCTTGATATTAAAGTAAATTTGCCAGTGCCAACAGAAAGCTAATGGCCCGAATGAAAAAATTACTGTCCCTAGCAAAGATCTCACCGGAAAGAGGATGCTGGTTGGATTATTTCAATGTCAGGTGATTGTATGCTTATTTTGCAGGATTAGCAAGTAGCCTACAGCCTATAATAACCTCCCTCCATACACAAATAATACAATTTTCCATTGACAATATCATATTTACATTGTGTTTTTTCTCCAAACAATCAATCTCAAAAAGGGTGTTATTGTCGATTTTGAACAGTCAACAGGCTACAGTTGTAGGACCCTTTAAAAACAGTTTTATCTTTTGCTAAATTCCGTTTCCCGGATTAGTTTTTCCAGGTTTCCGAGTTTCCCTGTTTTTTTCAGGTTCCCTCGCTCAAAATCACTATTTTATAAAGAAAAAAGTGACAAAAATTTGATTTTCAACAACTATGCTTAAACCACATCAGGATACTACTTTTGAGGTTGGGAAAAAAACGTAATTACAATTTCTGAGGGAGGGTATAATTGCTCTTGAATACAATTGCGCACCTAGAAAGAGATCGTTGTGTTTGGCCAACAGTGTTTGTTGGTTGTAAGTGCTGAGAACAGAGACATTTTACTCTTGCTTTCATGGGTAAAAAATAAAATCTATGCATGAAGCCTCTTTAGTCATAACATTCACACCTAGTCGACAGTTATTTAGGACACCTCATGAGCTGTCCTAACCAGTTAAGAGTTACCATCAGGTGTCTTGATATTAGAAAAATGCAACGAGTCAGTGGTCCCTGCGTTACATGCATTTGCTTTTGAGATGTTAAAATAATGTTTTGATATTTCATCAATCCATAAATAATCTTGGCCAGGGATGGGCAACTGGCGGACCCTTTTTGTAGGCCCGCGGACCAATAAATAAATACATTTTATTATATAAAAAAGGTGGTATGTGGTCTCAACTTACTGTTGAGAGTTAGTATAATAGAATGCACAAGGTACACATTTCTAAATTTGGTTGTGCATCAGCAGTCACTCAATTAGCAAAATGTGGTCAGATTAGTAAATGAGTCTTGCGGCCAACTACAGTTGAAGTCGGAAGTTTACATACACCTTAGCCAAATGATTTAAACTCAGTTTTTCCTGACATTTAATCTGTGTAAAAAGTCCACGTCTTAGGTCAGTTGGGATCACCACTTTATTTTAAGAATGTGAAATGTCAGAATAATAGTAGATAAATAATTATATTTCAGCTTTTATTTCTCTCATCACATTCCCAGTGGGTCAGAAGTTTACATACACTCAATTAGTATTTGGTAGCATTGCCTTTAAATTGTTTAACTTGGGTCAAACATTTTGGGTAGCCTTCCACAATAAGTTGGGTGAATTTTGGTCCATTCCTCCTGACAGAGCTGGTGCAACTGAGTCAGGTTTGTAGGCCTCCTTGCTCGCACACGCTTTTTCAGTTCTGCCCACAAATTGTCTATAGGATTGAGGTCAGGGACTTGTGATGGCCACTCCAATACCTTGACTTTGTTGTCCTTAAGCCATTTTGCCACAACTTTGGAAGTATGCTTGGGGTCATTGTCTATTTGGAAGACCCATTTGTGAACAAGCTTTAACTTCCTGACTGATGTCTTGAGATGTTGCTTCAATATATCCACATACTTTTCCTCCCTCATGATGCCATCTATTTTGTGAAGTGCACCAGTCCCTCCTACAGCAAAGCACCCCCAAAACATAAATGCTGCCACCCCCGTGCTTCATGGTTGGGATGGTGTTCTTCAGGCTTGCAAGCCTCCCCCTTTTTCCTCCAATCATAATGATTTTGATTATGGCCAAACAGTTCTATTTTTGCTTCATCAGACTAGAGGACATTTCTCCAAAAAGTACGATCTTTGTCCCGATGTGCAGTTGCAAATCGTAGTCTGGCTTTTTTATGGAGGTTTTGGAGCAGTGGCTTCTCCCTTGCTGAGCAACCTTTCAGGTTATGTTGATATTGGACTCGTTTTACTGTGGATATACACTGCTCAAAAAAATAAAGGGAACACTTAAACAACACAATGTAACTCCAAGTCAATCACACTTCTGTGAAAACAAACTGTCCACTTAGGAAGCAACACTGATTGACAATAAATTTCACATGCTGTTGTGCAAATGGAATAGACAAAAGGTGGAAATTATAGGCAATTAGCAAGACACCCCCCAAAACAGGAGTGATTCTGCAGGTGGTGACCACAGACCACTTCTCAGTTCCTATGCTTCCTGGCTGATGTTTTGGTCACTTTGAATGCTGGCGGTGCTCTCACTCTAGTGGTAGCATGAGACGGAGTCTACAACCCACACAGTGGCTCAGGTAGTGCAGTTCATCCAGGATGGCACATCAATGCGAACTGTGGCAAAAAGGTTTGCTGTGTCTGTCAGCGTAGTGTCCAGAGCATGCAGGCGCTACCAAGAGACAGGCCAGTACATCAGGAGACGTTTAATGACTTCATGTAACTGTATCCAAACTTGTAGTAAGCATGGTTGACTTACCGACCGGTGTGGGCCCCATTGATCATCAGTTATCATATTAAAAACTGAAAACATTTGCCTCCACCCTACGGCAAAATGTGTAGAATTACAGGAAATTAGCTGTAAAACTGCTAATTTCTCTCTCCGCCCCATGGCAAAATCTGCAGAACTGCAGGTAATTAACATTAAAACGGTTTTCTTTCTCTTCACAGTCACGAGCAGGGCCGCTCAAATGTTTTGCTAGCAAGGTGGGGGAGGGGGATATGGATGTGGGTATACAGGACCACGAGCGACTGGGTCCCTCATGATGAGTCCTGTTTTTTTGTGGCCCCCAGCACCATCAAAGCAGCCCATCCCTGATGTAAGCCTACATGTAACAGAATCTATTGCACTTTTGACAATGACTTTACATAAGGCCAATTTCACATGATATGCCTAAATACTTAAAACCACTAGGCTAACAAGTTATTTTGATTATTTAATTACCTACATGTTATTTGAAGTTATTCATTTGGAAGGCACCATCACGTTGTTAAAAAAATGTCTTAATTGGGCATGCCTATAAATTGTGCAATTTAAGGCATCTAGTGCATATGTTAACTTTAATTGTGTTGGATGAAAAATATAGACCTTTCAAAATGTTGAATGCAACATTATCACCGCGTGACTTGATGCCTACTGTGGCAAAAGGATTTTGAGTTGTTAAACGGGAGTGACGACGAGTGTGTTGATATAACGGTAAGTCAAAATTCCACTTTTAACAACCATCAGAATTAGATAAAAAAAATGTAATTATGCATGCCAACATATTTGTCAATAATTAAAAGTAGGCAAAGTGATCATGTCAAGCAAAAATGATAAAAGTTTTACCAACTGGCCCAAGCAGGTCACTGACAGGGATGATTGACTGGCCCAAAGGGTTTCCAAAACCTACCCTGGCCAGCGGGCAGCCCTTTATGTCGAGCCCCGAATGTTGACATGTTTTGTAATGTTATGTGGATGACTCAGTCAGTACCATAACAGAAAGTCAATATTGTAGGGTCTGTTCCAGAAAGCATTATACATCATTGGAATTTAAATGCCATTTTTACGAATTAGTCATCCCACAGCTATTTCTAACTGTCAGACATCGAGTCACAGTTGGACGGATTAATGGAACACATCAAACGACATATGTGCATTACATTTAAACAAATGTTCCTGATACTGAATGTTCTTGATCTTGAATAATCTTGGACCGTGATTCACTTGGCAAAAGACATACAGTACAGTCTTCAAACTAGCTGATTTATTCATAGCCTTATAGACCACACTAGACAGAGATGGATACACTAAACTACTCATTTAATTTCAGTTATAATTCTAAACATACAGTAGGTCAATTTTGTTAACCAAAGAAGGAACAAAACCAGCATAATACAAAAACAATCTAAATGCTTTACATTCAGAGCACCTGGTTTCATGTAATTAATCCCTGACACAAAACCAGAGTTTTGTACTACTGTACGAAATAGCCTAACTCACAGTGAAAATAACTGCATCGCATTGCTTGAGGCGTCACTACAGACCCGGGTTCGATCCCAGGCTGTATCGCAGCTGGCTGCGACCGGGAGATCCATGAGGCGACGCACAATTGGCCCAGCGTCGTTCGGGGAGGGTTTGGCCAGATGGGATGTCATTGTCCCATTGTGCTCCAGCGACTCCTTGTGGTGGTCCAGGCGCATGCACGCTGACACATTTGTGGGGCTGGCTTCCGGGTTAAGCAAGCAGTGTGTCAAGAAGCAGCGTGGTTTGGCAGGGTCGTGTTTCAGAGGACGCATGGCTCTTGACCGTTGCCCCTCCCGTGTCCGTATGGGAGTTGCAGCAATGGGACAAGACTGTAACTCCACTGTAACTGTAATTGGAAATCACGAAATTGGGGAGAAAAAGTGGTAAAAAGTACCCCCCCAAAATAAAAAATTTAAATGTGTTATCCATGAGTAGCTGAAGTGAGAGAGGCACCTAACCTGTCGCACAGTAGAAACCGATAGGTTACTCCTTTAAGATTGTATATTGAATCTAGACAGAGCACAATGTGTCAAAGACGACACCTACTCTCAAGAGACTAGTTTCACAATGAAGATTTTAACACCTTTCTGCCACCTACTGTATACACACACCACCAGTCAAAAGTTAGGACACACCTACTCATTCAAGGGTTTTTCTTTAGTTTTCACTATATTCTACATTGTAGAATAATATTGAAGACATCAAAACTATGAAATAACACATATGGAATCATGTAGTAACCAAAAAAGTGTTAAACACATCTAAATATATTTTAGATTCTTTAAAGTAGCCACCCTTTGCCTTGATGACAGCTTTAAACACTCTTGGCATTGTCTCAACTAGCTTCATGAGGAATGCTTATCTAACAATCTTGAAGGAGTTCCCACATATGCTAAGCACTTGGTGGCTGTTTTTCCTTCACTCTGCGGTCCAACTCATCCAAAACCATCTCAATTGGATTGAGGTCGGGTGATTGTGGAGGCCAGGTCATCTGATGCAGCACTCCATCACTCTCTCTCTTGGTCAAATAGCCATGATGGTTAAATGTGTCTTGAACTATAAATAAAACACTGATTGTGTGAACAGCAAAGCACCAACACACCAACTCCTCCATGCTTCACGGTGGGAACCAAACATTCTGAGATCATCAGTTCACCTACTCTGCGTCTCACAAAGACACAGCGGTTGGAACCAAAAATCTAACATTTGGACTCATCAGACCAAAAGACAGATTGTGTGTCCATTGCTCGTGTTTCTTGGCCCAGGCAATTATCTTATTCTTATTGGTGTCTTTTAGTAGCGGTTTCTTTGCAGCAATTCGACCATGAAGCCCTGATTCATGCACAGAACAGTTGATGTTGAGATGTGTCTGTTACTTGAACTCAGTGAAGCATTTATTTGGGCTGCAATTTCTGAGGCTGATAACTCTAATGAACTTATCCTCTGCGACTGACATTAACCTTGGTGCACGGATCCCTTTAACGGGATCATTTTCGTAAACAACCGCTGAATTGCAGAGCAACAAATTATTATTATTATTTTTTAAATATTTATTTTCATGAAATCACAAGTGAAATATACCAATACACAGCTTAGCTTGTTGTTAATCCACCTATCGTGTCAGATTTTGAAAATATGCTTTACAGCGAAAGCAATCCAATAGTTTATCGATCACTAGACAAAACATTACGAACAGCTAGCAGCAATGTAGATTGGTCACGAAAGTCCGAAAAGCAATAAAATTAAATCACTTACCTTTGATGATCTTCGGATGTTTGCACTCACGAGACTCCCAGTTACACAATAAATGTTCCTTTTGTTCGATACATATTATTTTTATATCCAAAAACCTCCATTTGGTTGGTGCGTTATGTTCAGAAATCAACAGGATCCAGCAGTCATGAAGGGAAGACGAAAATTCCAAATAGTATCCGTAAAGTTCATAGAAACATGTCAAACGTGTTTTCATAATCAATTCTCAGGTTGTTTTTAACATAACTAATCGATCATATTTCAACCGGACGGTGAACTATCAATACTAGAGGGAAAGAAAATGTCGAGCAACAACTTTCGCACGCATGAACTAATTAAAGGACACATGGCCATCCACTGACACGTTTTGATAAATCTCACCCATTTTTTCAGAATAAAAGCTTGAAACTATGTCTAAAACCTGTTCACAACCTGTGGAAGCAATTGGAAAAGGAATCTGGTTGATATCCCTTTAAATGGAGGATAGGCATGCAATGGAACAGGGATTTTTTTTAAATAAGAGCCACTTCCGGGTTGGATTTCCTCAGGTTTTTGCCTGTAAAATCAGTTCTGTTATATTCACAGACAATATTTTTACAGTTTTGGAAACTTTAGAGTGTTTTCTATCCTAATCTGCCAATTATATGCATATTCTAGCATCTGGGCCTGAGAAATAGGCCATTACCTTTCCAAACATAAAAATTCTGCCTCCTAGCATCAATAAGTTAATGTCTTAAAGTAATAATGGACTGTCGTTTCTCTTTGCTTCTGTATACCACCCCTACCTTGTCACAACTGATGCTCAAACGCATTAAGGAAAGAAATTATACAAATGTACTTTTAACAAGGCACACCTGTTAATTGAAATGCATTCCAGGTGACTACCTCATGAAGCTGGTTGAGAGAATGCCAAGAGTGTGCAAAGCTGTCATCAAGGCAAAGGGCTACTTCGAATTATCTCAAATATAAAAATATTTTGATTTGTTTAACACTTCTTTGGTTACTACACGATTCCATGTGTTATTTCATAGTTTTTTTCTTCACTATTATTTTACAATGTAATAAACCCTGGAATGAGTAGGTGACTGTTACACAATATATTCTCTCACTCACACACACACACACACACACACACACACACACACACACACTCTTCAACACAATACGAGCAGAAATACTGTCAGCCTTCAATCAAAGATTGATACCTAAATAAATTAAACAAACCGTTTTCTGCTGGCAAGGGACTGTGAAGACAAGGGCGGAGAAGCCGCTGAATTTGTGTCAGATTTCCTCGTCTGATGAGCTCTATTAGGCCTGCATCGAATCCCACCATCTGTATTTGTGTCAGATTTCCTCGTCTGATGAGCTCTATTAGGCCTGCATCGAATCCCACCATCTGTATTTGTGTCAGATTTCCTCGTCTGATGAGCTCTATTAGGCCTGCATCGAATCCCACCATCTGAATTTGTGTCAGATTTCCTCGTCTGATGAGCTCTATTAGGCCTGCATCGAATCCCACCATCTGAATTTGTGTCAGATTTCCTCGTCTGATGAGCTCTATTAGGCCTGCATCGAATCCCACCATCTGTATTTGTGTCAGATTTCCTCGTCTGATGAGCTCTATTAGGCCTGCATCGAATCCCACCATCTGTATTTGTGTCAGATTTCCTCGTCTGATGAGCTCTATTAGGCCTGCATCGAATCCCACCATCTGAATTTGTGTCAGATTTCCTCGTCTGATGAGCTCTATTAGGCCTGCATCGAATCCCACCATCTGTATTTGTGTCAGATTTCCTCGTCTGATGAGCTCTATTAGGCCTGCATCGAATCCCACCATCTGTATTTGTGTCAGATTTCCTCGTCTGATGAGCTCTATTAGGCCTGCATCGAATCCCACCATCTGTATTTGCCTCTCCATCCTGCAGTTTGTATATCCCAGTTGGCCTGAGCCAAGTTTATATTTGATGAACTTCATGTAAACATTCAATTGCAGTCTGTGGATTTCAAACATCTAACTGGGATATAACAAAAAGTTAAAGCGTATAGCAGTGAGACTGTTGAAGGTGGTGCACTAATTATTAAAGTGATCTAGTGAGAGAAACAAAATATTCAGGATTTTTCAAATTTTCCAAAAAGCACTCGTAATAGGACAGAATTGTTTTCTATTTCAAATGTGGGCCTCTAAATATGCTGTCAAAGACATTCACTGACCTAGAATAAACTTGAATGCAGATATTGTACTGTGTGCTCATAAACAAGTGTATACACTCTCACACACTCACAAACAGACACACACATACCCTCTCGAAACAAACACAAAAACAAAAATGTGCACCCCCCCCCCCCCCTCTGTCACGTGACCAATGCACACACGCAGGCACATACACATGCACACATACTAAACCAAACCATAAGAGTCTGGGAGGGAAATGTTTATATTTCCACTGTGCAACATCAATCAGTCACAGAGTCTTGGCAGACAGGGCATGCAAATCAAATCAGCAGAGACCTCTGATGCCGCCACTCATCAGCCGACAAACCACGGCGGATGTCACCACTCAATGACATGTTCCAGTTACCACCACAACATAGCTTTAAAAGGATAGTTGACAAACTATATTTTAGTATTTTGTTCCTTAGTCCACTATTAATAAAATGCCAAAACTATTTGCATTGGAATAACAGACGGTGTGGCACTTTTAAAAAACTGTCTCTCTCTGAGCAACATCGGAGCAACTAAAAAAACGACCTTGCACTACTAGACAAATTAGGGGTTAAGTGCTTTGGATAAAGCGTAACCAGATGTTTTTTTTTGTTCAGCCAAGTCCCTCGAAGCTTTCAGAAATTTCACAATGACCTTGCTCAACCTACTCCCAAATCACATAAAAAAATGATCTGTCTCGGGAGTGAAAATGGATATCCAGTTTGAGTGGATTACCAAAAATATTGACATCGTTACTGGGTTCAGTATCATTACCCAAATTAGATGACATCCGACAGCAAAAACTAAAACAAACCACATATGCCAGGGTGAAATGAATGTCTAAATGCCTTGTGGGTATTAATACTGAAATTTCAGTGGGGCTTTATAAAACAGCTCTTATAGTAAAAGGGCATCATTCTAATTTTCACAATCACACCCATCTAATACTGGGTTGGGCCCCCTTTGCCTCCAGAACAGCCTGAATTCTTCAGGGAATTCTACAAGGTGTCGGAAACGTTCCACAGGAATTTTTTTATTTTTTTATTTTTTATTTTTCCGTTATTTTACCAGGTAAGTTGACTGAGAACACGTTCTCATTTGCAGCAACGACCTGGGGAATAGTTACAGGGGAGAGGAGGGGGATGAATTAGCCAATTGTAAACTGGGGATTATTAGGTGACCATGATGGTTTGAGGGCCAGATTGGGAATTTAGCCAGGACACCAGGGTTAACACCCCTACTCTTACGATAAGTGCCATGGGACTTTTAATGACCTCAGAGAGTCAGGACACCCGTTTAACATCCCATCCGAAAGACAGCACCCTACACAGGGCAGTGTCCCCAATCACTGCCCTGGGGCATTGGGATATTTCTTTTAGACCAGAGGAAAGAGTGCCTCCTACTGGCCCTCCAACACCACTTCCAGCAGCATCTGGTCTCCCATCCAGGGACTGACCAGGACCAACCCTGCTTAGCTTCAGAAGCAAGCCAGCAGTGGTATGCAGGGTGGTATGCTGCTGGCTGAATGTTGATCCATGCTGAATGTTGATCCATGCTGACGCGATGGCATCACACAGTTACTGCAGATAGGACGGCCTGTTCCACCTCATCTCAAAGATGTTCTATAGGGTTGAGGTCTGGGGACTGCGCAGGGCAGGGCACTCAAGTAAACTGAACTCGCTGTCATGTTCCAGGCAATTGTCCAGTGTTGGTGATCACGTGCCCACTGGAGACGCTTATTATTGTTTTTATCTGATAGGAGTGGAAACCGGTGTGATCATCTGCTGCAATAGCCCATCCGTGACAAGGACACCATGCTCAAAATCGCTTTTTCCTAGTTTTTCCTATTCTAACGTTCAATCGAACAGTAACTGGATGGCTGTCTGCCTGCTTTATATAGCAAGCCATGGCTACGTAACTTGTAGGAGCGATCCATTTTCATGAACAAGGTTGTGTACCTAATAAACTGTCTGGTGAGTGTATATAAAACACAGCAAAATCACGTTTGACTGCACTGGGCCGTTCAGATAGCAGAAAGACAAAAAGGTATTACCAGCTCAAAATGTATTTACCTAAAAGCTAAATACCTGTGATGAGGCAAACTGTGGTTAAAGTATACTTTCCAAAAATATAAACACAACATGCTACAATTTCAAATATTTTACTGAGTTAAGGTTCATAGAAGGAAATCAGTCAATTGAAATGAATTCGTTAGGCCCTAATCTATGGATTTATAGGCAAACCCACTTGGGAGCCAGGCCCACCCACTGGGGAGCCAATCAAAGTCTTCATCAAAATGAGTTTTCCCCACAAAAGGGATTTATTACAGTCAGAAATACTCCTCAGCACCTCCCTCCATCCCTCTCCTCAGACGATCTCGCAGGTGAAGAAGCCGGATGAGGAGGTCCTGGGCTGGCATGGTTACACGTGGTCTGTGGTTGTGAGGCCGGTTGGACGTACTGCCAAATTCTCTAAAATGAAATTTGAGGCGGCTTATGTTAGAAAAATGAACATGCAATTCTCTGGCAACAGCTCTGGTGGACATTCCTGCTGTCAGCATTCCAGTAGCACACTCCCTCAAAACTTGAGACATCGGTGGCATTGTGTGGCCTTTTATTTTCCCCAGCACATGGAGCAACTGTGTAATTAGAATGCTGTTTAATCAGCTTATTGATATGCCACACCTGTCAGGTGGATGGATTATCTTGGCAAAGGTGAAAGGCTCACTAACAGGGATTTAAACACATTTGTGCACAAAATTTGAGAAATAAGCTTTTTCTGCATATAACATTTCTGTGATCTTTTATTTCAGCTAATGAATCCAACACTTTACATGTTGAGTTTATATATTATGTCAGTATAGGTGGCTATTTGGGTAGTGTGCATTATTTGGTATCTTTCAATAAATTAAATCAGTAGGATCCCAATTTCATGAACGGTATAATTTCCCTCTCGAACTAACCCAAGATCTAAGCTGCAAAACCAAGTGGTATCCTATTCCCTAGTGCACTATGTAGAGATTAAGGTTCCATTTGGGTTGCAGTAATTTGTTGTCCCCCATTAGAAGACAGACTGACCAATCAGCAGAGCATCTGTTCAGGGTGCTTACACTCGGAGCGGGAAGCACCGAGCTCTTCACACCAAGCGTGTGATGCCCACTTCACCAACTGGGTATGACAGCCTGAAGATCATGATTGAAGAGAAGCCCATCTATGGAACCAAAATCCCCTTAACAGGTACATTAGACCAGTTTAGCAAAGCTGAAATTCTTGGGATTTCGATTCATTAAAGAAATTCCTGAGGAATTATTATTTCACCTTTATTTAACCAGGTAGGCAAGTTGAGAACAAGTTCTCATTTACAACTGCGACCTGGCCAAGATAAAGCAAAGCAGCTCGACACATACAACAACACATGGAGTTACACATGGAGTAAACAAACATACAGTCAATAATAAAGTATAATTTTTTTAAATTAAATAAAAAGTATATATACAGTGTGTTCAAATGATGTAAGATAAAGGAGGTAAGGCAATAAAATAGGCCATAGTGTCGAGGTAATTATGATTATAGCAATTAAACACTGGAGTGATCGATGTGCAGAAGATGAATGTGCAAGCAGAGATACTGGCGTGCAAAGGAGCAATATAAATAAATAAATAGAGTATAGGGATGAGGTAGTTGGATGGGCTATTTACAGATGAGCTATGTACAGGTGTAATGATCTCTGAGCTGCTCTGACAACTGGTGCTTGAAGTTAGTGAGGGAGATAAGAGTCTCCAGCTTCAGGGATTTTTGCAGTTCGTTCCAGTCATTGGCAGCAGAGAACTGCAAGGGAAGGCAGCCAAAGGAGGAATTGGCTTTGGGGGTGACCAGTGAAATATACCTGCTGGAGCGCATGCTGCGGGTGGGTGCTGCTATGGTGACCAGTGAGCTGAGATAAGGCAGGGCTTTACCTAGCAAAGACTTGTAGATGACCGGGAGACAGTGGGTTTGGCGACGAGTATGAAGCGAGGGCCAGCCAACAAGAGCGCACAGGTCGCAGTGGTGGGTAGTATATGGGGCTTGGTGACAAAACGGATGGCACTGTGATAGACTGCATCCAATTTGTTGAGTAGAGTATTGGAGGCTATTTTGTAAATGACATCGCCGAAGTCGAGGATCGGTAGGATAGTCAGTTTTACAAGGGTATGTTTGGTAGCATGAGTGAAGGATGCTTTGTTGCGAAATAGGAAGATGATTCGAGATTACATTTTGGATTGGAGATGCTTAATGTTGGTCTGGAAGGAGAGTTTACAGTCTAACCAGACACCTAGATATTTGTAGTTGCCCACATTTTCAAGGTCAGAACCGTCGAGTAGTGATGCTGGACGGGCGGGTAGGTGCGGGAAGCGATCGGTTGAAGAGCATGCATTTAGTTATTCTTGCATTTAAGAGCAGTTGGAGAACATGGAAGGCGAATTGTATGGCATTGAAGCTCGTCTGGAGGTTAGTTAGCACAGTGTCCAAAGAAAGCCAGAAGTACACAGAATGGTGTCGTCTGCGTAGAGGTGGATCAGAGAACCGCAGCAAGAGCGACGTCATTGATGTATACATAGAAGAGAGTCGGCCCGAGAATTGAACCCTTTGGCACTGCCAAAGGTCCGGACAACAGGCCCTCCGATTTGACACACTGAACTCTATCAGAGAAGTAGTTGGTGAACCAGGCGAGAAAGTCATTTGAGAAACCAAGGCTGTTGAGTTTGCTGATAAGAATGTGGTGATTGACAGAGTCAAAAGCCTTGGCCAGGTCGATGACGGCTGCACAGTATTGTCTCTTATCGATGGCAGTTATGATATCATTTAGGACCTTGAGTGTGGCTGAGGTGCACCCATGACCAGCTTGGAAGCCAGATTGCATAGCGGAGAAGGTACGGTGGGATTCGTAATGGTCGGTGATTTGTTTGTTAATTTGGCCTTCGAAGACCTTAAAAATGCAGGGTAGGATAGATACAGGTCTGTAGCTGTTTGTGTCTAGAGTGTCTCCCCCTTTGAAGAGGGGGATGACCGCGGCAGATTTCCAATCTTTGGGGATCTCAGACGATACGAAAGAGAGGTTGAACAGGCTAGTAATAGGGGTTGCAAAAATTTCGGCAGATCATTTTAGAAAGAGAGGGTCCAGATTGTCTAGCCCGGCTGATTTGCAGGGGTCCAGATTTTGCAGGTCTTTCAGAACATCAGCAATCTGAATTTGGGTGAAGGACAAATGGGGGAGGCTTGGGCGAGTTGTTGTGGGGGGTGCAGGGCAGTTGACCGGGGTAGGGGTAGCCAGGTAGAAAGCATGGCCAGCCGTAGAAAAATGCTTATTGAAATTCTCAATTATCGTGGATTTATCGTTGGTGACAGTGTTTCCTAGCCTCAGTGCAGTGGGCAGCTGGGTGAAGGTGCTCTTATTCTCCATGGACTTAACACATATACATAAATGAGCGAGAGAGAGAGAGATATACATAGATGAGAGAAAGAGATACAGTTGAAGTCGGAAGTTTACATACACCTTAGCCAAAAACATTTAAACTCAGTTTTTCACAATTCCTGACATTTAATCAGTGTAAAAAATCCCTGTTTAAGGTCAGTTGGGATCACCACTATTTTAAGAATGTGAAATGTCAGAATAATAGTACAGAATTATTTATTTCAGCTTTTATTTCTCTCATCACATTCCCAGTGGGTCAGAAGTTTACATACACTCAATTAGTATTTGGTAGCATTGCCTTTAAATTGTTTAACTTGGGTCAAACGTTTTGGGTAGCCTTCCACAAGCTTCCCACAATAAGTTGGGTGAATTTTGGCCCATTCCTCCTGACAGAGCTGGTGAAACTGAGTCAGGTATGTAGGCCTCCTTACTCGCACACGCTTTTTCAGTTCTGCCCACAAATTGTCTATAGGATTGAGGTCAGGGAAATGTGATGGCCACTCCAATACCTTGGCTTTGTTGTCCTTAAGCCATTTGCTACAACTTTGGAAGTATGCTTGGGGTCATTGTCCATTTGGAAGACCCATTTGCGACCAAGCTTTAACTTCCAGACTGATATCTTGAGATGTTGCTTCAATATATCCACATAATTTTCCATCCTCATAATGCCATTTATTTTGTGAAGTGCACCAGTCCCTCCTGCAGCAAAGCACCCCCACAACATGATGCTGCCATCCCCGTGCTTCACGGTTGGGATGGTGTTCTTCTGCTTACAAGCCTCCCCCTTTATCCTCCAAACAGTTATATTTTTGTTTCATCAAACCAGAGGACATTTCTCAAAAAAGTATGCTCCTTGTCCCCTTGTGCAGTTGCAAACCGTAGTCCGGCTTTTATGGCGGTTTTGGAGCAGTGCCTTCTTCGTTGCTGAGCGGCATTTCAGTTTATGTCGATATTGGACTCGTTTTACTGTGGATATAGATACTTTTGTACCCGTTTCCTACAGCATCTTCACAAGGTCCTTTGCTGTTGTTCTGGGATTGATTTGCACTTTTCGCACCAAAGTACGTTCATCTCTAGGAGACAGAACGCGTCTCCTTCCTGAGCAGTATGACAGTTGCGTGGTCCCATGGTGTTTATACTTGCGTACTATTGTTTGTACAGATGAATGTGCTACCTTCAGGCGGTTGGAAATTGCTCCCAAGAATGGACCAGACTTATGGAGGTCTACAGTTTTTTTTCTGAGGTCTTGGCTGATTTCTTTTGATTTTCCCATGATGTTAAGAAAAGAGGCACTGAGTTTGAAGGTATGCCTTGAAATACATCCAGAAGTACACCTCCAATTGACTCAAATTATGTCAATTAGCCTATCAGAAGCTTCCAAAGCCATGACATAATTTTCTGGAATTTTCCAAGCTGTTTAAAGGCACAGTCAACTTAGTGTCTGTAAACGTATGACCCACTGGAATTGTGATACAGTGAATTATAAGTGAAATAATCTGTCTGTAAACAATTGTTGGAAAAATTTATTGTGTCATGCACAAAGTAGATGTCCTAACTGACTTGCCAAAACTATAGTCTTAACAATATTTTTTTTTGAGTGTTTGAAAAACGAGTTTTAATGACTCCAACCTAAGTGTATGTAAACTTCAGACTTCAACTGTATGTATAGATACCATACAGCGTGTAAATGCAAGTATTCCCCATAACTGTCCCTCAAAACCAAATATTTTCTTGACCCACCACTCTACCCTGGACTTGAACAGCCTCTATGAACAGGTCCACCTATACAAGGCAGCAGTGCCCACCTTCGCCCGTTCTCTAAAGGACATCGCTCTCAAACGCAGCCCCAACAATTCACACAGGAGCAACAGATCAATAGACACCCCGCCCAGACCAGCGAGACACTCTCCCAGACCTGCGGGACCTTGCCCCTGAACCTACACAGAGGACCCACGCCGAGAGGACCTACATCCAGACCACAACATCGCCAGCCACATACACACCCCCACCTCAACCAATCAACACCCCCAAGTCAACCATGCCCACCCCATGCACCCGACCCCCGCAAAGAGGGCCTCAACATGGAAGTCACACATACGTCCAGGCCATGAGCGGGCAAACAGGCCCAACCCCCACTCTTACACTAGCCCAAGCAAAATGGCATGTATCAGATGCTCAGCAGGCTCTGCTCACACTTACTGGCCTGAGGCCAAACCACACAACCAAAAACATTGAACACTTGATGGAACACAAAGCCTTCACTATCTCATCCTGGAATATCCAAGGACTGAGGTCATCTGCCTTTGACCCGAAGAGCAGGTACCTGGACTTCATCAAAGAAATCAGAAATACCGACATTGTCATCCTACAAGAAACGTGGTTGATGAGACGGACCCAGTGGTTGCCCTCTAGGTTACAGAGAGTTCGTAGTCCCATCCACCAAACTACCAGGTGTGAAACAGGGAAGGGACTCAGGGGGTATGCTAATTTGGTATAGAGCAGACCTAACTCACACCATTAAATTAATCAAGACAGGAATATTTTACATTTGGCTAGAATTCAAAAGGAAATGATCTTAACAGAGAAAAATGTCCTCCTGTGTGCTACCTATATCCCCCCACTAGAATCCCCATACTTTAATGAAGACAGCTTCTCTATCCTGGAGGGGGAAATCAATCATTTCCAGGCCCAGGGACATGTACTAGTCTGTGGCGACCTAAATGCCAGAACCGGACAAGAACCTGATACCCTCAGCACACAGGGTGACAAACACCTGCCTGGAGGTGACAGCATTCCCTTCCCCATATGCTCCCCTAGGCACAACTATGACAACATAACCAACAAAAACGGGTCACAACTCCTGCAGCTCTGCCGCACGCTGGGTATGTACATAGGAGTCCCCTCGAAGCCTACCATTGACTATGTGAGCTACACCTATAGCTCATCTCTTGGCAGGAGAACTGTGGGCTACTTTATCACTGACCTCAACCCAGAGTCTCTCAGAGCGTTCACAGTCACCCCACTGACACCCCTATCAGACCACAGAAAAATCAGTCTACCTGACACTCAATCGTGTTAACCCTCGCAAGGCTGCAGGCCCAGACGGCATCCCCAGCCGTGTCCTCAGAGCATGCGCAGACCAGCTGGCTGGTGTGTTTACGGACATAGTCAATCAATCCTTACCACAGTCTGCTGTTCCCACATGCTTCAAGAGGTCCACCATTGTTCCTGTTCCCAAGAAAGCTAAGGTAACTGAGCTAAATGACTACCGCCCCGTAGCACTCACTTCCGTCATCATGAAGTGCTTTGAGAGACTAGTCAAGGACCATATCACCTCCACCCTACCTGACACCCTAGACCCACTCCAATTTGCTTACCACCCCAATAGGTCCACAGACGATGCAATCGCAATCACACTGCCCTAACCCATCTGGACAAGAGGAATACCTATGTAAGAATGCTGTTCATTGACTACAGCTCAGCATTTCACACCATAGTACCCTACAAACTCGTCATTAAGCTCGAGACCCTGGGTCTCGACCCCGCCCTGTGCAACTGGGTACTGGACTTCCTGACGGGCCGCCCCCAGGTGGTGAGGGTAGGTAACAACATCTCCACCCCACTGATCCTCAACACAGGGGCCCCACAAGGGTGCGTTCTCAGCCCTCTCCTGTACTCCCTGTTCACCCACAACTGCGTGGCCATGCACGCCTCCAACTCAATTATCAAGTTTGCAGATGACACTACAGTGGTAGGCTTGATTACCAACAACGACGAGACGGCCTACAGGGAGGAGGGTGAGGGCCCCCGGAGTGTGGTGTCAGGAAAATAACCTCACACTCAATGTCAACAAAACAAAGGAGATGATCGTGGACTTCAGGAAACAGCAGAGGGAGCAGCCCCCTATCCACATCGACGGGACAGTAGTGGAGAGGGTGGAAGGTTAAGTTCCTCGGCATACACATCACGGACAAACTGAAATGGTCCACCCACACAGACAGCGTGGTGAAGAAGGCGCAGCAGCGACTCTTCAACCTCAGGAGGCTGAATAAATTTGGCTTGTCACCAAAAACACTAATTTCTTCCCACAGGGTCATGAGGTGAGACATGGATGCAGCTTAAGCACAACCCTCTTCAACATATATATCAACGAATTGGCAAGGGCACTAGAAAAGTCTGAAGCACCCTACTATAATCTGAAGTCAAATGTCTACTGTTTCCTGATGATCTGGTGCTTCTGTCACCAACCAAAAAAGGTCCAGTCACCAGGACCACAAATACAAATTCCATCTAGACACTGTTACCCAAGAGCACACAAAAAAACTACACATACCTTGGCCTAAACATCAGCGCCACAGGTAACTTCCACAAAGCTGTGAACAATCTGAGAGACAAGGCAAGAAGGGCCTTCTATTCCATCAAAAGGAACATAAAATTCAACACACCAATTAGGATCTGGCTAAAAATGCTCAAATCAGTTATAGAACCCATTGTCCTTTATGGTTGTGAGGTCTGTGGTCCGCTCACCAACCAAGAATTCACAAAATCGGACAAACACAAAATTGAGACTCTGTATGCAGAATTCTGCAAAGATATCCCTCCGTGTACAACGTAGAACACCAAATAATGCATGCAGAGCAGAATTAGGCAGATACCCGCTAATTATCAAAATCCAGAAAAGAGACGTTAAATTCTACAACCACCTAAAAGGAAGCGATTCCCAAACCTTCCATAACAAAGCCATCACCTACATAGCGATGAAGTTGGAGAAGAGTCAGCTAAGCAAGCTGGTCCTGGGCCTCTGTTCACAAACACAAACACACCCGACAGAGCCCCAGGACAGCAACACAATTAGACCCAACCAAATTATGAGAAAACAAAAAGATAATTACTTGACACATTGGAAAGAACAAACAGAGCAAACTAGAAGGCTATTTAGCCTTAAACAGAGAGTACACAGTGGCAGAATACCTGACCACAGTGACTGACCCAAACTTAAGGAAAGATTTGACTATGTACAGACTCAGTGAGCATAGCCTTGCCTTTGTGAAAGGCCACCGTATTCAGACCTGGCTCTCAAGAGAAGACAGGCTATGTGCACACTGTCCACAAAATGAGGTGGAAACTAAGCTGCACTTCCTAACCCAATGTATGACCATATTAGAGACACATATTTCCCTCAGATTACACAGACAAAGATTTCTAAAATAAACCAGATTTTGATAAACTCCCATATCCATCGGGTTAAATACCACTGTGTGCCATCACAGAAGCAACATTTGGGACCTGTTGCAACAAGAAAAGGTCAACCAGTGAAGAACAAACATCATTGTAAATACTAGAGGTCGACCGATTTTTCAACGCCGATACTGATTATTGGAGGACCAAAAAAAGCCAGTACCGATTAATCGGACGATTTTTAAAATGTATTTGTAATAATGACAATTACAACAATACTGAATGAACACTTATTTTAACTTAATATAATACATCAATAAAATCAATTTAGCCTCAAATAAATAATGAAACATGTTGAATTTGGTTTAAATAATGCAAAAACAAAGTGTTGGAGAAGAAAGTAAAAGTGCAATATGTGCCATGTAAGAAAGCTAACGTTTAAGTTCCTTGCTCAGAACATGATAACATATGAAAGCTGGTGGTTCCTTTTAACATGAGTCTTCAATATTCCCAGGTAAGAAGTTTTAGGTTGTAGTTATTATGGGAATTATAGGACTATTTCTCTCTATACCATTTGTATTTCATTAACCTTTGACTATTGGATGTTCTTATAGGCACTTTAGTATTGCCAGTGTAACAGTATAGCTTCCATCCCTCTCCTCGCTCCTACCTGGGCTCGAACCAGGAACACAATGACAAAAGCCACCCTCGAAGCAGCTTTACCCATGCAGAGCAAGGGGAATAACTACTCCAAGTCTCAGAGCGAGTGACGTTTGAAACGCTATTAACACGCACCCCGCTAACTAGCTAGCCATTTCACATCAGTTACACCAGCCTAATCTCAGGAGTTGATAGGCTTGAAGCACAGCGAAGAGCTTCTGGCAAAACGCAGGAAAGTGCCGTTTGAATGAATGCTTACGAGCCTGCTGCTGCCTACCACTGCTCAGTCAGACAGCTCTATCAAATCATAGACTTAGTTATAACATAATAACACACAGAAATACGCGCCATAGGTCATTAATATGGTCGAATCCGGAAATTATCATCTCGAAAACAAGACGTTTATTCTTTCAGTGAAATACGGAACCTTTCCGTATTTTATCTAACGGGTGGCATCCATAAGTCTAAATATTCCTGTTACATTGCACAACCTTCAATGTAATATCATAATCACGTAAAATTCTGGCAAATTAGGCGGCCGAAACTGTTGCATATACACTGACTCTGCGTGCAATGAACGCAAGAGAAGTGACACAATTTCACCTGGTTAATTATGCCTGCTAACCTGGATTTCTTTTAGTTAAATATGGAGGTTTAAAATATATACTTCTGTGTATTGATTTTAAGAAAGGCATTGATGTTTATGGTTAGGTACACATTGGAGCAACGATACGCACCGCATCGATTATATGCAACGCAGGCCACGCTAGAAATACATCATCAACCATGTGTAGTTAACTAGTGATTATGATTGATTGATTGTTTTTTATAACATAAGTTTAATGCTAGCTAGCAACTTACCTTGGCTTCTACTGCATTCGCGTAACAGGCAGGCTCCTCGTGGAGTGCAATGTAATCAGGTGGTTAGAGCGTTGGACTAGTTAACCGTTAACTGTAAGGTTACAAGATTGAATCCCCCGAGCTGACAAGATAAAAATCTGTCGTTCTGCCCCTGAACGAGGCAGTTAACCCACCGTTCCTAGGCCGTCATTGAAAATAAGAATGTGTTCTTAACTGACTTGCCGAGTTAAATAAAGATTAAATAAAAGGCGTCCAAAAATACCGATTTCCGATTGTTATGAAAACTTGAAAATCGGTCCTAATTAAATCGGCCATTCCGATTAATCGGTCGACCTCTAGTAAATACAACCCATATTTATGCTTATTTATTTTCCCTTTTGTACTTTAACCATTTGTACATCGTTACAACACTGTATATATACATAATATAACATTTGTAATGTCTTTATTATTTTGGAACTTCTGTGAGTGTAATGTTTACTGTTAATTTTTATTGTTTATTTCACTTTTGTATATTATCTACTTCACTTGCTTTGGCAATTTTAACATGTGTGTCCCATGCCAATAAAGCCCATTGAATTATAGAGAGAGAGAGAGACAGACAGAAAGAGAGAGAAAGACACAGAGAGAAAGACACAGAGAGAAGCCCAGAGAGAAGGACAGACAGAAGGACAGACAGAGAGAAGGACAGACAGAGAGAGAAAGACACACAGAGAAAGAGACACAGAGAGCGAGAGACAGACACAGAGAGAGAGAGAGACAACATATTACATCTGTCGAAGTAATACCTTACGAGAAGACTGAAAAACATGACCTTGCCTGACAGATTTACAAGTATCGAATCTCATTTCCTAACAACAAAGCTCCGGTTAAAAAATTTACACAAAGGAGCCCAGAAGTGATAGCCTTGCAATCTTGCTAAATCCACCTCCACATCTGTTTGGAAAGGAAGAGCAATGCAAGGCTTTGAAGCCAAACATTGCAACAATAAATTCTGTGGGCAGCATGTAATTTAGCTGGGTGCTTTTGTAGGTTTCGTGCAGGACAGGCAGATGCAAAGAGAGCAGGTTTCAATCACAGAGGTGATACAGTTCCAGGGAGCAGGGAATGGATAGTAACTCAAGTCTTGTGATGGGGAGAGAGGACACGTATGCATACTGATGCCACACACAAGCTGCTGCTACTACTACTACTGTCTATTACTGTTGCCTAGTTTCTTTACCCCTTCCTACTGTATACAGAGCCTTAAGAAAGTATTCACACCCCTCAACTTTTTCCACATTTTGTTGTGTTACAGTCTGAATATAAAATGGATGAAATTTAGATTTTGTGGCACTGATCTATACATAAAAGCCCATAATGTCAATAGTGGAATAATGTTTTAGATTTGTTTTTCAAATTAATAAAAAATTAAAACTGAAATGTCTCGAGTCAATAAGTATCCAACCACTTTGTTATGGCAAGCCTAAATAAGTTGAAAAAGGAAACATTTGCTTAACTAGTCACATAATAAGTTGCATGGACTCACTCTGTGTAATAATAGTGCCTAACATGATTTTTGAATGACTACTTCAAACTCTGAACCTCACACATACAGATGATTGTAATGTTCGAGCAGTACATCAAAGGACATATTTCCACCGGTCTAAAGTCGATTCCTAGTGTTTCTTGGCCCAAGCAAGTCTCCTCTTCTTATTGGTGTCCTTTACTAGTGGTTTCTTTGCATCAATTTGCAGAGGCTCCCGAGTCGCACGGCGGTCTAAGGCACTGCATCTCAGTGCTACAGGCGTCACTACAGACTTTGGTTCGTTCCCGGGCTGCATCACAACCGGCCGTGATCGGGAGTCCCATAAGGCGGCGCACAATTGGCTCAGTGTTGTCCGGGTTAGGAGAGGGTTTGGCCGTGGTAGGCCGTCATTGTAAAATAAGAATTTGTTCTTAACTGACTTGCCCAGTTAAAACAGTTAAAAAAGAAAAGAAAATGAAGGCCTGATTCACGTAGTCTCCTCTGAACAGTTGATGTTGAGATGTATCTGTTACTTGAACTCTGTGAAACATTTATTTGGGCTGCAATCTGAGGTGAAGTTAACTATAATGAACTTATCCTCTGCAGCAGAGGTAACTGCGGTCCTCATGAGAGCCAGTTTCATCATACTGCTTGTTGCTTTTTGCAACTGCACTTGAAAAAAAATGTTCTTGACATTTTCGGGATTGACTGACCTTCATGTCTTAAAGTAATGATGGACTGTCGTTTCTCTTTGCTTATTTGAACTGTTCTTGCCATAATATGGACTTGATATTTTACCAAATAGGGTTAAATTATGTATACCAACTCTACCTTGTCACAACAACTGATTGGCTTAACAAGGCACACCTGTTAATTGAAATGCATTCCAGGTGACTACCTCGTGAAGCTGGTTGAGAGAATGCCAAGAGTGTTCCAAGTAGTCATCAAGGGAAAGGGTGGCTAACAGTTTTTTGGTTACTACATGATTCCATGTGTTATTTCATAGTTTTGATGTCTTCACTACTATTCTACAATGTAGAAAATGAGTAGACATGTCCAAACTTTTGACTGGTACTGTATATAATTTCTGTGGAAGATAGGTGAGACCATTGCATACCTCCTATAAAACAGGAAATGTATACTTAGTGATAAACTCACAAGGGGAGGTTAAGGAAGCTTTCTACAGTACATGAATACAGAGCAGGGGTTGGAACAGAAAACAGCAATTTTCGAGGAACATAATCAGAACTGAGAACAAAAGTGATCTATACTGTTCCAGAACAGAATCGTGCATTATTTTAAAAGCATGGGAAGGGAATTTGTATCCAGTCCAACAAAAAATGCAACAAAGCACGCAGGCAAAGCCATCACTGTCATTCAGAAACTTATTCTAGTGTCTGCCTGCCAGCTGAAAAGCTTTGCCAATGTGTGCATAAGCTACCTGCCCATCCCCCTTCAAAGCAGTCTAGTAGCCTACTGACATTACAGTGAATTTATGTCAATCACGAGGCTTGTTTGAAATTTCATCGCCGCAAGAAAGTGTTCAGCAACAGAATGATCAATTTAAGATATTACATCTACACTATAATACACTGCTCAAAAAAATAAAGGGAACACTTAAACAACACAATGTAACTCCAAGTCAATCACACTTCTGTGAAATCAAACTGTCCACTTAGGAATCAACACTGATTGACAATAAATTTCACATGCTGTTGTGCAAATGGAATAGACAAAAGGTGGAAATTATAGGCAATTAGTAAGACACCCCCAAAAAAGGAATGGCTCTGCAGGTGGTGACCACACACCACTTCTCTTCCTATGCTTCCTGGCTGATGTTTTGGTCACTTTTGAATGCTGGCGGTGCTTTCACTCTAGTGGTAGCATGAGACGGAGTCTACAACCCACACAAGTGGCTCAGGTAGTGCAGTTCATCCAGGATGGCACATCAATGCGAGCTGTGGCAAAAAGGTTTGTTGTGTCTGTCAGCGTAGTGTCCAGAGCATGGAGGCGCTACCAGGAGACAGGCCAGTACATCAGGAGAAGTGGAGGAGGCCGTAGGAGGGCAACAACCCAGCAGCAGGACCACTACCTCCGCCTTTGTGCAAGGAGGTGCACTGCCAGAGCCCTGCAAAATGACCTCCAGCAGGCCACAAATGTGCATGTGTCAGCATATGGTCTCACAAGGGGTCTGAGGATCTCATCTCGGTACCTAATGGCAGTCAGGCTACCTCTGGCGAGCACATGGAGGGCTGTGCGGCCCCACAAAGAAATGCCACCCCACACCATGACTGACCCACCGCCAAACCGGTCATGCTGGAGGATGTTGCAGGCAGCAGAACGTTCTCCATGGCGTCTCCAGACTCTGTCACGTCTGTCACATGTGCTCATGTGCTCAGTGTGAACCTGCTTTCATCTGTGAAGAGCACAGGGCGCCAGTGGCGAATTTGCCAATCTTGGTGTTCTCTGGCAAATGCCAAACGTCCTGCACGGTGTTGGGCTGTAAGCACAACCCCCACCTGTGGACGTCGGGCCCTCATACCACCCTCATGGAGTCTGTTTCTGACCGTTTGAGCAGACACATGCACATTTGTGGCCTGCTGGACGTCATTTTGCAGGGCTCTGGCAGTGCACCTCCTTGCACAAAGGCGGAGGTAGCGGTCCTGCTGCTGGGTTGTTGCCCTCCTACGGCCTCCTCCACGTCTCCTGATGTACTGGCCTGTCTCCTGGTAGCGCCTCCATGCTCTGGACACTACGCTGACAGACACAACAAACCTTTTTGCCACAGCTCGCATTGATGTGCCATCCTGGATGAACTGCACTACCTGAGCCACTTGTGTGGGTTGTAGACTCCGTCTCATGCTACCACTAGAGTGAGAGCACTGCCAGCATTCAAAAGTGACCAAAACATCAGCCAGGAAGCATAGGAACTGAGAAGTGGTGTGTGGTCACCACCTGCAGAACCATTCCTTTTGTGGGGGTGTCTTACTAATTGCCTATAATTTCCACCTTTTGTCTATTCCATTTGCACAACAGCATGTGAAATTTATTGTCAATCAGTGTTGTTTCCTAAATGGACAGTTTGATTTCACAGAAGTGTGATTGTCTTGGAGTTACATTGTGTTGTTTAAGTGTTCCCTTTATTTATTTGAGCAGTGTATATTATATGATCTTCAACAGGGCAAATGTTCCATCCGGCTGTATAATTTATCTGAACTTGCTCAACTATCATACGGCCTATAGCAGACTAAAGGTCTGAACAACCTCTAGTTGCAACTCCTAACTGTTGAGATTAACAAAATAAATGTATTGTTGTGCTCAGAGCCTTAAAGACAAAACCAGGTCCCCAAATCATTGTACAAACCAGGCAGAAACCAAAACGTACACCCAGGAGGGGCCCCAGGAAACCCTGCTCTGTGTTGGCTGTGTTCCAAAATGGCACCCAATTCCCTATAAAGTGCACTACTTTTGACAAGTGTAGATTCATGCACAGGCATGACATTTAAGCCAGAGCCCTAACCATGGTAACAATATTCAGGCCCTACCCAGGATCCATTGCTTCTGCCAAATTTGTGGCATTGCCCTGCCTAATCATTTTTTATACATTTGAGTCATTTAGCAGACTCTTATCCAGATAGACTTACAGGAGCAATTAGGGTTAAGTGACTTGCTTGTCAGATTTTTAACTAGTTGACTCAGGTATTCGAACCAGCGACCTTTCAGTTAAAGCCCAGTGCTCTTAACTGTTAGGCTACCTGCCGCCACGATATCAGTAGTAACTTCCTCTCTGCATGTGAGTAGCCAGAGCAACTCGTATCTTGTCGACTCGGACAATGTTCTGGAATTATATTTGAAGAAGTTGAAGCACTTCTGACAATGTTATGATCTTAGTAAGATAAGAATACACAGCGGCACTGCGCAGCAAATGGCTCAGCTTCAAAATGATACCCCCGCCCGTGCCCTAGTTATTGAAGAAAAACAATAGGCTTGGCCCAGCATCAGATCCCGTCGGGCTTGGGCCGGGTAGCAGGGATCTAAGCTCTTGTCAAAAGTAGTTAACTACGTAGGGAGTGGGGTGCCATTTAGGACACAACCTAGCCCTTTAATGACCACGGGAAAAGTGAGCCCTCTGGATTCACAGTGCGCTCCACTTGCTCGCTACAGAAGAGATGAGAAAATACGTCACACTCAAAAGGACTCTATGAAAATTGCACACGGAAAACTACCAACAATGTCGTTCTTTCTTGCCAATCCATTATGTGAGGGAGGGAGAGAGGGATAGGGAGAAAAGCAATAGAGCAGGGTAGTCCTCTGTTCTAGGGCACGCTTGAAAAAACGGCATTGAATGAAAAGGCTTTTACCGCAGCCCGGAGAGTCTCGGCGTAAGAGGTTCTATGACGAGTGATGCCAAAAATCTATTGACAGATTTGTTTTCTCCTAGTGTACCGAGGAAGCATGCAGTTAGCCCAGATGTCATCCTCTCCAGTGCGGTTTAGAGTCTCCGATTTCAGAGCTTTTGGAGACTGCCGAAATAAAAGGGTCCCAAGCCGTCAGGTAGAAGGGACGACGGGTTATGTGATAGGACTGGGAATTGCCATGGACCTCCCGATACGATATAACAATACTCAAGTGCCTATACGATATGTATTGTGATTCTATATGTATTGCGATTTGAAAATGCGATGTTATTGCAATTTGATGTTCCAAACATATTGCTCACTATGTCTGCAGCAGAGAGACAAGAGACAGCATGATAAATTAGTTTTGATCACTCATGGAATTAAGTTTAGTCAGGGTAAGATTTAGCTTACCATGTTTTTATATATTTTATATGTCTATTTAAAGTGAGTGACTTTAAACTCACCGACAGAACACACCTAGCCTACAGTTACCTAAGATCACCTTTACATCTAGCTAATGTCTGTGGGTGAGAAATGTGGGGAATATTTTGTGAGAAGAATGTTAATGCTTTTTGTGTATTCGCCACGTACAGGTTACATCAGGTGTAAACGATGCAGCGAAACGCCTACTTTAGGCTCCTCCAACATTGCAATTCAAATATCAAGATCAATAATAATAAGTAGGTAGTATACATAGTAATAAAACTGATATGTACATAATAGGATATACAGAATAAATTATAATCTGCAATGTCAAATATGACTATTTACGATGGTGCCTGACGGGAGGGCTGCAGTCTTATCGGCTCTTAACCTGTTGAGGCTGGGGGCGCTGTTGTCACTATTTATGCTAATCGTGTAATTCTTGAAACGGCTTCCTACAAAATTCTTGATCGTACAATATGCATATTATTATTATTATTGGATAGAAAACAGTCTATAGTTTCTATAGGAGTTGAAATTTTGTCTCTAAGTGGAACAGAACCCATTCTACAGCAATTTCCCTGACATGGAGTCAGATTTCAGAAATTTTGGCCCCTGATCTGGAGTCAGTTTAAAGGCCACTGTTATTCCTATGAGTATACGGACACTGCTTACGTCTTCCCCTGGATGCCTTTACGTGATGACGATTTGAATGGGGTCGATTGCGCGTTCACAGGCACTATAAATTAAAAAACCCTGTAGCTAGTCACTCTTTTGGAGCTGCGTCATGCGCCTGGAGGACACCGACCCGCACCTGTTCCAAGCATTAGTGTTGGGAGTAATCTTTCTCCGGTCATGTTAAGACTCGTTATAGGAGTTAAAAACATCATAAGGTAGTTAATTTAAAGCGTTTTATAGCAATTTATATCCGTTTAGTGCGATTTTGGGACATTTATTTCTGAAACGCTGTGAATCGCTGGGCACGCTTCCAGTTCATGCTGAACGCAGTTGGCATTTCCACATGGCAAGAGGACAGCTTTCCACCAAAAGACGATTAGACCCAAGAAAGGATCCTTTGCCCAAGATACTGATGGAAGAACAGCTCAAAGTAGGAAATTTTTATTATGATAAATCGTGTTTCTGTCGAAACATGTTAGTGGCTTAGGACGCCATGTTTTTTGACGTAGCTTCGCTTGGCGCAAACTGTATTGAAAAGTAAGGATAATTTAAAAAATGTAATTCCGCGATTGTATTAAGAATTAAATTGTCTATCAATCGCTGTCCACCCTATATTTTTTAGTCACGTTTATGAGTATTTATGTATACGAGTAGATCACTGTCTAATATGGCGCACGGACATTTTCTCACCAGCTGGGCTACTTTTTCCATTGTCTAACCATGATTTTGGTGGCTAAATATGCACATTTTCGAACAAACTGTATATGCATGTTGTAATGTGATGTTACAGGGGTGTCATCTGAAGAATTCTGAGAAGGTTAGTGAAAAAAATAATATATTTTGGCGATGTTTACGTTATCGCTCACTTTGGCTAGAATTAATGCTGGGGTAATGTTTGCACATGTGCTATGCTAATATAACGATTTATTGTGTTTTCGCTGTAAGACACTTAGAAAATCTGAAATATTGTCTGTATTCACAGGATCTGTGTCTTTCGATTAGTGTATGCTGTGTATTTTTACGAAATGTTTGATGATTAGTAAGTAGGTAAACACGTTGCTCTATGTAGTTATTCTAGTCCATTTGTGACGGTGGGTGCAATTGTAACCTATGCCATCTACCTGAAATATGCACATTTTTCTAACAAAACCTATCCCATACCATAAATATGTTATCAGACTGTCATCTGATGAGTTTTTTTCTTGGTTAGGGGCTATAAATATCTTAGTTTAGCCGAATTAGTGATAGCTACTGTTGTTGGTGGACAAAGAAAAGATGGTGGATTATGCTAATGTGTTTTTAGCTAATAGATTTACATCTTTACATATTGTGTCTTCCCTGTAAAACATTTTAAAAATCGGACATGTTGGCTGGATTCAAAAGATCTGTGTCTTTCATTAGCTGTATTGGACTTTAATGTGTGAAAGTTAACCTGTTGGGGATGGGGGCGCTGTTTAGACTATTTATGCTAATGTGGCTAATTTTTTAAACGGCTTCCCACAAAATCCTTGATCGTACAATATGCATATTATTATTATTATTGGATAGAAAACAGTCTATAGTTTCTATAGGAGTTGAAATTTTGTCTCTAAGTGGAACAGAGCCCATTCTACAGCAATTTCCCTGACATGGAGTCAGATTTGAGAAACGTTGGCCACTTTTCTGAAGTCATTTAAACGGGCACTGTCGTTGCTATGACTATACGGACACTTCTTACGTCTTCCCCTGGATGCCTTTACGTGATGACGATTCCAACGGGCTCGATTGCTCGTTCACAGGCCCTACAAATGAAAAAAACCTTTAGCTAGCAAGTCTTTTCTTGCTGCGTAACGCGCGTGGAAGACACCGACCCTCTCCTGTTCCAAGCATTAGTTTAGCCTGTTATATTTCTCCGGTCATCTTTTCACTCGTTATAGGAGTTACAAACATCACAAAGTAGTTAATTTAAAGCGTTTTATAGCAATTTATATCCGTTTAGTGCGATTTTGGGACATTTATTTTTGCAACGATGTGAAAAGTTGGTCACGCTTTTCAGTTCATCCCGAACGTAGTTGACATTTCCACATGGCAAGAGGACAGCTTTCCACCAAAAGACGATTTCTCCCAAGAAAGGATCCTTTGCCCAAGATACTGATGGAAGAACAGCTCAAGGTAGGACATTTTTATTATGATAAATCGTGTTTCTGTCGAAACATTTTAGTGGCTTAGGACGCCATGTTTTTTGACGTAGCTTCGCTTGGCGCAAACTGTATTGAAAAGTAAGGATAAATTAAAAAATGTAATAACGCAATTGTATTAAGAATTAAATTGTCTATCAATCCCTGTCCACCCTATATTTTTTAGTCACGTTTATGAGTATTTATGTATAAGAGTAGATCACTGTCTAAGTGGCGCAAGGACGTTTTCTTTACCAGCTTGTCTACATTTCACATTGTCTAACCATGATTTTGGTGGCTAAATATAAACATTTTCGATCAAACTGTATATGCATGTTGTAATGTGATGTTACAGGAGTGTCATCGGAAGAATTCTGAGAAGGTTAGTGAAAAAATTAATATCTTTTGGCGATGTTGACTTTTATCGCTCACTTTGGCTAGAATCAATGCTGGGCTGCTAATTGCTATGTGCTAAGCTAATATAACGATTTATTGTGTTTTCGCTGTAAGACACTTAGAAAATCTGAAATATTGTCTGTATTCACAGGATCTGTGTCTTTCGATTCGTGTATGCTGTGTATTTTTACGAAATGTTTGATGATTAGTAGTTAGGTAAACACGTTGCTCATTGTAATTATTCTAGTCCATTTGTGATGGTGGGTGCAATTGTAAACTATGCCATCTACCTGAAATATGCACTTTTTTCTAACAAAACCTATCCCATGCCATAAATATGTTATCAGACTGTCATCTAATGAGTTTTTTTGTTGGTTAGGGGCTATAAATATCTTAGTTTAGCCGAATTGGTGATGGCTACTGGTGTTGGTGGACAAATAAAAGATGGTGGAATATGCTAATGTGTTTTTAGGTAATAGATGTACATCTTTACATATTGTGTCTTCCCTGTAAAACATTTTAAAAATCGGAAATGTTGACTGGATTCATAAGATCTGTGTCTTTCATTAGCTGTATTGGACTTTAATGTGTGAAAGTTAAATATTTTAAAAAAATATTTTTTTTGAATTTCGCGGCACTGGTTTTTCAGTGGGGGGGGGGGGGGAGTGCCGCTAGCGGCACGCTGATCCTAGACAGGTTAAATATTTAAAAAAAAAAAATTTTTTGAATTTCGCGGCTCTGCCTTTTCAGTGGGGGTGGGGGGGGAGTGCCGCTAGCGGCACGCTCATCCTAGACAGGTTAACCAACCATGCTATTTTGTTTGCTTTTCGCGTCGTTCGTAACTTGTTTTGTACATATTGTTGCTGCTACCGTCTCTTCTGACCGAAAAGAGCATCTGGACATCAGAACTGTGATTGCTCACCTCAAACTGGACGAAGAGTTCTTCTTCAATGAGTCGGACGCGAGGGATATACAGATACCCGACCAGGCCCAGATCCCCATGATTCGCTGGAGAAGGAAACTGAGATTTTGTGGAAAAAGATCAGGGTGACTTGCGAGAATCAGGCGACGAGTGGCTAATCTGGCCTTGCCTTCCGTCCTGCTAGCTAACGTTCAATCGCTGGAAAATAAATGGGACGAGCTGAAAGCACGTATATCCTACCAACGGGACATTAAAAAATGTAATATCTAATGTTTCACCGAGTCGTGGCTGAACGACAACATTAATAACATACAGCTGTCGAGTTATACACTCTATCGGTATGACAGAACAGCAGCCTCTGGTAAGACATGGACCGGGGGCCTTTGCATATATGTGAAGAACAGCTGGTGCACGATATCTAAGGAAGTCTCAATGTTTTGCTCGCCTGAGGTACAGTATCTCATGAAAAGCTATAGACCACACTATCTACCTAGAGTTTTCATCTGTATTTTTCGTAGCTATCTACATACCACCACAGACCGATGCTGGTACTAAAACCTTGCTCAATGAGCTGTATACCGCCATAAGCAAACAGGAAAACGCTCATCCAGAGGTGGTACTACTAGTGGCCGGGGATTTTAATACAGGGAATCTTAAATCAGTTTTAGTTAATTTCTATCAGCATGTTAAACGTGCAACCAGAAGAAAAACATTTCTAGACCACCTTTACTCCACACACAGAGATGCGTACAAAGCTCTCCCTCACCCTCCATTTGGCAAATCTAACCATAATTATATCCTCCTGACTCCTGCTTACAAGCAAAAATTAAAGCAGGAAGCCACAGTGACTCTGAACAAAAAAAGTGGTCATATGAAGCAGATGCTAAACTACAGGACTGCTTTGCTAGCAGAGACTGGAATAGATTCCGGGATTCTTCCAATGGCATTGAGGAGTACACCACATCAGTCACTGGCTTTATCAATAAGTGCAAAGAGGACGTCGTCCCCACAGTGACTGCAAGTGCATACCCCAACCAGAAGCCATGGATTACAGGCAACATCCGCACTGAGCTAAAGGGTAGAGCTGCCGCTTTCAAGGAGCGAGACTCTAACCCGGAAGCTTATAAGAAATCCCGCTATACCCTTTGACGAACTGTCAATACAGGACTAAGATCGAATCGTACCACACCGGCTCCGACGCTTGTTGGATGTGGCAGGGCTTGCAAACTAGTACAGACTACAAAGGGAAGTACAGCCGAGAGCTGCCCAGTGACACAAGCTTACCAGACGAGCTAAATAACTGCTATGCTCGCTTCGAGGCAAGTAACACTGAAACATGCATGAGAGCACCAGCTGTTCCAGACGACTGTGTGATCACGCTCTTCGCAGCCGATGTGATGAAGACCTTCAAACAGGTCAACATTCACAAGGCCGCAGGGCCAGACGGTTTACCAGGACGTGTACTCCGAGCATCACCAACTGGCAAATGTCTTCAATGACATGTACAACCTCTCCCTGTCTGAGTCTGTAATACCAACATGTTTCAAGCAGACCACCATAGTCACTGTGCCCAAGAACATTAAGGTAACCTGCCTAAACGACTACCGACCCGTAGCAATCACATCTGTAGCCATGAAATGCTTTGAAAGGCTGGTCATAGCTTACATCAACACCATTATCCCAGAAACCCTAGACCCACTCCAATTTGCATACCGCACCAACAGATCCACAGATGATGCAATCTCTATTGCATTCCACACTGCCCTTTCACACCTGGACAAAAGGAACACCTACGTGAGAATACGATTCATTGACTACAGCTCAGCGTTCAACACCAACAACACCAACATCAAACATCTCCAATCCAAAATCAAATCTAGAGTCGGCTTTCTATTCCGCAACAAAGCCTCCTTCACTCACGCCGCCAAACTTACCCTAGTAAAACTGACTATCCTACCGATCCTCGACTTCGGCGATGTCATCTACAAAATAGCTTCCAATACTCTACTCAGCAAACTGGATGCAGTTTATCACAGTGCCATCCGTTTTGTTACTAAAGCACCTTATACGACCCACCACTGCGACCTGTATGCCCTAGTCGGCTGGCCCTCGCTACATGTTCGTCGTCAGACCCACTGGCTCCAGGTCATCTACAAGGCTATGCTAGGTAAAGTGCCGCTTTATCTCAGTTCACTGGTCACGATGGCTACACCCACCCGTAGCACGCGCTCCAGCAGGTGTATCTCACTGATCATCCCTAAAGCCAAAACCTCATTTGGACGCCTTTCCTTCCAGTTCTCTGCTGCCTGCGACTGGAACGAATTGCAAAAATCTCTGAAGTTGGAGACTTTTATCTCCCTCAACAACTTTAAAAATCTGCTATCCGAGCAGCTAACCGATCGCTGCAGCTGTACATAGTCCATCTGTAAACTACCCACCCAATTTACCTACCTCACCCCCCATACTGCTTTTATTTATTTACTTTTCTGCTCTTTTGCACACCAGTATCTCTATATATCTCTACATGATCATCTGATGATTTATCACTCCAGTGTTAATCTGCTAAATTGTAATTATTCGATTTATTGCCTACCTCATGCCTTTTGCACACATTGTATATAGATTCTCTTTTTTCTACCATGTTATTGACTTGTTTATTGTTTACTCCATGTGTAACTCTGTGTTGTTGTCTGTTCACACTGCTATGCTTAATCTTGGCCAGGTCGCAGTTGCAAATGAGAACTTGTTCTCAACTAGCCTACCTGGTTAAATAAAGGTGAAATAAAAAAATAGCGACCCTCAAAGCTAATCACTAAGCTAAAACCTATTACCCTTCAGGAGACTGAAAAGATTTGACATGGATCCTCAAAAGGTTTTACAGCTGCACCATCGAGAGCATCCTGACGGGTTGCATCACTGCCTCATATGGCAACTGCTCGGTCTTCGAACGCAAGACACGACAGAGGGTAGCGCTTATGGCCCAGTACATCCCCGGGGCCAAGCTTCATGCCATCCAGGACTTTTATACCAGGTGGTATCAGAGGAAAGCCCTAAAAATTGTTAAAGACTCCAGCCACCCTAGTCATAGACTATTCTCTCTGCTACCGCACTGCAAGCGGTACCGGAGCGCCAAGTCTAGGTCCAAGAGGCTCCTAAATAGCTTCTACCCCCAAGCCATAAGACTCCTGAACAGCTAATCAAATGGCTACCCAGACTATTTGCATTGCCCCCCCGGAACGCTGCTGCTACACTCTGTTATTATCTATGCATAGTCACTTTAATAACTCTACACGTACATATTACCTTAATTACCTCGACACCGATGCCCCCCGCACATTACATTGACATTGACTCTGTATCGGTACCCCCTGTATATAGCCCCGCTATTGTTATTTACTGCTGGTCTTTAATTATTTGTTATTCTTATCTCTTACTTCTTTGGGGGGTATTTTCTTAAAACTGCATTGTTGAGTACAGGCTTGTAAGTAAGCATTTCACCTGTTGTATTCGGCGCAATTAAAAAAAAAAAAATACATTTATAAAGTGGATAGTGTCTTGGTCGCGCAGTTGAATACATAGTATACAATTAATAGTATAGTAGTGGTGTGTCTGTATACCTTGAGCAAAAAAAATGAAAATGCTCATTCCCCTATGAAATGGGGTCATAATTAAATGTTCTTCTTGACAACCTCTCTGATTCTTTCCAAATGGCCTGGGCCCACAACACTCACATGATTAAAATGGTGTGTGTGTGCGTGTGTGTGTCACACTCAATGAAGAAAATAGAGGGCAGGGACCTGCACTTTCACTGTTGAATTAAAATAATGGTAATAAAACGAAGTGTACATTGTGCTTGCCACCAAGCCTGGCCGCTTGCCACTTTCCCAGTCACCATTGCACCCTCTAACACCCCTCAGTCTCTGTCCAATGAGAGGAAATGGCCAGTCCAGTAAACACTGTTTATTGAGTGTCGACGAGTAGTGTTGTTCAGTGAGTAATCAGAATGGAGGAAGAGATGGGTAACACATTATTTCAATATATAATGGCAATATGGATATACTAGCTGACAATAGGAGACCTTACTGAGTGGCACATATTCTTGCATAGTAAGAGACACCTTTTTAACATTTTAGTCATTTAGCAGACGCTCTTATCCAGAGTGACTTACAGTAGAGTGCATACATTTTATAACATTTTTTTTTTACATACTGAGACAAGGATATCCCTACCGGCCAAACCCTCCCTAACCCGGACGACGCTATGCCAATTGTGCGTCGCCCCACGGACCTCCCGGTTGCGGCCGGCTGCGACAGAGCCTGGGCGCGAACCCAGCCCAGCCTGGGCGCGAACCCAGAGACTCTGGTGGCGCAGCTAGCACTGCGGTGCAGTGCCCTAGACCACTGCGCCACCCGGGAGACCGGCTGGCTCGATTATGCTATATGCAGCAATTTTCACTGCTTCACACTGTTTCGTTAACTGTAAAACTAAACGTGAGACTTTAACTATTGTCATTTTGATCTTCTTTGGTTTACAGTGGCACACAATTTCAGTCAATGGTCCCAAAAAATGTAACATCCTATTAATCATATGTATTTCAATAATTCACAAATATGCCCTTTTCCTGAAATATTCAACAAGGTATATTATGTTTAGCCTAATTTGATGGCTATATAGAGGATGTGGAATTACATAGAAATTGGAATAAGTTGTGGCTCTCGTTTTCAATTTAAAAAAGAAAACCGTAATCCCCTAGCCTATCAAAAGTGCCCTTGGAAACTGCCAGATAAGACATGTTAGGGCATGAGGATCACTGAGACTATCAACAAGCTAACTGCTATTTACCAAACCATAGCACACAGACAAGAGTAGATACCACCATACTACCCATTATCAGGAAAAGAAAGGTGTCCTTGAAAGTCAATACAGCCACAGGAAAGAAGGAGATGCTGAACCAGCTGCTAATACAGAAAATTAGGGAAATGACACATCTTGTTTTACTGTCAGCCCTGTTTTTGTATTTTTTGTTGTTGTACTTTTACCCTTGTTCTCCCAAATTGGTAGTTACAGTCTTGTCCCATCGCTGCAACTCTCCTACGGACTCTGGAGAGGTGAAGGTCAAGAGCCATGCGTCCTCCAAAACACGACCCTGCCAACCACTTGACACACTGCTCGCTTACCCCGGAAGCCAATTGCACCAATGTGTCGGTGGCAGCGTTGTCCAGCTGGCGACCGAAGTCAGCTTGAAGGGGCTCGGCCCGCCACAAGGAGCCGCTAGAGCGAGATGGGACAAGGAAATCCGGGCCGGCCAAACCCTCCCCTAACGATGCAGGGCCATGGGTCTACCGGTCACGGCCGCCTCATGGGTCTACCGGTCACGGCCGCCTCATGGGTCTACCGGTCACGGCCGCCTCATGGGTCTACCGGTCACGGCCGCCTCATGGGTCTACCGGTCACGGCCGCCTCATGGGTCTACCGGTCACGGCCGCCTCATGGGTCTACCGGTCACGGCCGCCTCATGGGTCTACCGGTCACGGCCGCCTCATGGGTCTACCGGTCACGGCCGCCTCATGGGTCTACCGGTCACGGCCGCCTCATGGGTCTACCGGTCACGGCCGCCTCATGGGTCTACCGGTCACGGCCGCCTCATGGGTCTACCGGTCACGGCCGCCTCATGGGTCTACCGGTCACGGCCGCCTCATGGGTCTACCGGTCACGGCCGCCTCATGGGTCTACCGGTCACGGCCGCCTCATGGGTCTAACGGTCACGGCCGCCTCATGGGTCTAACGGTCACGGCCGCCTCATGGGTCTAGCGGTCACGGCCGCCTCATGGGTCTAGCGGTCACGGCCGCCTCATGGGTCTAGCGGTCACGGCCGCCTCATGGGTCTACCGGTCACGGCCGCCTGTGACAAATCCTGAGATCAAACCCGGGTCTGTAGTGATGCCTCAAGCACTGCAATGCCTTAGACCGCTGCGGCACCCTGTATGCTTACACCACCCACCTCCATTTGTAATGTGATCATAATGCGTATATTAGCTTTTGTGTGTGATAGAGCTGGTGTCTCTCTTTGGCATCAAAGGTAGGGGCCTGTATAGAGGTATATAGAGGGTCTCGTGGTACGTGTTGTTGCAGATAGGATTGGGTGAAATCACAGCTTGTTCCAGTGCAGAACTTGCGGATGAAACAACTTCCATCAAGTACTCACAGGGGTTTTACTCCATCAACCCACAGAGTCAGCCCATGCCCCAGTTTGTCAGTCTGAAATTACCTATACTCTAAAAAGAGCAGCCTCATACCCTGCATAAAATGTACAGCCATGTACAAGTCTTTGCACTCGTGGTTTGATGTTGCTTACAATGGTTGTGCTCAATAGCGGATAATATCCAGTTGTCTGTCAGAACCAATTCATTCAATCATTCCGGTGTAGATGTGGAGTGTATCCCTGCTGTATTTTTGCTATAGCTTGTTGATCAAAGATACTGTTACATGTACTAAACTGGTGTTAAAGACGCGTTCAATCGAGGAAAAACAACTGCAAGTACAGCTACCTTGATATGATTGTATAGTAGTTGGAGGTAATAATATACATTCCGTTACACCTCGTCTCTGTCCCAAATTGCACCCTATTCCCTATTTAGTGCACTACTTTTGACTATTTTTTACAAGGGCCTATAGGGCTATGGTTAAAAGTAGTGAACTATGTCGGGAATAGGGTGCTATTTGGGATGTAGCCTCTGACAGGGTCTTCATCCACGTAGGTCCTCTGCTCATGAAAAGAAAACACTGACAACAAAACATAAAAAGCGCTATACTCTGTCCCATACTATTTTCAAACTCAAATTCTATAATTGTATTAAGTCTCCATTCTAGTAAGGCTCTTGGTCAGGGGTCTATAGCAGGGGCATGTACACGATTTAAAGGGTATGCAATCTTTCTGTACAGCCCTGTTGGCACGCCAAACGGCAACTGACTTTCAAAGTCTTCCCGTTGATGTGTCGCATTACCAAAACCAGAGGGACTCAACAGTCGTTGTCACGGAGCCGACCACACACACACACACACACAAAGAGCTCAGGGGGCCCAGAGGGCTGTGTGGTAGAGAGGGGGCCATGGTTGGAGCTAGCTCTTCATCATAATCCCAGAGTCAGCAAGTCAGGCCTGGAGCATGAAGGGCTGAACACGGCCGGCCCTCCCTATCATCAGGAACCTTCATTACTACGACACAGGAGTCTGGCTTCATCCCAAATAGCACCCTATTCCCTATATAGTGCACTATTTTTGACCAGGTCTCATAGCATTCTGGTCAAAAGTAGTGCACTATATGGGGAATAGGGTGCCAATTCCATCGCAGACCTGGTAGATGATGTGGTAGAAGAGAAGAGGGAGGTGCCGACTACCAACAAAAGACTAGTGGGAGACAACCGTCTTACCCAAGGTCAAAAAAGAGCACGGGGAGGTAAGAAGAGGTGCGAAAACAAAGGGCTTTTAAGTTGTTTTTTTCTTTGAAGAAATTCTGCCAGGAACATTGAAACGGTACACCCGTAATGGGGGCTGCTAATCACATGACAATTTCATAAGGCAATCACCTCACAATTCATAATTGGAAAAATAGGTTATTGCTAAGTGCCAGTGTTCTCTTAGCGCAGATAGGCACAAAGCGCCTGTTTGAGGAATTCATGTCAGTGTGCAATGTCACATACTCTGAGTTATTTGGGCTCCCGAGTGGTGCAGCGGTCAAAGGCACTGCATCTCAGTGCTAGAGGTGTCACTACAGACACCCTGGTTCGAATCCAGGCTGTATCACAACCAGCCGTGATTGGGAGTCCCATAGGGTGGAGCACAATTGGCCCTGTGTCGTCCGGGTTTGGCCGGTGTAGGCCGTCATTGTAAATAAAAATGTGTTCTTAACTGAATTGCCTAGCTAAAGGTTAAATAAATAAAAAATATGTGTTGTCCAAAAGGAAGGGGGAAAAAAACTCTTCTTTCACAAAGATTTATCAGCTTAAAAAAGGAATTGGTGACAAAAAATGACAATCCAAAAACAGGGATATATATGTTTTCAGTAAGGCATGCAACGGCGTAAGAGGACAGAGAAAATAGAACAAAGTAGATTAGATGTTCGTACTAAGCTGGATGGACAACCTCATGCAAGATAGGAGTTTTGTTCTTCCTATCAAATGAAGGAAGAGGGAGAAGAGATGTGTTATCATACGAGACAGACGCCGGCTCCCATGCAATCCCTTTACTCATACTAGAAAAGCAGATCAGAGGTCTTGCTGGAAGAACACCATGTTTGGAATTACAGACAAACAATTCATGATCAAATTTCTTGGCTGGTATTGTGGAGGCAAATGTAATGGGACAACAATTCAAAGCTGGCTATGCTGTTGGGAGGTGGGAAACAAAGTGGCATTTTGACCTCCCACAATTCAATTAATCATCCTTGAAATAAAATCACTATGCTGCCACTGTATGATTCCTCATTGTTGTAGAATTGTAGGCTACACTTTTTATCCACCATCTTCTAAAATAAATTGTACCGATACTCCGACAATTGAACCAAAGCTAAGAAAACCATTTGGATAGGCATTGAGATCTAAAAAGACACATCTACATGTAGAAATGGAGTACACTACTTATACAGCTCCCCAATCCCCTTTCACCCATATGTGGCCTCCCTCAAAACAGCACGTGGTATAGGCTTCCACTAAAGGCGAGCGATTAATTCACAAGCCTGTCCTTAAAACACACAGATGCCTAGATAAGATTAGCCGTAAATATGGCTGCACGCCGAAGATAAGAGGAAATGAATTTATTGTGTCTTTGGGGCATAGTTCCTCCAGAGTCCCATTGGTTTGACCTGAAACAGCTGCTCTTGACAAGCTGCTGGCTAATAATACTAATCAAAGAACTGCATGATGGCGACAAGCTCAGGACTGGCGGAGGCAAGTTAGACACTATATAACACTGCGGAGGCATGGCCTACTTTTCGTATCTCTGCCTTGTCTGTCAATGTCATCTCAGATCATGACTCCATGACAAATTCATGGCATACAAAGTCTCCTTCTCTTCTTGGTCCTAGCGTTGCAGGCTGGTTCAAGATCTGCTGCTGCTAGTGTGTGGTGGATTAGTGGAAGGACAATGACAAGCCATCTCGCGGTTGGCGGCACACTGAACACCTGCTGTTTGATGGGCTGCTGGGAAACGAAGGAGGCTTTTCATCCAAGCTGAGCTCACACCAACCCCTGGACATCAATGGGCACTACTGAACATCTTTCCAATAAAGTAGACAAACACTGGTGTTATGAGCCAATGGATATCCGTTTCTATAAATCAGCCAAGCTTAGGGTTGCAAAGCCACGGGTCATTTACCAAAGTTACTGGGATTTTCAGTAATATTGGTAATTAACAGAAATCTATGACAACTTTGGTAATTTATATTTGAATAACTATAAAAAATATATATTTTATATATAGTTCATTTACACTGCTCAAAAAAATAAAGGGAACACTTAAACAACACAATGTAACTCCAAGTGAATCACACTTCTGTGAAATCAAACTGTCCACTTAGGAAGCAACACTGATTGACAATAAATTTCACATGCTGTTGTGCAAATGGAATAGACAAAAGGTGGAAATTATAGGCAATTAGCAAGACACCCCCCAAAACAGGAGTGATTCTGCAGGTGGTGACCACAGACCACTTCTCAGTTCCTATGCTTCCTGGCTGATGTTTTGGTCACTTTTGAATGCTGGCGGTGCTCTCACTCTAGTGAAAGGAGGTGCACTGCCAGAGCCCTGCAAAATGACCTCCAGCAGGCCACAAATGTGCATGTGTCAGCATATGGTCTCACAAGGGGTCTGAGGATCTCATCTCGGTACCTAATGGCAGTCAGGCTACCTCTGGCGAGCACATGGAAGGCTGTGCGGCCCCACAAAGAAATGCCACCCCACACCATGACTGACCCATCGCCAAACCGGTCATGCTGGAGGATGTTGCAGGCAGCAGAACGTTCTCCACGGCGTCTCCAGACTCTGTCACGTCTGTCACATGTGCTCATGTGCTCAGTGTGAACCTGCTTTCATCTGTGAAGAGCACAGGGCGCCAGTGGCGAATTTGACAATCTTGGTGTTCTCTGGCAAATGCGAAACGTCCTGCACGGTGTTGGGCTGTAAGCCCAACCCCCACCTGTGGACGTCGGGCCCTCATACCACCCTCATGGAGTCTGTTTCTGACCGTTTGAGCAGACACATGCACATTTGTGGCCTGCTGGAGGTCATTTTGCAGGGCTCTAGCAGTGCACCTCCTTGCACTAAGGCGGAGGTACCGGTCCTGCTGCTGGGTTGTTGCACTCCTACGGCCTCCTCCACGTCTCCTGATGTACTGGCCTGTCTCCTGGTAGCGCCTGCATGCTCTGGACACTACGCTGACAGACACAGCAAACCTTTTTGCCACAGTTCGCATTGATGTGCCATCCTGGATGAACTGCACTACCTGAGCCACTTGTGTGGGTTGTAGACTCCGTCTCATGCTACCACTAGAGTGAGAGCACCGCCAGCATTCAAAAGTGACCAAAACATCAGCCAGGAAGCATAGGAACTGAGAAGTGGTCTGTGGTCACCACCTGCAGAATCACTCCTGTTTTGGGGGGTGTCTTGCTAATTGCCTATAATTTCCACCTTTTGTCTATTCCATTTCCACAACAGCATGTGAAATTTATTGTCAATCAGTGTTGCTTCCTAAGTGGACAGTTTGATTTCACAGAAGTGTGATTGACTTGGAGTTACATTGTGTTGTTTAAGTGTTCCCTTTATTTTTTTGAGCAGTGTATTATATCTGTGTCCATATTCAAGAAAAAATGTAATTAATGAATAAAGCAACATCCACCTACGGCATTTTCAATTAACTCCGCAACTCTTCCAACTATTGACTGTGTTCACAACTGCCACAGGTTTGATGCCAAAACAATGAAAACAAATACGTATTAACATAGTATTTTTTACACTTTTTTTTACTGTCTATAAAAAATATTCATGTGGAAACCCTCATTAAAACACCAATGATATTCACTAAATGAATGGTTTATATTTAGATTAATGTTTAACAGATTTGTCATTCTTTGTAATTTTTCCCTGCAATATGGCACACCTAAATGGGCCACTAAATGTCTTGTGATAGATTGCATAAAATTGGTTTAATTAATCCTGGTGCAAGTTGCATGCTTTTCACCTCAGGTACACAGAGTTCCAAAGCAAGTCTCTCTCAATCACCCCTAGACTGTTGCTGTTAGATGCATTTACCTTGAAAGTCTGTGCACTATAGCGCTCGAGGACGAAGTGAGAAACACATGCACTTTACAAAGCCCACATTGGCAAACAGTTTTGACTGTCAATATTTATTTTTTTAACCTTTACTTAACTAGGCAAGTCAGTTAAGAACAAATTCTTATTTTCAATGACGGCCTACATTGTTCATGCTCTAGGCCTACATTGTTCATGCTCTAGGCCTACATTGTTCATGCTCTAGGCCTACATTGTTGGATAAGTTGCCATTTTTGTATTTCTTTTTACACATCTATTTTTGTGAGGCAGGAACACAAGTTCCGATCCCTTCCCCAGTTCCACCTCTTTGAATTTGGAGTCATGACAGGTAGGTGTCAAACTTTCGTAAATAGCAGAGATGTCAAGTTCTCCCTAACATAACTGTGTCACTGCCTAATACCCCAAAGTAAGCCAATGCTCTAAATTTGTCAAGGCACTCTTCATGCTTGTAAAACTTGACTAACATGGGAAATCGGAATATGAAACGGTATGCTCATAAATATGCAATGGCCCTTCTCAGCATCTATCTATCCATCAGTGGAGGCTGCTGAGGGGAGGGCGGCTCATAATAATGGCTGGAATGTAGCAACTGAAATGGCATCAAACACATGGAAACCATGCGTTTGATATCGTTTCACTCCAGCCATTATCACGAGCACATCCTCCCCAATTAAGATGCCACCAACCTCCTGTGCTATCCATCTATCGCCTGATTATTCCCACATGGAACCTGCATCATGCGCAATATGTAAGTTACCATAAGGCATGGCTAAATTTAGCATGACGCGAATGACAGCTTTGAAATGAAAGAATGCAACGTGTTGAACACAAACCGTTACGCAACTTAAAGTCACCGCACCTTGACTATGTCGTTAATCAACTTTTCCACCTTAAATATTAGAGGTGAGTTTGCGAGACGAAAAATGTGCATAAAAACAAAACAAATTATGGAGTTGTCAAACGCTTTTGTGGCATTTTTCTCTACGCACAGCATCTTCGTCCTCTTTCATGTGGAACTAACCTCTGAGGTAGAAAATTGAAATTTTAACAGTACTCTGCCTTGTCTTCTTTTCCTTTCTCGTCCCCTCTCTTGTTTATTCCTTGAGAGTCATGTGTGCACCCAATGACCAGACCTGTACTGGTTTCAAGAACAAAGAACCTCCGGAAATATGTAAAGACGTCATTAACTATTTAAAACGTGTGTAGCGTATAGGAATATAAGAGGATTGACATTGCCCTCGTTTAGCTAAAACTGCCGCTGTGATTTAAGCTGAAAGTTACGATTTGGCAAAGACTGGGTGTGTATATTTTGTGCTAAAACAGCATGAGATTAAATGACCATTGTTATCCGTAATGTATAAGCTAGTCCTATGTCAGATACTCTGTGGACCAGTGGAGGCTGCTGAGGGGAGGACGGCTCATAATAATGGTTGGAATGGAGTCAATGGAATGGTGTCAAACACGTGGTTTTATGTGGTTGAAACCATTCCATTGACTCCATTCCAGCCATTATTATGAGCCGTCCTCCCCTCAGCAGCCTCCACTGCTGTGGACGGTATTCATGACAGCAGCTCTGGCTCTGAGGGGGAGCTATAAATGAACCGGAGAGGTGGGCTTCACACCAGAGCAGAAAGAACACTAAACAACTCCAATTTATCATTCAATTGTAGTGCCACTGCAAAATCTAGAAAAATCTAGGTACAAGGATGCATGTATCAAAGGATCCACGCTGTGTACCTTAGCTCTGGGTTTAATACAATGGTCCCACTAAACGGGCATGAGCAGCTAACCTTGACCCCATTTTCTTTACAGACTCTCATTTTCTTTACAGATTACAGACTCTCTCTGACAGACAGGTCGCAGACTGGGAAGATGGATGGCTGTGTTTGTCCCGTAACATTGTCTAGATCCCAAATGGCACCCTATTCCCTAAATGCACTACTTCTGACCAGAGCCTATAGAGCTTTGGTCAAAAGTAGTGCACTATACAGGGAATGGGGTGCCATTTGGGACACAGCCATTGAGCAGACGCGTGCCACAAGCAACACTCCTATATTAGCATCAGGTAGATGCTACAGGTCCGTCAAAGAGTCCTGTGCAGTAGAGTGCACTGTGGTACACAGAAAAATCAGTGTTCTAATTGGGCAAGTTTAGTTTCTCTCCCTTTTTCAAAACATTTTCTCCCTACTGAACATGACCCTGCTTGGCACATCATTTTTTCCCCCTGAAAGCGGTCACCCTTGTGGACACACAAAAAACGATTACAGTAAACTCGCCTGCCATTATGGCCTTGCTTTAGTCCGTGATGTGACTGCGGTATGTGTTTTTGTTTCTTAGCACGAAGGCAAGTTCCTGTCAATGTTGTTGGATGGCAAAGTAATTTTTTCTGATTCTGAACGAGTGCTCGTCTTGTATCCTGTCTTCTCTTCAATGAGCTGTAAAGGTCTGGTCTCCTGAGATAGAAGTTGCCTTGTCCATTTACGTTGACCACACTACGACAGCTAACATAAAATGCTTTCATAGTTTCTGCTAACCATGCTCTTACTCCTGGGCATTTGAAAACCTTTGTAAATAAGTAATTCCTTTATCACCCATCCTCCCACTCTGAGCGGCCTACCTTTTTATTCTGTTCCTTTGCATATTCTTGAAACCTATATTATAGTGTTAAAATTAATGAGTATGATTTTTGTTATTAATAGGCAAAACAATGGCCCAACTCCCTACTAGGGTCGTCTGTGGAAAACAAACATCACTACTGCACAGCAAAGACGCCATCCAGGCAGCATGTGATGCCTCCTATCCCTTATCCACTAAAAAAGACAGGATTTTTCATGAATATACATTTTGGAGAGAACTGAATGAATCCCCTTCAAACATTCTCTCTTTCACACAGAGAATCAATGTAGTATTGTGATGCAGCCACCATTTAAAACATCTTAATATGGATGTATTTTTGGGACAGATGGCTAGACTGTGCACTCAAACCACACCAAACATTTTTTATGAGCTGTATGAACATCAAGCAATCATCCCCTATGACCTAAATTAGTGAAAGGTAATTTGAAATGGTATATAATGGTGGTGGGTGGCATAGGATCAACTCTTGAGCAAAATCTTTAAGTTTGGATGCTGTCTAGGCTCTTCTGGACAGAGGCAGAAAATGATTACCATTCTGGATGGCTATAATGAGCAGTGGGCAATAGCAAAACATGCACAATGAGACAGGATATTCATTGTAAGTAACCACCCCCCCAGCCGCAGGTGCTCATTCCTTTCTCTTAACTACAGCCACAATGACAACATTTCTGCTCTCAGCAAGTAATGCTGTTAGAAAAAAAGCTCCATCATGAGTTTGTGTTTGTTCATGAGTGAGAATGACAATATGCAGTGATAGTGTAGCCCTACCGCCATATTTGAAGACTGTCAAGTAATCTGGAAAATGCAATTTAATAATTGGTTGTTCCAGGTGGCAGTGCCTACTCGTTTAACAGAGTTTAGAAACATAGGGGTCCGAGCCCCTGAGTTGTCGAACAGTGACAGATGGATGGTTTGATTGGGTATGTGGTTTAGTACAATAACAATTATTCTACTAACTATAAGGTATTTTTTTTTTACAGATTTTGTGCCATTGCTTTTAAATACCAATAACACAGCCAAGCATGTAAGGCAAGCTATTTGGGTCAACAGAGTGAGATTGTCCTCACATGTTACAATAGTAGGAAGACATTGTTTCAAATTATTTATTAATACCTCTGCCCGTCCTCGACATATGGAATTCAAAATAAGATTTACAGCAGTTTAAAAACCTGTCCAAGAACATTCAAACCAGAATCTATCATTTGTGCTTTGATGAACATGCGTCATCCCCATGCACAAACAGCTTGCAAACGACTTGGGAGGGATTTTATTGAAACAGATTAGAATTGCTCAAACCGTTGACCTTAATACCCAGGTCACCGAGGAGAGCAACCTTTTTAGGCAGGCAGGTCTCATGTTATTCTGGGCCTCTTGCCCCATATGGCATTTGCACTTCGGTATTCAATCAATCCTCTAGCCTTTTTGAGATGGGGCTCGTTAACCACTGTTTCACCGAGGACATTTGTGAATGTCAAAATTTGTGAAGCAGCTATGTTACCTCTCCAAAACGGTAGATATAACTGAGGAGATTGTTTCATATTTATCAGTTTTAGGTCTGAATAGAGCTATCCTTTAGCTATGTGCTTATTTATTCAGATATCGCATTAAGAGGTGGTGAAAATAAAATATAATTCTAGCAGGCATCATGCCAAGGTAAATGAGTGCCAGGGGGAATGTAGAGCAACGCTACGTGCACAATGTATATATATATATATAAAACTGTGCGGCATTGGCAGGGAGAATCACCTTGTTTGCTAATTGTGGTTGGATTAAAAGCAGACATTGCTATGACCAATCAGAAATGAAGCGGCGAGCAAGAGTGTGTGGGAGAGAATGAGACAGCCAGAGCGTGTGTCAGGGAGGGAGAGAGAGTGCAATAAATCTAGGACAAGCACTGCCTGCAGGGTGAGAGAGAGAGAGAGAGAGAATATGAGCAATAAAAGAGAGGGGATGTAGGAGAGAGAAAGAAGGGACAAGGTAGCAAGAGAGAAGAAAGCTCACGCTGCCTCACAAAACACTGGTTCAATTGTGAGGTAGCAAATGGGGGATTTGAATTGAACATTTACTCTACTCATTGAGAGCAGCAAGAGGCCTGGCAGCCATCGTCTGAGCTGGGGGATTTCAGACGACTCCACTCCTCACCACAGGCTGAGTGCTAACTACTGTACCTGGCCATGGGTGTCGACACACAGACACAGACACACTCTCCTGTAACCAACACCTCTACAGGTGAATTACTGGTGAGTACAATGTCTGAGGCACCTTGGATCCAGACCACCCATTAGAAGGTGGCTAGGGCTGAGCGATGTGGCCAAAATATATATTTTTCTAAATAAAAATTCTAATTGGTTTTCCCTTCAGATGGATTTATAGTTAACTAAAGTAGGACAAAATGTACAGTGTAGCCCAATTTGTAGAACTTTTCATTCAATTCAGCATTGTATAAAAAATATTGTTATAGACGGTATTGTAAAATTCCATACGGTACGTGAATGCATACCGGTATACCGGTATTCACGATATATCACCCAGCCCTAGCGGTAGCCAGTGAGCTGTAGGTTAGATCCATTCAACCTGGGTCATGTGATGTTTTGAATCCATTTACCTGAGGGATACCTCATCTCAATTTCTCAATTATAAAACATTAACAGAATAAGTTATAAATCAGCAATTGACACACACACACCACATAAAAATAAAGTGTATAAAGTTAAGCGAGCTAGCACAGACAAGAGTCATTTTTGTGGCCTCAAATAAAGCATTTCAAGTCATCAAGTGATAGGTTGTCTTGCATCACTCCCCGTTGGAACAAGATGCTTCTTAAAGATGCACTATGCAGAAATCACACACAATTTCCTGGTTGCTAAAATTCCAATAGTTTGCCTAATTTCAGTTTGTGACAAAACAAGTAAGTATAGTGTAGAGAGTAACTATACCATCTAAACCGTTGTGAAATATCTTTTACATTAACAAAAATATTGTATACCGAACAAAAATATTAATGCAGCACGCAACAGTTTCAAAGATTTGACTGAGTTACAGTTGATAAAGGACATTTCACATGACTGGGAATACAGATCTGCATCCGTTAGTCACAGACAGATACTTCAAATAAACATTTAATAGTAGGAGAGTGGATCAGAAAACCAGGTACTATTTGATTGTGACCATCATTTGCCTCATGCAGCACAACAACTCCTTTGCATAGAGTTGATCGGGCTGTTGATTGTGGCCGGTAGAATGTTGCCCCACTCCTTTGCGCTTTGAAGCCGCTGGATATTGGCGGGAATATCGATCCATAGCACCCCAAACGTGCTCAATTGGTGACATGTCTGGTGAACATGCAGGTTATGCTTCCAGGAATTGTATACAGATCCTTGCGACATGGGGCCGTGCATTATCATGCTGAAACATGAGGCGATGGCAGCAGATGAATGGCACGACAATGGGCCTCAGGATCTCGTCACGGTATCTCTGTGCATTCAAAATTGCCATCAATAAAATGCAATTGTGTTCATTGTCTGTAGCTTATGTCTGCCCATACCATAACCCCACCATGGGGCACTATGTTCACAACATTGACATTAGCAAACCGCTCGCCCACACAACGCCTTACACGTTGTCTGCCCGGTACAGTTGATATCAAAATTCATCTGTGAAAAGCAAACATCTCCAGCGTGCCAGTGGCCATTGAAGATGAGTATTTTCCCACTGAAGTCGGTTACGACGCCGAACAGTCAGGATGAGTACACAGATGAGCTTCCCTGAGATGGATTCTGACAGTTTGTGCAGAAATTCTTGAGTTGTGCAAACCCACAGTTTCATCAGCTGTCCAGGTGGCTGGCCTCCGGCGATCCCACAGGTGAAGAAGACAGATATGGAGGTCCTGGTGCTAGCGTGGTTACACGTGGTCTGAGGTTGTGAGGCAGGTTGGATACGCCAAATTCTCTAAAACGACATTGGAGGCAGCTTATGGTAAAGAAATAAACATTACATTTCTGCCAACAGCTCTGGTGGACATCTACTGTACGCAGTCAGCATGCCAATCGCATGCTCCCTCAAAACATGAGACATCTATAGCATTGTGTTGTGTGACAAAACTGCACATTTTAGAGGGGCTTTTCCCCCAGCACAAGCTGCACCTGTGTAATGATCATGTGATTTAATCAGTTTCATGATATGCCACACCTGTCAGGTGGATGGATTATCTTGGAAAAGGAGAAATGCTCACCAACTGGGATGTAAACAAATTTGTGCAAAACATTTTAGAGATAAGCTTTTTGCCCAATTAAATTATAGATCCGCATGGTTATTTGTTGTATGGCTACTTTGGGGATATGCTCATTATGTCCATAAAAGGTGAGGAATTTATTCTGCAATGATTATGATATAATATATTATGTATGATATACGTATGATGTATGTTTATAAATAAAAGTCTACTTGAGAAATTTGTCATTGCAGTATTCAGACGTCAATGGAAAAGCTGAACTGTCGGTTCCACCGTTAAGCTACACTTTGAATCGCATAGAGCAAAATAGTTGAAATAGCTTATCCATTTACTAGGCTACTGTGAAGTGGGTCCAGTTAAATGAGAGATGGGACGAATGGTAGCCTATCCTAACTTGTTGTAGGCCAATAGGCTATTTCGTAAGTATGAAACCATCAGAGTCAGAAAGGTGAGGAATGTATTCGGCAATGATCATGGAAATGAAATAAATAATAGAAAATCCTTATTTTAGAATGCAAAGATAAAATATATCGATTTGAGCTGTTCTCACCAAATGGCAAATTATTGCATTTCGTTATATTTAGCTAACTGTTTTTTGTTAGGAATAAAAGTGTTTGTCACGCCCTGACCATAGAGAGCCCTTGTTTCTCTATGGTGTGGTAGGTCAGGGCGTGACTAGGGGGTGTTCTAGTTTAAATTTTCCATGTTGGTGTTTTGTATGGTTCCAAATTAGAGGCAGCTGGTAATCGTTGCCTCTAATTGGGGATCATATTTAAGTAGCCATTTTTCCCACCTGTGTTTGTGGGATATTGTTTGTTTAGTTGCTTGTGTGCACGTCATGACTTCACGTTTCTTTATTGTTTTGTTTGTTTCACGGAGATGAATAAATATGTGGAACTATACTCACGCTGCGCCTTGGTCTGTCTCTCAAAACAATCGTGACAGTGTCACCATATTCCCCATTTGTTCAAGGCTACTACTAGGCTTTTGCTTTCTTGCAATGCAGTACTTCAACCACTACAGCGGGTATGGTACGCATGGTCCAAAATTTGCAGGAGGATAAGCACAATCTCACAGCAATTTCAGTTATTATAAATGTCAAATTTAGTGTGAAAACTGGCACACACATTTTGTGTGTACGCAATGTTTATAATTGAGGCCTCAGGTCTAGACCCTTCTGTATCGAATGTCATACGCGTGCTCGGATGTGTAGTGCTCTCATCTTTCCATTTAGCAAGATCGAAAGAGGGGATTTTCAAATTACATGTTCCTAACTGGGAGTCCATGTACTTAGTGTATTTGGCCATTAACTTCTTATGGCTGCAGGGGCAGTATTGAGTAGCTTGGATGAAAGGTGCACAGAGGTGGCCAGAGTAAACAGCCTACTCCTCAGTCATAGTTGCTAATATATGCATATTATTATTAGTATTGGATAGAAAACTGTTAAACTGTTTGAATTATGTCTGAGTATAACAGAACTCATATGGCAGGCAAAAACCTGAGAAAAAATCCAAACGAAGTGGGAATTCTGAGGCTGGTCGATTTTCAACCAAGATCCCATTGAAATCACAGCGATATATGGATGAGTTTGCACTTCCTACGGCTTCCACTAGATGTCAACAGTCTGTAGAACCTTGTCTGATGCCTCTACTGTGAAGGGGTGCCAAATGAGAGGGGAATTAGTCAGGTCTGCCGTGACCTGACCATGCGCGTTCACATGAGAGGGAGCTCTGTTCCATCGCTCATCTGAAGTCAATGTAATTCTCCGGTTGGAACGTTATTCAAGATTTATGCTAAAAACATTCTAAAGATTGATTCAATACATCGTTTGACATGTTTCTACCGACTGTTACGGAGCTTTTGGACATTGTCAGCTTTTAGTGAACGCATTTCCTGACGTTGGATTTGTTTACCAAACACGCTAACAAAAATAGCTATTTGGACATAAATGATGGACATTACCGGAAAAAAAAAAAAAATGTCTTGTGGAAGTGGGAGTCCTGGGACTGCATTCCGACGAAGATCAGCAAAGGTAAGTGAAGATTTATAATGCTTTTTATGAGTTTTGTTGACTGCACAATTTGGCGGGTAACTGTATAGCTTGCTTTTGTGGCTGAACACTGTTTTCAGATTATTGAATAGTGTGTTTTGCCATAAAGCTTTTTGAAATCTGACACAGCGGTTGCATTAAGAACAAGTGTATCTTTAATTCTATGTAAAACATGTATCTTTCATCAAAGATTATGATGAGTATTTCTGTTATTTGACATGCCTCTGCAGTTTCTCAGGATATTTTGGAGGCATTTCTGAATATGGCGCCAATGTAAACAGAGGTTTTTGGATATAAATATGAACTTAATCGAACAAGACATATATGTATTGTGTAACATGAAGTCCTATGAGTGTCATCTGATGAAGTTCATCAAAGGTTAGTGATTCATTTTATCTCTATTTGTGCTTTTTGTGACTCCTCTCTTTGGCTGGAAAAATGGCAGAATTTTTCTGTGAGTTGGTGTTGACCTAACATAATCGTTTATGGTGCTTTCGCTGAAAAGCCCATTTGAAAATCGGACACTTTGGTGGGATTAACAACAAGATTACCTTTAAAATGGTATAAGATACATGTATGTTTCAGGAATTTTAATCGAGAGATTTCTGTTGTTTGAATTTGGCGCCCTGCACTTTCACTGGCTGTTGTCATTTCGATCCCGTTAACGGGATTGCAGCCATAAGAAGTTTTAACATTCAGCTATTATAGGAGTTAATGACAGATTCTGAGTGTGCTCATCTACTGAACAAGTGCTACTTAATTACAAATACTCAATCTCACCTGATAAGACAAGGAAATGTTAAGTACTTGCGTGAGAGGAGAAAGTCAACTTTGCAAAACTATGCAACGACAAAAGATTCCCTTCATTGGGAAGAAAGCCAACATTAACATATCAAATGGAGGGCACAGCAGCCAGTGAATTTCATTAAACTTTCACGACACACGGCAAAGTAATTAAAAAGCTACTGATTCAAGTTACTTTTACCATTCCAGACTCACGTCCCATACCCTCTAGCTACACAGAGTGCAAGCCATCTGATACCAGGGTTTACGAATGACCAGGGCCGGTTTCCCAAAATGCTTTTGGGAAACCGGGCCAAGGCCGTCTGTCACATCTGTGATGACAGTGATGAAAGGGTGACATCGACATGGACGACAGTAACAAACTTTTTTTCAAACTCTGATCGCGTTTTGCTTGCTCAAGAGTAATTCAAGTGCTTACAAATGCGGCCTCTTGTATTGTGAATAGTACGCAGACACACAAATATGATACATTGATCTCACTGACTATCTAAGCAATATTCAGTTCCAGCCAAGGCAGCCCATGGAAGAGAGTGGAGGTTAGAGTGTCTGAAGCCATACCTAAACCAGTGTTTTACTGTCACAAAGAGACTATGCCGTCGGCACTAAAAACTTAGCACCATCAAGAGTTCAGAGACGATTCAATCTGACGGCATTAAACCCAGGTGCAGCAATTAACACAAATTAAATAAGCCTGTTGCCTAGTTTACCAGGTGCATCTATTAAGGTGTCTTTTGTGATGTTACAGAGACTGATCTGAATCTGTTTCATCTGTGGTATGACAGTGAAGGAAAGCATAAATACGCTACCAAATTGTTATGACTTGAAATAATGAGGACTAATGAAAATCTCAGAAATATTTTCAATAAATATTTTGACCGTGAACGACAGTGGCTCTTACCTTCCTCTTGACCAATAATTAATTACGAATTCACAAACCCTTAATTTTCACATGGCCCTGTCCAACAGGCTTGTGTGTGAGAGTCGATAGTGTCCACAGTCTAACCCAGATGAAAAGGCCTCGCACTCGCAGCAGTCACAGCATCAGTGATGCCTCTTTCCAGTGGTGTGAGAGAGAGCAAATCCCCATCTGGAAGCACAAACCCCTCTGCGGTTGACATTGTCATACATCAAATGAAAGCCGGAGCAGTCGCCGTGACAATAGGCAGGCCTCACAACTCCTAACTGTCTAAAACGGATGCTCTTCAGATTAGCAGGCAGCTGTGAAAATGTTTTTTTTTTTTAATTTTCAGATTTCACAGATCAAATAACTGATGGTTTGTATTCTTTCTTCAGACCGTGGGGTTTACATTGTCTGCATTTCGAGAAATAACAAGTAAGGTTTGAGTCGAGTTGATCCAGTCGAGTTTAGTGGAGAAAACCCTTCTAGATACAGTAGGTCTAAGTACGGAAATACCTTTTCCCAATTCATTGGAAGGGTCTACTGTACAGTATATAAAAAATGTGACTTCCATATTCCTGGAGGCAAATGTTGTTTCCCGAAGAGATGAATAGCCTTTGAAGCAGGTTGCGTTGTTGCAGACAAGTGAGATCGACTTCAGTTTCGAAGCTCTGACCATGGTAGGCAAAACAAATTCTTCTGAAATGTTAATGAATATATAAACAAGAGGTCAGAGCGCATGGGCAGACAATTTCTCTCTCCCCTGCTGAGCAAGATGTGATTACGCTGATTCAATGCCATTAGGACCATGCATATTTGAAAAGCGAAATAACTTGGTTGCCAGATTGGTCAATAACTTGAAATTCCAATTTATTCACGTCAACATATATTAGCATTCTAAGGACTTCAAAGTGGGGCTTAGGCTAGTTAATGCCAAGATCTCATGTGCTATAATCAAACGGTAAGTGCTTACATAAACAAAAGCCATCCAAAGAAAGGTCACAGACCATGCACAAATGAGTGGATTTTTTGGCTCAATGTTTCACCATCAGGTTTCCTCTAGCAAATGAAGGGAACGAAACATTTCAATGCACATTTGTTGCATGAAACGGCACTTGAACATTTGTTATATGAAAAGGCAATTGTGTCCGATGTCCATTCTGTTATCCTCATCTAATTACAAAGTGCACAACTACATGCCTTCATGCTAAGAAGGAAATAGAGAGCGTAGAATACATTCGACAAGCACATCTCATTCCAAAATGATTGGCATTAATATGGAGTTGGTCTCCCCTTTGCTGCTATAACAGCCTCCACTCTTCTGGGAAGGCTTTCCACTAGATGTTAGAATATTGCTGAGGGGACTTGCTTACATTCAGCCACAAGCACATTAGTGTGGTCGAGCACTGATGTTGGGCGATTATGCCTGGCTCGCAGTTGGCGTTCCAATTCATCCCAAAGGTGTTCGACAGGGTTGAGCTCAGGGCTCTGTGCAGGCCAGTCAAGTTCTTCCACACTGACCTCGACAAACCATTTCTGTACAGACCTCGCTTTGTGCGTGGGGGCATTGTCATGCTGAAACAGGAAAGGGCCTTCCCCAAACTGTTGCCACAAAGTTGGAAGCACAGAATCGCCTAGAATGTCATTGTATGCTGTAGCGTTAAGATTTCCCTTCACTGGAACTAAGGAGCCTAAACCGAACCATGAAAAACCAAACCATTATTCCTCCTCAACCAAATTTTTTAAAAGTTGGCACTTGCAATCGAGCAGGTAGCATTCTCCTGGCATGCGCCATACCCAGATTCGTCCGTAGGACTGCCAGATGGTGAAGCGTGATTCATCACTCCAGAGAAAGCGGTTCCACTTCTCCAGAGTCCAATGGCGGCGAGCTTTACACCACTCCAGCCGACGCTTGGTAAACTTAAGTTTATGTGCGGCTGCTCGGCTATTGAAACCCATTTCATCAAGCTCCAAACAGTTCGTGCTGATGTTGCTTCCAGAGACAGTTTGGAACTCAGTAGTGAGCGTTGCAACAGAGGACAGACGATTTTTACTAGCTACGCGCTTCAGCACTCTGTGCCGTTGTTACTCTTAGACATTTCCACTTCACAATAGCAGTACTTGAAGTTGACCGGGGCAGCACTAGCACGGCAGATATTTGACAAACTGACTTGTTGGAAAGGTGGCATCCTAAGACGGTGCAAGGTTGAAAGCTCATCAGTAAGGCCATTCTACTGCCAATGTTTATCTATGGAGATTACATGGCTGCGTGCTCTATTTGATAGACCGGTCAGCAACAAGTGTGACTGAAATAGCCAAATCCACTAATTTGAAGGGGTGTCAACATACTTGTGTGTGTACACACAGTGCCTTCGGAAAGTATTCAGACCCCTTGACTTTATCCACATTTTGGTATGTCACAGCCTTATTCTAAAATTGATTAAATTGTTTTCCCCCTCATCAATCTACACACAATACCCCATAATGACAGAGAAAAAACAGGTTTTTAGAAATGTTTGCTATTTTATTAATAATATAAACTGAAGTCTAAAATGTACATAAGTACTCAGAATTACTTTGTTCAGTAATTTGTTGAAGCATCTTTGGCAGCAAGTCTTCATGGGTATGATGCTACAAGCTTTACACCTGTATTTGGGGAGTTTCTCTCATTCTTCTAAAGCTCTGTCAGGTTGGATGGGGAGCATTGCTGCACAGCTATTTTCAGGTCTCTCTAGTGATGTTCAATCGGGTTCAAGTCCGGGCTCTGGCTGGGCCACTCAAGGACATTCAGAGACTTGTCCCGAAGCCACTCCTGCATTGTCTTGCCTGTGTGATTAGCGTTGTAGTCCTGTTGGACGGTGAACCGTCGCCCCAGGCTGAGGTCCTGAGCGCTCTGGAGCAGGTTTTCATCAAGGAACTCTGTACTTTGCTCCGTTCATCTTTACCTCGATCCTGACTAGTCTCCATGTACCTGCAGATGAAAAACATGGCCACAGCATGATGCTGCCACCACCATGCTTCACCGTAGGGATGTTGCCAGGTTTCCTCCAGACATGACGCTTGGAATTCAGGCCAAAGAGTCCAGTCTTGGTTTCATCAGACCAGACAATCTTGTTTCTTATGGTCTGAGAGTCTGTGCCTTTTGGCAAACTCCAAGCGGGCTGCACTGTGCCTTTTACTGAGGAGTGGCTTCCGTCTGGCCACTAACATAAACACCTGAATGGTGGAGTGCTGCAGGAGATGCTTGTCCTTCTGGAAGATTCTCCTATCTCCACAGAAGAACTTTAGAGCTCTGTCAGAGTGACCATCAGGTTCTTGGTCACCTCCCTGACTAAGGCCCTTCTCCCCCAATTGCTCAGTTTGGCCGGGTGGGTAGCTCTAGTAAGAGTCTTGGTGGTTCCAATCTAATTCCATTTAAGAATGATGGAGGCCACTGTGTTCTTGGGGACCTTCAAATGCTGCAGACATGTTTTTCCCCAGATCTGTGCCTCAACACAATCCTGTCTCGGAGCTCTATGGACAATTTGACCTCATAACTTGTTTTTTGCTCTGACATGCACTGTCAACTGTGGGACCTTATATAGACAGGTGTGTGCTCTTCTAAATCATGTCCAATCAATTGAATTCACCACAGGTGTACTCCAATCAAGTTGTAGAAACATCAAGGACTGCCTGCTCCTCAGTCCCAGTTGCTAATATATGCATATTATTATTCGTATTGGATAGAAACCACTCTGACATTTCTAAAACTGTTTGAATGATGTCTGTGAGGATAACAGAACTCATATGGCAGGATAAAAACCAGAGAAAAAATCCAAACGAAGTGGGAATTCTGAGGCTGGTCGATTTTCAACCAAGATCCCATTGAAATCACAGCGATATATGGATGAGTTTGCACTTCCTACAGCTTCCACTAGATGTCACCAGTCTGTAGAACCTTGTCTGATGCCTCTACTGTGAAGGGGGGGGCGAATGAGAGGGGAATTAGTCAGGTCTGCCGTGACCTGACCATGCACGTTCACATGAGAGGGAGCTCTGTTCCATCGCTTATCTGAAGTCAATGTAATTCTCCAGTTGGAACGTTATTCAAGATTTATGCTAAAAACATTCTAAAGATTGATTCAATACATCGTTTGACATGTTTCTACCGACTGTTACGGAGCTTTTGGTCATTTCGTCAGCTTTTAGTGAACGCACTTCCTGACGTTGGATTTGTTTACCAAACACGCTAACAAAAATAGCTATTTGGACATAAATGATGGACATTACCGAAAAAAACAAACATTTCTTGTGGAAGTGGGAGTCCTGGGACTGCATTCCGACGAAGATCAGCAAAGGTAAGTGAAGATTTATAATGCTTTTTATGAGTTTTGTTGACTGCACAATTTGGCGGGTAACTGTATGGCTTGCTTTTGTGGCTGAACGCTGTTTTCAGATGATTGAATATTGTGTTTTGCCATAAAGCTTTTTGAAATCTGACACAGCGGTTGCATTAATAACAAGTGTGTCTTTAATTCTATGTAAAACATGTATTTTTCATCAAAGTTTAGGATGAGTATTTCTGTTATTTGACGTGGCTCTTTCTCCGGATATTTTGGATGCATCTCTGAACATGGCGCCAATGTAAACTGAGGTTTTTGGATATAAATATTAACTTTATCGAACAAAACATATGTCCTATGAGTGTCATCTGATGAAGATCAAAGGTTAGTGTTTCATTTTATCTCTATTTGTGCTTTTTGTGACTCCTCTAATTGGCTGGAAAAATGGCTGAATTTTTCTGTGAGTTGGTGGTGACCTAACATAATCGTTTGTGGTGCTTTCGCTGAAAAGCCCATTTGAAATCGGACACTTTGGTGGGATTAACAATAAGATTACCTTTAAAATGGTATAAGATACATGTATGTTTGAGGAATTTTAATTATGAGATTTCTGTTGTTTGAATTTGGTTTTCACTTTCACTTTAATGGGATTGCAGCCATAAGAAGATAACAAAATGTGGAAAAAGTAAAAGGGGTCTGAATGCTTTCCGAAGGCACTGTATGTAGTGTAAATAAGCAGCTTGGCTTTTTTTTTGATACTGCTCTTCATGGCTGTGAGAGCAGTGGATTGTGGAATGAAAGATCCTCCATAGCACTGCTTCAAAGAAAAACGTGTGTATTTATGCATGTGTAGGCCCGTGTGCTGGTTCGCGCATGCCTGTTGGTGAGCGGGAAGGGGGTTCATGAAAAATGTGTCCTTCCAGGGCATGGGATGTGTGATTTAATGTCATTCTGAGTCGGACACATGTTGCTCTTCTAGTTGCCCCATAGAGTTTGATTTCCCAGGGGTGAGTACTTATTTCAGGGATTTGGAGCTCTCATCTTTCATTCGGAAACACGCTTGTCTCGGGTTAATCCGTTTCTACCGGCCGAGTGTCAGACTCCACATCTTTACTCAACAATAAAAATGGCTCATAATGTGGCCTGTCCTTCCCAGAAATCTATTTTTCGGTCAGGTAGTCCATCTTAGAGTACAGACGCCATACTCCCAAATGGCCGGGGAACTGCAGGCTATAGCAGTGCCAATCAGTCATTCTCGGTCTGTGCAGACATTATAAACATCTCCCCAAAAGCACACGTGAGAGGGGAACTACATTTTGAGTTTGGATGTTGGTTCTTATGATGTATTGTGGATTCTGAGTGTTTGAGACTGAACAGACAACACATGGCCAAAATGCAGTTATTTTGGTACAGGAGACAAGCTGCCTCCTGACAGAACTGCACACATCACAGACGGACACTGTTACAGCCTCCTCCTGCAGTGTTTTGGAGCATGTTGTGGACCAGACGGCAGACTTTGACACCTCAAGATTAAATAAACACCAAAAAGTTAGAGGGAGATGCATCTTTAATATGGGACAACTGATGTGTATTCGTTGAGAACACAATCTTTGTCGAGTTAAGACTCATCCAAACCAGCAGTAGTTTTTGTAACACCACCCACCCACTATTGCCGCAACCCTAGATTTAAAGCTGAACATACGCTTCCTGTGGAGATTACGTTTATATTGTATCTCTCAAAAGATACCATACTTTTTTGGGGGGAAAAGTCAGTTCAGTTCTGACTGCTTTTTCCAGTGCCTGCGATATGGTAGACTGAGAAAAAATGTTAACCCAGGATTCTGATTTACTGACAATACTGTTACCTATTAATGTTAAGGCATCTCTCCTGTTAAAACGCTTTGATCCCATCTTTGAAAGGGTGGTTCCCATTGTTTCTCATTATTCCAGAGGTGACTTTGGCTGGCTATCTGTGAAAAAAAGGAGCATTAATTCAACTTGGTCTGGGCCACAGAATTATCATGGACTCCAAGGCACCTATCCAACTATTTTCATTTGCTAGAGATGTCCACCAGCATAATGCCAGAGCCAGAGATGAATATTTACGTTTTTAAAATCATATTTGGTAAGAACACATTTTTATATACAGGCGCTGTTGAGTGAAACAAACTACCATAGCAACTAAAAGCAATACCAACCATAACCATAAAAAGCTGGCTATTACAGTGCCTTCGGAAATTCTTCTTGACTTTTTCCACATTTTATGTTACAGCCTTATTCTAAAATTGATTGAATAGATTGAGGGGGAAAAAAACACACAACACCCCATAGTGACAAAGCAAAAAGCTTAGAATTAACATAAGTATTCAGACCCTTTAATAAGTACTTTGTTGAAGCGCCTTTGGCAGTGATTACAGCATTGTGTCTTTTTGGGTATGACGCTACAAGCTTGGCACACCTGTATTTGGGGAGTTTCTGGCTAGGCCACTCAAGGACATTCAGACACTTGAACTGAAGCCACTCATGCATTGTCTTGGTTCTGTGCTTAGTCTCGTTATCCTGTTTGGCGCAGGTTTCATCAAGGAACTCGACTTTGCTCCGTTCATCTTTCCTGTATTTACGCACGCACGCACTAAAAAGTTTGGGTTCACCTACAAATGTCCTTGTTTTTGAAAGAAAAACACATTTTTTGGTCCGTTAAAATAATATTAAATTGATCAGAAATACAGTGTAGACATTGTTAATGTTGTAAATGACTACTGTAGCTGGAAACGGCAGACTTTTAATGGAATATCTACATAGGCCCATTATCAGCAACCATCACTCCTGTGTTCCAATGTTACGTTGTGTTAGCTAATCCAAGTTTACAATTTTAAAAGGATAATTGATGATTAGAAAACCCTTTTGCAATTATGTTAGCACAGCTGAAAACTGTTGTTCTGATTAAAGAAGCAATAAAACTGTCCTTTAGACTAGTTGAGTATCTGGAGCATCAGCATTTGTGGGTTCGATCACAGGCTCAAAATGGCCAGAAACAAAGACCTTTCTTCTGAAATTCATCAGTCTATTCTTGTTCTGAGAAATGAAGGCTATTCCATGTGAGAAATTGCCAAGAAACGGAAGATCTCGTGCAACGCTGTGTACTACTCCCTTCACAGAACAGCACAAACTGGCTCTAACCAGAATAGAAAGAGTGGGAGGCCCCGGTGCACAACTGAGCAAGAGGACAAGTACATTACTGTCTACTTTGAGAAACAGATGCCTCACAAGTCCTCAACTGACAGCTTGATTAAATAGTACCCGCAAAACCCCAGTCTCAACATCAACAGTGAAGAGGCGACTCCGAGATGCTGGCCTTCTAAGCAGAGTGGCAAAGAAAAAGCCATTTCTCAGACTGGCCAATAAAAATAAAAGATTAAGATGGGCAAAATAGGACACTGGATAGAGGAAGATTGGAAAAAAGTGTTTGACAGACGAATCTAAGTTTGAGTTGTTCGGATCGCAAAGAACATACGTGACACGCAGAAAAAATGAAAAGATGTTGGAGGAGTGCTTGACATCATCTGTCAAGCATGGTGGAGGTAATGTGATGGTCTGTGGACGGCGCTTGTGGACAGTGCTTAATTGGAGCCAATTTCCTCTTACAACAGGACAATGACCCAAAGCACAGCTCCAAACTATGCAAGAACTGTTTTGGGAAGAAGCAGTCAGCTGGTATTCTGTCTATAATGGAATGGCCAGCACAGTCACAGGATCTCAACTCGATTGAGCTGTTGTGGGAGCATCATGACCGTACGTAAGAGGTCCCCATCAAGCCAATCCAACTTGTGGGAGGTGCTTCAGGAAGCATGGGGTGAAATCTCTTCAGATTACCTTAACAAATTTACAACTATAATGCCAAAGGTCTGCAAGGTTAATTGCTGCAAATTGAGGACTTTTTGACCAAAGCAAAATTTGAAAGGACAATTATTATTAAAAAATATATATATTTATAACCTTGTCAACATTTCCCAACACATTTCATGTATGTTTTCATGGAAAACAAGGACATTTCTAAGTGAACCCAAACTTTTGAACAGTAGTATATAGATAGAAATATACACACTCAGCAAAAAAATAAAACATCCTCTCACTGTCAACTGCGTTTATTTTCAGCAAACATGTGTAAGTATTTGTATGAACATAAGATTCAACAACTGAGACAAACTGAACAAGTTCCACAGACATGTGAATAACAGAAATTTAATAATGTGTTCCTGAACATAGTAACAGTCAGTATCTGGTATGGCCAACAGCTGCATTAAGTACTGCAGAGCATCTCCTCCTCATGGACTGCACCAGATTTGCCAGTTCTTGCTGTGAGATGTTACTCCACTCTTCCATCAAGGCACCTGCAAATTCCCGGACATTTCTGGGGGGAATGGCCCTAGCCCTCACCCTCCGATCCAACAGGTCCCAGACGTGCAAAATGAGATTGAGATCCGGGCTCTTCGCTGGCCATGGCAGAACACTGACATTCCTGTCTTGCAGGAAATCACGCACAGAATGAGCAGAATGGCTGGTGGCATTGTCATGCTGGAGGGTCATGTCAGGATGAGCCTGCAGGAAGGGTACCACATGAGGGAGGAGGATGTCTTCCCTGTAACGCACAGCCTTGAGATTGCAGGCAATGACAACAAGCTCAGTTCAATGATGCTGTGAAACACCACCCCAGACCATGACGGACCCTCCACCTCCAAATCAATCCCGCTCCAGAGTACAGGCCTCGGTGTAAAGATCATTCCTTCGACGATAAATGCGATTCCAACCATCACTCCTGGTGAGACAAAACCGCGACTCGTCAGTGAAGAGCACTTTTTGCCAGTCCTGTCTGGTCCAGCGACGGTGTGTTTGTGCCCAAAGGTGACGTTGTTGTCGGTGATGTCTGGTGAGTACCTGACTTACAACAGGCCTACAAGCCCTCACTCCAGCCTCTCTCAGCCTATTGCGGACAGTCTGAGCACTGATGGAGGGATTGTGCATTCCTGGTGTAACTCGGGCAGTTGTTGTTGCCATCCTGAACCTGTCCCGCAGGTGTGATGTTCGGATGTACCGATCCTGTGCAGGTGTTGTTACACATGGTCTGCCACTGCGAGGACGATCAGCTGTCCGTCCTGTCTCCCTGTAGTGCTGTCTTAGGCGTCTCACAGTATGGACATTGCAATTTATTGCCCTGGCCACATCTGCAGTACTCATGCCTTCTTGCAGCATGCCTAAGGCACGTTCACACAGACGAGCAGGGACCCTGGGCATCTTTCTTTTGGTGTTTTTCAGTAGAACGGCCTCTTTAGTGTCCTAAGTTTTTCATAACTGTGACCTTAATTGCCTACCGCCCATAAACTGTTAGTGTCTTAACAACCATTCCACAGGTGCATGTTCATTCATTATTTATGGTTCATTGAACAAGCACAGGAAACAGTGTTAAAACCCTTTACAATGAAGATCTGAAGTTATTTGGATTTTTACGAATTATCTTTGAAAGACCGGGTCCTTAAAAAGGAACGTTTCTTTATTTGCTTGTTTATATATAAAGCTGAAGTCAGAGATTACATGAACTTAGATTCAAGGACTCCACAAAATTCTTGATAACAAACTATAGTTTTGGCAAGTTGGTTAGGACATCTACTTTGTGCATGACAAGTAATTTTTCCAACAATTGTTTAGACAGATTTTTATTCACTGTATCATAATTCCAGTTGGTGAGAAGTTTACATACACTAAGTTGACTGTGCCTTTAAACAGCTTGGAAAATTACAGAAAATGTCATGGCTTTAGAAGCTTCTGAGAGGCTAATTGACATAATTTGAGTCAATTGGAGGTGTACCTGTGGATGTATGTCAAGGCCTACCTTCAAACTCAGTCCCTCTTTACTTGACATCATGGGAAAATCAAAAGAAATCAGCCAAGACCTCAGAAAAAAATTGTAGACCTCCACAGGTCTGGTTCATCCTTGGAAACAATTTTCAAACGCCTGAAGGTACCACATTCATCTGTACAAACAATAGTACGCAAGTATAAACACCATGGGACCATGTAGCCGTCATACCGCTCAGGAAGGAGACACATTCCTGGAGATGAACGTACTTTGGTGCAAAAAGTCCAAATCAATTCCAGAACAACAGCAAAGGACCTTGTTAAGATGTTGGAGGAAACGGGTACAAAAGTATCTATATCCACAGTAAAACGAGTCCAATATCGACATAAACTGAAAGGCCGCTCAGCAAGGAAGAAGCCACCGCTCCAAACCCGCCATAAAAAACTGACTACGGTTTGCAACTGCACATGGGGACTAAGATCATACTTTTTGGAGAAATGTCCTCTGGTCTGGTGAAACAAAAATAGAACTGTTTGGCCATAATGTCCATCGTTATGCTCAGAGGAAAGAGATGGATACTTGTAAGCCGAAGAACACCATCCAAACCGAGAAGCACAGGGGTGGCAGCATCATGTTGTGGGGGTACTTTGCTGTAGGAGGGACTGGTGCACTTCACAAAATAGATGGCATCATGAGGGAGTAAAATGATGTGAATATATTGAAGCAACATCTCAAGACATCAGTCAGGAAGTTAAAGCTTGTTTGCAAATGGATCTTCCAAATGGACAATGACCCCAATCATACTTCCAAAGTCCTGGCAAAATGGCTTAAGGACAACAAAGTCGAGGTTCTGGAGTGGCCATCACAAAGCCCTGACCTCAATCCCATAGAAAATTTGTGGGCAGAACTGAAAGCGTGTGCGAGCAAGGAGGCCTTCAAACCTGACTCAGTTACACCAACTCTGTCAGGAGGAATGGGCTGAAATTCACCCAACTTATTGTGGGAAGCTTGTGGAAGGCTACCTTAAACGTTTGACCCAAGTTAAACAATTTAAAGGCAATGCTACCAAATACTAATTGAGCTTATGTAAACTTCCGACTTCAACTGTATATACACACAGTCAAAGGTTTGGACACAGCTATTTATTCCAGGGTTTCTCTTTATTTTTACTATTTTCTACATTGTAGAATAATCAAAACTAGGAAATAAAAGATATGGAATCATGTAGTAACCAAAAAAGTGTTAAACAAATCTTAGAATAAGGCTTTCAACGTAACAATGTGGAAAAAGTCAAGGGTCTGAATACTTTCCGAACGCACTGTATATTAGTACATACACACAGTATACATAAGATTTCATTTTTTTCCTGACAAATCAAAACCAATCAAATCAGAGGAAGATGGAATACCTACGTAAGTCTGACTATAGGCCAACATAAAAGCAAAGTGGTAACATCTCTACAAAACCAACTCTTAAGATATGAGGTATAAGGTAGCTTTAACATCTGAGAAAAACCATTAAAAAGACAATGTTCTCAATTCCAGCCCAGTTCGGTGCCCGTTCTGTTTGGCTTTTCCAGGCGCAGCCTCAGACTTGGAGGGGGGGGGGGGGGGGTATTCATTTATAAACAAATTAGGTTTCCTGTTGCCAAGACAAGCATCTCTTGCTCACCCTGCCATGCAGCTACTTAATTTACGGTGCCAGAACCCTATCCCAGCACCTCAAAACTCTTATCCCAGAGTTAGTTAAGGACACTGGAGTGGAGAAATTTAATTGCTATTGACCAAATTAAAAACTATTTGGAGACGGGCACAAAAAACACTTACGGGCACACAATTCTTGGCAGTCCTCTACCCACCTGCCATATTTGCATCAACATGTTTGTACACATGGTCAGATACAAAGTAAGCAGGAACTAATTTGATTACTTAGAAATGTCCTTTGTTGTTGTGGATTGAACTGAATACATGCTATAACAGGATGTTCAAAGGACCCAAAATCAAGGTCTCTAATGTATCCTCTGATGAATTCCATTCTCAGAGTCTATACCGGTTTTCCCCAATCCTAGTCAACTTCTCAGAAAGGCACTGAAATTGTTACAAAAATGTGAAAACGCCATTGAGACGCCTACCAATGAAACACTCATTGAAAGAGGATTCACTGATTACGAGACTTCCACACAAGAGTTCAAAGCAAGCTGAAAGCTAAACACATGCATGCATTGTTGTGATTCAGATTAGCAAATGTGACAACAATTTCACCCAGCTTTACCTAGGGGACATTATCCCCTGTAAGCTTTGCTTTGACAACACATGCACATTTGTAGACATGGATAATATAAAATCAGAATACGGACGTACAGCTATGGTATAAAGAGTATAGTACACACGCCGAGGCTGATCGAACTACTGCAAGCATACAACTTTTGGGAAAGTAAGAAGGCATTAACTGGTAGTTTTAAGAGTGCAGTAGACATCAAGCACTGGCAAATCTTGCCTTTTCATCTCATTTAAATGCTCACCTCACAAGTTCAGCCTCACACAGAGCAACCATTTAAATCATGCAAAACTATTAAATTCAGTAAAGCGCATTGGCAGCATTTAAGTGTATATTGCCAATCAACTTTCTGGAATTGTCCCAAAAGCATTATGTCTCATGTGTGACATATGTGATGACGAGGAGTTACACAATGCAGTGAGGATACCCAAGCTGACATGGTGAAAAAGAATCTGTCGATGTGCCATTGAGCAAGGCACTTAACACTAATTTGCTCCAGGGGTGCCATACTACTATTGCTGACCCTTTAAAACACATTTCACTGCACCTATCCAGTGTATGTAACAATATTTATTTGTATTTAATGTTTACTATCTTGTCTAGAAATGTAGTGAAATAAATACATTCCACCTACTAATTTCATTGTCGGACACAAGCTCTCACATTTAAAAACCTCTTAGATGTAAAGTCCCCTTTTTTGAGGACCTGCGTGGTTCTGGTACCGGTTCCGACTGCCAATTTCACTTGTAAATCGATGTGTTTTAATGTCACCATTGTGAAATCCCTGAGCTCCCTGAGTCCCTGAGTTTCCTTCCTTTCCGGCAACTGCGTTAGGAATGACGCCTGTATCTTTAGTGACTGAGTGTATTGATACACCATCCAAAGTGTAATTAATTTTACATTTACATTTAAGTCATTTCGCTGACGCTCTTATCCAGAGCGACTTACATTTTACCTTTTTTTTTATTTTTTTATTTAACTAGGCAAGTCAGTTAAGAACAAACTCTTATTTTCAATGACGGCCTAGGAACAGTGGGTTAACTGCCTTGTTCAGGGGCAGAATGACAGATTTGTACCTTGTCAGCTCGGGGATTTGAACTTGCAACCTTTCGGTTACTAGCCCAACGCTCTAACCACTAGGCTACCCTGCTTCACCTAACTTCACCATGCTCCAAGGGATATTCAATGTCTGCTTTTTAACCCATCTACCAATTTGTGCTCTTCTTTGCGAGGCATTGGAAAACCTCCCTGGTATTTCTGGTTGAATCGGTGTTTGAAATGTAATGCTCAACTGAGGGACATTACAGATAAGTGTATGTGTGGGGTACAGAGATGAGGTTGTCATTCAAAATCATGTTAAACACTACTGTTGAGCGAGTCCACGCAACTTGTGCAAATGTTTACTCCTGAACTTATTTAGGCTTGCCATAACAAAGGGGTTGAATACTAGACTCAATACATTTCAGCTTTTCATTTCTTATTAAATTGTAAAAGATAATTCCATTTTGACATTGAGGTATTGCATGTAGGCCAGTGACCCCCAAAAACATCACAATTTAATCAATTTTAAATTCTGACTAACAACAATGTGGAAAAAGTCAAGGGGTGGGAATACTTTCTGAAAACACTTTAAATGCATTAGAACTCCTCACGTTTATCTTTGGACTAAGGCTTTAAGGATCGTGAATCATGCTGAGACTACACTGGCATCCTAAGCCCAGGTCGTCTTCTCCTCAGAGCCATAAGGCGATTGGATTGGGAGGATGGTATCAAAGCAGTCTTATCCAAGTCTTATCCACCCACTATGATCCTGCAGAGCTGACCCAAGCCCATTGAAATACTCAGAGTGCAAGCCTTTCCAATCTCCCATGTTAATGAGAAGAGGCTTACTGTGGGTGGTGAACTCAGCACAACCCAGAAAGGCCTACTGCAGTACAGCAGAGAAAACAAAACTCCCTGCTGAAAGTAATACTAACAAATAAGAGCTAGCTACTGTGGGGGGATAGCCGGTCGGTTGCCAGAGTGGAGCATGGGTAATGTATGTGTGACTTCTTCCAGATTTGTCGCATTGAGATATGGGGAGGGAGGGGGTATATACAGCTTGAAATGCTGGAGGGCAAAAATCTGGCCATATTTCTTCAGCTTCCACTGCACTGAGTGCAGACCAATCCTTCATGTAAAGGGACACCGTCCACAGGGTGATTGATGTTGATATGGAACTTGGGAGATGGGTGACTTTAGGACCTTGGTCCCAGATGGTTTGTGGTTTTGTTCAGATGTACTGGGAGAGAGCGAAGATCCAGATTTCTATACAAAATAAATAGACAAAATGGTGCAGTTAACGGAAACCCTGAATCAGGCTTGCTGAAATTTTATGAAACTTGCTCCTTTGAAGTCATAAGTTTACACTAAATAGAGGTTAGATGATTTTACAATTGAATCCGTTTGTTTCTCACTCCAGTAGTCTTAATTATTGCCCTTACACATTTCACAGCCTTACAAAAATAGACATTTCTAATTTTCTCTTATTTATCCTGCAGCGAAAGCCCAATTATTTCTCCTCTTTTTACCCAGAATAAGCATTTATTTTGTCAAGATGATTATCCCAATTATCTTGAGGCTAGTGTGGTTGAGCAAAGCTGGTGCAGGAAATTAAGGTTACAGTCTTAGAAGACAGATATCCATTATTCTCTTACTGTATTCTAACAGAATCCTCATATCTTGTATTACACGCAAAATTATCTGCCAGCAACACTCGTCTCTTTGTATGCCCAATTATAGAAATACGACTAGTACTTCATTTTTGAGCATATGCTGTATCATCCTTGATTTCATTTGAAATTCTTGAAAGCAGTTAATACATGGTTAGGCTATGACCAAATAGTGAATAGTGTTGTACGTTATACTGAAACTGCGGTACTTTCCCGATACTAAAACTTGAAAAACGTTACTTGATTACTATTTTTTGGGGTTCTTATTTCAAAATGTGTCTCACATTGTATACTGATTGAGAGGATCAAGTCTTGATATGTATTGTGGTGCTATACAGAGCTCACCTGGAAAAGAGAACTTGGTCTCAGCATGGACTGTCAAAATAAAAGGTAAAGAAAACACACATGGTATACACAGTCCAATGAAAATGCTTACTTTAGGTTCCCTCGACAATGCAATTAGAATAAACTAAGAATACGAACAAAGTAAATGGCTCAGTAGAATAGAAGCAGGTTGACAAAGTGTAATCAACTTTGTTCTAAGGTAGCGTTTCCCAAACTCGGTCCTGGGGACCCCAAGGGGAGCATGTTATGGTTTTTCCCTAGCATTACACAGCTGATTCAAATAATCCAAACTTGATGATACATTTATTATTTGACTCAGCTGTGTCGTGCTAAGGTAAAAACCAAAATGTGCACCCCTTGGTGTCCCGAGATCTAATGGAAGAAATAATCTGATTGGTTTCTAAAAAGGTCAACGGGTGGTGTTTAACAGATGCACAACTTAAAACATGGCGGAGGTTTGAACGTAGAATCTTGAAGCAAAGCGTAAAATGTAGAAAGCTAGCAGCAACATGCTAAGCTAATCAGAGCAAGCTAGCTAGCTCAGCATTTCACAACCTCTTGGCTCATATTAAATTAATAAACTAGCTAGCTAGGTGTCAAATAAAGTCAGTCAGCTAACATTTGCTTGATTGAAATGTTGAGTAAGCCATATGAACCACCCCCCAACAACAACATAAAAAACAGGGAGAGACAGTTATGCTGCCCTGGGGGCAAACATGTAAAATGCTAAGCTAAACAGAGCTAGTTGGCTGGCCGATAGCCACCTCTTATGAATGTTGAATCACAAAAAAACGAGCTAGCTAAGTCTCAAATATTAAGCAAAAACAATTGTTAAGATTAATAAACTAGCTTAATAAAATACAAATTGGAATGCAGTGTTTAAATGCTGCTCCATGGGCGTAATGTTAGTTTGGGTGAAGATAACCATAGGATATAATTTAGATAAATCCATGGCTACCCAGACGGCAAAAAATACTTTGTATTACCTTGCGCTTGAAGTCTTCCCTTAAGATCACTTTGGTGTGCTAAACCAAATTAACATTCCTGCCCCTGTGGAAGAATTTAAACTCTGCATTCCAATGACCTTTTGTGCTTGAAGTCTGCCTTTATGGCCTCATGTGATGTTGACTCAAACAGTATACTCCAATTTACTTGTTTATATTACTTATTCAACTAAACTTTTAATAAAACAATTGTTAGCTGACCTACTGGCAGATTTGAGACCTAACTTGTTAGTCATTTCTATTTTATAATTCAACATGATGCAACATTTAGTTCAGCATTTTACATTCCTGCCCCCAGGGAAGCATAACAGTACATTCCAATTTGTACATTTTATATAGATTATTCAATTAAATATGTTTTAATCAGTGGAAACTAATGTACTGGTATATTTGAGACCTAGCTAGCTAACTAGCTGTATTCTATGACTCAACATTAGTAAACTAAATCTGTTTAGCATTTTATATTGGTGTAACTGTCCATCCACATAGCTAGCTTACTTACTTATCTTAACATTTCAATGAAGCAAATGTTAGCTGACTTACTTGCATATTTGATAGCTAGCTAGCTCTATTAATTCAAAATGAGCAGCTGAAGAGGTTAAACTCCACTAAATGACCTTGAAGGAACTAATCAAATCAAAGTTTATTTGTCACGTGCGCCGAATAGAAACAGGTGTAGACCTTGAAATGCTTACTTACAGGCTCTAACCAATAGTGCAAAAAAGGTATTAGGTGAACAATAGGTAGGTAAAGAAATAAAACAGTAAAAAGACAGGCTATATACAGTAGCGAGGTTATATACAGTAGCGAGGCTACATACAGACACCGGTTAGTCAGGCTGATTGAGATAGTACGTATGGTTAAAGTGACTATGAGGGGTTGGCGGGTGGTGGGACACAATGCAGATAGCCAATGTGCGGGAGCACTAGTTGGTCGGCCCAATTGATGTATTATGTACATGAGTGTATAGTTAAAGTGACTATGCATATATGATAAACAGAGAGTAGCAGCAGCGTAAAAAGAGGGGTTGGGGGGGCACACAATGCAAATAGTCCGGGTAGCCATTTGATTACCTGTTCAGGAGTCTTATGGCTTGGGGGTAAAAACTGTTGAGAAGCCTTTTTGTCCTAGACTTGGCGCTCCGGTACTGCATGCCATGCGGTAGTAGAGAGAACAGTCTATGACTGGGGTCTGACAATTTTAGGGCCTTCCTCTGACACCAACTGGTGTAGTGGTCCTGGATGGCAGGCTGCTTAGCCCCAGTGATGTACTGGGCCGTATGCACTACCCGCTGTAGTGCCTTGCGGTGAGAGGCCGAGCAATTGCCGTACCAGGCATTGATGCAACCACTCAGGATGCTCTCGATGTTGCAGCTGTAGAACTTTTTGAGGATCTCAGTACCCATGCCAAATCATTTTAGTTTCCTGAATGGGAAAAGGCTTTGTCGTGCCCTCTTCATGACTGTCTTGGTGTGTTTGGACCATTCTAGTTTGCTGTTGATGTGGACACCAAGGAACTTGAAGCTCTCAACCTGCTCCACTACAGCCCTGTCGATGAGAATGGGGGCATGCTCAGTCCTCCTTTTCCTGTAGTCCACAATCATCTTCTTAGACTTGGTTACGTTGAGGGATAGGTTGTTATTCTGGCACCACCCGGCCAGGTCTCTGACCTCCCTATAGGCTGTCTTGTCACTGTCGGTGATCAGGCCTACTACCACTGTTGTGCCATCTGCAAACTTAATGATGGTGTTGGAGTCGTGCCTGGCCATGCAGCCATGGGTAAACAGGGAGTACAGGAGGGGACTAACCACGCATCCCTGGGGAGCTCCAGTGTTGAGGCTCAGCGTGGCAGATGTTTTGCTACCTACCCTCACCACCTGGGGGCAGCACGTCAGGAAGTCCAGGATCCAGCTGCAGAGGGAGGTGTTTAGTCTCAGGACCCTTAGCTTAGTGATGAGCTTTGAGGGTACTATGGTGTTGAACGCTGAGCTGTAGTCCATGAAGAGCATTCTCATAGGTGTTCCTTTTGTCCAGGTGGGAAAGGGCAGTGTGGAGTGCGATTGAGACTTATCTGTGGATCTGTTTGGGCGGTATGCAAATTGGAGTGGGTCTAGGGTATCCGGGAGGATGCTGTTGATGTGAGCCATGACCAGCCTTTCAAAGCAATTCATGGCTACCGACGTGAGCACGGGGCGGTAATCATTTAGGCAGGTTACCTTCGCGTCCTTGGGCACAGGGACTATGGTGGTCTGCTTGAAACAAGTAGGTATTATGGACTCGGTCAGGGAGAGGTTGAAAATGTCAGTGAAGACACTTGGCATTTGGTCCGCGCGTGCTTTGAGTACACGTCCTTCTAATCTTTCTGGCCCCGCGGCTTTGTGAATGTTGACCTGTTTAAGAAGGTCTTGCTCACGTTGGCTACCGAGAGCGTTATTACACAGTCGTCCAGAACAGCTGGTGCTCTCATACATGCTTCAGTGTTGCTTGCCTCAAAGCGAACATCGAAGGTATTTAGCTCGTCTGGTAGGCTCGCGTCACTGGGCAGCTCGCGTCTGGGTTTCTCTTTGTAGTCCGTAATAGTTTAAGCCCTGCCACATCCGACGAGCGTCAGAGCCGGTGTAGTTATGCCTTATGCAGCGCGACATCTTCACAGAGTTTATCAGGCTGTTGATTGTGGCTTGTGGAATGTTGTCCCACTCCTCTTTAATGGCTGTGCGAAGTTGCTGGATATTGGCGGGAACTGGAACACACTGTCATACACGTCGATCCAAAGCATCCCCAACATGCTCAATGGTGATGTCTGAAACATGAGGTGAAGGCGGCAGATGAACAGCACGACAAGGCCTTAGGATCTAGCCCCTGCATCTCTGTGCTTTCAAATCGCCATCGATAAAATGCAATTGTGTCCATTGCCCAAAGATTCTGCCTGCCCATACCATAACCCCACCATTGGGCACTCTGTTCACAATGTTGACGTCTGCAAACCACTCACCCACACGACGCCATACACGTGGGTCTGCGGTTGTGAGGCCGGTTGGACGTACTTCAACATTCTCTAAAACGACATTGGAGGCAGCTTAAGGTAGAAAACAGCTCTGGTGGACATTGCTGCAGTCCTTATGCCAATTTCACGCTCACTCAAGACATCAGTGGCATTATGTTGTGTGACAAAACGGCAACATTTTTAGTAATTGTATTGTTCTCAGCACAAAGTGCATCCATTTCATTTCATTATAAAAAAAAAAAAAACACTTTTATTTAAACAGGTAGGCCAGTTGAGAACAAGTTCTCATTTACAACTGCGACCTCGTCAAGATAGAGCAAAGCAGTGCGACAAAAAACAGAGTTACATATAAACGTACAGTCCAGAACACAATAAACAAGAAAGAAAAATCTATTTATGTACAGTGTGTGCAAATGTAGAAGAGTAGGGAGGTAGACTATAAATAGGCCATAGAGGCAAAAATAATAAAATGTAGCATTAATACTGGAGTGATTGATGTGCAGATGATGAGTAGAGATAGAGATTACTGGGGTGCAAAAGAGCAAGAGGCTAAGTAATAATATGGGGATGAGGTAGTTGGGTGTGCTTTTTACAGATTCACTGTACCTGTAAACAGCCAATCGGTAAGCTGCTCTGACAGCTAATGCTTAAAGTTAGAGAGGGAGATATGAGTCTCCAGCTTCAGATATCTTTGCAATTCCTTCCAGTCATTGGCAGCAGAGAACTGGAAAGAAAGACGGCCAAAGAAGTGTTGGCTTTGGGGACGACCAGTGCAATATACATGTTGGAGCGTGTGCTACCGGTTGGTGTTGCTATGGTGACCAGCTAATGATCATAGTGTTTAATCCGCATCTTGATATTTTCGACCTGTCAGGTGGATGGATTATATTGGCAAAGGAGAACCGCTCATTAACAGGGATGCAAACAAATTTGTGCATAAAATTGGAGAAATAGGATTTTGTGCGTATGAAATTTATAGGATGTTTTATTTCTGCTTGTTAAGTTAGAGATTTACTCAAATTAATAAATAGTTCTTTCCCCCATCAATCTAAACACACACTATCCATAATGACAAAGCAAATACCGTTAAGAAATTTTAGCAAATTTATATTTACAAAACCCCCAGAAATATCCCAATTACATACCTATTCAGACCATTTACTCAGTACTCTGTTGAAGCACCTTTGGCAGCGATTACAGCCTCGAGTCTTCTTGGGTATGACATTCATGCTTGGCACACCTGTATTTGGAATGTTTCTCCCATTCTTCTCTGCAGATCATCTCAAGCTCTCATGTTGGATGGGGAGTGTTACTGCACAGCTATTTTCAGGTCTCTCCAGAGATGTTCGATCGGGTTCCAGTCCGAGCTCCGGCTGAGCCACTCAAGGACTTGTCCCGAAGCCACTCCTGCGTTGTCTTGGCTGTGTGCTTACTTGTCCTATAGGAAGGTGAACCTTCTCCCCAGTCTGAGGTCCTGAGCAGGTTTTCATCAAGGATCTCTGTACTTTGCTCCATTCAACTTTCCCTCGATCCTGACTAGTCTCCCAGTCCCTGCCAATGGTTTCCTTCAGATGTGACTCTTAGCATTCAGGCCAAAGAGTTCAATTTTTGTTTCATCAGACCAGTGAATCTTATATCTCATTTTCTGGGAGTCTTCCTCATGGTCTGGGAGTCCTTTAATTAACAAATATGGAATCATGTAGTAACAATGTTTTATTTATTTTTATAAAATACAATTTTTTATTTGTTTAATTGAAATTCTTCCAAGTAGCCACCCTTTGCCCTGACAGCTTTGCTCACTTGGCATTATCTCAACCAGCTTCATGAGGTAGTCACCTGGAATGCATTTCAATTAACAGGTGTGCCTTGTTAAAAGTAAATTTTTGGAATTTCTTTCTTTCCTTAATGTGTTTGAGACAATCATTTGTGATGTGACAAGGTAGGGGTGGTATACAGATGACTGCCCTATTTGGTAAAAGACCAAGTTCATATTATGGCAAAAAGAGCTGCAAAAAGCAAAGAGAAACAACAGTCCATCATTACTTGAAGACATGCAATCTGGAAAATGTCAAGAACTTTGAAAGTTCCTCTAAGTGCAGTCGCAAAAACCAAGCTCTATGATGAAACTGGCTCATGAGGACCGCCACAGGAATGGAAGACCCAGAGTTACCTGTTCTGCAAAGGATAAGTTCATTAGAGTTACCAGCCTCAAAAATTGCAGCCCAAATAAATGCTTCAGAGGTCAAGTAACAGACACATCTCAACATCAACTGTTCAGAGGAGACTGTGTGAAATCAGGCCTTCATGGTCGAATTGCTGCAAAGAAAACAAATAAGAAGAGACTTGCTTGGGCCAAGAAACACGAGCAAAGGACATTAGCCCGGTGGAAATCTGTCCTTTGGTCTGCTGAGTCCAAATTTTAGATGTTTGGTTCCAAATGCCATGTCTGAGACACAGAGTAGGTGTTCTTAATATTTGGTATACTCACTGTATATATATGCATGTGTGCTCTAAGGTGCGGTGAGTCAGTGCAGGTGGCCAGTCCAGTTTAAGTGTCCAGCAGTCTGATGACTTGAAGACTGAAACTGTCTGAGCCTGTTGATATCAGACTTCATTCCCTACGGTAAGGGTGTGAACAGCTTGTGGCTGGGGTGTGTGGGTTCTTTGATTATGCCTCGGGACTCCTTCAGGCACCGTTTCAAGTAGATGTCCTGGATGGGTGGGAACACCACCCACTGAAGGCCCTTGCAGTCGTGGACGGAGCAATTTCCATACCAGGCCCTGATGCAAGTGGTCAGGACGCTCTCGATGGTGCAGCGGTAGTATTTTGAGCCGCTGCACAATCTTCAGTCATCTTAAGAAGTAGAGGCGCTGTTGCGCCCTCTTGACAAGAGTAGCGGTGTTGTTGGTGGCACATGAAGGACGTCCTTACTGGGTCTTAAAGACACAGCGCACACTTCTATAAAAGAAGAACTTGCTACTTCTATGCAAATATTGTTGACCAGTACCATTTAATAAGTACCAAATAAAAGGGAAACAGATTGTCATCTGTAGCCTCATGAAATCAGTCAAAACAAGCTCAATAACGCAATATGCACACACTCCTATTGAATATGCATTCTCCTTTATTGTTACTAGGCCTATGCTAGATCTTGATTTAATGAGTTTATCAAGAGATGTACCATTCAAATAAAGGATTACCATTACATTGGTAAACAATCTAACTACATAGTTAAATTGATTGTATGACTGTATAATTGATTCATTAATGCATACATGGTTTTATCAAATTGACAAAATGTAAAATGTAATGATATTGAACTCAAGATGCCCAGCGATTGAACAGAGCAGTAGCGGAGTTTCTCTGTCTGGATCAAGTACCAATCTGTTACTTTTTTTGCTGTAGAATATCGTGACGCTATTGAGTATCATGATACTAAAATTTATATCGAAGTCAAAATGCTGGTATCGTGCAGCAGGTGAGAGGTGAAAAATGTAGCCATGAACAAAAATAAGACCATGTTAGCTTTGTTCTCCATGATGGGTAAACAGCATGCCTGGGGGAGCATCCATTTATCTTGCATGCTATAAAGGCTACTTATATGGAGATCCCTGTCAATTACCATTAAGACCACCTCAGCTGGCATAAAATAACACTAGAAAATGTATTCATCCTTGGCCTACTTGTAGATTGAAATCATTGTGATTATGGGGTCTATCATGCAAAGGGTAATGTTCAATGCATGTAAACAATGTGTTTGCTACTTTCAGAAAAAAAGATCATTAAGACCCTGAGTCCTTGGTGGTGGTGGGGGGGGGCAACATCCTCAGATTTTCAACAACTAATCGTCAATGCAGTCACAATATTCCTTCGCAATTTAGAAATGCTCACTTGTCACAGCGGGAGGCTCACGACTATCCAACCTAATATGAAAAAGCCAGATGCGCCTTTAATGTATGTCCTTGGCAGGCATTCAAAGAACATTTTTATAATAAAACCAAAAATTCTGGTTTAGTCTTTTTGAAGCTATTAGCGTTTAATGAGATTGAAGTCCATTACGGATCAAACCGAATTGTCAGGCACATCTGAAAAAAAATAATAGTAATTATGGTGCTGATCGAGTAAAAAAATGTGACAGTGCACTTAGTCATTTGTCTCCGCAAAAATAATAATAACGTCATTACCTATAGTGTCATGTAGCCCCATCCAACATATCACATGAAAATGATTTGCAGATGGAAAATTTGCTTTGGGTTCTTTTCTGCATATTATCCTGGTTCTGCTTAACACTACAAGCGCCAAAACCATCATAGGAACTTAATCTCTGCCATTGTCCACCTCCATCCTTGACTCTTCTAAAATAAGTCTATTCACACACAGACGTTGTTAGAATTTTGATTTCACAATGTAATATTTCACACATAATAATGGGATGTAGCCTAAAGACTAGTTTAAATTGACAATAGTCTGATGGGTGACAATATTGTCAATTGTGAAATCCTGAATGAAGAGTGATGAACAGTGCAGCGTGTGTAGGCTAAATGACAAAGTGAACAGAGCTTATCAAAGAGCAACTTTTCTAAACATCATACACAGGTTCATGCAAGTAAAACATTGATTTATATTGCCTATCAGAAAAGGCATATGCTAAGGTTTAAAATAACATTAGGCAAACTTTCAAAATTGAGTAGTAGGGCTCTTTCAAAATAACACTTTTTCCAAAAATAACCATGCCTATTGCCTAGACTGCGAAGCAGTCTAGTAGCATAAAACTTAAAATATGCTATTCTGTTTGAAATACATGTTCTTATGTTCAGTGTTTAATTAATTAAATAAGAATGGATTTTAACACTTAAAATGTGCTGGTTTATGTTTTTTAGTTTTTACAGTGAAAGCATAGCATATAATAGCATATGATAGCATAGAATAAATGTATTTATTAGACTGTTTGAATGTTAACGTCAAAATTACTGGTCAAAGGTTCAGAATGGGATGGCTCGAGGCCAAGCTTTCCTAGTGTTAATGGCTTAAATCTGATCCATTAATTTTTTTTATTCTAGCCCATATACTGTCAGGTTAAGAAACCGGACTAAAAAGGTAACAAAAACTAAAAAATGTTGGTGGAAAAAACAAATGCTATAATTCCCAATGGATACATTTGGGCTGGATTGAGACTGCAGTGTGGTAGCTATAGTCCATATTCACAGTGTCTGTGTGCTCTGTGTAAATGGGCTAGTGGTAGGAGGTGTGCCAAGCAAACACAGATCATGACTTCGAAAACACTTCCACCTCATGCATGTTATGCAGCGGACAGTGAAAGCACTCAGACAAATCAATCCACAGAGGAAGGACAGCTCAGACATACCACAGGACTAGTAAACATGGTAGATATTCAAAGCTAACAGATCAGAGATACCCAATGTCACCTTGTCTGCTTGATAACGGAGATGCTATTTTTTTAATGGCTTAAACATGCTTGATGGCATTCTGAAAGGCATTTAAGACTAGATCTATAGTTTGGGTTGGGGGGGATAAGAGAGCAGCAGTTCAAAAAGCTCAAGATGAGCCAGACATTAACACCATTCTATAGGTTGGCCATGAGATCTTCCTGGCCATAACTTGCCCAGGGACTGCTGTTGAAAATTAGCCGGCTGGCTAAAACCTGCACTTTTACTGAAACGTTGATTAATGTGCACTGTCCCTGTAAAAATAAACTCAACTCAACATTTCAGATTCAATGTAACCCAAAAATCCATTGTCATGATCTCCCAGTTGGTGCCAATCATTATTTAATAAAAAAGGTCCAGTGTAGTCAAAAACTTGATTTCAAATGTGTGTGCGCTAAGGTATATACTTCCACACAATAAGGTTCATCACAGACCACTCCCAGACAGTCCTAACAAAATTCTTGCTTGAGAAATTTCTATTTGCAAAGAAGCTTTTTTTTTTTACATTCTAATTGAAAACAATCACACTAGTAGTTAATTGTTACCCAGAAATGATTTGATATTGACATAAAAAAAGGGTTGCATTGGACCTTAAACAGAAACCGATGGCAGTGCATCATGTTCAGGAGACTTTCAATGCATCCTCACATTACTAATCAACCACTGACAGAGGATTTAGGGAGACATATAATAAACTGGCATGTTTGTCATAACATGGCTCATATACCGGTCTTCTTTGGATGCGTGTTGACATATTTCGGTGCAATAAATACTTTCACCGTCAAAATGAATAGTTTTTCCCGACAGAACAGGAGAGGTCTGCTCCCATCCAAGACAAACATATATTCATATAGTGCAAATTAGTTGATAAGATTAATCTTAGAATGTACTATGACAGAGAAACGGGTGTTGGGGCTGCGAGGACATTTGTCAATGTTCTTTTTAAGTCACCCCTACCTAAATAAGCCTGCATTGGAATATCAAGTGTGATAAATCTATTTTATTGGTGTACCACTTTCATTTACAACCTTTCACCCTGCTTCACAGGTATGTTCTTACACTGAAAATGGAGAACAAAACACATTTATTTTAAACATGTTTAAACATCTATTTTGGGCTAATCTTAGACAAAAATCATTCTATACTGAACAAAAATAAAACGCAAAACGTAAAGTTTGTCCCATGTTTCATGAGCTGAAATAAGAGATCCCAGACGTTTTCCATACGCACAAACATCGAATCGCTCTAAAATGTTGTGCACAAATTTGTTTACATCCCTGTTAGCAAGTTTGGTAGGCTACTAATGCTCACTAACCACCTGGTACTCTGCACTCTATTGTCCCTCTAATCACTCTGACATTAATGCAATCTAATGAAACACTTCATGAGAGCCCATGAGCTCATGTTGCGCAACATTTCTATAGGCTATGCAATAGCGTGAGAAAACAGAGTGATGGCCTCTATTATAAAGAGAATTCCATCAGCTTTCTATAGGCTAGGCCGACTATATTTATTTCTAAACCTTCCTAATATTAAGCACATTGCTTCTCTTTAAAAACAGGAGTATAGCCTACCTGGCTGGCATGAAAATGAACCATGGGAAAAGCCTTCTCCATTCGCTATTTAAGTGCATAGATAACATGTATTTTTTCCCCGCTGCCCCTGTTGAGACAGGTGCATGATAATGGTCCATTCTAAATCAAATCAAATGTCACACATTTAGTATATGTAAAGACAAGATTAAATCAAGAAGTCTGATGGGTGAAAATAATCAGCCCATCACTTGTGAATGACGCCCAGCTTAAGTCAAACAGTGCATGCTTTTTTCTTTTCAAATCATAGTCGCACACCTCATGTAGCCTAGCCCATAGGCCTATTTGTTTTGATAAGGTTTATATCACAACTAAAGTGACCAAATAACTTCTTAAAATTAAGCACAAATCTGCTTTACAATGGGTCCTAAGTGGCATACATATGCAGCAAGTGAGTTTCAAGAATGGGGAAGATCATTTTCACGATAAAAATGAACCTTTATAATAAAAGCATTTGCATGCAGAATCCCATTTGTGGTCACTTGAGAATGGTGTTTTTCATGCAAATGGAAGCTTCGCGTTTATAGCCTACTGCCGTGTGCACATTGCTGCGCTTATAATGTGAAAAAATAGCCTAATAATTTAACATTTTAGTTAAACGTTCTCATCTGTTGCATCAGGCTCATTGCTTAAAACCGTTTTTTTGATGCTATTGGTTTTATTAATTTGAAATCTATCGTATCCCACAACTGTCCCAGACAAGGTTTGGAATATTTATTTCTCGCACAGAAAAATTCAACTTTTGTACTATGGGGGATAGTAGATTGCCCTAGGCTAGTGCTTTTGCTGTACGTTAGGCCTACTCATCTTGTTGGCTGACGAAAAGTAAATATGGACAGTACGTCCAACATCTTCAATTTGCGCCTCGGCATTGGATAAGGACGCGCGCAGTTGCGTCCCCGATGTGTTAGTCTACACTTGTAGCCTGTGAGAAAGACCAGATCATGTGGGGAGAAGGGAATTTTAGTGATTATATTCAGCCCAAGGGCACAACGGCCACAAAAGGCAAGGTTTTTATTTTAGGGGGATTATGGCCACATAAAGGGGATGCAGCCTGGAAACTCGAGGCATTATCAAGTGCTTGTCAAATTGTGAACGAGAGTGATGAAGTGGGTACAGCCTGCGCAAAACAACAAAGAAGAGCTCTTGCCTTACATGCAACTTTTTTCAAATCATTAAAAAAGTTGCATCATGCAGCCTTTAAATGTATTAAAAATCAAAACATACAGCCCAACATTTGTATCACAACTAAAGTTACATAAATAACTTTAAATTAAGCATATAGGAGTTCCTGTTTCTTTATTAACCGATAAACACAGAAAAGCAGTATGTGCGTACTCCCTCAAATCGTTTGAAGAAAATATCCTTTCTATTTTATTAAGCTATGTTCAATTGTATTCTTCATAATATAAAATAATGACACAGAATTGTCTGCTAAATGAACTAGTGTAGCCCACAGCCGTATAGCATAGCCAGATCAGGGCCTAACATAAGTACAACCCAGAGTATGCTATTCTGTTCTTCTGAAATAGACATTTTCTTCATATCATGTTTCTTTAGACCTGTCTAAAATAATGGATTTATTGTGATGTGTAGGCTATATTACATGGATTTACACTTTTTAAAATGTAAATGTCTGCATCAGTGGCTTGTATCCTATGCGTGGAAGGCAGGAGATGCTAAGTGTTTGTTAATTAAACGGTCAATTTCCGTCAGACAGGCAGTTAATTTGCTTGACAATCACCGGCTGACAATTTCATGACTGCCACAGCAAAACCCATGACCTAAATAATCTGGCTTCTTCACCTGCAGGATTGTCTGAGACCAGTCACTCAGACAGCAGATGAAAATGTGGGTTTGCACAACCAAAGAATTTCTGCACAAACTGTCAGAAAACATCTCAGGGAAGCTCATTCCGCATGCTCGTCATCCTCACCAGAGTCTTGACCTGACTGCAGTTCGTAACTGACTTTAGTGGGCAAATGGCCACTGGCACCCTGTAGAAGGATGCTCTTCATGGATGAATCTGTTTCAAACGTACTGGGCAGATAGCAGACAGCGTGAATGGCGTTGTGTAGCAGAGCGGTTTGCTCTTGTCAACGTTGTGAACAGTGCCTCATGGTGCCGTGCAGTTATGGTATGGGCATGCATAAGCTACGGACCACGAATACAATTGAATTTTAAAACCAATGGCTATTTTAATGCACAGAAACACAGTGACGAGATCCTGAGGCCCATTGTCGTGCCATCCATCCACCTGCCATCACCTCGTTTCAGCATAATAATGCACGGCCCAATGTCGCAAGGATCTGTACACAATTCCCAGGAGCTGAAAATGTCCCAGTTCTTCCATGGCCTGCTTACTCACCAGACTTGTCACCCATTGAGCATGTTTGGGATGCTCTGGATCAACATGTATGACTGTTCCAGTTCCTGCCAACATCCAGCCACTTCACACAGCGAAGGAATGGCACAACATTCCACAATAAACATCCTGATCAACTTCATGGGAAGGAGATGTGTCGCGCTGCATGAGGCAAATGGTTGTCACACCAGATACTGACCGGTTTTCTGATCCACGCCCCTACCCTTTTAAGGTATCGGTAACCAACAGATGTATATCTGTATTCCCAGTCATGTGAAATCCATCGATTAGGGCTTCATGAATTTATTTCAATCAACTGATTTCCTTATATGAACTGTAACTCTTAAAAATGGTTGCATTACTATTGTTGTGCAGTGTATTTTACTGACAGGTGTTAAAGTAGCAAAACAGTTTTCATCCATCAAGTTCACTGGACTCCAGAGACATTTTTATACAAACTATTTCCAAGTCTGTCTTGTGGTAAACAAAGTGTATAAACACCATTAAACTACTGAAAATATGGTAAACAAAATATCATATCCCTGAAGAGTCCTGAGGCCACCCCACCGGGGAGCAAATTTAGTTCTGCTGTAGCACAACACAGTCGATTGACATAATCAAAGCTTGTTGAGTTGGTTATTTGAAACAGCTGTGTAGTGCTAGAACATAAACATGGGGGGGGGGGGCAGGACAGAGTTTGCACCAGATCATGAGTGATCCCTTAGTGGAATTGCTTTTGACAGCTTTGCCTCCACTGGCCAAGGCGAGAGTAGATATCCCTAGCAATGGGAGGCAATCCCGACCAATGGCTTCAGGGTTCCCTCCTCTTGCAGGGAATAGATTGCAAAATCTAGTGACTTTGCAGACCAGTAAAACCATTTAATTGAGTGTGTGTGATGTAGTGCTTCCCTCTTTGTGCAGTACCTGGGGTGGAAGGGCACATCCTAACCCTGAGTGTGAGAGAACAGTAGAAATATTTACAGTAGCTTCAGAAAGTTTTCAAACCTCTTGACTTTTTCCACCTTTTGTTGCCTTACAGCCCACATTTATTTATTAAAAATTTGGATTTTGTCACTGATCTACACAAACAAATACCCCATAATGTCAATGTGGACATGTTAAGCCATTTTTTACAAATTAATAAAAAATTAAAAGCTGACATTTCTTGAGGCAATAAGTACTCAACCCCTTTGTTATGGCAAGCCTAAACTTCAGGAGCAAAACATTTGCTTAACAAGTCAAACAAATTGCATGGAATAACTGTGTGCAATAATGATGTTTAACATGATTTTTAAATGACTACCCATCTCTGTACCCCACACATACAGTCGAGCAATGAATTTCAAGCACATATTCAACCACAAAGACCAGGGAGGTTTTCCAATGCCTCGCAAAGAAGGGCACCTATGGGTAGATGGGAATATCACTTTGAGCATGGTGAAGTTATTCATTTCACTTTGGATGGTGTATCAATACACCCAGTCACTTCAAAGGTGACCTTCCTAAAATCGTTTGATGGAGAAGGAGACCGACCGCTAAGGGATTTCACCATGAGGCCAATGGTGACTTTAAAACAGTTAGAGTTTAAATGCCTGTGATAGGAGAAAACAGAGGATGGACAAACATTGTAGTTAACCCACAATATTAACCTAATTGACAGAGAGAAAAGGAAGCCGGTACAGAATAAAAATATTCAAAAACATGCATCCTATTTGCAAAAATGCACTAAATGCTGCAAATAATGTAGCAAAGAAATTACATTTTTTCTCCAAATACAATGCATGTTTTTGTGGTAAATCCAACAGAGTACCACTCTTCCTATTTTCAAGCATGGTGGTGGCGGCATCATGTTATGGGTATGCTTGTCATCGGCAAGGACTAGGGAGTTTTTAGGATAAAAAATAAAACGGAATAGAGCTAAGCACAGGCAAAGTCCTAGAGGAAAACCTGGTTCAGTCTGCTTTCCAACAGACACTGGGAGACAAATCCACCTTTCAGCAGGACAATAACCTGAAACGCAAGGCCAAATATACACTAGAGTTACCTACCAAGACGACATTCAATGTTCCGGAGTAGCTATATATATATATAGTTTTGGACTTAAATCTTCATGAAAATCTATGGCAAGACTTGAAAATGGCTGTCTAGCGATGATCAACCTACTATACAAAGCTTGAAGAATATTGTACAATCCAGGTGTAGAGAGCTCTTAGAGACTTACCCAGAATGACAAAAAGCTGTAATTGCTGCCAAAGGTGAATCTAACCTGTATTGACACAGGGTGTTGATTACTTATCTAAATCAAGTGTTTTATTTAATTCTTTTTAGATAGTTAGAATCTCTTCCACTGACTTTTTTTGGTCAACAATCCACACTAATCCCTTTAATCTCACTTTTTTTTTTTATTGATAAAGTCAATGGGTGTGAATATCTCCTGAAGATGTATATGATATTTAAAAGTACATTTGTTTCAGTTTGTGCAGAAAATGAGACTAGGGAAATTGAGAGCTCCTAAAAAATGAAGGCACAAAAACCTGTATTACCTCTGATCTAAAAGCAGAACTAAAATCAGCACTCCTATTGAGACTCTTGCAAGGATAAAAAGTGGAACTCACCTAAAAAAACATATTTTGGTATTTTTGTCATTAGTCCACTGTTGATACAATCCCAAAATGTTTGTCATGTCAGTCACGTTTTAGATACTGGACTTTCAATAATCGAAGTACCACCAGCCACATCATCATGATGAAGCAAAATGCATTTTGGGACTATCAACAGTCCCAAAATATCAATAGATCTTTTTTAGTGGAGTTCCCCTTTAACCTGAATGTTAGACCATGGCCATGTTGCAAGAGTCTCAATAGGAGTGCAAATTTAGTTTTGCCTTTAAGATCACATTAATAAAGTTACACGGACAGGGGGAGCTGATCCTAGAATTCCTACTCAGACGACCGATACATATGACCCCTGATATATTTAACGATCTCGGGTTTGTAGACTTAATTCAGAGACCTGCATCTCCCTCTGATGTTTCTTCCAGTCTCTTGGGAAGAGGGTTCATTACAATTACTATTTTCATCACTATTCAAAGCAGAGGGATTTGAGAAACTATGGAATGTCATTGGGGAAATCACACTATAGGACGGTTTTAATTGCAAACAAAGCCCTGAACATAAGCACCTTGAGAAATTAAAGGTCAGCAACTTCATGATAAAGAATAGGGGATAAAAATAACAGATGACTAAGATACCATCGGCCTCCCGAGTGGCACAGCGGTTTAAAGAACTGCATCTCAATGCTAGAGGCGTCACTAGAGATCCTGGTTCAATCCCCTGGCTGTGTCGCATCCGGCCGCGACCGGGAGACCCATGAGGCGGCGCATAATTGGCCAATCATCGTTAGGGAGGGTTTGGTCAGCCGGCATGTCCTTGTCCCATCGCGCTCTAGTGACTCCTTGTGGCGGGCTGGGCGCAGGCACGCTGACCAGTCACCAGCTGTTCATGGTTTTCTCCGACACATTGGTGCGGCTGGCTTCTGGGTTAAGCGAGCACTATGTCAAGAAGCAGTGCAGCTTGGCGAGGTCGTGTTTGGGGGGGGGCGCACGTCTCTCCTGAGCGATGGGACAAGTCTATCAATCAATTGGATATCACGAAATTGGGGAGAAAAAGGAGTAAAAAGGTAAAAAACATTTTTTGGGGTCAGCATTTAGGTCCGCCTCAACGCAGAATTTCAAAATCAGAAGGTAAGCCCTTATTTGACAGGCTTTATTCCCATTCGAGCATTAGCATAACCTGAGAGAGCACAATCAGCGTGGTTGTTCCTGTTGATCTAAATGAGCTCCACGGAAAATGAATTGGATTGAGATATTTCAGTGTGTATGCACCTCAATGGTGCAATGCAACTGTGTGCGTGACAGTCAGGGCCATTATTGATTCAATAGACCTCAACGTCAATATGTGGTCTTTCATAAAACAGCAACAAAAAAAACTCACCTTGAATATTAAACAGCGAAATCAAAAAGGTAATGTACCATGGTGGTTGGATGTTTTATTACTCTGTATGAAACCTAGCCAAATCAACTTGGACAGTAAGTGTTCAAGACACCCGTATGCATCAGTTCTCTCTTCATTAGCAGCAACACACCTCACTCCCCCTCATCAGTACCAATAACCCACACCTTGATAAAGGCAGGAATACCACTTTAAAAAGTGTCACCACCTGCAACAATTAGTCCTTTCAACCATACCAGAATGGAACTAGAGATTAATTATTGACTGAGTATGGAGTGAGTGTGGTGTGTGGCCAACATATCTTTCGTTTTGTTATGTAGATTTAAATTGTTCGGGATTTGATGGATTGTTGTGCATTTACTGTAAGTGCACTTCCCTTGTTTGCTAATTGAGTCACACCGTACCACTGAGAGGGTCTTCACACTTAAGAGTAAAAAAATTAATTAAAAAAAAAAAAAAAAAACTCTGCTACACACACCCCTTCAAATTAGTGGATTTTGCTATTTTAGCCACACCAGTTGCTGACCGGAGAATAAAATCGAGCACACAGCCATGTGATCTCCATAGAGAAACATTGGCAGTTGAATGGACTTACAGAAGAGCTGTGACTTAACGCGACGCCGTCATAGGACACCACCTTTCCAACAAGTCAGTTCGTCAAATTTCTGCCCTACTAAAGCTGCCCCGGTCAACTGTAAATTCTGTTATTGTGAAGTGGAAACCTCTAGGCGCAACATCTGTACAATGTCATCTGTAGGCACTCGAATAGCGAATGGAGGCCACTTTCTCGACAGTTCGTTTAACTCGCGTCAGATACGCTCCTCTGGTTATTTCGTTGTGCGACAGGTGATATTCCACCAAAACTCTGTATACCATAGGCTCCCCAACCTTGTTCCTGCAGCTACTGAGTGCTTCATTTGGGATCCAAGTGAAATCTGTTCAGGAATATCGATAGTAACATGTTTCCACAGCGAAACAACTGTCATTAAACTGTTGCCAGGCCCTCTCTCTGAGCGCTGGAGAAAGGAATGAAGGAGAGAGGGGGAGATGGAAACACACTGTGGTGAGATATTCTGTAGCTAAAAGTAATGTGTCAGCCTATTTCGAAAATATACTGAACAGCTCATAAGGAAATAAGTCAATTGAAATAAATTAAGCCCTAAATCTGTGGATTTCAAATCACTTGGAATAAAGATATGTATCTGTTGGCCACAAATACCTTAACAAAAAGGTAGGGGCGTGGATCAGAAAACCAGTTAATAGTTGGTGTGACCACTATTTGCCTCATGCAGCATTACACATCTCCTTCCCAAAGAGTTGATAAGGCTGTTGATTATGGCCTGTAGAAGGTTGTCCCACACCTCTTCAATGGCTGTGCAAATTGCTGGATATTGGCGGGAACCGGAACTTGATGTCGTGCACGTTGATCCAGAGCATCCTAAACATGCTCAATGGGTGACATGTTTGGTGAGTATGCAGGCCATGGAAGAACTGGAACATTTTCACCTTCCAGGAATTGTGTACAGATCCTTGCGACATGGGACGAGGACGTCTGACTGCTATGCAGATATCACGACAAAGGGGGTAACCCCATTGGCCAGAAAAGTTTGAATACATTGCCATGCCATACATTGTCCAGCATGACTTCTGTCATGTTCAAAACAACTGTAAACTCTGATCTGGGAAATCTCAGACTTCAGTGAGTTCAAGAAAACAGGGAACTCATAAAACTAGCTCTGATGCGGGAAATACTTTTGAACGGTCATACAACCCTAAATTCCAAGAGCCCACAAGGACTGCCGCGCCACCTTCCTCTTCAAGTGAGCACAGCACAACAAGGGGAGTCCAAAAAGTGTATGCTGCTGCATTAATTATGTAATATGACAGGAAGATATCTATACTGTAGCTAAGAAAGTAATACTAAGTGTATGTTGTGTAGTAAACTGTTAGTAGCCCATGTGCCTCACCCTAATAATTGTCTATTTTCACCTCTCAAATTTTACCTACTGTTCTGAATTTTGGGTGCACATTTAGCCTTAGAGAAATGTCATAATCAAATATTAAGATAATAGCTTTCATTGTCTGCTTATATGCCCCCTTTATTTATCCTTCGGTTCTGACTTGGTGTACAGGGAGAATACTGTAAGAACGGCCTGTGTTCTGTTGTCGTACATTTCAAAAGTGCTGAACAAAGAGTTATATTGACTACATCCATCCTAGCTCGCTCATTAATGTCTTAATCGAAATTACGGATTGCCTCTTACCCGCTTATCGTCCCCTTATGCCATAGTTTGTACAGCTCAATTGTCAGTAGAAACCACATTTGTTTAAGCAAGTCAGCCATAGCAGCTATGTTTTTTTTAAAGGCAGTAAATGAGGTTGAATGAACTGTTTCGCTGCTAGACAAGGCTCCGCTGATAGCCAGGTGTAGGAGTCGTAAGGTGTTGAGAATGCTGTCGGGACAGCTTTATGTAGGCCTAACAGTTTGCCGGCACTGTTTGTCACAGTTATAGTGCAATTAAAGTATTGTATAGTGGCTTTGCTGGCATTCATCAGAAAACATTTGAGTTTGCCCAACCAAGAATAACATGTTAAATCACCACTGCAAGGATGCAATGTGAATTAAAAAGTAGAAAGCTCTTTAGCCACTCCGCTCCTCAGATTCTCCTGTAGTGGTAATGGACCTTAAACCTTTGATCAAGTGCATTTCCTTTGTTGTCCATGTGACCACCTCATACAGACAATGTGTTTCTCTGATCCTAGTTAAACCACCTGTCTACTGTGACATAATTTGAAGCCTGCAAAGACCAAGATCAAAACATGATTTAATAAAAGGGTCAAAAGGCTATACCCTCTTACAGACATACTCATTGCGTTGCCTTCCACCCATCCTACCCAGACAAAATTATTGAATTTATTATTGCCTGGTCCCCAGGCTCAATTGCACTTGAAAGGGCTGTGTCTTAAAATGGAGGCGGGAGAGGGAGCAAGCCAGCTACAGCTGTATTAAATGGGACTTTGAAAAATTGTTTAAATTGCCAATCAAAATTAATGTTCTATCACAACCATATTATTTTAGGGATGCCCAATTGAGTTCGGGCATGTGAAAACTACAGTATTTCTAAGATGCGTACTTTTCGATTTTGCTAACTAATTTCCTTGTTTAACAACACTAGAACCGCTAAAGCAGTAATTTCGACTGCTCATTATTATAAAAATAATTACTCCGTGTCACACCCTGGCCTCTGTTATATTGATTTTCTTTATTAGTTTAGTTAGGTCAGGGTGTGACATGGGGGATGTTTGTGTGTTTTGTCTAGTTTAGGGTGTTTGTATTGTATAGGGGGTTTTGTTGAGTGTATGGGGTTGGGCTTAGTATAGTTGTCTAGGCAAGTCTATGGTTGCCTGAATGGTTCTCAGAGACAGCTGTCATTCATTGTCTCTGATGGGGTGCCATATTTTAGGCAGCCATAGACAGTAGGCTTTCGTGGGTAATTGTCTATGCTGAACGATAGTAGCTTGTGTGTGCACTTTCGTTTATAGCTTCACGGTCGTTTACTGTTTTGTTCGTTTTGTAAGAGTGTTTAGTTTTCGTGTTACGTCTTCGTCTAATAAAAGGAAGATGTATTTCTCTCACGCTGCGCCTTGGTCCACTCATTCACAACAAGATGACCGTGACACTCCGCCATTTTTAAGTCATGCCCCCCTCCATCCTTCACGTTTCCTAAATAAGTCTATATAAATACACTGTTGGTGTAAGAATTATAACATCACAAACAGAACTAGAGTTATAACCAGTCTCATGAGGGCATGTCATTTTTTCTTTATGCTTTTCCCCCGTTGCCCCTCACAACAGTAGGGCCTGCTGCAGCTCCTTCCTCCTAGAGTTTAAAGTGCCCAGCTGATAATCACCTCAAGTATTGCCTCAAAACTGAACCAAAATTATTTTCACACATATAAGAGACTAAATCAATTAAGTAAAGTATGATGGGGAGAAAGGGGGAGAATGGGTGAGTTGAAGAGCAAGGGGAAGCGAATGCTTACGTAATAACATATTGTGAATTAAGAACAGGGCTGGCCATTCTATTGATCCATTCTAATTATAATCTTAAAAATGGTATGTACCCTATATTAGTCCACCGAATCAAAGCAGTCTACAGTGAGAGCGTGCGTAATTGTACATGCTGAACGGCTATCAATATCTGGGAAAATATCCACGCAGCAGGTGAGCAAGTGTTGGAGAATGTGGTGATGAGGCTTGTGGAACCTTATGTTGGCAAGGGGAGAAATGTCACCATGGAAAATTACACTTAATTATCATTGGCGAACAAGTTGCTTGCGAAGAAAACAAGTCTGGCCAGTACCATGAACAAAGTGAGACGGAGCTACCTCCCTTTGCGCAAAATAAGGCACCTGCAGAGCCATTGTCAAATGGTGCTGAAGAATGACAATCAGGACACAAAGAGAACCGGAGACTATTACGCACTAGAACAAAACAAAAGGTATGTCAAAGTGTGTCAAGCAAGTGAAAGTCAGCAAAATTGTGTCAACTGTTAGGACAAGGGATAACAGCTAAATTAAATCCAAATGGTGCCATTGCGTAAAGAAGCACACAACAATTAACTATTTGACTGCTTTCATATTGACACTTCTAGTCATAATGCCATTATAGTTTCACTACTTATCAAGACCACTTGGCACTTATGTTTAGGCTACTGATGTTATCATAATTTGACCGTGTCTTTTGACCTTGCATCTTGGTGGTTGGGGTATGTTTTTTTTATAGTTATAAAAAAATTAAGCTGTTACCGTGTTCTAACACAAATGCTTCCTGTTTCATAGTTGTGACAATGGCACACCACAAATACAATTGATTGAAAACTTGAATTTTGGCATTTTTTTGTTCTTACATATAGCCAACAGTAACAAACTAAATAAAATGCTAGTGTTATCTGAAATAAAATAGATTAGAATACACTGTTACCCAACGCCTTCATAAAAACAAATCAAATTATTATTTTTGCAATATGTTTTAATTACACCGTTAGAATGTTGCAGTCAGAATGACTGCTCATTAACTTGAGGGGGGGGGGGGGGGGGGGGACTGTCGAGGCCCAGCGGTTCTAGTGTTAAATTACTTGCATTGCTCACGCTTTGAAGTCCACAATGTAGAGGAGGTTCTAAGGGTTGCGCTAATGGTGATGCAGAGATCAGCCAATTAAAAATCCGTGGTTGTTTCATCCTCATGCCATAGCCTCCAGCACTTAAGAGCGTTGGGCCAGTAACCGAAAGGTTGCTGGTTCAAATACAAGAGCAGACCGTGAAAATCTGTCGATCTGCCCTTGAGCAAGGCACTTAACCCTAATTTTCTCCAGGGGTGCAGTACTACTATGGTTAAACCCGTAAAACAACATTTCACTACACCCATCTGGTGTGACAAAATATTTTATATATTTTTTAAACCCGACGGTTCGACAGAGAGCCGGTTGGAAGACAAGATTACCTCAATACACAACAAATAGGAGGTAGAACAGCAAATTGTTGATCATATTCCTATTATTATGGTTAAAGAAAACTGTATTCATTATTCTAAGTGTGGCAAGCTACACAGCCCTGCTCCCCACCTTGTGGAGAGATGTGTGTGGACCATATAGACCCAAAACTACACTGGCCGTGGTTGTATACCTCACATGCATGAATAATTTAACCATAAACTAACAGCTAAAAATAGACAATTAACATGGTGGAATAAAACCTTCGGTCCTGTGCATGTCAAGACGAGTTAAGTTGGCACACTTCTCACTGCATCAATTGGGTCCTATGTTTATGATCTCCACACACAATAATCTGAATTAAAGACGGCGCTTCTGCTGTATTTGCTGATTTCTTGGAATCGCATCTCACTTGACATAACCTACAACATACACCAGTCATAATCGAACATAGGCTTATCATTCTGGCGAATAGCCTTGGCTATTGTATGTCGCTCGGTTAGGCACTTACCATTTGAAATTAGCACCACACAGAGCAGCAGAGTTCCTTTGCAAGATGGTAAAATTGACATCGTAGATATCTCGGTAAATCCAGTAAGCAATCGTGAATACAGGAGTCTTCAAATATAGCTTTCGACCAGTGTTTGCCTATGACAGGTTCTTCGAGAGTCAAGTTCAATTGTTTACAATATGTGGTGGTGTAGCCTTACTGAATCGGTCTACTATGTCAATTGTCTGATTGGCTTTATGATAAAACGCAAGGCATGACGAAGACGTATTCTCTTTATAAAGGAGCACCAAACTGCAGAAGAAAGTTACAGGTATCCGGATTAAGTGGCTCAATTGCGCCCTCAATTAAGTATTCCACAATGTATGTTCCAAATATGAAGCCAAGTCAACTGGTTAATAAATTCAACAAATGCGCAATTGTTCACAAATACGTGGCAAACAAATATACTATTTGATGTTGAATTCCTCTGCTCTCAGTAGGATTAAGGCTGAGAGATGTGATGATGGTATAAATTGAAGTGCCTGAGATACAACACTGATTCACTTAACCTACTCGTTGTGTTTTTCAAACGGTCCTGAAACTGGAGAGCGGTTGTTGATTTCCAGGACTGGGCCAATTAAAAAAAAAAAAAAAAAATCGAACAAAAAAACAACCAAAACCGGATGCAACAATTTAGCCAACAAACGCCATGAATGGAGAGTCCGTCCGTCGGTCTTCACTGTGCGGTAGGCAACACGGGCTCGGGTTCAAAGACGGGTGCCTTTTTGTCGGCTGCCTCCTGCCTTAATTAAAAAGTTCTCCAGTGCACAGACGAGACGAATCTTTAGTAAGCAAAAATGGAAATTCCAGGATTAAAAGGCTATACTAAAGAAACTCGACTAATAATATTGGATAGGCTGTGAGATTCCGCGTTTCCAAAACTATCACAGCGTTTCCCAACCCCAGTCACTGAATTTGATTCATGCAGTGATTTGATAGTTCATCTAGTTCCCAGATTTTAAACGGCAGTCCACGTACCACGTTTCGATGTTAGCTACCTAAATCTTCCTTCTACACGTCCTCAGACACAAGAATGTTGACCATAGTTACTGAATCTGCGGCAGTAGTCCAAATCCATCCCCTAACTGTGGTTAAAAACTCACGGGCAGTTCGACTTCATTGTTTCGCACTATCCTGCTCAGCGTTGACCATTTACGCATTCGTTGCCGCTCGTCTGGTTAAGGGAATAAAGAGAAATTGCTAATACATACTCCCCTCGTATGCGTTGTGTCCGGTAAAGCAGGTTTTAACAGTAAAAGGCGACTCTCTCAAAGTCAGTTGCTACAGAGATCGTTCTCCCTCGGTCTAAGGATTCCACACGCACAGCTGAAAGTGGCATGAACCAAATTTCAATCACGTGGTACCCTCATCAGACCTCAGTCTGACGCACACAATGCATCGTTTATTCAATGAGATGGACAGTGTGCATGTGTAGCCTATCATGTAATTTTTTTCAAATCAATTTGTGAATTAGTATCGAAAACATTTAGACAATTCTTATAACATGTTGCATGTATCCTATACATTCGTTGTTGAGCCATAAGCAAATGTAGGCTATTGATTACATCCAAAATTCCAGGTGAGCAACATCGTCTCACTTCTGGTTACAACGTGGTCTGAGTGAATGTCGTATTATTCTGTACGTAAATCCAAGAGAACATTTACAATGGTTTTCATTTGTGGATGTCCATCATTCCTTTCACATGCTAGGCTAGGAAATAGTGGTTAAGGTTAGGAGTTAGGTTAAAGGGTAAGGGTTTGCTAACATACTAAATAGTTGCAAAGTAGCTAAAAGGTAGTAAGTAGTTGCTAATTATCTAACATTCTAAAAGTTGTCTGTGACAGGAATCAAACACACAACCATTGGGTTGCTAGACGATCGCGTTATACATACACAATGACCCTCCTTTAGTTTTTGCCTTAAATGACCTTCTGTCTCATGTAACTATACCAAACGTAAGATAACATTCTACACTGAACACAAATATAAACACAACATGTAAAGCATTGGTTTCATGAGGTGAAATAAAATATCCTAGACAGTTTCCATATGCACAAAAAGCTTCTCTCAAATGTTGTGCACAAATTTGTTTGCATCCCTGATAGTGAGCATTTCTCCTTTGCCAAGAGAATCCAGCCACCTGGCAGGTGTAGTATATCACGAAGCTGACTAAACAGCAGGTGCACCTTGTGCTGCAGACAATAAAAGGCCACTAAAATGTATAGTTCAGATGTCTCAATTGTTGTTTTTTGGGGGGGTGGGTTTAAAAAAAAAAAAAATAAATACCACTTTTTCGCTCCAATTTCGTGATATCCAATTGGTAGTTAGAGTCTTGTCCCATCGCTGCAAGTCCTCGGGAGAGGCGAAAGTCGAGAACCATTGCGTCATCTGAAACACAACCCTGCCAAGCCACACTGCTTCCTTACTCACTGTTCGACTTAACCTGAAAGCCAGCCGCACCAATGTGTCGGAGGAAACACTGTACAACTGGTGACCGCAGTCAGCGTGCATGCACCCGGCCAGCCACAAGGAGTCGCTAGAGCGCGATAGGACAAGGACATCCCGGCCGACCAAACCCTCACCTAACCTGGACGACGCTGGGCCAATTGTGCGCTGCCTCATGGGTCTCCCGGTTGCGGCCGGCTGTGATACAACCCGGGATTGAATCTTGGTCTGTAGTGCCTTAGACCGCTGTGACACTCTGGAGGCCCTTGATGTCTCAAGTCTTGGGGGACATGCAATTAGCATGGTGACTGCAGGAATATCCACCAGAGGTGTTGCCAGTGAATTGAATGTTCTTTTCTCCACCATAAACTGCCTCTAACGTTGTTTTAGATAATTTAGCAGTACGTCCAACCGGCCTCACAACCGCAGATCACGTGTATGGCGTCATTCGGCCGAGCAGTGTGCTGATGTCAACGTTGTGAACAGAGTGCCTCACACTAAAAAGAAAAGGTTCCTGGAGTATCCTTTAGTGGTTCTTAAAATTGAAACTGTGGGGGAACCCCTATAAGTTCTTCGAGGGAACCTTTTAAAAAATGTCACACCCTGACCTTAGAGAGCCTTTTGATGTCTCTATTTGGTTTGGTCAGGGTGTGATTTGGGGTGGGCATTCTGTTTTATTTTCTATGATTTTGTATTTCTATGTTTTGGCCGGGTATGGTTCTCAATCAGGGACAGCTGTCTATCGTTGTCTCTGACTGGGAACCATACTTAGGTAGCCATTTTCCCTCCTTTCAGTGTGGGAAGGTAACTTTGTTTGTGGCACTATAGCCCTTTTAAGTGTCACGGTTGTTTTATACTGTTTATTGTTTTTGTACGCGTACAAAATATGTACACTTACCATGCTGCGCTCTGGTCCACTTCCTTTGATGGCCGTGACAAAAAAAGGGTTCTTCACTGTTTGTTTCTGTTTGTCTTTCCTATTTAACTTACTTATATAGATGCCTTGGTGGGTGGATGGTTTGTAGGGAGGAATGGATGGGTGAATGAGGGGTTAAGTTGTTCTGTTTTTGTGTTACATCTGAAAATGTATAAGTTAAGAAAAAAAAAGAAAAAATGTAAAGGGTTCTTCAAAGATCCCCTTTTAGTGGATCCTCGAAGAACCTTTTGGGGAACATTTAACTACCCCCTCCCCTATTATTAGTTAAATGTAATAATAATACGCTTAACAATAACAATGCTATAATATTTTATTTGTCAGTGTCATGATTTTAATGGCAAAGCAGAATAAAAAAATCTAAATATGAGGTAAACTCCAAGCAGAGCATCAAGTCCAAAGGGTATATCCTCTGGCGTGTTGATGTTCTCTGTACAACGCTGTGTACTACTCCCTTCACAGAACAGTGCAAACTGGCTGTAACCAGAATAGAAAGAGTGGGAGGCCCCAGTGCACAACTGAGCAAGAGGACAAGTATATTAGTGTCTAGTTTGAGAAACAGACCAGACAAGTCCTCAACTGACAGGTTCATTAAATAGTACCCGCAAAACACCAGTCTCAATGTCAATAGTGAAAAGGCGACTCCGGGATATTGGCCTTCTAGGCAGAGTTCATCTGTCATCTTTTCTTTTTATTGGACAGTCTGAGATATGGCTTTTTCTTTGCAACTCTGCCTAGAAGGCCAGCATCCCGGAGTCGCCTCTTCACTGTTGACGTTGAGACTGGTGTTTTGCGCGTACTATTTAATGAAGCTGCCAGTTGAGGACTTGTGAGGCATCTGTTTCTCCAACTAGACACTAATGTACTTGTCCTCTTTCTCCGTTGTGCACCAGGGCCTCTCACTCCTCTTTCTATTCTGGTTAGAGCCAGTTTTCGCTGTTCTATAAAGGGAGTACGGGATATTCAGTTTCTTGCCAATTTCTCGCATGGAATAGCCTTCATTTCTCAGAACAAGAATAGACTAATGAGTTTAAGAAGAAAGTTGTTTGTTTCTGGCCATTTTGAGCCTGTAATCGAACCCACAAATGCTGATGCTCCAGATACTCAAGTAGTCTTAAGAAGGCCAGTTTTATTGCTTCTTTAACCAGGACAACAGTTTTCAGCTGTGCTAACATAATTGCAAAAGGGTTTTCTAATCATCAATTATCCTTTTGAAATTATAAACTTGGATTAGCTAACACAACGTGACATTGGAACACAGGAGTGATGGTTGCTTAAAATGGGCCTATGTAGATATTCCATTAAAAATCTGCAATTTCCAGCTACAGTAGTCATTTACAACATTAACAATGTCTACTGTACTGTACACTGTATTTCTGATCAATTTTTGTTATTTTAATAGACCAAAAATTGACATTTGTAATTGACCCCAAACTTTTGAATGGTAGTGTACATCTAAGTTCGATATATGCTGCTTTGTTCTGGACCAACTGCAATTTACCTACAGTTGAAGTCGGAAGTTTACATACACTTAGGTTGGAGTCATTAAAACTTGTTTTTCAACCACTCCACAAATTTCTTGTTAACAAACTATAGTTTTGGCAAGTCGGTTAGGACATTTACTTTGTGCATGACACAATTAATTTTCCCCAAAATTGTTTACAGACAGATTATTTCACTTATAATTCACTGTATCACAATTCCAGTGGGTCAGAAGTTTACATACACTAAGTTGACTGTGCCTTTAAACAGCTTGGAAATTCCAGAAAATTATGTCATGGTTTTAGAAGCTTCTGATAGGCTAATTGACATAATTTGAGTCATTTGGAGGTGTACCCTTGGATGTATTTCAATTTTGACATCATCAAAATAAATCAGCCAAGACCTCAGAAAAAAAATTGTAGACCTCCACATGTCTGGTTCATCCTTGGGAACAATTTTCAAAATCCTGAAGGTACCACGTTCAACTGTACAAACAATAGTATGCAAGTATAAACACCACGGGACCTCACAGCCGTCATACCGCTCAGGAAGGAGACACGTTCTTTGGTGAAAAAAGTGCAAATCAATCCCAGAACAACAGCAAAGGACTTTGTGAAGATGCTGGAGGAAACGGGTACAAAAGTATCTATATCCACAGTAAATCGAGTCCTCTATCGACATAACCTGAAAGGCCGCTCAGCAAGAAAGAAGCCACTGGTCCAAAACAGCCATAATAAAGCCAGACTATGGTTTGCAACTGCACATGGGGACAAAGATCGTACTTTTTGGAGAAATGTCCTCTGGTCTGATGAAACAAAATAGAACTCTTTGGCCATAATGACCATCATTTTGTTTGGAGGAAAAAGGGGGATAACTGCAAGCCGAAGAACAACATCCAGACCGTGAAGCACGGGGGTGGCAGCATCATGTTGTGGGTGTGCTTTGCTGCAGGAGGAACTGGTGCACTTCACTAAATAGATGGCATCATGAGGAAGTAAAATTATGTGCATATATTGAAGCAACATCTCAAGACATCAGTCAGGAAGTTAAAGCTTGGTCGCGAATGGGTCTTCCAAATGGACAATGACACCAAGCATACTACCAAAGTTGTGGAAAAATGGCTTAAGGGCAACATAGTCAAGGTATTGGAGTGGCCATCACAAAGCCCTGACCTCAATCCTATAGAAAATATGTGGGCAGAACTGAAAACTCGTGTGCAAGCATGGAGGCCTACAAACCTGACTCAGTTACACCAGCTCTGTCAGGAGGAATGGGCCAAAATTCACCCAACTTATTGTGGGAAGCTTGTGGAAGGCTACCTGAAATGTTTGACCCAAGTTAAACAATTTAAAGGCAATGCTTCCAAATACTAATTGAATGTATGTAAACTTCTGACCCACTGGGAATGTGATGAAAGAAATAAAAGCTGAAATAAATAATTCTCTCTGCTATTATTCTGATATTTCACATTCTTAAAATAAAGTGGTGATCCTAAATTTGTACTCTGAATAAATGTCAGGAATAGTGAAAAACTGAGTTTAAATGTATTTGGCTACGGTGTATGTAAACTTCCGACTTCAAATGTATGTCCTTCTTTGTCGCACATGACCACACAGCTGGGCGGTAGTCCAGGTGCGACAAGGCAAGGGCCTGTAGGACATGTCTGGTCAATTGAGATGTCAAGATGGCGGAGTAATGCCCTATCATGGATAGACCTCTTCCAATTTTAGCAACCATTGAGTCTATGTTCTGACCATGAAAGCTTGCAATCAAGGGTTACACACATCAGTTTAGTCTCCTCAACTTGCTCAATAGCCACATTATTCAGTAATAGCGTTGTCTGTCTTCTGTAAACAAGCAATGTAACATGGAGAGATTGCCCTATGGGAACACTAACCCTGTAAAGGTGTGTAGTAATTTAACCTTTTGTTTAGTTGAAAATGTTTTCTCGCTGATATGAAAGATGCGTTCCTTATGTTTTCAAAACCATACAGCAAGCATTCTTTTTAACGTTCAGAACGAATGTCGGGGATGTTAACAAAACTCCCTCGAACAGAAGATACTATCATCAATAGGCACTAATGCAGTTATCGTCTATGAATGGGTTACTTTTACCCTAACAGTCTTAATTTTAATAAACATTTATCGAAATGATCAAGCAAAAGGCTTATAGCATGCAGGATAATACAAAGAGGCCATTTATCTCTTTATGAATGATGACTATTTAGCTGTTCATATCTGTTAGAGAGCAACTTCTTGCAATAATTACCAACATGTGTCATATTAGATAATACACTATTACATAAGTCAACTATTGTAATTTCTGATTCAACCCACTCTTATCTGCTATTATCTGTGTGAGCTCTGATATGGTAAACATCTTCACTCAATCATGAGCCTTATGCAGCTCTCACGTCATGTCGGAAACTTTGCCATTTCGGACTTGCTAACATAGGCGAAAGAGTCAGATCCCGGGAAGCTTTACGGAAATAACTTACATTGATTTTAACTCTGAGGTCCCAAGTTTCCGACATTATGTGAACGCAGCATTATTCCAGTTGCAGAGAGTGTTACTGAAAAGGTTCTGGTTTCAATGTTTGTTCTGGTTTCAATGTTTATTCTGATTATTACAGCGTGTGAAGAACAGATCTAAATGTAACAATATATACAATAAATATAATGCAACCTGTTACAGTCCCAATGGAATACTAAAAATGTCATTCCTCACAGAAAAGGGAACTAACAAGAAGTCACTTCCACAACCAAAACAGAAAGGGTTTCAAAAGGGGTTCTGAAAGACACCCATGGTGCATCCACTGAAAGATGGCAAACAACTAATAATGGGCTTCTAAAAGACACCCATCATGAATGCCCTCTAAAAGGAAGGACAAACTAAACGGAAAACAGGGGGAAATTAAACTCAGGTTTCTTTTTGGCTAACTAAAGTGGAAGAACTGACTTGTGGTGTAGCTCTCCAGAGAAGAAGAGGCAAAGCGAGAGGATTCACTCTCGCCAAAATCTGTCCAAAATAAGCCCAATGAGTTTCTATGGGCTCATTTTGGACCTAAGCTTGACGCACAATTTCCACCTCCGACTCCCATTGTTAGACTGGCAACATAACCACGTAGTCATTATCCCAACATCTCCTCTCCACCTGATGCACTGGGCCAGCAGGTCCAAAATACCAGCTGGGCCAGCACAGGTGAAACAAATCCTCACTAACAAGATCACTTTCTGGGCCAGCACAGGTGAAACACATCCTCACTAACGAGATCACTCTCTCTGGGCTAGCACGTACTGACTAACGAGGTGACTCCAATCAGTGCACCTCAGCTAACATGCTAAAGTGCTAACCAACCTTGAAATTGATTGAGAAACCGAAAACCCGTAACAAGCCTAAGAATAGCAGAATTCTAAACAGAGTAGGAAATAAACATCCACTTTTGGCCACCGTTTGCTAAGCAGATGACCTCACAACATAGCTGCTCCATTCTCTTCCAAGTTGAGTGAAAGCATCGATGTGGGAAATGGAGACTCCAACTCATTTTCTCATTGAAGCATGTCACTTCATGCATTTCATTTGGCTCTGTTCTGAGATTTGTCAAGGCTCCAAAAATCCACCCAGGGCACAGAGGTCATGATCACTATGTTAAGGGTTCAAAGGTCCCAGACGTGCTGTAGATTCCAAAGGATTATATCACAGCTTTGAACCATCTTTGTACAGTGCACCTTACATTATTAGGACTGCAGATAATGGTGATCCATTCCCCTTCTGGTGGAAAGTTGTGTCATCCTCAGGCTTCCAGATCTTTGAGTGATGTGCTTCACACGGTTCCCCGGTCCCCAATAATATTGCCACTGATACTGAGTATCTGAGTATCTTTCACTTCCAAATGTAGAGGCCTACACAACATATCTCACTTGTGGTGGCATTAAACAACTTTCATTACTGCCAGCCCGAAAAGGTCTGCTGGGAATATAAATGCTATGTCCTAAAATATTGCATCGCTTTGGACCGCCTTGTTCTATAATGTTAGGCTAAGCTGCTTTGGTCTTGCAGCGTAAGTGATTGCACAGTGACGTTATCGTGTAGTGTAGTATAAGGATTTGGTATCCTTTTGGATTGACACTTGACGTCTGCACTCCATTTTAGGGCATCAATGTTATCAGTCGCAAGTACATACTTTGTGGCAGGGGACATGCAATGGGCATCAGTGATAAAACCACAGCTAAATCTAAAACAATAGGCTTAACTGTCATGTAGATTTCAGTGCCCCAATTTTATGATGGAAACAAAGTCTCTCCATTTTATAGTAATTTATCTAGTCTCTACCAGAACAACGACTTATATATTAAAATTGTTGTGTAAGTCACTTGTGTCCAGAAGTCAGTGTCACTGTGTCCATATTGCCATTTCCTCTTCTCTGGTGGCAGAAGAACATCCATAATTTGTTTTGTGCTGCTGTCTTACATGTTTAAATCATCATGTTGACTATTCTGTCCAACAGAAGAACAGTACTGTCTGGACAGAGGTTTTTCTTTCCTAAGGACTCGTTGAAATTCTGCACCATGTCTCTGAGTAAGATAAATATTTACCTCATATGAAATGCAATTAATTCCAAACAATCAATATTTTACCAAGCAAAGGACGGAATAAAAAATGCATGCTTTCTTTCTTGAGAAGAGTGAGTTAACGCAAACCTCATGAGACACAGAGCACCTTACCTCAAATAACATCTCAGAAAAAAGCCTTAGGCAGTGATTTGGACATAACAAGAAGAATATATTGATCATATTGTTTATGTACAAATGATTTATAGGTAATCAGCAATATCATAATTTCCTCAAAACTGAGGATACACTGATACTGATACGGCTAGACCAATGTCGTGTTACATAAGATGTCAAATGCTTGATGTGATGTCAGACCCAGGTGCATGTTTTGTTTTTTGCCCTAGCACTACACAGCTGGTTCAAATAATAAACCCATCATCAAGCTTCAAATATTTGAATCAGCTGTGTAGTGCCAGGGTAAAAAACAAACCGTGCACCTAGGGGGGATCCCAGGACCAAGTTTGGGTAACTTTGTGTTGGTGCATAATCACGATAACAATGCCAATGTCAAAACGGAAATTTGGGAAACCCGGCACTAGCACACAAATGCTGTGCCTCCAATTCATGTCTGAACTTTATGAACTAGATAGCATGCACACAGGGCTTCCGATATCACAAACAATAGCCTACCTACATGAATAAACTAACGTGTTTTAGTGGAATATTTAACAACAGTTCTGCATGGAAAAACGGTCAGAAAAGGTCTCGCTAACAATAATACTTTCTTATGAAAAATCATAGCTCTTTACTTAATAATAATAATTAGGTGGGTGCTTATATTTGTCTAATTTCACACATATTCATGTAATATTCATAGCACGTTATAGATGCCACAACCGAGCATAATAAGACTACTTTAATGCTCTACTTTCCAGCTACCCGGATAAAGCACTAAATAAACCTCAGTTAGTGCTAAATACGGCTGCTAGAATCCTGACTAGAACCAAAAAATTAGATCATATTACTCCAGTGCTAGCCTCCCTACACTGGCTTCCTGTTAAGGCAAGGGGTGATTTCAAGGTTTTACTGCTAACCTACAAAGCATTACATGGGCTTGCTCCTACCTATCTTTCCGATTTGGTCCTGCTGTACATACCTACATGTACGCTACGGTCACAAGACGCAGGCCTCCTAATTGTCCCTAGAATTTCTAAGCAAACAGATGGAGGCAGGGCTTTCTCCTATAGAGCTCCATTTTTATGGAATGGTCTGCCTACCCATGTGAGAGACGCAGACTTGGTCTCAACCTTTAAGTCTTTACTGAAGACTCATCTCTTCAGTGGGTCCTATGATTGAGTGTAGTCTGGCCCAGGAGTGTGAAGGTGAACGGAAAGGCTCTGGAGCAACGAACCGCCCTTGCTGTCTCTGCCTGGCCAGTTCCCCTCTCTCCACTGGGATTCTCTGCCTCTAACCCTATTACAGGGGCTGAGTCACTGGCTTACTGGTGCTCTTCCATGCCGTCCCTAGGAGGGGTGCATCACTTGAGTGGGTTGAGTCACTGACGTGATCTTACTGTCTGGGTTGGCGCCCCCCCTTGGGTTGTGCCGTGGCGGAGATCTTTGTGGGCTATAGTCTGCCTTGACTCAGGATGGTAAGTTGGTGGTTGAAGTTATCCCTTTAGTGGTGTGGGGGCTGTGCTTTGGCAAAGTGGGTGGGGCTATATCATTCCTGTTTGGCCCTGTTCGGGTGTATCATAGGATGGGGCCACAGTGTCTCCTGACCCCTCCTGTCTCAGCCTCCAGTATTTATGCTGCAGTAGTTTATGTGTCGGGGGGCTAGGGTCAGTCTGTTATATCTGGAGTACTTCTCTTGTCTTATCCGGTGTCCTGTGTGAATTTAAGTATGCTCTGTCTAATTCTCTCTTTCTTTCTCTCTCTCGGAGGACCTGAGCCCTAGGACCATGCCTCAGGACTACCTGGCATGATGACTCCTTGCTGTCCCCAGTCCGCCTGGCCGTGCTGCGGCTCCAGTTTCAACTGTTCTGCCTGCGGCTATGGAACTCTAACCTGTTCACCGGACGTGCTACCTGTCCCAGACCTGCTGTTTTCAACTCTCTAGAGACAGCAGGAGCGGTAGAGATACTCTTAATTATCGGCTATGAAAAGCCAACTGACATTTACTCCTGAGGTGCTGACTTGTTGCACCCTTGACAACTACTGTGATTATTATTATTTGACCATGCTGGTCATTTATGAACATTTGAACATCTTGGCCATGTTCTGTTATAATCTCCACCCGGCACAGCCAGAAGAGGACTGGCCACCCCTCATAGCCTGGTTCCTCTCTAGGTTTCTTCCTAGGTTTTGGCCTTTCTAAGGAGTTTTTCCTAGCCGCCGTGCTTCTACACCTGCATTGCTTGCTGTTTGGGGTTTTAGGCTGGGTTTCTGTACAGCACTTTGAGATATTAGCTGATGTACGAAGGGCTATATAAAATAAACTTGATTGATTGATCGATTGAATCCCTGAGCTGACAAGGTAAAAATCTGTCCTTCTGCCCATGAACAAGGCAGTTAACCCACTGTTCCTAGGCGAAGTGGCCTAGGTGTAGTTGAATGACTTGCCTCTGTGTTGAGTGGCTTGCCTCTTATCTCACACAGCATTACTAGTGTTTGAAAGGAAAGTAATTCCATGTCATTTCAGCATGCCATGACACCCACCATCTCAGTTAGAAACAGGTAAGATTGACATTCCTCAAACATTATTTTGTTGAAATTTTCATTTATAGGATTCAGATAATATTAAATATAGTATTGAACATCTGATTTGGATCAAGCTGTTTCTTACCAATGAGTAAGACATGGGAAATTAATTGCTTTCATGGATTGGCTTGAATTGTGAGTATGACCACAATGTATTTTCAGAATGAGCTAAATCTATTGGTTTTCTACCCAAAGTTGCAAAGGAAATGTGATCTATTTGATAAATACAAGAGACCATTAAAATGGATGTGGCGGTACAACAGGAACAGTGGCATCTACTGGCCAAAACCTGGTACTTTCACACTACTTTATGGTAAATCATTCAAGCGACTAATTTCTCTGAACAGGGAAGAAAAAAAATCCAGATTCACAGGGAATATATTACATAGTATGGAGAAGCAATACTACAAGCCACAGCTTATGATACTGTATACTGGTAGGTGTGGGGGGTCCACGGGTGAGTTTGGCATTTTGGGGGGGGTTCCTTTGAGTCTTACTCATTGGTAGGAAAAAGTTTGGTCCAAATCGTTGGTTACTATATTTATTTAATATTATCTGAATACTAGAAATTAAAATGGCTAATTTGGGTACAATCAATTATCTTAATTTCTCAGATCAAATTATAATCCAACAAATAATGTTTCAGGAATGCTAATCGTAGAAAGGAAAGGATTTCAGAACAATCTGAGATGGTGGGTGTCAATCCTCTGTCTTGTGCTTTTTGAGATTACATGACTCTGGCCTTTTTAATAACACGCAAGTGTGTTTTTAGTGTATCACAATATTATCATAATTACAATGACATGTTTGGTACAGGGCACACTTCTCCCTGTCCCAACACCAAATTTCTTTTACTTTGGCTAAAACCCACAGGAAATTCATCCCAAATCATTCCAATGCTATGGTTCACTTACATAACTACAGAATTACAGGCCATGGAGGGTCAGGGAACACTTTTCACACAAAGTGAATCCACCACTTAATTATCTACAGTATGCCATTCATCTGAATGGACTGACTTATAAAATATTTCAAACAACTACAATAGAAAGAACAGACTGTTTCCACAGGATTCTTTTGACAGATGTCAGCTACCAGAGTTGACAAAACAAGCTTACTATCTCTCTTTCAGCAGCTGGTGTTAGTTCATCCACAATTACTATCCATGACTGACAGCTGTCTCCATTCTCTGATGTTATTCAGCTGTTGCCCAGGGCAGGAAGTGAGAGTGATGACATCTGAACCGTAGTTACTTTTAAAATGGACCAACAATGGCTACAGTAGCTTTCGCATAGCAAAGAAACGATCTAGTAATTTGATCTAAGAAAAAAAGAACAGAAATACATTAATTCTGTGAATTTACACTTACATAGTCAATTCTCTATCAGATACAGAGGTCCCATACTCAGGAATTCCAATCTTCATATTGCCAAAAAATATAATTTTCCCTTCATAATTTCAAGCTTAGATTACGGGTCAGCCTGATGGACTAAACTACCTATTAGTCTCCTCCATTTAGCCTAATACTCAATCACTCACTCATTCACTCACTGTCACGTTCTGACCATAGTTCTTGTGTGTTTTGCTTGTTTTAGTGTTGGTCAGGATGTGAGCTGGGTGGGCATTCTATGTTGTGTCTAGTTTGTCTGTTTCTATGTTTGGCCTAATATGGTTCTCAATCAGAGGCAGGTGTTTTGTGTTGTCTCTGATTGGGAATCATATATAGGTGGCTTGTTTTGTGTTGGGGATTGTGGGTGGTTGTTTCCTGTCTTTGTGTTTTCTCTGCACCAGATAGGGCTGTTCTCGTGAAGAGAGGGAAAGCTGCCGTTACAGAACCACCCACCAATCTCGGACCAAGCAGCGTAGCAACGGGCAGCAGCGGCAGCAGCAGCAGCAGCCGTACCAGGAGGAATGGACTTGGGAAGAGGTGTTGGACGGAAAGGGTTGCTACACATGGGAGGAGATCCTGGCTGTTAAGGATCTCCTTCCATGGGAACAGGTGGAGGCAGCTAGGAGAGCGGAAGCAGCCGCGAAGGGGAACCGGTGTTATGAGGGAACACGGCTGGCCAGGAAGCCCGAGAAGAAACCCCAAAAATGTCTTGGGAGGGGGGCTAAAGGGGAGTGTGGCGAAGTCAGGTAGGAGACCTGCGCCAACTTCCCGGGATTGCCGTGGAGAGCGAGAGTACGGGCAGACACAGTGTTGTGCGGAAAGGCGCAAGGTGTCTCCTGTACGTGTGTATAGTCCGGTGCGGTACATCCCAGCTCCACGTATCGGCTGGGCTAGAGTGGGCATCGAGCCAGGCACCATGAACCCGGCTCAACATATCTGGTCTCCAGTACGTCTCCTCGGGCCGGTGTACATGGCACCAGCCTTACGCATGGTGTCCCCGGTTCGCCAGCACAGCGCAGTGTGGGCTATTCCACCTCGCCGGACTGGCCTGGCTATGGGGAGCATTAAACCAGGTAAGGTTGGGCAGGCTCGGTGCTTAAGAGCTCCTGTACGCCTTCACGGTCCGGTATATCCGGCGCCACCTCATCGCCCCAGCCCAGTAACACCAGTGCCTACACCACGCACCAGGCTTCCTGTGCGTCTCCAGAACTCTGTTCCTGTTCCACGCACTCTCCCTGTGGTGCGTGTCTCCAGCCCGGTACCACCAGTTCCGGCACTACGCACCAAGCTTACTGTGCGTATCCAGAGCCCTGTACGCACTGTTCCTTCTCCCCGCACTAGCCTTGAGGTGCGTGTCTACAAACCGGTACCACCAGTTCCGGCAACACGCACCAGGCCTACTGTGCGCCTCAGCAGGTCTGAGCTGCCTGCCTGCCCAGTGGCGTCTGAGCTGCCTGCCTGCCCAGCGCCGTCTGAGCTGCCTGCCTGCCCAGCGCCGTCTGAGCTGCCTGCCTGCCCAGCGCCGTCTGAGCTGCCTGCCTCCTGTCCCGAGCCGTCAGAGCTGCCTGCCTCCTGTCCCGAGCCGTCAGAGCCGCCCGTCTGTCCCGAGCCGTCAGAGCCGCCCGTCTGTCCCGAGCCGTCAGAGCCGCCCGTCTGTCCCGAGCCGCTAGAGCCGCCCGTCCGGAGCTGCCCCTCAGTCCGGAGCTACCTCTCAGTCTGGAGCTACCTCTCAGTCCGGAGCCACCTCTCTGTCCTGAGCAACCTCTCTGTCCTGAGCAACCTCTCTGTCCTGAGCTACCTCTCTGTCCTGAGCTACCTCTCTGTCCTAAGCTACCTCTCGGTTCGGAGACTGTCTCCTCAGTCTGATGGGGCCCTTTGTGAGGGTTCCTAGGCCAAGGTCGCCGGCGAGGGTCGCCACTCAAAGGACGCTAAGGAGGGGGACAAAGACAATGGTGGAGTGGTGTCCTTGTCCAGCGCCGGAGCCGCCTCCGCGGACAGATGCCCACCCAGACCCTCCCCTAGAGTTTTAGGGGGTGCGTTCGGAGTCCGCACCTCAGGAGGGGGGTACTGTCACGTTCTGACCATAGTTCTTGTGTGTTTTGCTTGTTTTAGTGTTGGTCAGGACGTGAGCTGGGTGGGCATTCTATGTTGTGTCTAGTTTGTATGTTTCTATGTTTGGCCTAATATGTTTCTCATTCAGAGGCAGTTGTTTTGTGTTTTCTCTGATTGGGAATCATATATAGGTGGCTTGTTTTGTGTTGGGGTTTGTGGGTGGTTGTTTCCTGTCTTTGTGTTTTCTCTGCACCAGATAGGGCTGTATCGGTTTGCCACATTTGTTATTTTGCATCGTGTTAAGTGTTCACTGTTTATTAGTGTTATTAAACATGTTGAGCACTGGCTACGCTGCGTGTTGGTCCGATCCCTGTTACACCCTCTCTTCTCGTGAAGAGAGGGAAGGCTGCCGTTACACTCACACAGCTTTCTTTTAATGTTGTTTATCATGTTCAATTGTAAATCGTGTTTTTTGTTTAATTGATTGAAGTTTTGTACATAAATATTGTTTATTTTTGGGTGTGGTTTTCATATACTGTAAGCCCTCATTGATTTCCAACCTGCACACCTTTTGACCTTGTTTTTATCTCCTTGTTTTCTTTCAATTGTATTTTTTCGGGTGCGAATGAATACAACTAAAAACAAAACTACATGTGCACGTAAGTAATTGAGCAGACTGTCTTATCCACAGCAACTGTAATCAGTTCACAGCAACTACAAACAGTGCACGTGCATTTGCCCAAATCTGAAAATATCCTAGCAGGGTAAACACACCCATTCAATCATCTGCCAATCACCAGTGACAGATTAGGCAATAAATTAACCCATAGCCCATAAATTCAAGATTTACTTTGTCGCAGGTTGACCTCTGTATAAAAGCAACCATTTTTTCTATTAGGCAGGAGCAGAAATTAAGCAGTTGTATTGGATGTCAAGAATTTACCACACAATGCCCCACTTGCACTCACAATTAAAAGTTTATTTTTAAACTTGCCTTTGTTTAGTAGAGGCCAATTAACATTGGCAGGAGAAACCTCAAATGAATACAGATTCATCCTTCCCCCTCAATTAGTGCTAATGTGAGGGTTTGTGACAGTGACTGACTAATTACCATATTAATGAAGCCATGGAAGTACTCAGCAACTTGGAGACCAACAATAGCCAAACATAAGTAATTAACCACAATAGCAACAATTTGTTAAAATATGGGTTTCATATTAGTTTCTAAATGCTATCAAAGCTAATAGAAAAAACGTCCAACTCAAAAAAAAAACAAAAAAAAAATGCTGCAAATGAAAATTGATATTACGATGACATTTTCTATGAATACCCTCCTCATAATACATTTATATGCTATATGCTATGCTGCTGTTTTGTGATATGACATTTTCTTCGCGAATGCTCTCTAGCTGTGTTTGAACCTCGCCCGCATCATTCGATATGATCATGTTGCAATGTTTGGCTGTTGCGGGGATGTCATTGATTGCGAGGATCAACCATCTTGCTGCCCTGCTGTTGTCAGTCAATAGCCGGCTACAGCTAGCTAACTAGCTAAGTAGAATTAGTCTCAGGAGTAGCCTATGTATACTTTGTTCCCAATGCTAGCTTTCGGGCAGAGTCTGTGCGCTCAATGAACACACATCCCATCATGGAGAATCATCCCTCGTCCATACAAGGAGGAAGTAACCTATGCCAGGGGTTCCGAAACTTATTTGCTTCATAACCTACCAATTGAGGTGTCTTTTGAGTTGCAACCCACCATAAGGGTTGAGCGATGAAAAAACATACACAGACCAAATAATAAGTAAAAAATATATTGGCAGCAGAGAGAACATTTAGCAGATTTAAAGCAAATTTCCTGCAATTTTACACATGTTGTATGGAGCTGAAATAACATTTCACATGGTTCCTCACATGGATGCTACTATGACTATTGCCAAGAGTACACAACGAGGTCATGGTGACATAGAGGCCAACACTAGCTACCCCTTCCACAGCATCTGCTTGGAGCATCGCAGTACGATGGCAGACACATTCATTTTACCCAGGTGAGGTGCAAAAGGAAAAATTGTGCAGATCCTTTACACAGCTGCTATGAGGCTTTTAACATGAACACTTTTTACAATCATTGACGATGTGTTCTGCTTTCAGTGTCTTGTGTGTCTTTGTCTGTTTTTATTTTGTATTTATTGTGATTTATTGTGATGCTGGTGCAATCAATTTCCCCTTTAGGGGATTAATAAGTACCATCTTATATTTTTAGCCTACTAACACATTATCGTGTTTTACTGTCTGATGGTGGTGGGATAATCCTTCTTGGTTTATCCCAGATTTCCCCTTACAGGTTAAAACATGCATTATTACAGTTCTCTATGAATTAATTCTGTCATCTTTCGTTCTTGCTGTAGTGATTGGAAGCATAAAGTTAGGCAACATTTTAGGAGTGTCCTATATTTTAGGATAGTAGTAAGTAAGTTTATACGCGTTATCATACATACTTGTACGTATGCAAGGCATCTTACACCCTGATGCAGCTCCTCCTGCTACAGTCATTTTAGTTGAGAGTGACTCATATCTATCACCATCGTACTGGCCCAAATGCTGTGGGCCGCTACATACGCTGTTCAGCAGTCCAGCAGCGGGATATCTTGTGCTACTCGGATGGCGTCTGTCTGTTGTCGGCTAAACATTTCTGGGTCTTTCCATCATTAAGCATATATTCACAGAAGTACAGTCTCATTTTAAATGGATTACTACTACTTAACCCTAATCATAACGCTAACCTTTTTTTAAAATCAGATTTTAAATTATCACCTTGGACCTTAGTGGGGGAGCTGACGCTGTATAGTGCAATGACCAATCAAGGCTTGCTACAGCTTCAGCTGTGTTGGATGGGCTGTTCAATTAGCATTACCTAGCATGCGGTGGGCTTGCTAAACGCCTACATGGCGGTCAGCTGTTGGAAATCAAACATTCATTGCATTTTATGGAAATGTCTCTTAGAGAGATTATTTCAGTCACACTTATATGCAGGTGTATTCTACTAATCTATGGGGTCTATTTGTCTTGTTACCAGGTCATCATCTATTCTTCTCTCATGGCTTACCGGCATAAATCGAAGACATACATACAGCTCAGGTAGACTACAGTGCCCTCTGTAATTATTGGGATAGAGACACATTTGTTATCTCTGTACTTTGGATTTGAAATGATACAATGACTGTGAGGTTAAATTGCAGATTGTAAGTTTGAATTTGGGGGTATTTTCATCCATATCAGGTGAACAATGTAGAAATTACAGGACTTTTTGTACATAGTTCATAGACCAAAAGTATTGGGACAAATGTGTTTTAAAATAATAAAAAGTTTTGTATTTGGTCCCATGTTCCTAGCACCCAATGATTACATCAAGCTTGTAACTCTAGAAACTTGTTGGATGCATTTGCTGATTTTTTTTGTTGAGTAACAGATTATTTTGTGCTCAGTAGAAATGAATAGTAAGAATAGTCAGAATATAATATGTTTCTAAATCAAATCAAATGTATTTATAAATCCCTTCTTACATCAGCTGATATATCAAAGTGCTGTACAGAAACCCAGCCTAAAACCCCAAACAGCAAGCAATGCAGGTGTAGAAGCACGGTGGCTAGGAAAAACTCCCTAGAAAGGCCAAAACCTAGGAAGAAACCTAGAGAGGAACCAGGCTATGAGTGGTGACCAGTCCTCTTCTGGCTGTGCCGGGTGGAGATTATAACAGAACATGGCCAAGATGTTCAAATGTTCATAAATGACCAGCATGGTCAAATAATAGTAATCACAGTGAACTGGTCAGGGTTCCATAGCCCAGGCAGAACAGTTGAAACTGGAGCAGCAGCACAGCCAAGTGGACTGTGGACAACAAGGAGTCATCATGTGAGGTAGTCCTGAGGCATGGTCCTAGGGCTCAGGTCCTCCGAGAGAGAGAAAGAAAGAAAGAGAGAAAGAGAGAATTAGAGAGAGCATACTTAAATTCACACAGGACACAGGATAAGACAAGAGAAGTACTCCAGATATAACAGACTGACCTTAGCCCCCGACACATAAACTACTGCATCAGAAATACTGGATGCTGAGACAGGAGGGGTCAGGAGACACTGTGGCCCCATCCGAAGATACCCCTAAACACTTCTACAGTCATGTGGATGCTACCATGATTACGGATAGTCCTGAATGAATCGTGAATAATGATGAGTGAGAAAGTTACAGACATACAAATATAAAATCCAAAGTGCCAAAAGAAGAAAAAATGCTTCGCTGTCCAAATAATTACGGCGTGCGCTGTATATTGTAGGTCTAGATTTTAGATGATCATATCACTCTCAACTTGCACACTGTGTATTCTGCAGATGCATCAGCTACTGCTGAGCAGTATCAGTAGGACTTAATGCCATTTAGATAGTACAGGTGGTTACATACAGTGCCTTCAGAAAGTATTTACACCGCTTGACTTTTTCCATATTTTTTTGTGTTACAGCTTGAATTGAAAACGGATTAAATTGAGCTTTTTTGTTGATGTCTGCCACACAATACACCATAATGCCTAAGTGTAATTATGTTTTTAGACATTTTTACAAATTAATTCAAAATGAAAAGCTGAAATGTCTTGAGTCAATAAATATTCAACCTCTTTATGGCAAGCCTAAATAAGTTCAGGAGTAAAAATGTGCTTAGCAAGTCATAAAATAAGTTGCATGGACTCACTCTGTGTGCAATAAGTGTGTAACATGATAATTTAATGACTACCTCATCTCTGTACCCCACACATACAATTATCTGTAAGGTCCCTCAGTCGAGCAGTGAATTTCAAACACAGATTCAACCACAAAGTCCAGGGAGGTTTTCCAATGCCTCGCAAAGAAGGGCACCTATTGGTAGAAAAAAAAATGTAAAAAGCAGACATTGAATATCCCTTTGAGCATGGTGATACACTTTGGATGGTGTATCAATACACCCAGTCACTACAAAGATACAGGCGCCCGTCCTTCTGTTGCCGGAGAGGAAAGAAATGGCTCAGGGATTTCATCATGAGGCCAATGGTGACTTTAAAACAGAGTTTAATGGCTGTGATAGGAGAAACTGAGGATGGATCAACAACGTTGTAGTTACTCCACAATACTAACCTAATTGACAGAGTAGAAAGAAAGCCTGTACAGACTAAAAGCATTCTAAAACATGCATCCTGTTTGCAACAAAGCACTACAGTAATGCTGCAAAAACTGTTGCAAAGCAATTTACTTTTTGTCCTGAATACAAAGTGTTATGTTTGGGGCAAATCTAATGGAACACATTACTGAATACCACTCTCCATATTTTCAAGCATAGTGGTGGCTGAATCATGTTATGGGTATTCTTGTAATCGTTAAGGACTGGGGAGTTTTTCAGGATAAAAAAAATTACGGAATGGAGGCACAGGCAAAATCCTAGAGGAAAACCTGATTCAGTCTGCTTTCCACCAGACACTGGGAGATGAATTCACCCTTCAGCGGGACAATAACCTAAAACACAAAGCCAAATATACACTGGTGTTGCTTACCAAGAAGACAGTAAATGGCTTCATTAATATGGTAATTACCAAATGTGCAGTGTCACAAACCCTCACATTAGCACTAATTGAGGGGGAAGGCCGAGTTACAGTTTTGACTTAAATATACTTGAAAATCTATGGCAATGCCTGAAAATTGTTGTCTAGCAATGATCAACAACCACTTTGACAGCACTTGAAGAATGTTGAAAAGAATGATGGGCAACTTTTGCACAATCCAGGTTTGGAAAGCTCTTAGAGACTTACCCAGAAAGACTTCTACAAAGTATTGACTCAGGGGTGTGAATACTTATGTAAATTAGATATTTATGTATTTCATTTTCAATAAATTTGCAAAAATGTCTAAAAACATGTTTTCACTTTGTCACTATGGGGTATTGTGTGTGCATATGGGTGAGAAAAAAATACATGTAATCCATTTTGAATTCAGATCTTAAGACAACAAAACGTGGAATAAGTCAAGGGACATGAATACTTTGTGAAGGCATTGTAGCTAAAGTTTATTTGAGGTTTGGCGAGGGTTGGTTGTTTTATTTTGTGTGATGGTATGTCATGGCTGAGCTGTGCTGCTCTGCAGCTGTCCACTGTCTGCTTTTCTCTCTGTTAATTGTCTTCTGTTTATATAACCATGTACTGTATGCCTTTTCTATTCCAAATTTCAGTTGGGCAAATGCAGCCTTTCTTATCACGGTTCGATAGCAGGGATTCAGTTCATATTGGATGTCAGGACCCTTCGGTGTGCAGTCTGCTCAGGAATCCATCTGCCCACCTACTCTTCATGGCCTACGGAGAAGCAACCAACATGAATATCAAACAGTATAGTATCTCTCCTCTCTCAGTAGCAAAATATTGAGTTCATGTTAAAGGAATGGCTGATGGGTTTACATTACGCTTTTCAAGAGGCGGTCTGTATGATTTGATGGGTTTACATTACGTAAGGGCGATCTGTATGATTTTATGGGTTTTATGGGTTCTTCAGTCTGGAATACACTAAATATTTATTCCCGTTAATGTTGCGTGATCAATTTAATGGTATATTTGCATTATGGACACTCACATGTTAGCCATACTCTCATACACCCCAGGATGCAAGAATTAGCATGGAACATCAGTCGTCATCACCAGAACCAACACTGCTTTGTCCTCTCTTTCATATTATGCTTGTCACATAGGAAGTGGCTCATGTGACTTATGTTACGAATACCAAATGAATTCATAGGGAAATGGCAATGGAGTTAACACAAAATGTCTGTGGTTTTGGGTGTGAAAAAATAAAACGGTTGGCAGTTGTAATACCTCTTCTAACCTGACTGTTGTTCATAGTTTTTTCGCATCATTACAGTATTAATTAGTTGAAAGTTGTCAGGAACCAAATTAACTTAATTTCTTGGCTCTGGTCCAGCACACAATAGTTTAAGACAACGTTCTCTTGAACTACTGAATTCTAAGTATTGATTTCACATAAATGTACTGTATGTGTTTCTATCATTATCTTAAAGTGAGTTTCACATTTTATTAGTTGTACAGGATACACATGGTATACACCATCCAACAAAATGCTTACTTGCAGGTTCCTTCTCGACAATGCAACAACAATAAGAAATAATAAAAGTAAAACATACGTAGATGAAGTAAATGGCTCAGTAGAATAGATACATTTTTTAGCATAAGTATAATACATGAAGGCACAATTTATAGTCTAATTTAAATGTGATTCATGTGTACGGTGTCCGTATAAGTACAGCTTGAGTCTCAGTAGAAGTTATTTCATTATCAACAGGGCTTGCCTCAGACTGAGGACACCACTAATATGGACACCAGCACATTAGCCGCTGAGCAAAATCCTACGGGATACCTGTTACAATTATGTCCTGGGTAACCACATCATGACTAACATATCAGTTGCATCGAAAGAGGCCTTGTTTTTACAAAAGCAGGGAGACAATTAAAGTGCAGGCAATATGAATATTTATCAAAGCACTCGGAGGTGATACTTGGAGATGACAGAAAGAATTATGGAGTGGGCCCAGCGTGATCTATTTGAGCTCCCAGCACCTCATATTAGAGGGTTGTGTCCGGTCATCTATAGTTGCAACCAGAGCTCTAAATTTAAAAAAATGTATTGGTAGCACTGGCACTCTCAATTTAAAAAGTTAGGAGCGCCACATTAAATTTAGGAGCACCGGAAAATACAAGTTTTTAAATAGATTGAAAAACAGCCTATATTGGGCCTAAATTAATTCAAGGTACTTTTTAGCACATGTTGTGCCCTATAAACTAATATGTAACACAAGACATTTGTTTATTATAAAGGTAAAATGTGGACACGACTACCTGTCATTGATATTACAAAGTCATTTGTGGAATATTAGGTTTTACATTGTGTAAAAGCACTATTTTCCTATTGAGAGGCATTACATTGAAAACTGTACACTGTCTCTTTAAAAATATCAGGTTTGTGACATGACATGGAAGAGCTCTGTTATTAATTCATTACTATGATAGTTAATCTCCTGAAGAAGATATCATTTTTCTTTCTTTCTGTGCCCCCAAATGTTTGGATATACTGGTAAAGGTACAAGGCTGTTAGCTAGCTAGCCAATGAGGTAAAATGACTGAAAAAGTGTAAACAAATGGTTAATAACACGCTAGCAGTTTTAGAACAGCCCATGGCATGGGTTATGAATATATAATGTGTTCCCGGCCATCTGGTATAGGAAGGTAAAATGGGTCAGATCTTTTGACCTGGTTGAGCTGGAAGCTAGCCGTTTTCATTGTAATAATGGTGCAACCATGACACTAACACATTCTCTAGGGCACTCGGAAACAACTGTACAGCAAGCCTTATCATTAAAACAATTATTATATGAGAGATGTTTTTCCTAGGCGCGCATTGCTTATATATATGAGTAGTGAGTCACAAACAAAATATGTTTTGAAAATACAGAATGCTACTTTTAATACAAAATTACAGTCTTTGGATATGCCCATACAGTTTCACAAACATATGTCATGATCCAAAAGCAAATTAGTCATCCTTAACAAAAACAAATGATGATTAGCAAATAAATGCAAGACAGGTTTTTTCAGATTAACACAGCACATTTTATACAAATATTTATGTTTTTGTGTATGTGACAACATTTGTGACTCCACAGATCACATTTGTAACCTGCATTTCTCAAATTTGTGAGTTGTGTTTTACAAATCAGTTTGTGTAGTTTTATGATACGACATCCAGATTAGGACATCCTACATTCTCATAAAAATAAGATAAAATGAATATATCACATGTTACTTATAGAAATGTATCTGTTTGCTATCCTAGCTTCCTTTCCTATCTAAATGTTCTCCTTTCCTAGCTTCCTTTCCCTGATCCATTTTCTTCCTATCCTCCCCTGCTTTGGTTTCCTTGCTCTCTTCCCTCCTATCCTTTCCCAACTCCCTTTTATTTTATTTTACCCTAGCGCCCCTTCCTCTCTTCGTTTCCTTGCTCCCTGTCCTTCCCTGGCTTCCTCTCCTTTCCAAGTTCCCTTTCCTTTCCTTGCTTCCTTTCCTTTCTCCCTTTCCTTCCCCTCACCTAACTCCCTTTGCTCCCATCTTTTACTAGCTCCCTTTCCTTTCCTCCATTCCCAGATTCCTTTTCTTGACCCCTTTCCTTCCTTTACTCCCCTCCTTTGCTTTCCTAGCTCTTTTCCTCCTATCCTTTCCCAACTCTTTCTTTTTCTCATATCCTAGCTTCCTTTTCTTTCTCCCTTTCCTTCCCTAGCTTCCTTTCCTCTCCTCCTTTCCTAGATCCCTTTCCTCCTTTCTAAGATCCCTTTCCTCCCTTCTTTGTTCTTTCTTTCCCTAATTTCCTTTCCTCTTCTCCTTTCCTAGTTTCCTTTCCTCCGTTCCTAGCTTCCGTTCCTTGCTCTCTTTTCTTCCTTTACTCCCTTCCTTTGCTTTCCCAGCTCCCTTTCCTTCTATCCTTTTCTAGCTCCCTTTCCTTTCCTCCTTTCCTTGCTACCTGTCCTTGGTCTTTCCCATCTTCCATTACTCCTTTTCTATCTTCCTTTCCTTGAACCATTTCCTTCCTTTCCCCCCCTCCTTTGCTTTCCTAGCTTCAGACAATCTAAAATTCATGTGTAATGATCTAAACCTAACCCAGTTGGTGATTAAGCCTAACCCAGCTGGTGACCCACCCTCTACACCCTCAGTTTGAGAGGCTTCCCTCTGGCCGGCGCTTCAGAACGTTTTCAAACATTAATTTGTTCCTTGTGCTGTTGGACTACTAAATGCAATGTAAATTGTATTGGTATATGTACTTCTATCCAGTGCAGTTAGGACAGCGGTCACTTGTGAGTGAATGTATCAATTTCCATTTTTTTTGTGTATGCAATATAATTGAATGGTTTAAATGTGTATGATGTGAGAATGTATGTGTACAGTATGTGATTATTTTAATGTAAGGTGATGCCAAAGAAAAATGTCCATCCCGGATGGACAATAAAGTTTTATTCTATTCTGTGGCCCAACCCTAAAGATCTTTCAAAGTCAACTCTGATTGATCTTATTTTAACAAACACACCAGATAAATATTTTTCTACTGATGTCTTCACACATGACATTAGTGATCATTGCCCAGTTGTTTTGTGTTAGAGATGTGAGAATACAGAAATCGAAGCCTCGTGTCATCACAAAGAGGAACTTTAAAAAACTTCAGTGAACAGGCTTTTTTACATGATCTTTATCTTAGTGACCTTGATTGTATTTCAGTTATCCCTGAAGCCTTTTAGCAGATGTCTTCAATACTGTTGTGGATAATCATGCTCCCTTCAAAAATATAAGGGTTAAAGGTAGATTGAATGTGTGGTACACTCTGGAATTATCAAAAGTCATTCATGAAAGAGATGATGCTTGGGTCAAGGCCAGGAACACAGGCTTAGGCCCGGACTGGCAAGCTTTTAACAACTGGGGAATCATTGTGTCAGACAAATCAAAAAAAGGCTAAATCTGATTATTATGTAACTGCTCTTTTTGGATTGTAATGGGAACCTGGCTAAATTCTGGAAAACTGTCAAATCCCTAAAGAATTGGACTTCCTCCTCTCTGCCACAACAAATTCATTCAGACACTGGCACCATTACGGAAAGAAATGCCATAATTGATGCATTTAATCACCATTTTATTTCAGCGGGCTATGTCTTTGAAATAACTTCTAAGCCCATTCACAATGATTTTGGGCTGGATGCTGATAGGAGAAATTTGCTGAATGATCAGAGAAATTTTAGTCAAAGCTTTTCTTTTAGGCTATTTACAGAAAAATAAGTTCTGGATGCTTTGTTAGCAAAAGACAACACGAAATCCACAGGACCCAACCAATTGCATCCTGGTCTGCTTAAGTTTGCAACGCCCATCATTGTTGGCTCACTAAACCACATTTTTAATTTAACATTGTTATCAGGAAATATTCCAAAAGTATGGAAATCAGCTCTTGTGCTGCCACTCCATAATGGCGGGGATAGTAGTGATCTTAATCATTATTCCCCCATTTCAAGGCTTTGTTGTCTAGCTAAGATTCTTGAATCCTTTGTAAATTTACAACTTTGTTATTTTTATCTGAGAAATGTATTTTGAATGTAAACCAATCAGGGTTTAGGCCTGGGCATAGCAATTTTACAGCAACCACTTTAGTAGTTAATGATATTGTCAATACTTTAGACACTAAAATGAAATGTGCTGCTTTGTTTGTGGACCTGTCAAAATCTTTTAATACTGATGATCATGCTATTTTATTGAATAAGTTGTCCTCGATAGGTCTGAGCTCTGACGCCTATTCATGCTTTCATGATCATCTTAGTTATGGTCTGAGAACTCAGGCCATCATGATTGATGGGGTTAAGTCTGAATTTCTTGAAGTACATTAATGTGTTCCACAGGGTTTTATTTTGGGACCTGTTGGGTTCCCTATTTATATAAACACCATTGATCAATCTGTTAATTTAAAAAAAAACGTCCTAACTTCCTCTATATGCGAAATATGCTATTATGGATGCTATTGCCCAGACTGTTGATCAGGCTGTATCAAAACTACAGTCAGATATTACAGCTAGGAATCCCTTGCTGATTTAAAACTTGTGCTTAATACAGGCAAAACAAAATGCATGTTGTTTTTAAACTCTTGTAAGAATGTTTCAGATGACCTACATGTTCACTCATTAGATGGTTCTCCATGAAAAGGTGTTCCCCAATATAAATACTTAAGCATTTAGATTCATATGGATTTGACATTTAAAAAACATATAGATGACCTGGTTAAGAAGCTAAGATTTAAGGTTGGCTTTTTCTACAGAAGCGGAGGGTGCCTTTCTCTGAATAGTAGACAGCAGATTATTCAGTCAACCTTTTTATCTGTTCTTTATTATGGTGATATTATTTATCAAAGTGCAGCTGCTACAACTCGTAAAACCTTTGGATGCCATCTACCATAGTGCCCTTCATTTTGTTACAGGTGACAATTTTGATACTCATCCTGTAACGCTCGTCTTCCGCCTCGTCTGAGGAGGAGCAAGGATCGGACCAATATGCAGCGTGGTTTGAATGCATACTTATTTATTATGTAAACGAAGATGGAAAAACACTTAAAAAACCTACAAAACAATAAACGACGTGAACAGACCTGAACTTGAGAACATAAAACATGAACGCACGAACAGGAACAAACGAACGAACGAACGAAACGAAACAGTACCGTGTGGCGAACAAACACAGACACAGCAACAATCACCCACAAACAAACAGTGAGAAACAGTCTACCTTAATATGGTTCTCAATCAGAAAAAACGTAAAACACCTGCCCCTGATTGAGAACCATATCAGGCTAGTTGAATGAACCCAACATAGAAACACATAACATAGAATGCCCACCCAGCTCACGTCCTGACCAACTAAACAATACAGAACAAAGGAAATAAGGTCAGGAACGTGACAGTACCTCTCCCCCCCCCCTCCCCCCCCAAGGTGCGGACTCCGGCCGCAAAACCTGAACCTATAGGGGAGGGTCTTGGTGGGCATCTGTCCACGGTGGCGGCTCTGGCTCTGGACGTGGTCCCCACCCAAACATAGTTAATCACCGCTTCCGTGGCCTCCTCCTACCCTCCATCTTAACCCCACTGGATTAAGGGGCAGCACCGGACTAAGGGGCAACACCGGACTGAGGGGCAGCACCGGACTGAGGGGCAGCACCGGACTGAGGGGCAGCACCGGACTGAGGGGCAGCTCCGGACTGAGGGGCAGCTCCGGACTGAGGGGCAGCTCCGGACTGAGGGGCAGCTCCGGACTGAGGGGCAGCTCCGGACTGAGTGACGGCTCTGGCAGGTCATGGCTGGCTGACGGCTCTTGCAGGTCATGGCTGGCTGACGGCTCTGGCAGGTCATGGCTGGCTGACGGCTCTGGCAGGTCATGGCTGGCTGACGGCTCTGGCAGGTCATGGCTGGCTGACGGCTCTTGCAGGTCATGGCTGGCTGACGGCTCTGGCAGGTCATGGCTGACTGACGGCTCTGGCAGGTCATGGCTGGCTGACGGCTCTGGCAGGTCATGGCTGGCTGGCGGCTCTGGCGGTTCCTGTCTGGCGGGCGGCTCTGGCGGCTCCTGTCTGGCGGGCGGCTCTGGCGGCTCCTGTCTGGCGGGCGGCTCTGGCGGCTCCTGTCTGGCGGGCGGCTCCTGTCTGGCGGGCGGCTCTGGCGGCACCTGTCTGGCGGGCGGCTCTGGCGGCACCTGTCTGGCGGGCGGCTCTGGCGGCTCCTGACTGACGGACGGCTCTGAAGGCTCAGGACAGACGGGCGGCTTTGAAGGCTCAGGACAGACGGGCGGCTTTGAAGGCTCAGGACAGACGGGCGGCTCAGACGGCGCTGGGCAGACGGGCAGTGCAGACGGCGCTGGGCAGACGGCAGACTCTGGCCGGCTTAGGCGCACAGTAGGCCTAGTGCGTGGTGCCAGAACTGGTGGTACCGGGCTAAGGACACGCACCTCAAGGCTAGTGCGGGGAGCAGCAACAGGGTGCACAGGGCTCTGGAAACGCACAGGAGGCTTGGTGCGTGGTGCCGGAACTGGTGGTATCGGGCTGGAGACACGCACCATAGGGCGAGTGCGTGGAGGAGGAACAGGGCTCTGGAGACGCATTGGAAGCCTGGTGCGTGGTGTTGGCACTGGTGGTACTGGGCTGGGGCGAGGATGTGGCGCCGGATATACCGGACCGTGCAGGCGTACTGGCTCCCTTGAGCACCGAGCCTGCCCAACCTTACCTGGTTGAATGCTCCCCGTAGCCCGACCAGTGCGGGGAGGTGGAATGACCCGCACCGGGCTGTGTTGGCGAACCGGGGACACCATGCATAAGGCTGGTGCCATGTATGCCGGCCCGAGGAGACGCACTGGAGACCAGACGCGTTGCGCCGGCTTCATGGCACCTGGCTCAATGCTCAATCTAGCCCGGCAGATACGTGGAGCTGGAATGTACCGCACCGGGTTAAGCACCCGTACAGGAGACACCGTGCGCTTTACCGCATAACACGGTGTCTGCCCGTACTTTCACTCTCCACGGTAAGCTCGGGGAGTTGGCGCAGGTTTCCTACCTGACTTCGCCACACTCCCTTGTAGCCCCCCCCAGCCCCCCCCTCCCCCCCCAAAAAAAATGTTTGGGCTTGACTCTCAGGCTTCCAACCTCGCTTCCGTGCTGCCTCCTCATACCACTGCCTCTCGGCTTTAGCTGCCTCCAGCTCTTCACGAGGGCGGCGATATTCTCCAGGTTGTTCCCAGGGTCCCTTACCGTCCAGAATTTCCTCCCATGTCCAGAAGTCCTGTGTATGCTGCCGCTGCTGTCGCTGCTGCCCGTTACCACGCTGCTTGGTCCTTGGTTGGTGGGTGATTCTGTAACGCTCGTCTTCCTCCTCGTCTGAGGAGGAGTAAGGATCGGACCAATATGCAGCGTGGTTTGAATACATACTTATTTATTATGTAAACGAAGACGGAAAAACACTTAAACAAACTACAAAACAATAAACGACGTGAACAGACCTGAACTTGAGAACATAAAACATGAACGCACGAACAAACGAACGAACGAACGAACGAAACGAAACAGTACCGTGTGGCAAACAAACACAGACACAGCAACAATCACCCACAAACAAACAGTGAGAAACAGTCTACCTTAATATGGTTCTCAATCAGAGGAAACGTAAAACACCTGCCCCGATTGAGAACCATATCAGGCTAGTCGAATGAACCCAACATAGAAACACATAACATAGAATGCCCACCCAGCTCACGTCCTGAGCAACTAAACAATACAGAACAAAGGAAATAAGGTCAGGAACGTGACACATCCTGTATCAAAAGACTGGCTGGACCTCTCTAAAGAATCGTAGATCTCTACATTACTCCCTTTTTGTTTATAAGGCCCTACTTCATAAACTTCTGTCTTATCTAACTTTGCTGTTAAAGTATAGTCACCTGCGTTGCCTAACCCGTTCACATGATTGATTAACTCTTATGGTTCCTAGGGTTTCCACCGAGCTAGGTAAATCTGCTTTTCGTTTTAATACACCGTATTGCTGGAACAAAATTCTAAATGCATTTCATCTTGATGTTCTGGTGCCGTTGGGGCAATTTAAAGTATTGATTGGGGACATATTATTGGAGGAATGTAACTATTTTTCTGGGTGATTTGTGATGTTATATTTGTGCTTCCTATGACTCTGTTTTTGTATTTTAATGTGTGTGTGTATACAGTACTAGTCAAAAGTTTGGACGTACCTACTCATTCAAGGGTTTTTCCTTATTTTAACTATTTTCTACATTGTAGAATAATAGTTAAGACATCAAAACTATGAAATAAAACATATGGAATCTTGTAGTAACCAAAAATGTTTTAAACAAATCTAAATATATTTTCTATTTGAGATTCTTCAAAGTAGCCACCCTTTGCCTTGATGACAGCTTTGCACACTCTTCTGGAAGGTTCTCCCATCTCCACAGAGGAACTATCCATCGTGTTCTTGGTCACCTCCCTGACCAAGGCCCTTCTCCCCCAATTGCTCAGTTTGGCCGGGACGGCCAGCTCTAGGAAGAGTCTTGGTGGTTCCAAACTTCTTCCATTTAAGAATGATGGAGGTCACTGTGTTCTTGGGGAGCTTCAATGCTGCAGACATTTTTTGGTACCCCTCCCCAGATCTGTGTCTCGATACAAACCTGTCTCGGAGCTCTACGGACAATTCCTTCGACCTCATGGCTTGTTTTCTTTCTCTGAAGTTCACTGTCAACTGTGGGATCTTATAGACAGGTGTGTGCCTTTCCAAATCATGTCCAATCAATTGAATTTACCACAGGTGGACTCCAATCAAGTTGTAAAAACATCTCAAGGATGATCAATGGAAACAGGATGCACAGGAGTTCAATTTCGAGTCTCATCGCAAAGGGTCTGAAAACTTTTGTAAATAAGGTATTTCTGTTTATTATTTTTACTATCGAAACATATTTATGTTTGTGACTCACTACTCATATATATTAAACATTTTGATAAAAATATATCTCCATAACTATGAAGTGCTCCCAAAATAAAACTCCTGATCACACAGCTAAATATTTTGTTGCGCACTTTAGAACCGTTGGTGCAATAAATCATAATTTAACCCTTTACACTTGTAGGAATTAGCCTATATGGATATGGCAAAATGTAAATGTTTCTTACAGAGGAAATATAAAAAGCATATGCATAACCATGGTCGCAATTGAAAGGGAACAGTTGGGAGATTATGGGAAATTGATTAGACCAAATGTGAGGACACTGTTCACCTGGCAAGACTGAATTCAAACATTCACTGTTAACCCTATGAAAAAATTAAAATGTACTGTACTTTTCGCTGGCATTTGTTGATAATGAAATCTGAAGATACTTTGTATACGTTCATTAACATGATAAGAATATTACTGGAAAATGTTTTGTAGGTGCAACAAGACAAAACAATTACAAAGGTTTGAGTGAGAGGACTAATTGGTGTCTCCAAGTGGCCACACATCTCCACGGGTACGAGTGTAAAGGGTTGAGCTAATCTCCTACTTTTCACTTGTACAGACTTTCAGGCATTTTGCTTTCATGAACCTTATGCTCTCTATTTTGATTTCCTCATTTGTAACACATTTTTGACACAAGTAAACTGAGCTGTGGCTGTGGTCTGAGAAGATGGCCTGATATTAGCTTGATTATTGTGGACACAAACTGTACTGTACCCCGTAATTACTTATCGATTTTTCAACCATGTTTCATTTAAACAAATTACTCTGTCCCACACAGTTACATAACCCACAACACAGCTGACAATTACTTCTGAACAAGAAAATCTAAGTTGCATTCCCTGGTCTTTCATAGTGAGAGTGTTGGTACTGACTGGTTGTTACTGAAGAGGGCTGGGAAAACAAATAGGCTTCTTCTTATGGCTCTTGTGATTTACATAAGCTTGACAGTAGCTTACAGTATTTGTTGGCTAGAAATGATGGATAGGGGTATATCAGGTTTATTACAAATGTGTTTCATTTACATTGAGATATTGATAACATATATTTCCCTGGGGCCTCCCGAGTGTCGCAACAGTCTAAGGCACTTCATCGTTGTGCTAGCTGCGTCACTAAAGATCCTGGTTCAATCCCAGGCTGTGTCGCAGCGGGCCGCAACCCAGGAGACCCGTGAGGTGGTGCACAATTGGTCCAGGAGGGTTTGGCCGGCCGGGTTTTCCTTGTCCCATCGCGCTCTAGTGAACCCTGTGTCGGGCCGGAGCAATTCAATTTAAATCATGTTTATTCCTCACTATGGCTATGGTTTGGCAATGACTGGCAATGATTCACACTCTCTAAAACAAATGCAATATTTGATAGTAAAGTATATGGGATTGGCCAAATTTCTGGGTAACAGTTAACCTGTTGGGGATGGGGGCGCTGTTTAGACTATTTATGCTAATGTGGCTAATTTTTTAAACGGCTTCCCACAAAATCCTTGATCGTACAATATGCATATTATTATTATTATTGGATGGAAAACAGTCTATAGTTTCTATAGGAGTTGAAATTTTGTCTCTAAGTGGAACAGAGCCCATTCTACAGCAATTTCCCTGACATGGAGTCAGATTTGAGAAATGTTGGCCACTTTTCTGAAGTCAGTTAAAAGGGCACTGTCGTTGCTATGACTATACGGACACTTCTTACGTCTTCCCCTGGATGCCTTTACGTGATGACGATTCCAACGGGCTCGATTGCGCGTTCACAGGCCCTACAAATGAAAAAACTCTGAAGCTAGTCATTCTTTGGGAGCTGCGTAACGCGCGTGGAAGACACCGACCCTCTCCTGTTCCAAGCGTTAGTTTAGCCTGTTATATTTCTCCGGTCATCTTTTCACTCGTTATAGGAGTTACAAACATCACAAAGTAGTTAATTTAAAGCGTTTTATAGCAATTTATATCCGTTTAGTGCGATTTTGGGACATTTATTTTTGCAACGATGTGAAAAGTTGGGCACGCTTTTCAGTTCATCCCGAACGTAGTTGACATTTCCACATGGCAAGAGGACAGCTTTCCACCAAAAGACGATTTCTCCCAAGAAAGGATCCTTTGCCCAAGATACTGATGGAAGAACAGCTCAAGGTAGGACATTTTTATTATGATAAATCGTGTTTCTGTCGAAACATTTTAGTGGCTTAGGACGCCATGTTTTTTGACGTAGCTTCGCTTGGCGCAAACTGTATTGAAAAGTAAGGATAAATTAAAAAATGTAATAACGCAATTGTATTAAGAATTAAATTGTCTATCAATCCCTGTCCACCCTATATTTTTTAGTCACGTTTATGAGTATTTATGTATAAGAGTAGATCACTGTCTAAGTGGCGCAAGGACAAATTCTGACCAGCTGAGTTACATTTCACATTGTCTAACCATGATTTTGGTGGCTAAATATAAACATTTTCGATCAAACTGTATATGCATGTTGTAATGTGATGTTACAGGAGTGTCATCGGAAGAATTCTGAGAAGGTTAGTGAAAAAATTAATATCTTTTGGCGATGTTGACTTTTATCGCTCACTTTGGCTAGAATCAATGCTGGGCTGCTAATTGCTATGTGCTAAGCTAATATAACGATTTATTGTGTTTTCGCTGTAAGACACTTAGAAAATCTGAAATATTGTCTGTATTCACAGGATCTGTGTCTTTCGATTCGTGTATGCTGTGTATTTTTACGAAATGTTTGATGATTAGTAGTTAGGTAAACACGTTGCTCATTGTAATTATTCTAGTCCATTTGTGATGGTGGGTGCAATTGTAAACTATGCCATATACCTGAAATATGCACTTTTTTCTAACAAAACCTATCCCATACCATAAATATGTTATCAGACTGTCATCTAATGAGTTTTATTGTTGGTTAGGGGCTATAAATATCTTAGTTTAGCCGAATTGGTGATGGCTACTGGTGTTGGTGGACAAATAAAAGATGGTGGATTATGCTAATGTGTTTTTAGGTAATAGATGTACATCTTTACATATTGTGTCTTCCCTGTAAAACATTTTAAAAATCGGAAATGTTGACTGGATTCATAAGATCTGTGTCTTTCATTAGCTGTATTGGACTTTAATGTGTGAAAGTTAAATATTTAAAAAAAATATTTTTTTTGAATTTCGCGGCACTGGTTTTTCAGTGGGGGGGGGGGGGGGGTGCCGCTAGCGCCACGCTGATCCTAGACAGGTTAACTTACTGTCATAGCCACGGGAAGTAGGGGTGCTGAGGGTTCTGCATGAATGAAAATATATGAATAAAAAATTATATGTATTTGTATTTTTTCTCAAAAGTAGTGCACTGGGCCTTTACTAGTCCAGTATTGGAAAACCAATATAGTCGTCTGTAAGCACGGGCAACAAAAAAAATCCAGCCCCGCCTGTAACAGTTCCAATGGTGGAATGAAAGAGTCAGGTGCAGAGAGCAGGGTAATCTCAATAAAGTGGATATTTATTTCTTCCAGAAATAATCACATAAACGGCGACGCCACACAAACAACGGGCGCGTCAAAATACTGTCCAATAAAAGTAGGACTGAAATCCACTATAAGAAACACCACCAACACAAACAGAAAAACAAGCCCGCACAAAAGTCGACTGGCCAACTGGGTTTAAATACCCCCTACCCTAAACACAAAACAGGTGATACAAATTAGACAAACTCAAAAGAAAACAGAAAAGGGGATCGGTGGCAGCTAGTAGACCGGAGACGACGACCGCCGAGCGCCGCCCGAACGGGAAGAGGCACCATCCTCGGCGGGATTCTCGGCGGGATTCGTAACACCGCCACACATCTTTCCAGACTCTTTCTAAAAAATAAAAAAATAGCTTCTTAGCAAAGAGCAATTGTTCAAGCAATAATTTTTCTAGGATGAGGGGAAAACAGAAAATTAGCTGTTAATGGCAGAGAGGTTCGGAACGCTTTCTTATTGGTCTATTAACGATTTTACCGCATGGTGGGAATGTCACAATGGAAGGCCAAAACTCCATCCCACCAAACAGGCAGACATTTCAAACAGCTCCAACACTAAAAGGGCATTATCATTTTTCACAATTTCACAATATTATTCCAACCTCATAGTGTGGAAATATATATAAACCACAGGAAATCACGTTTTTGACTGCACTTGACCTTTAAAAGACATTCGCTTGAAAAGCCGACACTGTAAAATAACCGATGAGATACAGCTCTCCCCTGTTGAAGGTGAACATTATGAATCACATGGATGTACACGCAATATTCTGACAACCAAAAACCGGCCTTCTCCTACCTTTACCCCACGTTGATTTGTTTATGAATGTGTAATTACTCCTACTTTTGACATTAAGTATAATGAGTAGACAATCATTGTTTGGAAGAGCACAGTATATGAATCCAATTATTCTATGAGTAGCTTACTAAATGAATCCGCTGTAGGATAATGCAAATAAATGAAAATCCTCCACCTCGGCATGGTGGGTGTTAAGATGAAGAATATTGCATGGCAAAGGAGGATTGTCTTGCTACAGTCACTGTGGGTAGGCCCGCGATGAATATGGCACCTATAATAATGACAGGAGAATGACATGGGATACATTAGTTGTTAAGCCCAAGGAATCATGTCAAATCAAATCAAATTTTATTTGTCACATACACATGGTTAGCAGATGTTAATGCGAGTGTAGCGAAATGCTTGTGCTTCTAGTTCCGACCATGCAGTAACATCTAACAAGTAATCTAACCTAACAATTTCACAACAACTACCTTATGCATACAACTGTAAAGGAATGAATAAGAATATGTACATAAAAATATATGAATGAATGATGGCCGAACGGCATAGGCAAGATGCAGTAGATGGTATAGAGTACAGTATATACATATGAGATGAGTAATGTAGGCTATGTAAACATTGTATAAAGTGTCATTGTTTAAAGTGGCTAGTGATACATTTATTATATACATTTTTCCATTATTAAAGTGGCTAGAGTTGAGTCAGTATGTTGGCAGCAGCCACTCAATGTTAATGATGGCTGTTTAACAGTCTGATGGCCTTGAGATAGAAGCTGTTTTTCAGTCTCTCGGTCCCAACTTTGATGCATCTGTACTGACCTCGCCTTCTGGATGATAACGGGGTGAACAGGCAGTGGCTCAGGTGGTTGTTGTCCTTGATGATCTTTTTGGCCTTCCTGTGACATCGGGTGGTGTAGGTGTCCTGGAGGGCAGGTAGTTTGCCCCCGGTGATGGTTGTGGGCGGAGCAGTTGCCGTACCAGGCGGTGATACAGGCCGACAGGATGCTCTCGATTGTGCATCTGTAAAAGTTTGTGAGTGTTTTTGGTGACAAGCCGAATTTCTTCAGCCTCTTGAGGTTGAAGAGGTGCTCCTGCGCCTTCTTCACCACGCTATCTGTGTGGGTGGACCATTTCAGTTTGTCCGTGATGTGTACCCCGAGGAACTTAAAACTTTCCACCCTCTCCACTACTGTCCCGTCGATGTGGATAGGGGGCTGCTCCCTCTGCTGTTTCCTGAAGTCCAAGATCATCTCCTTTGTTTTGTTGACATTGAGTGTGAGGTTATTTTCCTGACACCACACTCCAAGGGCCCTCACCTCCTCCCTGTAGGCCATCTTGTTGTTGTTGGTAATCAAGCCTACCTGTCCTGTCACAACCAATAACTAACACGTTTTTAGCGTGATAAACTATGATAGAAATCTATTTAACAGTAACATGATCAAGAGACTGATTTACAATTTGACAAACATACTGTACAGTATCAATAGTTTCCTCTGATTGTTCAGTAAGTTTTGCTGTGCTGAAATTATTCAAATATACAGTACCAGTCAAAAGTTTGGACACGCTTACTCATTCAAGTGTTTTTCTTTATTTTTACTATTTTCTACATTGTAGAATAATAGTGAAGACATCAAAACTATAAAATGACACACATGGATATACGTAGTAACCAAAAAAGTGTTAAACAAATATATTTTATATTTGAGATTCTTCAAAGTATCCAACCTTTGCCCTGATGACAATTTTGCACACTCTTGGCGTTCTCTCAACCAGCTTCACCTGGAATGCTTTTCCAACAGTCTTCAAGGAGTTCCCACATATGCTGAGCACTTGTTGACTGCTTTTCCTTCACTCTGCTGTCCAACTCATCCCAAACCATCTCAATTGGGTTGAGTTCGGGTGATTGTGGAGGCCAGGTTATCTGATGCAGCACTCCATCCCTCTCCTTCTTGGTTAAATAGCCCTTATGGGCTTGATGGTTGGTTAAATAGCCCTGAAGCGCTTGATGGTTTTTGTGACTGCACTTGAAGAAACTTTCAAAGTTCTTGAAATTTTCCAGATTGACTAACCTTCATGAGTTGAAGTAATGATGGACTGTCATTTCTCTTTGATTATTTGAGCTGTTCTTGCCATAATATGAAGTTGGTCTTTTACCAAATAGGGCTATCTTCTGTATATCACCCCTAATTTGTCACATAATTTGTCACAACCCAACTGATTGGCTCTCACGAAATTCCACAAATTAACATTTAACAAGGCACACGTGCTAATTGAAATGCAGTCCAGGTGACTACCTCATGAAGCTGGTTAAGAGAATGCCAAGAGTGTGCAAAGCGGTCATCAAGGCGAAGGGTGGCTACTTTGAAGAATCTCAAATATAATATATATTTCTGTTTGTTAAAACACTTTTTTGGTTACTACATGATTTCATATATGTTATTTCATAGTTTTGATGTATTCACTATTATTCTACAATGTAGAAAATTGTAAAAATAAAGAAAAACCCTGGAATGAGTAGGTGTGTCCAAACTTTTGACATGTACTGTAACTGAAAGTGTCAGTGTAATATTTCCAGGCCAGATTGAATTCTATGGAGCTAAAGCTAACTGAAACAGAAGTACATTTGGCCAAATATATTTAATATTTAATATTGGGTCTTTGAGTGCTGTCCATACCAAGAGTTATCTAGTGTCTGACTTTTGAATAATCTATAAATACAACAACCGGTCTTTTAGCATGGAAAGTCTTATTTACAGTAGGTAGATGCATCTGTGATAGTTTTTAAGTGCATGCATGCAGTGACATCCATAAAAATAAAAGCTTTGAGATGGGGACATGATGTTGACATGCTATTCCTGGCCATGGGCAAAGTGCTGGTGGCCTCTATGTTTTTTAGAGATTCGTATCATGCAAGAATAGGCACAGTAAGTGGGCCTTAGGGACTAACAATGGGACCATACATTAGAGCTTTTCAATGTCACTGCTAGGAAAAGCTTGTCTCAATCTAGATCACATGAATAGATTATTCTATTAGCTCTTCAAATAGTATTTTATGTGGATTCTGTTGCTCAATGGCTTGGTGTATTATTTCCAGATGATTTGGGCATGACCTTTTAAATGCTGAACAGTGGGGATTGATTTACATGGGGTTTTGGGCTGAAAATACTATTATTAGCATAGTGGCTAGTTTAATAAAACCTACAGAAGTAGGATATTAAGTTGATTCAGTTTGTTACAGCAGGGAAATAATCCTGCTGCAACCGGAAATGTGAATTATTATGTGAATTATAATTTATGGACATTTTTGATGGGGTTGATACATTTTTCGTAAAGGAAAATCATGTCTGACATTTCTAAGTGGAAATTACAAACTTCAGAGGCCTTTTTAAACCTCAAATACACTAAAAGCTATCCTGCAACAAGGTGATCAAATTAAGATCTTACACCTGTAAGTGTGGATTGCAGCCACTCTTTGTCCATAGACTGGTTTTAAGGTAAGGACCAAAAATCGAAATCTGAAATTTTGCTGAAATATCCCTTTAAATTCATGTTAAACCTAGAGTAAAGTGGCTAACTTAATGTAGCTTTGCTTGTCTGGTACTGACAGTTTCTAACTATACTATGCAGTCTGAGCATTCTGCATTCTGCTGGGACAGCCAAGTCAAATGACAACCAACAGATAAATTGTTCATTCTTATTTATGATAAATAAATAAAGAGACGTTCCAGAGACCTACAGCTATGGCAGAACCATAAGTTATCTCCAAGTGTGAAATCTGTAAGTAAGGACTGTGTAACGATCTTCATTGGGAGAAAGAGAGGAGGACCAAAGCGCAGCGTGGTAAGTGTTCATGATGAATATTTAATGGATCAAACTGAACACTGAAATACAAAACAATAAAGTGAACGAACGAAAACCGAAACAGTTCAGTGTGGAACACAGACACAGAAAACAACAGCCCACAAAACACAATAGAAAACAGGCTCCCTAAATATGGTTGCCAATCAGAGACAACAACTAACACCTGCCTCTGGTTGAGAACCATATCAGGCCAAATAAAAAAACCAACATAGAAAAACAAACATAGATAACCCACCCAACTCACGCCCTGACCATACTAAAACAAAAAATAACAAAAGAACTAAGGTCAGAACGTGACAGTACCCCTCCGCCCCCCCCAAGGTGCTGACTCCGGGCGCAAAACCTGAACCTATAGGGGAGGGTCTGGGTGGGCATCTGTCCGCGGTGGCGGCTCTGGCGCGGGACGTGGACCCCACTCCACCATAGTCTTAGTCCGCTTCAGTAGCGTCTTTAGAGCAGCGACCCTCGCCGCCGATCTTGGACGGGAACCCTAATAAAGAGCCCCACTGGACTAAAGAGCGCCTCTGGACTGAGGGGCACCTCTGAACTGAGGGGCAGCTCCGGACTGAGGGGCGGCTCCGGACTGACGGGCGGCTCCGGACTGACGGGCGGATCCGGACTGACGGGCGGGTCCGGACTGACGGGCGGCTCCGGCAGCTCCTGACTGACGGGCGGCTCCGGCAGCTCCTGACTGACGGGCGGCTCCGGCAGCTCCTGACTGACGGGCGGCTCCGGCAGCTCCTGACTGACGGGCGGCTCCGGCAGCTCCTGACTGACGGGCGGCTCCGGCAGCTCCTGACTGACGGGCGGCTCCGGCAGCTCAGGACAGACGGGCGGCTCCGGCAGCTCATGACAGACGGGCGGCTCTGGCAGCTCAGGACAGACGGGCGGTTCTGGAAGCTCAAGACAGACGGGCGGCTCAGACCTGCCGAGGCGCACTGTAGTCCTGGTGCGTGGTGCCGGAACTGGTGGTACCGGGCTGGGGACACGCACCTCTGGGCAAGTGCGGGGAGCAGGAACAGGGCATACTGGACCCTGGAGGCGCACAGTAGGCCTGGTGCGTGGTGCTGGAACTGGTGGTACCGGGCTGGGAACACGCACCTCAGGGCGAGTGCGGGGTGCTGGAACTGGAGGCCTGGTACGTGGTGCCGGCACCGGAGGGCTGGTGCGTGGGGCTGTCACAGGAGGTCTGGTGCGTGGAGAAGGCACCGGATAGACCGGACCGTGGAGGCGCACTACAGGTCTCGAGCAACGAGCCTGCACAACCCTACCTGGCTGAATGGTCCCCGTAGCCAGGCCAGTGCGGAGAGGTGGAATAGCCCACACTGGGCTGTGCTGGCGAACCGGGGACACCATGCGTAGGGCTGGTGCCATGTACCCCGGCCCGAGGAGACGCACTGGAGACCAGAAGCACTGAGCCGGCTTCATGACACCTGGCTCGATGCCCACTCTAGCCCGGCCGATACGAGGCGCTGCTATGTACCGCACCGGGCTTTGCCTGCTCACCGGGGACACCATGCGCCTCACGGCATAACATGGTGCCCGGTCCCTCTCTCTCCACGGTAAGCACGGGGAGCTGGCTCAGGTCTGCTACCTGACTTAACCACACTGCCCCCCCCCCCCCCCCCCCCCCCAATATATTTTTGGGGCTGCCTCTCGGGCTTCCAGCCGCGCTGCCGTGCAGCCTCCTCATAACGCCGCCTCTCGGCTTTCGCTGCCTCCAGCTCAGCCTTGGGGCAACGATATTCCCCAGCCTGTGCCCAGGGTCCCTTGCCATCTAATATCTCCTCCCAAGTCCAGTTCTCCAGGTATCGCTGCCCCTCGTCACCACGCTGCTTGGTCCTTTCTTGGTGGGTGGTTCTGTAACGATCTTCGTTGGGAGAAAGAGAGGAGGACCAAAGCGCAGCGTGGTAAGTGTTCATGATGAATATTTAATGGATCAAACTGAACACTGAAATACAAAACAATAAAGTGAACGAACGAAAACCGAAACAGTTCCGTGTGGAACACACAGACACAGAAAACAATCACTCACAAAACACAATAGAAAACAGGCTCCCTAAATATGGTTCCCAATCAGAGACAACGACTAACACCTGCCTCTGATTGAGAACCATATCAGGCCAAATGAAAAACCCAACATAGAAAAACAAACATAGATAACCCACCCAACTCACGCCCTGACCATACTAAAACAAAGAAATAACAAAAGAACTAAGGTCAGAACGTGACAGACTGCCCGTGCGATGCAGATTGCAGTACAAGTGGAAATCCCCAGTGGTGGAAAAAGTACCCAATTGTTATACTTGAGTAAAAGTAAAAAATACCTTAATAGAAAATGACTCAAGTAAAGGTGAAAGTCACCCAGTAAAATACTACTTGAGTAAAAGTCTGAAAGTATTTGGTTTAAAATATACTTAAGTATCAAAAGTAAATGTTATTGCAAAAATATACTTAAGTATCAAAAGTAAAAGTATAAATAATTTCAAAATGCTTATATTAAGCAAACCAGACGGCAAAATATTATTTTATTTACGGATAGCCAGGGGCCTTTGTGTTTAGTGAGTCCATCTGTCACGGCCGTCGTTGAAGGAAGAACTGGACCAAAGCGCAGCGTGGTGAGTGTACCTTACTTTTTATTTCAAAATGTTGCCAACAAAACAACAAGCGAAAAACAACCGACTGTGAAGCTTAAGGTCTATAGTGCCACAAACAAAGACAACTGCCCACAACCAAAGGAGGGAAAAGGGCTACCTAAGTATGGTTCCCAATCAGAGACAACGATTGACAGCTGTCCCTGATTGAGAACCATACCCGGCCAAAACATAGAACCACAAAATCATAGAAAACAAAACATAGAATGCCCACCCCAAAACACACCCCGACCAAACCAAATAGAGACATAAAAAGGCTCTCTAAGGTCAGGGCTTGACACCACCGGATCAGAGGCAGTAGGGATGACCTGGGAAGTTCTCTTGACAAGTGCTTGAATTTGATCATTTTCCTGTCCTCCTGTCAGGGAAAATGTATGGAGTAAAAAGTACATTATTTTCTTTAGGAATGTAGTGAAGTAAAAGTAAAAGTTGTGAAAAATATCAATAGTAAAGTACAGATACCCCCAAAAACTATTTCACAAGTACTTTAAAGTATTTGTACTTAATTACTTTACACCACTGGAAATCTCATGCTGTTTTAGCACCAGTGGCAACCAACCACTCCGTCTTCCATTAATCTGATCTCTAAAACATTTAACAGAGTATTTTATATATCTAATACACTACTGTTCCAATCTCCACAGTTAAGATGGGGGGCATTCTCTTTTGCTTTTAATAACCCATGAAGCACTTTGAAAAATGTATCTCCAGCTCACCACAGAGTGGGAGGCTGACTTGCAACCACTCAAAGGCCACAGGAAGTACATTGGTGTTTTTGCAGTGTGTTGGGATGATACAGCCCCAGATATAAGCAAAAATAATGTTGGAGAGAGATAGAGAGAGAGAGCGGGAGAGAGAAACAGAGTGAGAGAGAGAGAGCGAGGGGGGACGAGAGAGAGAAAAAAATAGGAGAAAGAGAGGAATAAAGGAATACTGAATCAGTAGAGTTGGGTGTCAGTCAAGGTTTGATCTGATGTAGACAGACAGTACACCTCTGAAAATGATGGGAATATAAGGTCGCAAATATGCAATAGAGGGATTGGATCTAACACAGTGGAAACACAGAGAGAAGAAGCCATATACCATGTAAGCGCTAGCACTTTTGGCGCTAACATAGTTATGAAAACACTCACCTCACTCTACTGGAGCCTTGAATGTGACGCAGTAATTGATTATTGGACTACTCGATAAGACAGTCAAGTTGATCACACTGACACCAAAATATACGCCATCTCTCAATTTGTGTGGGGAAATGTGATTCTCCTTGAATTGCATACCACAGATCTCTTTGCAGGGCCCTGTTTGATACCAGTTGTTCTTTTCCAATCTACACACTGCCTACGTTGTAAGACAAAAGCTGAGGTAATCATGACAGAGATGAATAATCCCTTTCTACCCAGGGGTATAAACTGAGAGGAGGAGAGTGAGAGGTGAAGATGTAAGTTGCATTACCATTTTCCTCCCATTCATTGTATTACTGTTTCTGTACACATTGGAGGTTTCAATAAAGAATTTGGTCAAGAGCTGCCAGGAAACACAAAGGCGTTGAGGCCATCTATGAACTTAACCACTATGATTTCTCGCCAACTTTCAGTATCACTAACTTGAGTCAGCACACTTTGAGCCCATGTATTATCTCAGTTACTCTGCTCTTTTTAAAAAATGTGCAATTATTATGATTTTTTTCTCCTCCAATATAGACAACTTCTGAAATGTGTGACATCATAAATGGTGCACTACATAACATTGAATAATTAAACTTCAATTGTTACTCGTTATTGACTTTCATTATACAGTACCAGGTCCCCGGCTCATCTGTATTTGTTTTCCTAATTGCAACGGGCAAAATAGGAATGTCAATGAGTTAAATGACATTTGAGTTCTTACTGCATACCAAGCACATATATAGTTTTCATCTGATCCTTGTGATGAAACATTTATGGAAATCTGTTCCTGCTTATTATGCGTGTACATTGATATTCTGAACTTCTGATACCTCAATTTTATTATTAACATTACTAGGAACTAGAGTAGGAATGCACTGTATATGCTTACTGTAGCAGTCAGTTTAACCATCCAAAAAACGTAGAAATGCTGTTTGACTACAAGGAAACTTTAAGAAAGTAAAAAGCGTTATGTTGAAAAGGTGCCAAAGGCACTCTGCCCATTTTTTTTGTCATTTATCACAAAAATAGCCTGAATAATGACAGTAAAGAGCAGGAGTTACTGATGCATAAACACCTTTCTAGAGAGTATGTTTGCTTCCCCGTACCCACTGCCAAAAAGTAAGACTTTCCTGTTGGTGCAGTCTTTCTAATCCACCAGGAAAAGGTATGATTTATGACAAAACATAGCTGCTATTAGAGCAAAATGAGAATCGGGTCTTATATGTCAAATAGTGAGAGAGTCGTTTCAAGCCCTAACAATCACAATGTCAAGTATGTGACCATACTTGACCGTTGAAAGTTAGTAGACCAGCACTAACTCTTGATACAATTTCTCTACAGAGGGGCCCGATGCTTGGGGCTACTAACCTACCTCTAAAGGTACAATTCACATACCCAGTTTATATGGCCAAAAGCCAGCGCTCTTTTTATGATTGATAGTTTGGCGTGCACTCAAAATGTAACAGTGTGAAAACATCCCTTATGACACCAACTGCTGAGAACCAAAAACTCTCAGTATTAAACCATTTATTTTTTAAGCTCCCTGTGTATGAAGGAGCAGTACAGAGATCCCTTGTAGATCACAGGCAGATAAAAGAACAGCCAACATGGCTGTTTGTCAAGAGAACACAAACAGCACCACCACTGAGCTTGTGGCTCCGCTGGATCACTTTAGCTGACATCTTTTGAACGGGGGAAAGAACTGACACAGACAATGTAGGAGAGGAATAAAGACAGAGAGGGAGAGGGCAAGCCTCAGGAGAGAAACAAACAACACAGCGTATGTTGCAATGTTAATACGTACTGAGGTGTTTTAGTGAGAGACAATCAGACAATCATAACCTGATGGTAGAGTAATGCTAATAGGGTGGTTACACTATGAGTTTTAAGTTTATGTAAAGTGCTCATGTTCCATTGGCTGAAAGAAACAGGATAGCATATCAAAGGTATTGCTCCTGACATCTTAATGGAACATCTTGTATTAAATGTGAAATGTAATTGATAATAAGTTTTAGAGAGCCTTTTTTGTACAACCCTTCAAAGATAAATCTAAATGTTTTACAGACTCCAATATATTTCATTTATCAACCCTGCGCTCTTCAATATATTCTATCCAAAGACCTTTTACATTTCCCCCCAAAATATTAAAGTGCCTAGTCAAGACTTTCAGTAGGCACTATATTTTAAGAGGACAGGTGTATCACTTTCTTGGACCATTTCTGCAAGTCCTTGATCACTTAGAGTGCATTAGGAAAGTATTCAGATCCCTTGGACTTTTCCACATTTTCTTACCTTACAGCCTTAATCTCAAATGGATTAAATAATAGTTTTTCCTATTCAATCTACACACAATACCCCATAATGACAAAGTGAAAACAGGATTTTAGAAATGTTTGCAAATGCATTAAATATATAAAAAAAACAGAAATACCGCATTTACATAAGTATTCAGACCCTTTGCTATGAGACTCCGAAATTGAGCTCAGGCACATTCTGTTTCCATTGATCATCATTCAGATGTTTATACAACTTGATTGGAGTCTACCTGTGGTAAATTCAATTGATTGGACATGATTTGGAAAGGCTCACACATGTCTATATAAGGTCCCACAGTTGAAAGTGCATTTCAGAGCAAAAACCAGGCTAGGAATTGTCAGTAGAGCTCCGAGACAGGATTGTGTCGAGGCACAGATCTGGGGAAGGGTACCAAAACATTTCTGCAACATTGAAAGTCCCCAAGAACACAATGGCCTCCATCATACTTAAATGGAAGAAGTTTGGAACGACCAAGAATTTTCCTAGAGCTGGCCGCCTGGCCAAACTGAGCAATCAGGAGAGAAGTGCCTTGGTCAGGGAGGTAACCAAGAACCCAATGGTCAGTCTGACAGAGCTCTAGAGTTCCTCTGTGGAGATGGGAGAACCTTCCAGAAGCACAACCATCTCTGCAGCACTCCACCAATCAGGCCTTTATGGTAGAGTGGCCAGATGGAAGCCACTCCTCAGTAAAAGGCACATGACAGCCTATGACGGAGAAGTCCGTCACTGGCTGCGGGCAGCGTTTGGTACTCTAACACATACACACTCCCAGCGTGTCTCCCTGCTACGTTATCAGCTACATTAACAATGTGGGTCGACACACAAGTTAACTTCTCTATCTTAGTACATACATTTCACACTTTATTCTTACCACCCGTCAGTAACAGTTTATGGTATAAAGAATATACAGACAAGCGTTCATGTTTAATTTAAGCAAAGTTTATTGTACTTATCAATATTACGAATGGCTCGTTCATGGCTCGTTCATGTGAATGGGCATATTGGAAGAATCCATGTCAGTAGGGATGGGATTTTTTATACACCCCTGCACGGAAGTACTTTTGCGGCTCTGCCATCTTTTATTTGATAGAGGTTAGGTTTTTCAGTTTAGCCTTCTGGCCTACTCTACGTGACACAGCCCACTTGGAGTTTGCCAAAAGGCACATAAAGACCCTCAGACCATGAGAAACAAGATTCTCTGGTCTGATGAAACCAAGATTGAACTCTTTGAACTGAATGCCAAGCGTCACATCTGGAGGAAACCTGGCACCATCCCTACGGTGAAGCATAGTTGTGGCAGCATCATGCTGTGGAGATGTTTTTCAGTGGCAGGGACTGGGAAAATTGTCAGGATCGAGGGAAAGATGAACAGATCAAAGTACAGCGAGATTCTTGATGAAAACCTGCTCCAGAGCGCTCAGGACCTCAGACTTGGGCGAAGGTTCACTGTCCAACAGGACAACGACCCTAAGCACACAACCAAGACAACAGGAGTGGCTTCGGGACAAGTCTCTGAATGTCCGTGAGTGGTCCAGCCAGAGCCCGGACTTGAACCCGATCTAACATATTTTTTCAGAAGAAGTGACTTCTCCCATGTAATATTCCTTACTTTTCTCCTCAATTTGACCTCAAGATTGTTGCCTATCATTTCATCAGGTTACAAATCAATGACATCCATTGTTTATCCACTAAATGCAGTCTTGGGTCTGCCTGTAAATTACAGGTGAAGGTAGTTCAATAAGCATGTGCATTATATGCAACACAATGGGAGATACTGCTTTATTGTGTCGACCTATTGGTGCTCCACATCAAAGTAGACATTGCAGCGATAGCTTTAGAGACTCACACAATCTCATCAATACCATCCCTTAGAAGAACAGTACCTTTGTATGATTGCTAAGTCACTTCAGGGTTGGTTCTAAATAAAAGTATGATTGTATTAATTCCATCGACTGACTGCACAGCTGCCTTATGTAATGGCTCTATCACTGCAACCTTGGGATTGCAGCACTGCAATAAAAGGTCAAATATCTTTACTGTTAAGTCCTCTTCTTCTACACTTGTGTTGGTGCAAATGTAGCACATGGGGAATGTGTGAAACTCACTCCTCAGCCTGAAGTGTCCCCACTTGTCCCGCTGAATAGCTAGCTTTTCGCGTGACGCGACTTGTAAGACATGTCATGGAAATTCTTACACAGGGACACTCGAAGTCAATCTTAAATTAATGTTTATTGTCAGCTCGCTGGAGAGGTTCCAACCATGTCAATCAGGAGCTCTGCCGGGGCAGTCCCGGCAGTTGTCTTATATACGGCTATTCACAGACAAGTTATATTTGCATGATTTTGCATAATTAATTATTCATTATCATTTTGTTTCATTCATGTGACAAACCAACACCTCACGAGGCTTCTTATCTCTGAGATATCTTTCGTTCCTTCTCAAAACAAGGTCTGGGCGTACTGCCAAATTGCAGCTACTGATAGTGAGGATTTGTACAGTCTTTGTGCATGATCACAGAAATTGGTTTATAGAACAGCACATGAATAGAACACAGAAATTAGTTATAAGAAAAGCACAAACATTAAAATTCCATTACAGACGCTTCAGGAGGGTCGGTAACGTGCTATCAATGGCAGAGTATGGAGCAATTCAAGTGCCAACGGAAATTGTATTTGAATTCGGTCATTTGAATTTGTATTAGGAAAAGTTGCATTGTTTTGTGCACAAGGGACATGAGTTAGAAACTCGTACGTCTTCAGGTCTCAGGGAAGGTTGCTCATCACATGCATGCATCACCAAACCACCTCTGTGGCAGTCTCATTGGGATGCACGTATCCTTCTGCATCTGTTTACCACAGAAGTGCTTTTGTTGTGCAGTAGGCCTGATTTAGAACCCAGTAACAGTTATATTGGTGCCGTGATCTCTGAGTATGAGGTAAAAGGGAGTACTCAGCTATCTATTGGCCCGCCAACCACATCAAAGAATATGCAATCAAAAATCACATCAAACACATCATCAAACAGTATAATGCTTTAAAAACTCACTTCACTGATATCGATCAATTTGTAGAAAGAAGTTCAACAACAGGTTGAAACTGAGTGAAAAACATGGTCTTTATGGATATTGTTTCAAAGCCCAAAACAAAAAATAGACAGTGCTTTCTAAGGTGATGATTAATTCCGAACACCCATACGCATATTAGACCTTATGCATATGCATACAGCACCAGTCAAAAGTTTGGACACACCTACTTATTCAAGGGTTTTTCTTTATTTGTACTATTTTCTACAAAACTATGAAATTACATATATGGAATCATGTAGTAACTAAGAAGTGTTATATTTTATATTTGAGATTCTTCAAAGTAGCCACCCTTTGCCTTGATGACAGCTTTGCACACTCTTGGCATTCTCTCAACCAGCTTCACCTGGAATGCTTTTCCAAAAGACTTGAAGGAGTTCTCACATATGCTGAGCACGTGATGGCTGCTTTTCCTTCACTCTGCGGTCCAAGTAATCCCAAACCATCTCAATTGGGTTGAGTTCGGGTGATAATGGAACATTCTAAATCGAAACAAATGTTACAAATGAGTAAAGACAAGATTACATTTAGAATAGTCTGATGGGTGAAAATATGATCGCTTGATGAGAAAACAGGGTGTGCAGCCTGAGACAAGGAACAGAGCGCAAGCTTTTCTTGCAACTTTTTGAATAGCCTATAGTCGCATCATGCATCCCATATACACTTAAAAGTTTGTGGTCACTTAGAAATGTCCTTGTTTTTGAAAGTACAGCAAATTTTTTGTCCATTAAAATAACATCAAATTGATCAGAAATACAGTGTAGACATTGTTAACCTGTCTAGGATGAGCGTGCCGCTAGCGGCACTCCCCCCCACCCCCACTGAAAAGGCAGAGCCGCGAAATTCAAAAAAAATATTTTTTTTAAATATTTAACTTTCACACATTAAAGTCTAATACAGCTAATGAAAGACACAGATCTTGTGAATCCAGCCAACATGTCCGATTTTTAAAATGTTTTACAGGGAAGACACAATATGTAAAGATGTAACTCTATTACCTAAAAACACATTAGCATAATCCACCTGTAATAGCTGTCGCTCTCCTCATCCTCGGATGAGGTGAGGAGAGAAGGATCTTCGGACCAAAATGCGGAGTCAGGGAAATAAGCCATTTTTATTACAAATACGACGTAGACTAAACAAAACAAAACACTTTCAAAACTTACAAAATAACAAAACGATGTTGACGCAACCTGAACATAAACTTACAGGCTACTAACGTTCTTACATAGACAAACGTAAACTCACGAACAGGAACGGACATCGAAACGAACGAACAGCCAAACAGCTCCAAAAGTGAATACATCGAACATAACGAAGACATCACAGGAGACAATCACCCACAAACAAACAGTGAGAAATGCCCTACCTAAATATGACTCTTGATTAGAGGAAAATGCAAACCACCTGCCTCTAATCAAGAGCCATACCAGGCAAACCGAAACCAACATAGAAACAGATAACATAGACTGCCCACCCAAAACACATGCCCTGACCAAAAACACATAAAAACTAACATAAATAGGTCAGGACTGTTACACCACCATCTTTTATTTGTCCACCAACACCAGTAGCTATCACCAATTCGGCTAAACTAAGATATTTATAGCCCCTAACCAAGAAAAAAACTCATCAGATGATAGAAAAAAGTGCATATTTCAGGTAGATGGCATAGGTTACAATTGCACCCACCGTCACAAATGGACTAGAATAACTACATAGAGCAACGTGTTTACCTACTTACTAATCATCAAACATTTCGTAAAAATACACAGTATACACTAATCGAAAGACACAGATCCTGTGAATACAGACAATATTTCAGATTTTCTAAGTGTCTTACAGCGAAAACACAATAAATCGTTATATTAGCATAGCACATAGCACATAGCAGCCCAGCATTGATTCTAGCCAAAGAGAGCGATAACGTCAACATCGCCAAAATATATTATTTTTTTCACTAACCTTCTCAGAATTCTTCAGATGACACCCCTGTAACATCACATTACAACATACATATACAGTTTGTTCGAAAATGTGCATACTTAGCCACCAAAATCATGGTTAGACAATGTGAAATGTAGCCCAGCTGGTGAGAAAATGTCCGTGCGCCATATTAGACAGTGATCTACTCTTATACATAAATACTCATAAACGTGACTAAATAATATAGGGTGGACAGCGATTGATAGACAATTTAATTCTTAATACAATCGCGGAATTACATTTTTTAAATTATCCTTACTTTTCAATACAGTTTGCGCCAAGCGAAGCTACGTCAAAAAACATGGCGTCCTAAGCCACTAACATTTTTCGACAGAAACACGATTTATCATAATAAAAATTTCCTACTTTGAGCTGTTCTTCCATCAGTATCTTGGGCAAAGGATCCTTTCTTGGGTCTAATCGTCTTTTGGTGGAAAGCTGTCCTCTTGCCATGTGGAAATGCCAACTGCGTTCAGCATGAACTGGAAGCGTGCCCAGCGATTCACAGCGTTTCAGAAATAAATGTCCCAAAATCGCACTAAACGGATATAAATTGCTATAAAACGCTTTAAATTAACTACCTTATGATGTTTTTAACTCCTATAACGAGTCTTAACATGACCGGAGAAAGATTACTCCCAACACTAATGCTTGGAACAGGTGCGGGTCGGTGTCCTCCAGGCGCATGACGCAGCTCCAAAAGAGTGACTAGCTACAGGGTTTTTTAATTTGTAGTGCCTGTGAACGCGCAATCGACCCCATTCAAATCGTCATCACGTAAATGCATCCAGGGGAAGACGTAAGCAGTGTCCGTATACTCATAGCAATAACCGTGGCCTTTTAACTGACTCCAGATCAGGGGCCAACATTTCTGAAATCTGACTCCATGTCAGGGAAATTGCTGTAGAATGGGTTCTGTTCCACTTAGAGACAAAATTTCAACTCCTATAGAAACTATAGACTGTTTTCTATCCAATAATAATAATAATATGCATATTGTACGATCAAGAATTTTGTAGGAAGCCGTTTCAAAAATTACAAGATTACCATAAATAGTGACAACAGCGCCCCCAGCCTCAACAGGTTTTAATTTTGTAAATAACTATTGTAGCTGGAAACGGCAGATTTTTAACGGAATATTTACATAGACATACAGAGGCCCATTATCAGCAACAATCACTCCTGTGCTCCAATGGCACGTTGCGTTAGCTATTCCAAGTTTATACTTTTAAAAGGCTAATTGATAATTAGAAAACTCTTTTGCAATGATGTTAGTACAGCTGAAAATTGTTGTTCTAATTAAAGAAGCAATAAAGCTGGCCTTCTTTAGACTAGTTGAGTATCTGGAGCATCAGCATTTGTGAGTTTGATTACAGGCTCAAAATGGCCAGAAATGAAGCACTTTCTTCTGAAACTTGTCAGTCTATTCTTGTTCTGAGAAATGAAGGCTATTCCATGCGAGAAATTACGAAGTATCTGAAGATCTCATACAACGCTGTGTACTACTCCCTTCACAAAACAGCGCAAACTGGCTCTAACCAGAATAGAAAGAGGAGTGGGAGGCCCTGGTGCACAACTGAGCAAGAGGACTAGTACATTAGATTGTCTTGTTTGAGAAACAGAAGTCTTCACCTGGCAGCTTCACTAAACAGTACCTGCAAAACACCAGTCGTAAAGTCAACATTTACATTTACATTTAAGTCATTTAGCAGACGCTCTTATCCAGAGCGACTCAACAGTGAAGCATCGACTCCGGGATGCTGGCCTGGGTTCAGAAATTGCACCGAAAGCAGACAGAATAATTACAGACACCAACGTCAAATACCTAAATACTCATCATAAAACATTTCTGAAAAATACATAGTGTACAGCAAATGAAAGACAGGCATCTTGTGATTCCAGACAATATTTCCGATTTCGTAAGTGTTTTACAGCGAAAACACAATATAGCGTTATATTAGCTTACCACAATAGCCAGAAACACAAGCCATTTCCCAGCAGCAAAAGTTAGCGATCGTAACAAACCAGCAAAAGATATATAATTTTGGCTAACCTTGATATGCTTCATCAGATGACAGTCCTATAACATCAGGTTATACATACACTTATGTTTTGTTCGAAAATGTGCATATTTAGAGCTGAAATCAGTGGTTATACATTGTGCTAACGTAGCTACTTTTTCCCACAACGTCCGGATATTTTTCTGACACTTTTTCTAACACATATTCTGACCAAATAGCTATTCATTGTTACGGCTGTCCTCGCTGACAGAAGGTGGGGACCAAAACGCAGAGTGGTTAGTGTTCATTCTTTTAATGAAAATCAACAAAACACTTCAAAATACAAAAACAACCAACGTGACAAAACCGAAACCGTCCTGTGTGGCAACAAAACCTCCACAGGAACAAACACTCACAAAACACAAGTGAAACCCTGGCTGCCTAAGTATGATTCTCAATCAGGGACAACGATTGACAGCTGTCTCTGATTGAGAATCATACCAGGCCGAACACAAAATCCCAACATAGAAAATCAACCATAGACAACCCACCCAACTCACGCCCTGACCAACTAAAATAAATACAAAACAAAGGAAAACAGGTCAGGAACGTGACATTCATAAACATAACTCAAAAATACATGTTGTATAGGAAATGATAGATACACTAGTTCTTAATGCAATCGCCGTGTTAGAATTCTAAAAATAACTTCATTACGACATACAGCTTCGGTATAGCTAGAGTACCCAAAAGCTGGGCGCCAACGACTATTTCACATGTACGACAGATATATGAAATAGCATCATAAAATGTTTCCTACTTTTGCTGATCTTTCATCAAAATGTTGGACAAGGGGTCCTTTGTCAAGAACAATCGTTGTTTGGATTTAGAACGGCCTCTTTCCCTCTCGATTTAGCAAGCACACTAGCCAAGTGGCACGAATCTCTCCATGTCAACAAACGGAAGAGAACGGAACACGGCAAAACTCCCGAAATTTTTTTAATAATCTGATTAAACTATATTGAAAAAACATACTTTACGATGATATGGTCACATGTATCAAATAAAATCAAAGCCGGAGATATTAGTCGTCCATAACGGCAGCTTATCAGAAGGCAAATCCAGGTTCCTTCTCGCGCCTTCCTGAAAACAGGAAATGGGTGACACGTCATTCCAAGAGCTTTTATTCCACTTCAGACCAAGATAAACACTCAATTTCTTCTCTCACCGCCTCTTGACATCCAGGGGAAGGTGTATGACGTGCATGTATACTAATACGTATCATGCCCATTTATAGGCAGGACCTAGAACAGAGCCTCAATTTCAGACTTTCCACTTCCTGGTCAGGAAGTTTGTGCCAAATGAGTTCTGTTTTACTCACAGATATAATTCAAACGGTTTTAGAAACTAGAGAGTGTTTTCTATCCAATAGTAATACTAATATGCATATTGTACGAGCAAGAATTGAGTACGAGCCCGTCTGAAATGGACACCTTTTATCTGGCTACTCAATACTGCCCCTGCAGCCCAAACAGGATAAATGTAGAGAAATGTCTGTAGTTATGTCTTTGAGGATCATACCTCACTGCTCAATGATGAAACAACCCACTTAGATACTTGAACTATTTTCTAATGTACATTTAAAATAACTTTTTATAATCATCTATTACCTAATTTACAGTATGTTAATATTATTCTTTGAGACAATATGGAACAGAAAAGATTTAACTTAGTAGTATTGAAAAGCCTCCACAGTAAAAGCCCACTAAACCAAATCTGAGTTGTAACCATTTGAAATGTGCAGGTTATGTAAATCTGTGTCACGCCCTGGCCTTAATTATCTTTGTTTTCTTTATTATTTTAGTTAGGTCAGGGTGTGACATGGGGGATGTTTGTGTGTTTTGTCTCGTCTAGGGTGTTTGTATTGTCTAGGGGGTGTTTGTAGAGTTCATGGGGTTGTGTTCATTGTAGGTGTTTATGTAAGTCTATGGTTGCCTAGATTGGTTCTCAATTAGAGACAGCTGTCTATCGTTGTCTCTGATTGGGAGCCATATTTAGGCAGCCATAGTCATTAGGTAGGTTGTGGGTGATTGTCTATGTGTAAGTTGCCAGTGTCTGCACTTATTGTTTGTATAGCTTCACTTTGTTAGTTTGTAAAAGTGGTCGTTTCGTCTTCATTAAAAAGTAAGATGTATTGTTATCACGCTGCGCCTTGGTCCTCCTCTCTTTCACTATACGACGATCGTGACAATCTGGTATTACCTCAGAAGGAACAGATGTTCCCATGTGTGCATGACGGCAAAAATGTTTGTAAAATATCCCCTATTAGAATTATGCATGAGCAACTCAGAGATGGCAAGCAGATCAGAGGCTGAGCTCAATTAAATATGGCTATCATCACATATACAGCATTTTCATTTTACTTTTTCTTTTTTCTATCATGTACTTCATAAAGACCAAAACTTTTTTGTTTTTAAACCACTAAAACTGAACATTGTCATATTTTCATTATGCTTTCTTCTGCTTCCATTACTTTTTCAACTGTACACTGTTAGATTAGGTTGCTTGAGACCACACTGTGGAGTACATTATCATGCTGGGTAAATTCTCTATAAATTCTCCAAAGCAAATGAATCTCCAGTGGCAGCCCTGTTAGGGAAGAAATCACAGCCCTCTTAAGCATTGCTTTCCAGAAGGTGTATAGCTGTACAAACCTTTAGCCAGTGCTTCATTGCACATGCATATTTGAATTAAGACATGTTTAACCATGTACAGCACTGTAGCAATTTTTGCGTAGGCGACAGTGTAACTCCCCTTGTGGGTCTGGAACCCAGTTCTCCCAGCCTGTAAGAAGTACAATGACTGTGGTTGTATCTTGTTTCCTGGGTGGTCAGTGCATCCATACCATACCCATTAATTGGTACTTCATATTTGAGGTCCTGGCAGCACTCACATTTACATTGACCTAAAAGTCATTAAGAAGTGGACAAAGAATAAAGAAGATCTTCTCAAATATATTCTAAGCTGGAATCCTTAATGGTGAAACTGCCACTTCTGTTTGCGATATTACAACAAAGAAGTTACTGTAAAGAACAAACACAGTTTTTACCCCCATCAGACATCATTGGATGCGTGATAGAAGAGCACAATATGTACCGAATGTTTTTTACATGGTGCATGATGCTCCTCAGCTCAGCAAAGAAGTAAAATAACGGTGGTTGGGTGGACACAGTGGTGGGAAAAGTATCAAATTTTCATACTTGAGTAAAAGTAAAGTCACCCAGGTAATATACTACTTGAGTAAAAGTGTAAAACTATTTGGTTTTAAATGTACTTAAGTATCAAAAGTAAAAGTATACATCATTTAAAATATCTTGTATTAACCAAACCAAACACAATTTTTTTGTTTTTTAATTACAGATAGCCAGGGGCAAAGTTCAACACTCAGACATAATTTACAAACGAAGCATTTGTGTTTAGTGAGTCTGCCAGATCAGCAGCAGGGATGACCAGGGATGTTCTCTTGATAAGTACGTGGGTGGTGTCGGGGTAATTTCCTGTATTACTCAATAATGAGAGCCAACCACACACAAGTCAGAGTTATATTATAAAGTCCATCTTTAATTATATATGTGTAACGGGTTTCGTCCTCTTCGTCTGACGAAGAGTAGCAAGGATCGGACCAATTACGCAGCGTGGTAAGTGTCCATAATGATAATTTAATCAATCAAACAGAACACTGAACGAAATAACAAAAATACAAAACAAACAACCCGAAACAGTCCCGTATGGTGAAACACTAACACAGGATACAACCACCCACAAAACACAAAGGAAAACAGACTACCTAAATATGGCTCCCAATCAGAGACAACGACTGACACCTGCCTCTGATTGAGAACCATACTAGGCCAAACAGATAGAAACAGACAACCTAGACATACAACATAGAATGCCCACCCACATCACACCCTGACCAAACAAAACATAGAAACATACAAAGCAATCTATGGTCAGGGCGTGACAATATGAGCTTCACCATAGCCCTTTTTGACTCTCAGATCAATTCAGTGTCTATAAATGAATTCTCTGAGAGTGCTTACAAAACAATTCTTAGTTTCCTTTATAGAAAAGATACACCCCTCTCAACTTACATGACGAATAACAGATCTTAGGAACATTACAAAGAACCTTTTACTTGAACGAGGAGTATCCCATAGCTAGATAAATTATCGTTCAGTTTGGTCTCCTAAAACGAGGTTCCAATCTCGTGCTTGGTACCAAAACATTACTTCATCCAATGGCATATATCAATTGTCAATTCTAGATAGTCCCATCTCAAATACACCCCCCCCCCTTGGACAAGCTCAGAAAGGGGAGTAAACCTCTAAGGTCGTATACTAGGTCAGGATAAGGGCAACCTCAGAGGGGACATACAATAGTTAGACACATTTCCAAACCTCCTCCTCCCCTTCTGATATTCTTCATAGCATCACATGGTTTAACAGATACATTGACATATGAAGACAAGCCTGACCTCTCCCCTCTCTGGGCCCCAAGTGGCTAAGCCCTAGCTGAGAAGAGAATATTCAACTGCCAACAGTATAATCCAAAAGAAGACATTCTAATGACAAGCATAAAGATATCTAAAACATCTTATTTATATATGTTACCTAATTCTGATTCAGCCACGACATTGGCCAGTGGTGCTACTGCAGATTCCATCTTTAAACTATTTTTGTTTTAGAAAAATGTACTTTCCCCCCAAAATGCCATGACCAAATGCCACCACAATTCAAGAATGACCCAACTGTTAAAATCAAATAATCATCAGCTCACTTACAATTACAGGTGTTTTTCAACATTGTTGAAGAGTAAAATCATTAGATAATACACTAGGCCAGGGTTACCCAAACTCTGTCCTGGGGCCCCCCTGGGTGCATGTTTAGGTATTTGCCCTTGCACTACACTGCTGATTCAAATAACCGGCTCAACGTCAAGCTTTCATTATTTAAAATCAGCTGTGTAATGCTAGGGCAAGAACTTAAACGTGCACCCAGGGGGGCCCCAGGACAGAGTTTCAGAAACCCTGCTCTAGAGTACTGTTTATTAATACACAATCACATAATACTGTACAGTAAATTATAGCTATGCATGTTGTGCATATGCACTATAGAATTATATTTGGTGTATACTCCAGCTATCAGGCACCCTCTATCTATTTCACCTTGAAGCCCATTTGTTACAGTGGAATACTCAACACTGTAATAAATCAAACAGTTTGACCCAACCACTACAACACCAGCTAGAGGACCATCCTATGAAACAACACTATCTTGAGATAAATTTCTTTAAAAGAAAGAGGGTGTTGATAATTTCATTATGCCAATTTTTCATGTCTATGTTTTAGGTTCATATTTATTATTAAGTTCATTCCTGTCCTCATAGTGTTTTTTGCCTTTACCAGCATGGTAGTGTCCTTCTTAGTCTAAGTGTCCCCATAGTGCATTTTAAGACTTGCTATAAGCATTTATAACAAGTAGATGTATTGATAATGAATTACACACATGGTATATAGGAAGTCACCAATAACTTACTAAAGGCTCCAATATTTTCAAAGATTATAGGGAGCATGTAATCTCTTAAATGCTAAAGCTATAAACCTGTTCCACCACACAATTAATCTCCAGATACAGTGACAAATTATTGAATTAACAGATGTGTTGTGGTTTTGGTAAGGACATTTATTTGACCCCTTACTGTGTAAATGAACACAGTTGGTCACCAATCTCACATTGGATCGATCTTCCAGCTCCAAACTCACTCTCATAAAAAAAGAGACCTGTATACTGCACAGTAGGTGCTACTTTTGTCAAATGCTTGTGACTAAACTAGAATATGTTTGCTTTGTCAAACTAGAATAATTTCATTAGAAACTGCTTGAATGAACTTGTACATTTTCTACAGCACAATCTCACATAATGAAATGATAATGAATGGACTGCCCTTTAGAAACATATACACCTGTTATCAAAGTCAAACCTTTCTTTTTCATGGAAAAAGTAATAACATTATCTTCAATTTAAGAGAGGATAATTACAAAAAAGCTTGCTCGCGCTGCTTAATAATAACCATCATGTATATGATGATCAGGGCTGACTCTGGACCAAATGCGCTCGCTCACTCCCTCGATGCTCTAACTCATTATGAACCAATTGGGAGTAGCTGTACAACTGATGAGAGTGCGCTTCCAAAAATCCCCATATCTGACATTGAGAGGTTGAAATGAAGAATGAGCCTCGTTCCATCCCAAAGTCCTACCCTCAAGGTGGAGTCATTAATTCAATTATATAATTAGGAGGTGATGGCTCCGACTCCTGACCTAACACAAAAGGGGGCTCATCTCGACTCGGCTTGCTCTGTCATCGTCACCGTCATTTAACCGTCCCAGGGTGGTGTGTGCAAAGCCTGCAGTATGTTTAGGGTAATGTGGTGTATTTGGTGTTGGAGGGCCACACTGCACAAAAAAGGCCCCCTCACTTCAGAGCGGTTCATAATGAGCACAGTGAAAAGCATCTGGGAGAATGACAGCAACCAGCAGAGCCATTGGCAAAGATACATAAATAATGCTGAGCCTTTGTTTTATTGCAAACTGTTCAAATGCTCGCCATCTATTGCCATGATATCTACTGCTGAAGGACTTGTGCAACCCACAGTGTATTTAATGCTTGGAACCTACCTGAAACATTGCACAAACCTCTCCATCACACACTGTTAAATCTTTCTCTTTGATCATAACACAAAAAATATGGATTATTTTGTATGACATAATAGCCTTTCATTACTCTGAATATCTGAACTAGGATGTTGTGAACAACTGCAGACCTCAGAAAATGAAGAAGCGTTCCTGTGTGTTCGTGGAAGATAGAAGAGTCGTTTGGAGGAGTACAGCTTTACAGGGAAAGGTGAGGGGAGATCGCTCGCAGCCAGGCGAGCAAATAAATGAACACCACAGAGGCAAGACGCTCTCTTTCATAAGGTGATGGCACATTATAAATCTTGTATGCAAAAGTGTCTTTATAATGAAATTGGTGGATTTGGCCCAATGGCAGTTGCCAAAATCCTTCTTATGCCTGCCACGAAGGTCCTGGGAGAGATGAAAAGAGAAGGTAGGCCGAGGTTCGGCCTTGGGCCAGAAGATGCAGGGTTTCATGATTAAATAGCCCGGCTGGCTGGCACTAGCTATGACCTTGGCAATGTCATTTGAACCATTTGTTGCCTCTCACTGCTGAGAGGAGCTCCAGCTTCTCAGTTTGTGTGCCAAATGGCAACCTATTCCCTACACAGTGCACTACTTTTGACCAGGACCCATAGGGCTCTGGTGAAAAGTAATGCAATATGTAGGGTATAGGGTGCTGTTTGGGACACCTCTTATTCGTTTAACAGCTGGGCTCTGTATTAGTAGCCCTCTAATTAGTATTTGAACTGGACCCTTGTTCTGCTCGTGGATGAGATCATGCATATGGACTGCAATAATTTCATTGGCTCGTGCTGTGATAACTGACAGAGCTGTCATTAACCAATAGGAACGTCTCCCGAAGAAAGCAGCACTCCTCATTGGCCCTCAGGCTCTACGCTCCTCAGACACTTTCTCATCAATAGGGTAGTCATGAGGATTTGAAGGAGGTACTAATCATTTGAGAGAAAATTATGGTGGTTTGTGTTGTAGTCAGAGATGCTGACGGAATGCTTGCTGTTAAAAGGTACACGATCCCTCCAATGTTGTTATCCTAGGTGATTTCAGTATTCACATTGATTTAATAAAATGTTCCTCTGCTACTGATTGCTGACTTCCTGAACATGCTTGACTGTCTTAACCTGGTACAGCATGTCAACGTCTCCACACACAATCTGGGGCATACACTAGACCTCATCATCACTGGAGAAGTCCCTGCCTCAGACCTGGATGTACATGAGATATGTGTTTCTGACCATAGTGCCGTGACAATGTCTGTGAGTACTACTGCATTTCAGCTCCGCCCCAAGCACACCATTAAATTCAGGAACATCAAGTCCCTTGATGTATCACTCTTCCAGGAGTCTGTTTGCCCTGCCCTACAAGCTGACTGCCTTGAGTCCACCCCTGACGAGATAGTCGACCTGTATAATAGCACTCTAAGCAACACCTTAAACAGGCTTGCCTCAGAAAAAACATGTCAAGTATCCTTCCAATGGTCCTCCCAATGGTTCACAGAGGAGCTGCGCAGCATGAAGACCCATTGCCGCAGTTTAGAGCATCTGTGGAGAATTACTGGCCTAACTGTCCACCTACAGGCCTATAAAGACTACCAGGGTTGCTATTTCAAAGCAGTAAAAGTAGCTAGCTCCACCTTCTACTTTGCCATGATAGACAATGACTGAGGAAATCCCAAGACTTTGTTTTCTACCATCAGTCATCTCCTCCATCCTACAGACTCTAGGCATCCCATAGCAACTACCGAACAATGCAAACGATTTGCGGAGTTCTTCAAGAACAGAAACTACACCATTGGACAGAACATTGTTGTATCCTCCAATCTCAACCTCTTTGGCTCCTACCCCACCACCCATATCTGACCCCCCTATTGACTTTTCTCTGGTCTCATCTGCTGCTATGGTAAAAATCATCAAAAGAATGAAAACTAGCTGTTTTTTCCTCTCCTACCTCTCTAACCGCAAGTAGCACATCACCTTGTAAGGCAAGATCGGAGGTGTGAGGACCTATCCTCTTCCTGCTCTACATGCACCCAGTTGGCCAGCTCTTCAGAGAACAGTGTCCAATTCCACTGCTACGCAGATAACACATACGTGCTCATTAAAACAATGCCTGACATAATATCTGCTCTGTCAACATTGCCCAACTGTCTGGAAGAGGAAAATCTTGGATGCATAACAACTTCCTTCAACTCAACAGCAGCAAGAAAGAGGCAATGGTGATAGGCAACCCCCAGTAGATCAACTCCTGCAGCATCCGCCCTGCCATAGATGGCTACATCTCTTACATAAGACCCTCTCTCAGCACATCAGACACATCCATGCATTCATTTTCTCCTTAATTTTTTTTTGGAATGTAGTACTTGTGGGCCTGCCTGCAAATTCAATTCATATAGCTCATCCAAAGCAGTGCCATAAGGATTCTGACACAAACAAAGAAGTCTGCCCACATCACCCCCATCCCTGCTTATCTCTATTGGCTAACTGTTCCTCAAAGAATTTACCATAAAATTCTCCTCCTCGTCTACAAAGCCCTAAATGGCATCTGACCCGTCTATCTGTCAGACCTACTCTGCCTTACAAAGGCAAAACGCAGTAACTACTAATTTGGTCAAAAATCTATGATCTGTTGTAATGGCCAGATATATTAAATGATTAATGTGCTATTTAGTTTCCTGACACAAGAACAAGCCAGTTGATCAGAATATATATAGCCCAGTCAAAACTGTTCGCTGCTCTGGCACCCCAATGGTGGAACAAACTCCCTCACGACGCCAGGTCAGCGGAGTCAATCACCACCTTCCGGAGACACCTGAAACCCCACCTCTTTAAGGAATACCTAGGATAGGATAAAGTAATCCTTCTAACCCCCCCCCCCCCCCCCCCCCCCCTTAAAAGAGTTAGATGCACTATTGTAAAGTGGTTGTTCCACTGGATATCATAAGGTGAATGCACCAATTTGTAAGTCGCTCTGGATAAGAGCGTCTGCTAAATGACTTAAATGTAAATATAAGAAATCGCCGCCTATGAACCTCCACGCATCCTACGTTCAAGCCACAGCAAACTTCTCCATGCCCCCAGGACCAGGCTCCGCACAATGGGGGACCATGCCTTTTCCTCCCACTCACCAGTCCTATGGAACTCCCTTTCAGATAATCGCAGGGCTGTTCAGACTGTTGGAGCTTTAAAAGTAGGCCTTAAGACTCATCGGCTGGCCTACCATTCCTCCTAGACTTTGATTCTTTCATGATATGGATAGATATTTATTTAGGTTTTATATACTATTTTTCTATTTACAATTTTATTTTATGCACTTGGAGATTATTCTTGTATAATTAAAAGCACTTTACAAATGTAATAAATTATTGTTATTATTAACGATTTCTGAAGATTTGAAAGAGCACCCAATCTCTGGAGTGATTGGCAACAATAGTAAACTAATCCTCAGCCTCTACTGCAAAACCAACATCTGACTGTCTCGATAAGACAGCCAACACTATCAATCACCATACAATTTTGAGAGCTGATTTCTTTTGCCATTTGTCTCCAAAGGCACATGAATTGCCACAGTCTACTCTTAACACCACACGCAAACACCACACTCACACAAGTGGAGTGTCCGCCTGAAATCTGATTGGCCACCCCAGTGGGCCCCCCAGAAAATCTGAGATTGTCTCTGAATATATTGATAATTTTGACCAAGACCCACACCGACAGCAAGACACATCAATCTTCCTGGAGAAAGCATCCAAGCGAGCAAAACAGCACCCCTCTTAGTATGTGTAGCCCATGTATCTGATGCTGTCTGGCCAAAAAGAGTGACATGTTAAAAAAATAGAGAACCCCCGAATGTCACGGTATCATTCACACTCTGGATGGCACATTCAAGTTCATTTACTGCTGTATGCTAATACCCTTATATAAAATCCTGAGCTTGAAATCAAACACTAACAAGATTTTGGGATTTGATTTCGGATTTATTTGAACAGGGACCTGAAAGGCGAGTGGGAAAGCTGCCGTTACCGTCAATACTACTCACCAACATGTAATCATTGGACAATAAACTAGACGAGGTACGATCACGAATATCCTTCCAACGGGACATCAAAAACTGTAATATCCTATGTTTCACGGAATCGTGGCTGAATGAAAACATGCATATTCAGCTAGCGGGATACATGCTGCACAGGCAAGATAGAGCAGCACACTCCGGTTAGACGAGGGGGAGGGGGGGGGGGTCTGTGCATATTTGTAAACAACTGGTGCACAAATCTAAGGAAGTCTCTAGATTTTGCTAGCCTGAAGTAGAGTATATTGTGATAAATTGCAGGCCACACTACTTGCCTAGAGAGTTTTCAGCTTTTCGTGGCTGTTTATTTACCACCACAGACAGATGCTGGCACTAAGCCTGCACTCAGTCAGCTGTATAAGGAAATAAGCAAACAGGAAACCACTCACCCAGAGGCGGCACTCCTAGTGGCCGGAGACTTTAATGCAGGGGAACTTAAATCAGTTCTACCAAATTTCCATCAACATGTTAAATGTGCAACCAGAGGGAAAAAAGTCTAGATCACCTGTACTCCACACACAGAGACGGGTACAAACCTCTCCCTCGCCCTCCATTTGGTAAATCCGACCACATCTCTATCCTCCTGACTCCTGCTTACAAGCAAAAATTAAAGCAGGAAGCACCAGTGACTTGGTCTATAAAAAAGTGGTCAGATGAAGCAGATGCTAAACTACAGGACAGTTTTGCTATCACAGACCGGAACATGTTCCGTGATTCTTCCGATGGCATTGAGGATCAGTCACTGGCTTTATCAATAAGTGCATCGAGGATGTCGTCCCCACAGTGTCTGTAGGTACATACCCCAACCAGAAGCCATGGATTACAGGCAACATTCGCACTGAGCTAAAGGGTAGAGCTACCGCTTTCAAGGTCCGGGACTCTGACCCGGAAGCTTACAAGAAATCCTGCTATGCCCTGCGACGAACCATCAACCAGGCAAAGCGTCAATACAGGTCTAAGATTGAATCATACTACACCGGCTCCGATGCTCGTCTTATGTGGCAGGGCTTGCAAACTATTACAGACTACAAAGGGAAGATCAGCCGCGAGCTGCCCAGTGACACAAGCCTACCAGACGAGCTAAAATCACTTCTATGCTCGCTTCGAAGCAAGCAACACTGGGGCATGCATGAGAGCATCAGCTGTTCCAGGCGACTGTGTGATCACACTCTCCGTAGCCGATGTGAGTAAGACCTTTAACATACACAAGGCTGCGTGGCCAGACGGATTACCAGGACGTGTGCTCCGAGCATGTGCTGACCAACTGGCAGGTGTCTTCACTGACATTTTCAACATGTCCCTGATTAAGTCTGTAATACCAACATGTTTCAAGCAGACCACCATTGTCCCTGTGCCCAAGAACGCAAAGGCAACCTGCCTAAATGACTACAGACCTGTAGCACTCACATCTGTAGCCATGAAGTGCTTTGAAAGGTTGGTAATGGCTCACATCAACACCATTATCCCAGAAACCCTAGACCCACTCCAATTTGCATACCGCCCAAACAGATACACAGATGATGCAATCTCTATTGCACTCCACACTGCCCTTTCCCACCTGGACAGAAGGAACACTTACGTGAGAATGCTATTCATTGACTACAGCTCAGCGTTCAACACCATAGTACCCTCAAAGCTCATCACTAAGCTAAGGATCCTGGGATTAAACACCTCCCTCTGCAACTGGATCCTGGACTTCCTGACAGGCCGCCCCCAGGTGGTGAGGGTAGGTATCAACACATCTGCCACGCTGATCCTCAACACTGGAGCTCCCCAGGGGTGCGTGCTCAGCCCCCTCCTGTACTCCCTGTTCACCCACGACTGCATGGCCAGGCACAACTCCAACACCATCATTACGTTTGCAGACGACACAACAGTGGTAGTCCTGATCACCGACAACGATGAGAGAGCCTATAGGGAGGAAGTCAGAGACCTGGCCGGGTGGTGCCAGAATAACAACCTATCCCTCAACGTAACCAAGACAAAGGAGATGATTGTGGACTACAGGAAAAGGAGCACCGGACATGCCCCCATTCTCATCGACGGGGCTGTACTGGAGCAGGTTGAGAGCCTCAAGTTCCTTGGTGTCCACATCAACAACAAACTAGAATTGTCCAAACACACCAAGACAGTCATGAAGAGGGCACGACAAAGGCTATTCACCCTCAGGAAACTAAAAAGATTTGGCATTGGTCCTGAGATCCTCAAAACCTTCTACAGCTGCAACATCGAGAGCATCCTGACTGGTTGCATCACGGCAATTGCTGATACGGCAATTGCTCGGCCTCTGACAGCAAGGCACTACAGAGGGTAGTGCGTATGGCCCAGTACATCACTGGGACTATGCTGCCTGCCATCCAGGACCTCTACACCAGGCGGTGTCAGAAGAAGGCCCTAAAAATTGTCAAAGACCCCAGCCACCCCAGTCATAGACATTTCTCGCTACTACCGCATGGCAAGCGGTACCGGAGTGCCAAGTCTAGGACAAAAAGGCTCCTCAACAGTTATTACCTCCAAGCCATAAGACTCCTGAACAGGTAATCAAATGCTACCCGGACTATTTGCATTGTTCCCCCCCAATCCCTCTAATTACGCTGCTGCTACTCTCTGTTTATCATATATGCATAGTCACTTTAACTATACACTCATGTACATACTACCTCAATTGGGCCGAGCAACCAGTGCTCCTGCACAGTGGCTAACCGGGCTATCTGCATTGTGTCCCACCCACCACCCGCCAACCCCTTTTACGCTACTGCTACTCTGTTCATCATATATGCATAGTCACTTTAACCATATCTACATGTACATACAACCTCAATCAGCCTGACTAACCCGTGTCTGTATGTAGCCTCGTTACTTTTATAGCCTCGCTACTGTAAATAGCCTGTCTTTTTACTGTTGTTTTATTTCTTTACCTACCTATTGTTCACCTAATACCTTTTTTGCACTATTGGTTAGAGCCTGTAAGTAAGCATTTCACTGTAAGGTGAACACCTGTTGTATTCAGCGCACGTGAGAAATAAACTTTGATTTGAAATGTACCAAACCTGAGGCTGAAGCATTTAATGCATTGAACCATCATAATTATATTGAAAAAAATCCACCCTGTACTGATTAAGGTTCATAATGTTATGGCCCCCTAATCTGTGTCTGTGCCCCACCTTGGCCACCCCATTTAAAATGTTTTGGACACGCCACTGACACACACACTCAGAAAGGTGACAGGGCATCACAATTCATGTGACAGAAGAAATACACATGAATTGCCACAGTGTTGACCCTTGCACACACACACACAACAATTAAGTTTAGAAATATGGAAGACAGCTCCCTAAATTCTGAAGGTCATTGTTTACTACAGCCTTGCTCCTCAACTCAACCTGAATAAATTACTGTCACTCGTCTAGTCACACTCAGCATTGTCCATTCAAATAGTTTTATATGGGGCGTAAGTGCACTGCGTTGCTAGATGGAGGGGTTGAAGTGTTTTTTGTTTGTTACCCAACTCTTGCTTGACCTTTGTGGCCATGGGCTGAACACATGCCAAGACTCTCATCACGTTATAACTTTCTGAGAACAATTTTCTTCTGGTCACTTAATGTCCAATAAATAATAGTTGCAGGGACTGAAATCTCTGGGATAGCTCTGTAGCTCAGGATTGTTTTCAGGATTGGTTTGGAACAAACAATGATGTGATTATTATATATTTTTTAAGTACATTCTTGTTTTTTGTTGACACCTGTATCAGCCATGCATGATTAGACCAATAAACCCTAAAATGAATGTGAAATATTTTATATCTGAGAAAAGACGCCGATTTTCTACGAAGAAAAGTTACCACTTTACATGAAGCGTTGCTAAAACATATCCATGGCAATTACATAGGGATGACATGGGCAGGTAGAAAGTAGCTACAATAGGAACACATTGTTACATCCAACTGTTGTACAACAGAACCACAGAACCAAGCACAGCATCTTTGACGTACAGGGGAGTGTAGCATCATCGATAGCCCAAGCTCTGCTGGTCTGATGAGGGGGTTAGTTACCATCCATCCCGAAGAATAGAAGAGGACTGTGACACAAATGGGTATCCTATTTCCTATATAGTAAGTAGCCTTCTCCGAGCCCCCAACCTTCTCATCTCAGGGTGGACATTCTGAACACAAGGCCACTGAGCTGGTTATAGGGCTCTGTTTAAAAGTAGTGCACTATATAGGGAATAGCGTGCAATTTGTGACTCAGTCTGTAAGAGAAGAAGTGTGATAAAGGCTAAGTTATCCTGATCTCAGTTCTTAGCTCAGGATTTTAGACAGGTGTAGTGTCTTCCCTGTCTGTGTTTGCTCTGACTGACTGAATACAAATGCTTGCAGTGAAGAGCTCAATGGGTGCTTTCAGACATCATGTTGAAAGAAAGAGATGTGGGCACGTGTTGTGTACCTATAGTCAGTTTCCATCCAAAAGGCACCATGAGAAAGTCTTGAAGCAGTGATGTGGGTAATGTGCACTATGGCAATTGTGCGTACTGTATGGCATATCAATGTGGAAGTAGTTCCCATTTCTCTCTAGTCATGCACAATTGTGTATATAGCACATAGTGATATAATACAGTGTTTCCCTCCAGTACCCCCAACAGTACAGATTTTTATTGTAACCCTGGACAAGCACACCTGATTCAACTTGCCAACTAATCATCAAGCCTTCAATGAGCTGAATGAAGTGTTGTCCAGGGCTACAACAAAAATGTTTACTGGAGGACCAGGGTTGGGAAACACTGATCATATACATCTCTACTTTACTATAAAATTTTACATACAAATTGATTTAAAGCTCAATCTCAATCTGTGCCTGCTCACGTATCGATTCTCAAACTGTAGGTTAGCTATAGATGTTCCTGAGCTCACAACACTTTAAATTGTAACAAAGGATGTCCTGAGTCCTAAAGTTCCTCTACACCCCCTGGTAAGATCAGTGTAGCATTAATTGCAACCGAGGAGACTCAAAACAGACACTATTTTAAGTATGACCTTACAAAGCGAGAGCATTTAGACACCTGCTGCTGCTATTGTGCACATACCTGGGGCTAAGCATTGATTGTGATTTTAATGCTTTTTCTTCCCAGGGAATAAAATTGCACGGATTACAGGTTTGGCATTATTGAATATCAACAAGCTTATTGTTCAGTCAAGACGTTCACATGTCATTTCATATGTTTCAGATAACTATTTTTGTCATTTCAGGAGTAACAAAAGCTTTTCAGCATGCCAATCAACAAGCTATTATTCCCAGTATAATTTTATTCAAGAGATGGGTAGAAACTTCACATAAAATCCTAGGACGGAATTCTCTTCTATCTTTGAAATCAATCCTTGTTTGAAAAAACCCCAGATAATACCTTGAGAAGAAATTCTCTCAGCAGAGCAGTTTATGAATTAAACTCGATTAGACAAAACCTTGCTGAAAAGCCATTAATAGGGAAATGCAATGAAAAAGAATTCTAGTAATGAAGGATTAAAACGTTTGAATGCCTCAGTCTCCTTCCTTCTCCTGAGCATAACAGTGGCATTATGATGGAATGACTGGATGGAATGACTATCCAATTTCTTCTGCGGATCCTGAGTGGTTCTACAGAGCATCTTTATGGAAGATTTGAACACAAAACATGATTTAGACTGTGCATCGGCCCATCCAACTAGTAATACTTTCATTTTGTCCTCCCAAGGCGCCGCTGTTCAATTATTTCAGTCCCAGCTATAATTCTGGGTACAGCATTAATAGGATGAGCCAAATGTAAACTAAAAGGCCCCTTATGCAGTGCAAAGACAAAAGGACCAGAATAGCCCCGACTTTATTAAGACAGACATTAAGTAATTGGAAGAGCACTTTAATATTTAACGTTTAGTCCTTCAAGGCCCGAGTACAAATCCCTTCCCCTCTCGAGCTTTCCCATCTAAAGAAATACAAATGGCTATTTAGGAAGCCCTTATCCTTTAATAAGGTAATCTGTGTGTGAGTAGATGGTAACATTATTAGCCCAGATCTCCAAACAATGACATGGTACTTACTGTAAGTAGCGTATTCAAGTGGTCACAAATAATTGTGTGTGTGTGTGTTCGTCACGCTCATGCTTACATTTTAAATTTCCATCCGGTTATTAGCCAGACAACAATCTTCTCAAAGCGATTATCAAAAATCAAGTAAAGCAAGCAGCAGTACAGAAACAGACACAGGAGGTCATAAGAATATGAAATAGCAGGTCGGACAAGTAGAGGGTCACTAGGGATGAGGAAACTAAGGCTATGTCCCAAATGGCACCCTATTCCCTATTAAGTGCACTACTTTTGACCTGGTCAAACATAGGGAATAGGGAGCAATTTGGGATGCATCCTATGCCTAACCAGGATAGCATACAGGCTAGTCATTCATCATAGCATTTATGATATCTATTCATTATTAAATAAAATAAAATACATATTGACATTCAATTTCATACATCACCTTCTTGCATCTCTGAGGATATTACAGATTCCCGTGTTTAATGAATTAAAAATAGCACACAAAAGGCCAGCGCAGATAATTGGAATTATAAGACATTATTCATGTGCAGTGTGTGGTAAATTACATTATCCACTACCAGAATATGTCAAAATGGCCGAAGAGGTTCATTGAAATGAAATTTCAAAATGTGCCCTCTAACACATTGTGATTAGTGCATTGGTTGCATTGAGGCTTATTAGATTAGAGATGAATGATGGCATTGCCAACGTTTTCGGATGAGAAAGTAGGGGAAAATGCTCTAAGGGTATGCAATTTATGCAGAATTCTTCACTCGGCATACTCGGCTTGGATACAAACTTGCTGCCTTTCTAAAAAAACTCCCGGCATACATTTGAGATAAAGGGAGACCGCACTTGTGGGTTCACTCAGGGAATGTTTATGTTGTATTTACAGGACAGGTGTGATACACGTCATTATCCAATGACAATGTCCGCGATAGGAACAGCTACAGGGATGCGTTGGTTTCTGAAAGAGTTGACATTGTGTGAACCCAACTTTATTTGGAGTTAATTGAATTGGGCCCAGAGATAAAAAAAAAAAATAGTTATTTGAATGTTCTATTGTATGTAGCCCAATAAATTCACAACTATACTATTCTAAAGAAATGACAGAGTACTGCACACTCTAAAGTATTGCTTGTTTATTGTGCTAACGTTTCAGCCTTTTGACCTTTGTCAGAGCATTTTGTTGTATCTATCTACCCACAAAAAGAATTGATGACACTGTGCTTTTTACATTTATAAATTGCTTAAAAGTGAGTGGTTGACAAATGGTCTGACAGGGCGGCAGGTAGCCTTGCAGTTAAGAGTGTTGGGCCAGTAACTCTCTGGTTGCTGGTTGGAATCCCTGAGCTGACTGGGTGAAAAATATGTCAATGTTCCCTTGAGCAAGGCACTTAACCCTAATTGCACCTGTAAGTTGCTCTGGATGAGTTCGTCTGCTAAATGACTAAAATGTAAAATGCCTTACAGGACTTTGTTAATACAATGATACTGTGGAGCAATGGATAGAGTTCATAATGTGCAATTATCATTCAAGGTGCTGTGCAACAATTCAACTATGCCTGTGCTGCTAGCCCACTCACCCACAAAATATTAAACCCAGTCTGGCTGTGATTAGGAGGTTGGAAAGGCCAGTACCTTTGGGGTCTGTGGCAGTATTAGCCCTACAGCTCACATTCTCCTTGTAGACTTGGATGTGGCCTGATCCTTACTGTGTGCTGGGCACTGGTTACTCTGTTCATGGTTGGAATTGGAAGATATCTGGCTGGTTCCATTTCTGCCTGTACAAAACCCGTTCCAGTTCACTTGTCCTCCTACTATAGTTGACGTGTGTGTCTGGACTGAGGCATAGTGTACACCCCAGAGTGCGTTACCTGCACTGTGCCCCTACACGTCATGTTCCAGGACAATTGTTCCTATCTGGCTCGAAGATTCATGAAAAAGAGTGCCACATTGTCATCTGTGAACTCAAAAGTGCTGGTAGTTCTTTCCTCTACCCACTATTGGTTTGGTTCTAATCTATAGATCATAAAAGACTTGTTCAGACCTAAACAAAACAGAAATGGCGCAACCTTGCAAAAGGCTAAAAGCACCCTCCGCCATGTTTCTTTCATCTAGCCTGTCCTTCTAGAAGTCTCAATGCTGAAATTGTGGGGAATAGGGAAAGAACCTATGGATCTTGAAAAATATTTTCGGCTTAAAAAAACCTCTTGTTTGACTCAACAAAATCATGTGGAGTGAAGGTATGTAACCATTCTAATACAGACAATATTTTTGTCTAGCTCCTTGTGTTGAAATATCTTTCACTTATGGTTGAACAGACATGGGAGGATTCGCTGTTGAGGACGAGGTTCTCTCATGGTTGTTTGATTCAAAAGGACTGAACAAAATGGAGGAGAGATTCTCTGAAGCCTCTGAGAGATGGAACATGGTGTCAGATGTCAGCCAATTATTTTTGCACGTCACTAAACACAGACAGACAGCATGTAACCATGTCTTTGAACTACAACTAAGAGGGAATTGGACATAAATTCAGAGGCTTTTGGTGGTTTGAAAAAGCTAAAATTAGTTGATCATTCACATGGTGTAACGATTCTCCTCTTCGTCTGAGGAGGAGTAGGAAAAGTCGGACCAATGTGAAGCGTGGTAAGAGTCCATAATTAGATTTTTAATAAATCAATATGAACACGGAACAAAAAACCACGAACAAACAACCGAAACAGTTCTGTATGGTGAAACACTGACACAGAAAATTACTACCCAACTCATAGTGAGAAAACCGGCTACCTAAGTATGATTCTCAATCAGAGACAACGATCGACAGCTGCCTCTGATTGAGAACCATACCAGGCCACACACAGAAATACAAACATAGAAAAAACAACATAGAATGCCCACCCCAGCTCACACCCTGACCAAACACAGAAATAGACATAAAACATAGAAACATACAAAGCAAACTATGGTCAGAGCGTGACACATGGCTAATTTAATCACTGACCTTACTAGAACAAGTGTGATACATTTCCTTTTTGGAGTGCAGCAAGAAGATTTCATGTATATATGTAATAGAGTTGGATTGGAAACCTTACTCCCCAGCTTGACATGCCTCCACCCGCATTATCGAATTGCCAGCTTTTCTGTAGTGAAGCTGGGTAAGACGTTGTCAAGCAGCAGGGTCATATGTTTGTGAAGGAGAGGACCAAGATCAAGAACCGGTAAGGACTTGTGAGTAACGAAGCTACAGTATAAGCAAGCCTAGTTGTGTGTGTGTGTGTACAGTGGCAAGAAAAAGTAGGTGAACCCTTTGGAATTACCTGGATTTCTGCATAAATTGGTAATCAAATTTGATCTTCATCTAAGTCACAACAATAGACAAACATAGTGTGCTTAATAATAACACACAAATTATTGTATTTTTCTTGTCTAAATTGAATACACCATTTAAACATTCACAGTGTAGGTTGGGAAAAGTATGTGAACCCCTAGGCTTATGACTTCTCCAAATGCTAAATGGAGTCAGGAGTCAGCTAACCTGGAGTCCAACCAATGACACGAGATCAGAGATGTTTGTTAGAGCTGCCTTGCCAGTAGCGCTAAAAAGGCTATTCACAAGAAGCATTGCCTGATGTGAACCATGCCTCGAACAAAAGAGATCGCAAAAGACCAAATATTAAGAGTTGTTGACTTGCATAAAGCTGGAAAGGGTTACAAAAGTATCTCTAAAGCCTTGAGGTTCATAAGTCCATGGTAAGAAAAATTGTCTATAAATGGAGAAATTTCAACACTGTTGCTACTCTCCCTAGGAGTGGACGTCCTGCAAAGATAACTGCAAGAGCACAGCACAGAATGCTCAATGAGGTTAAGAAGAATCCTAGTGTCAACTAAAGACTTACAGAAATCTCTGGAACATGCTAACATCTCTGTTGATGAGTCTACAATAAATAAAACACTAAACAAGAATCATGTTCATGGGATGACATCCCGGAAGAAGACACTGCTGTCAAAAAAAACATTGCTGCATGTCGGAAGTTTTCAAAAGTGCACCTGGATGTTCCACAGCGCTACTGGCAAAAATATTCTGTGGACAGATGGAACTACAGTTGAGTTGTTTGGAAGGAACACAACACACAATCTGTGGAGAAAAACACCAACATCAAAACTTCATCCCAAATGTAAAGTATGGTGGAGGGAGCATCATGGTTTGGAGCTGCTTTGCTGCCTCAGAGCCTGGACAGCTTGCTATCATCGATGGAAAAATGAAATTCCAAGTTTATCAAGACATTTTACAGGAGAGTGTTAGGCTATCTGTCTGCCAATTGAAGCTCAACAGTAGTTGAGTGATGCAACAGGACAACGACAACTAACCCTAACCCAACAGAATGGCTTCAACAGAAGAAAATATGCCTTCTGGAGTGGCCCAGTCAGAGTCCTGACCTCAACCGGATTGAGATGCCGTGGCATGACCTCAAGAGAGCAGTTCACACCAGACATCCCAAGAATACTGCTGAACTGAAACAGTTTTGTAAAGAGGAATGGTCTAAAATTCCTCCTGACCGTTGTGCAGGTCTGATATGCAACTACAGAAAATGTTTGGTTGATGTTATTGCTGTCAAAGTAGGGTCAACCAGTTATTAAAACAAAGGGTTCACATTTTTTCCACCCTGCACTGTTAATGTATACACGGTGTGTTCAATAAAGACATGAACATGTATAATTCTTTGTGCGTTAATAGTTTAAGCAAACTGTGTTTGTCCATTGTTGTGACCTAGATGAAGATCAGATTTTATGACCAATTTATGCAGAAATCCAAGTATTTCCAAAGGGTTCACATACTTTTTCCTTTCACTATTTACATGTATGTATGTATGTATGTAAGTGTGAGCGGTACATGGCGAGGAGGAGAATCTCCAATTAGTGTGAATCTATAACTTCAACATACGTGGTGTCACTGACTCCTTATTGTTTTCCATCCCTCATGTTAAGCTGTGAACTAAGATTTGCTTGAATGCGTTCAGTTAGTAGTGGGGTTACCACATCATTATGGATGTATTTTCACACAAGTTCAGTAGAACATAGTAATAACTAGAACCTGGGTTCAAATAGTATTTGTTTTCTTTCAAATCCTTTCAATGATTATTTGAGCCTGTCTGAAGTGCCAGATAGGATTTCGCTGCGGTGGCAGGTAACCTATTGGTTAGAGCATTGGACTAGTAACCGAAAGGTTGCAAGATCGAATCCCTGAGCTGACAAGGTAAAAATCTGTAGTTCTGCCCCTGAACAAGGCAGTTAACGCTTGCTAGGCCGTCATTGAAAATAAGAATGTGTTCTTAACTGACTTGCCTAGATAATTTAAAATAAATAGGCATGGTAAATAGGCATGGCATGCTATAAAAGTATATATATATATGCATACACACACACAGTTGAAGTCGGAAGTTTACATACACCTTAGCCAAATACATTTAAACTCAGTTTCATAATTCCTGACATTTAATCCTAGCAAAAAGTCCCTGTTTTAGGTCAGTTAGGATGGTGTTTATACTGGAGTACTATTGTTTGTACAGATGAACGTGGTGCCTTCAGGCATTTGGAAATTGCTCCCAAGGATGAACCATACTTGTGGAGGTCTACATTTTTTTCTGAGGTCTTGGCTGATTTTCCCATGATGTCAATCAAAGACGCACTGAGTTTGAAGGTAGGCCTTGAAATACATCTACAGGTACACCTCCAATTGACTCAAATGATGACAATTAGTCTATCAGAAGCTTCTAAAGGCATGACATAATTTTCTGGAATTTTCCAAGCTGTTTAAAGGCACAGTCAACTTAGTGTATGTAAACATCTGACGCCCTGGAATTGTGATACAGTGAATTAAGTGAAATAATCTGTCTGGAAACAAATGTTGGAAAAATGACTTGTGTCATGCACAAAGTAGATGTCCTAACCGACGCCTGAAGGTACCACGTTCATCTGTACAAACCATAGTATGCAAGTATAAACACCATGGGACCACGCAGCCATCATACTGCTCAGGAAGGAGACGCGTTCTGTCTCCTAGAGATGAACGGACTTTGGTGCGAAAAGTGCAAATCAATCCCAGAACAACAGCAAATGACTTTGTGAAGATGCTGGAGGAAACAGGTACAAAAGTATCTATTTCTGTAACGCTTGTCGTGGTTGTAAGAAGAGGAGGACCAATGTGCAGCGTGGTAAGTGTCCATATTGTTTTAATACGAAATAATGAACACTGAACGAAAACAAGAACACGACAAACGAAACACTCCTGTACGGTGAAACAAAAACACAGAACAGAAAATAATCACCCACAAAACACAATGAAAAACAGAATACCTAAATATGGCTCCCAATCAGAGACAACGACTGACACCTGCCTCTGATTGAGAACCATACTAGGCCAAACACATAGAAATAGAACAACAGAACAAAACATAGAAAAACAACATAGAATGCCCACCCCAACTCACACTCTGACCAAACTAAAATAAATACATAAAAAAGGAACTAAGGTCAGAACGTGACAATTTCCACAGTAAAGCGAGTCCTATATCGACATAACCTGAAAGGCCGAGCAGCAAGGAAGAAGCCACTGCTCCAAAACAGCCATAAAAAAGCCAGACTACGGTTTGCAACTGCTCATGGGGACAAAGATTGTACTTTTTGGAGAAATGTCCTCTGGTCTGATGAAACAAAAATAGAACTCTTTGGCCATAATGACCATTGTTATGTTTGGAGGAAAAAGGGGGATGCTTGCAAGATGAAGAACACCATCCCAACCGTGAAGCACGGGGGGGCAGCATCATGTTGTGGGGGTGCTTTACTGCCGGAGGGTCTGGTGAACTTCACAAAATAAACGGCATCACGAGGAAGGAAAAGTATGTGGATATATTGAAGCAACATCTCAAGACATCAGTCAGGAAGTTAAAGCTTGGTCGCAAATGAGTCTTCCTAATAGACAATGACCCCAAGCATACTTCCAAAGATGTGGCAAAATGGCTTAAGGACAACAAAGTCAAGGTGTTGGAGTGGCCATCACAAAGCCCTGACCTCAATCCTATAGACAATTTGTGTGCAGAACTGAAAAAGCGTGTGCGAGCAAGGAGGCCTAAAAACCTGACTCAGTTACACCAGCTCTGTCAGGAGGAATGGGCCAATATTCACCCAACTTATTGTGGGAAGCTTGTGGAAGGTTACACGGAACATTTGACCCAAGTTAAACAATTTAAAGGCAATGCTCAAAATACTAATTGAGTGTATGTAAACTTCTGACCCACTGGGAATGTGATGAAAGAAATAAAATCCGAAATAAATAATTCTCTCTACTATTATTTCACATTCTTAAAATAAAGTGGTGATCCTAACTGACCAAAGACAGGGAATTTTTACTAGGATTAAATGTCAGGAAATGTGAAAAACTGAGTTTAAATGTATTTGGCTAAGGTGTATGTAAACTTCCGACTTCAACTGAAATATATATATATATATACACACTACCGTTCAAAAGTTTGGGGTCACTTAGAAATGTCCTTGTTTTTGAAAGAAAAGCACATTTTTTGTCCATTAAAATAACATCAAATGGATCATAAATACAATGTAGACATTATTAATGTTGTAAATTATCCTGCATGTTTATATCCTGCCTGTTTGGCCTTGTCCGGGGGTATCGTCGGATGGGGCCACAGTGTCTCCCGACCCCTCCTGTTTCAGCCTCCAGTATTTATGCTGCTGTTATATCTGGAGTATTTCTCCCCTCTTATTCGGTGTCCTGTGTGAATTTAAGTATGTTCTCTCTAATTCTCTCTCTCTTTTCTCTCTTTCTTTCTTCCTCTCTTTCTTTCTTTTTCTCTCTCGGAGGACCTGAGCCCTAGGACCATGCCTCAGGACTACCTGGCATGATGACTCCTTGCTGTCCCCAGTCCACCTGGCCGTGCTGCTGCTCCAGTTTCAACTGTTCTGCCTGCGGCTATGGAACCCTGACCTGTTCACCGGACGTGCTACCTGTCCCTGATCTGCTGTTTTCGACTCTCTAGAGACTGCAGGAGCGGTAGAGATACTCTTAATGATCGACTATGAAAAGCCAACTGACATTTACTCCTGAGGGGCTGAGCTGTTGCACCCTTGACAACTACTGTGATTATTATTATTTGACCATGCTGGTCATTATGAACATTTGAACATCTTGGCCATGTTCTGTTATTATCTCCATCCGGCACAGCCAGAAGAGGACTGGCCACCACTCATAGCCTGGTTCCTCTCTAGGTTTCTTCCTAGGTTTTGGACTTTCTAGGGATATTTTCCTAGCCACTGTGCTTCAACACCTGCATTGCTGTCTGTTTGGGGTTTTAGGCTGGGTTTCTGTACAGCACTTTGAGATATCAGCTGATGTACGAAGGGCTATACAGTATAAATACATTTGATTTGATTTTGATTTGATTCATGGAACGCAAGTCGATATCATGTGGAATGCGCGTGACCAGGAACTGGCACTCTGCCATACCACTGACTCAAACAGCTCCCATACTAATAAAGGCATTTTAATTAATTATATGAAGGTCCGCCTTTCTTTTTGATGACCATAATGATTTAAATTTGGCTTCATGTCTTTTTTTAAATATTATCAACTGTTACTAATGATCCTCAGCAACAACCGCATGGCCATGATGGCATTTACAGGGGAAACGAATGGGGAAACGAAATGAAGGTAAACAAAACAATTAAATTAAATGGCAATGTAGGCAATTAACTGAAAGAAACAAACAGTAAATTGGCAGTTGAATATGTGTTGTTATTAGGCCTACTGACAGTTGATACTGATAGTGGTATTTAACATGATAGAAATAGGAAACAGAGAAAGTCAGGGTAGCCTACAATTAAGTTAAAAGGCCGTACAATTTAAATTCTACATAATGGCACAGCATTTCATAGACTACTGTGGGAAAGTTTTTATACTTCAGTTTACTGCCATATGACGGTTTTCACATTTGTCTCCAGCGACTATATGTTACAATATATATAAAACAAGTGTCATTTGTGTGACAACCCTCCCACTCTTTCTGCCGAATTCTTTCTCTTTGCTCTTGTTTTCCTTAATAGGATGTCGGTGGGCGGAGCCGGGAGTGTCGTCAGCAAAATGGAACACACCTGGGCCCGAGTGTGTCCCAGGATAAATGCACCTCTTCCCCATTATTTGAGGAGGCTCTCCAGGCAGACACTGATTGATTTTGGTTGTGGAATTTTTTGGGTGGCCTTTTGTTTGCATTATCACATGTATGCACGCAAACACTCACTTACACTACTGATTACACACACACACCATTGTTAATTATATTTAGTTCACTTTATTTAATGAATGTGTTTTGTTAATCCTTGTTGCCACGTTGTCTCCTTTTTGTGACAAGTGGGGGCTCATCTGGGATCATAAGGTTGGTTCCTAGACATTTTGGTGTTTAGCACTTTGTTGCATTATGAAGGGCTAATACTAGTGTCACTTGGCTTACTCGTATTGGGAGAAAATGTGGAGTTAATGTTATACTCTAGGTGCTTTGTTTGCATTTTGTTACAGCTTGTTTGAGTTGTAATGTTTGGTGCCCAGTACTGGTTGGTAAACTTGGCAATGCGGTGGATAGTTCATTGTGTGCTGTGTTGGAGAAAGTACATTGGTTAGTTTCCAGGCTGGAGACTCTTGCTCTACTCACTGTTTGGACATTGGTCTGAGTTGAGTACAATTGGCTGTGTACGTCAGTGGGAGATTTGGGAAGGGTAGTGACACTAACTACTTGGAGCTATAGCCTCTTTTCCTTTGTTAGGCTTAGTGATGTGTTTCACTTTGGAATATGTTGGGCATGGTTATTTTTGTGTGATGTCTGTGGACCGAGTAGTTGTCTCGGGAACATCCGTGGCTTGGGGGAATCTGCCAGTGTGCTGGGTTTATTTTCTTGCCAGTGGGCTACAGTGTGTCATTACCCACTGCAAATCTGCATGAAGACTAGGGTTGAGTTACTGTAGGTTTGGGGGAAGCTCCATATATCTCATCTCTCTTCTGTGATGCCCTGTGTGATTTGTCATTTCTCTGGTTGTGGTCTGGTGTGCTCAGCAGAGGGGAATAGTTTTATTGGTGTGTATTTTCTTGTGCCCATGGTGTCTTATGTAGATGAGTTAATTTGCTTTCCCTCAGAGGAACTGTTAGAATTATGTACTAAACTACAGCTGTTGACGGTTGCTGAACACTACAAGGTTGAAATGAGTAATAAACATCTAAAACATTCTCTTAGGTTGATATTGAAGGCCAATTTGATGGAAAGAGGTATTATTGAAGTTACCACTGGGGCAGCCTCTGCTGAGGACTCGCCGTCTCCCCGTAACTTTACAATGACCGCTCCATCGGTTAGTCCTAGTAGTCTTTTTGAAAAGCTGCTTCTGTTACAGCTAGAGCATGATCGTGAGAAGCTAGAGCATGATTGTGTAAATTATGAAAAAGAATGGGCATTTAAACAGGATATGGAGCGTGCTAAAATCAAGCTGCAACTAGAGCGGCTAGAGTTGGTTGTCGAAGGAAAGCTCTCAGGGGAGAATTTGCTCTGGGAAGTTGACCCAGATTTACCTAGGGGTCGTTCCTCTTTTAGTCATGCCCCGGACACATTTGATATTGTTGGGAACTTACATTTGTCTCAGTTTAATGAAAAGGACCCTGAGACATTATTTTTGTTTTAGTGTGTTGCTGACACTAGGAGTTGGCTTGATTCTGACTGCACTTTAATGTTGCAGTGTGTGCTGACTGGTAAAGCGCAGGATGCATATTCAGCTCTTAGTGTAGCCAACAGTGTCAGTTATGATAAGGTTAAATTGGCTGTTACAGATTTACGAATTGGTTCCTGAGGCTTACAGCCAACGATTTAGAACTTTATAAAGGGATGATAAGCAGACTCATGTTGAGTTCGCGTGAGAATTATCTTCACAGTTTAATCGCTGGTGTTCCGCCTCTGCAGATATGACTTTCCAAGGGCTGTGTGATCTGATTATGTTAGAGCAACTTAAGGATACAATCCTTGATCGTATAGCCACGTACATTAACGAATGAAAAGTAAAGACTATCGCTGAAGCTGCGGTTTTGGCGGACAGGTATGTTTTGACTCTCAAAAGTGTCTTTGCAGAGCCCCTTATTCGATGTTAGTCAGGTTGTTGTACCAGTTAAGCTTTGTGAGCTGGTGTTGACAACTTCCCACAATGTTGCTGGACATATGGGTGTGAGGAAAATATGTGATTGTAGGTTAAGACATTTCTTTTGGCCTAGGCTAAAGAGGGATGTTTGAGTTCATCAACTTGCCACTTGCCAATTAACTGGTAAACTAAATCCATCTATTGAGGCCGTACCACTGTTTCCTATTCCTGTACTCGCCAACCTTTACACTATCTGATTATTGACTGTGTTGATCCTCTGCCTCGTTCTAAAAAGGGTAGTAGTTACCTGTTCACTGTAATGTGTCAGACCACTAGGTTTCCTGCTGCCTATCCTCTCGGTCTATCACGACTAAGTCCGTGTTAAAAGCTTTGACTCAGTTTTTCTCACTTTTTGGAATCCCTAATGTCATTCAGAGTGATCAAGGATCTAATTTCACGTCCAATCTGTTTGGTCAGGTTCTCCAACAGCTCCATATTAAACACAATTTGTCAAGCGCCTATCACACGCAAAGTCAAGGAGCACTGGAACGTTTCCATCAAACACTTAAGTCTTTGAGAGCTTATTGTACTGAGATGGATAGGTAGGAGGGGTTGCCTTGGTTACTGTTAGCCGCTAGGGAGGTTTCACAGGAGAGCACAGGTTTCAGTCCAAATGACCTTGCGTTTGGACATAAGGTGCGTGGACTTCTATCTGTTCTCCAGGATGACTGGAAGTCTCCCGAGCCCCCTCAGTCCTTGTTATCGTGTGTGGTTTCTGGCGATGCCTGTACGCCGCTGGTGAAATGGCTAAAGAGAAGCTATCTTCACAGGAGCGGATGAAGGGCACATTTGATCGGCGAACTGAGCCTCGTCACTTTAGACCAGGTTCTTGCACTGCTGCCAATCGTTGGTTCTCCTTTTTAAGCCAAGTTTCAAGGTCCATATACGGTGGTGCGCCAGCACACTGAGCAGAACTATCCAGTTGCCACTCCAGAACGGAGAAAAGCACACCAACTATGCCATGAGAATTTGTTAAAACCCTATTATGCACATTCCTCAGACTGAACAGTGGGTGGTAGTTACCTGTTCACTGTAATGTGTCAGACCACTAGGTTTCCTGCTGCCTATCCTCTCGGTCTATCACGACGTTGTGCAATATTTAGATTCTAACTAATGTCTGAGTCTAAAGGAAATTAAGTTAATTTATATATAATTTGATATACAGAAGAATATACTTAACTGTCTTATGATTTATATTATCTTTTTTGATATTGTACATTTAATTGTGACTATTACTATTACTAGACTATGACTAGTCTACAGAGGACGGTAAACCTGTTCTTTTGGCCGATACCGTTATTTCCCTGGGTTCTTGTCATGCCAGGTCCTTGCATAAGGAGGAAGATGTTCCTGGTCCCGACGATTGAATACTGCAGGGTAGATTGAAAATTCAGAGACACTGGATATTTTAGACAGCCTTCTCGCTCATCTACCTGTTGATGGGCGGAAAGAGATGGTTGGTCTGATTCTGAGATTTCCAGGTTTGTTTTCTGATACACCTACATGTACAAACTTAATAGAACATGATATTGACATTGGAGATGCTGACCCCATTCGTCAGCAGTTCTATAGACTTTCTTCAGAGAAACTGCGTTGTCTGGATGCTGAGGTCAGGTACATGCTGGAGAGTAAGATGGCAGAGCCTTCTTTCTCCAGATGGGCTTCTCCCTGTATCTTGGTCAGTAAACTGGATGGGACAAACAGATTTTGTACGGACTACCTTAAGGTAAAGTGTCACTAAACCAGGTTAATTTCCTCTTCCTCGGATGGAGGACTGCGTTGATCAAGTCAGCGCAGCTAAGTTTGTGCAAATTTGACCTGTTAAAGGGCTATTGGCAGGTGCCACTGACGAGTAGGGCATGTGAAATCTCTGCCTTTATTACACCCTCTGGTCTGTACTCGTATTCGGTTTTGCGTTTCGACCTGCGTAATGCACCTGCGACTTATGACTAGGGTTGTGTCTGGCCGGGTGCACTGTTTATCTGGATGATGTAGTGATATATGCAGATACTTGGGAGGAACATCTGTCCCGTATTCAAGGCTTGTTCAACCGCCTAGGTGATCGTGAGGCGACCTGCAATCTGGCTAAATGTGAGTTTGCTCAGGCGACCGCTACATACCTTGGAAAGGTGGTTCGGCAGAGTGAAGTGCGTCCTGTTCGGGCTAAAGTGGTAGCTATTGATGCTTTTCCACCACCAACTAAAAATGAACTGATGCGTTTCTTGGGAATGATTGGGTATTACTGTAGTTTTTGTAAACTTCGCTACTGTGATCGCTCCCTTGACAGATTTGCTGAAAACTAAGGCTGTTTACGTATGGTTCTTGTTGTCAACAGGCTTTTGAAGATGCAAAGAGGTTGCTTACCTCAACACCGGTGCTGGCTGCTCCTTGCGTGGATTTGTAATTTACCTTGCAGGTGGATGCTAGTCATGTGGGGGCAGGTGCAGTTTTGCTGCAAGCAGATCTGTCTAGGGTTGAGAGGCCTGTTTCTTTTCCAAAAAGTTTAACCATTATCAGTTGAACTACTCGGTCATTGAAAAAGAAGTGCTAGCACTCATATGGGCGTTACAACACTTTGAAGTGTATATCGGGTCGGGAGTAGTACCTATTGTGGTCTACACCGACCATAACCCTCACCTTTTGAGGGCCATGATGTGTCCTAATCAGAGGCTAGTGACATGGTGGTTATTTTTACAAGCATTCCATCTCGATGTGCGGCACATCCGGGGGACTGATAATGTCATTGCTGACGCACTCTCGTGCGCCCGGTTCCTGAATGTCCGCGTGACTGACCACTTATGTCTGGTATTGTCATGTTCTGTCGCTCCTGTCTGTTCCCTTCTGGTCTCGTTTTCTTTCCTCTAAAAGGTTGCTTCCTGTATGCAAAGGTTGCTGAGGTTGGCTGGGGCAAAGGGACGCAAAGGCTGGATTAATTTGTTGTGACTGGTATGGTGTTCCGGGGTCTCTGTTGGTCCCTGGTTTTATGGGGGGGTGTGACGACCCTCCCACTGTCTGCCCGATTCTTTCTTTATGCTCTTATTTTCCTTAATAGGATGGCGGTGCCGGGAGGATCTGTGTCCCAGGATAAATGCACCTCTTCCCCATTCATCGAGGAGACTCTCCAGGCAGACACTGATAGATTTTGGTTGTGGCCGTTTGTTTGCTTTGGCACCTTTCAACACCGCATATCACATTTATGCATGCAAACACTCACACTACTGATTACACACACCACTGTTAATTATATTTAGTTAACTTTATTTAATAAATATATTTTATTCCTTGTCTCCACGGTGTCTCCCTTGTGGTTCATGACATTTGTATGTACTCCCTTATCCAAACGGATTACCTAGCTCTTATCAATAGTGCTTATTAAGTTGTAAATTACAGTGCATGGAGAACAGCGTTAATTCTACTGGAAAAAATAAAGTCAATACGTTCACAATGAAACTGGTAGGTTCGCTAGACCTTATTCATGGTTCCCTCACGCAAAATGTTGGTGGAATTAAGTCAACGTCAGAATCTGTAGACACACCTCTGCCACATTTATTTGAGCTCCACCCAAATGAATAGCAGGTGACTAGCACATTCTCATGCTTAAATTAATGATCAACATAATCATAAGTACATAGAGGGATTAACATTCCATTTACAAGCACATAAATTGTGACCTTACCCAATATAAAAAAAGTTTGTTTCTAATCCCATTTTAACATTGTCAAAGGTTTTACAACAAAAACGATAAACAGAATATGTGCCCGCTCTGAGCTTGGCACATGCGCTCTAGCTAACAGCTGGTATATACAGTGCTGAGGGTACATGATGATTATGGAAAAGAGAGAAATTTGTCAATTGGCAGCCAAGCACCAATCATGTCACCAGAGTACACTTTCTTGATGCTTATTGAAAGTTGTCATCAAGCTCATCACCGTGCACTTTCCCCACCCTGAGATCATCATAATCAAATTAATATTTTGTCTAAACTGTACATGCTTTTCCAAGTTGCAGTGGTAGCACAACACAAAATGGCATTGTGTGACTGCAAGGTTACTGTGACATGGTTATTCTATCAACAATTGCGAGGGGAAAAAAATACATTTCCACAATCTATGTACTTCACCGACAAAATAATAATCTAACTTGTTTACATTTAGGAAAGTTGAATAACAATTTGTTTCCATCAGGCCTGTTGTGAGTTTTTTATCCGACATGTACTTTACTCACAAACCTGATCAATAATCACACCATATTTTTCTTACTAACCAATAGCAGATGAAGTGTACTGTATATCACACAACACCACTTTGCCAATAACATTCTATATTAACCCTAAAATATTTTGCAATCAAATAATTATGTATGTTTAGAGCTGTAAAGTACAGATGCTAGATAAGGCTCAACCTCAAAAATATTAATTTTTGTTTCTTTAAAAATAAATATTGTGTTTTTACCCTCTTTTTCGCTGCACTTTTTATCTATTCTCATCGCTGCAACTCCCCAAAGTGCTCGGGAGGGGCGAAGGTCGAAGCCATGTGTCCTCCAAAACATTAACCCCGAAGCCAGCTGCACCAATGTGTCGGAGGAAACGCATTCAAGTGACGACCGAAGGCAGCCTGCAGGTGCCCGGCCCGCCACAGGGAGTCGCTAGAGCGCGATGAGCCAAGTAAAGGACCCCCTAGCCAAACCCGGACTACGCTGGGCCAATTGTGCACCACCCTATGAGATTCCCAGTCATGGCCGGTTGTGACACAGCCTGGGATCGAAATGTTTTTACATTTTTGTCAATTAGCAGATGTTCTTATCCAGAGTGACTTACATAGCAATGATTGCCTTGCTCAAGGGCACATAAACAGATCTTTCACCTAGTCAGATTGGGGATTCAAACCAGCAACCTTTGTTACTGGTCTAATGCTCTTAACCACTAAACTACATGCCACCTGGTCCTGCCACACTCCAAACCTCAATATAACATTTGGAACTGGAATTTCTGGGATCTCTCATTCTTCATCATCCTCTTACCCCTCCGGTTTCTGATTGCTATGATCTTGTCAAATGGGAAGATTTTCTTTGCTTATTACTCTCTCCAGTGAAGCACTTCAAGGCTCCATTTCTATTACAGCTCCTCCTTGTCCTGAGCTCTCTCATCTGTTCATGAAGGTCATGAACGTCTGGCTCTTCGTCTTCTCCGATTTATAGTTTTCTGCAGGACTCCAACATGAAGGTTAAGAGTTCCTAAAAGTTCGGAATTCTCTCCCAAGTATACTCTTAAAGATGTGGCTAGGGTTATTTTGAAATTTTCTTTAAGATAAGAAATGGTCCTTCTTGCCAGGCTGGTTAATCTCTACTGTGCAAATGCTTTTGTAAAGCTTCTCATTGCAATTAACACCTTGTTCTGTGTTTGAGTCTGAGTCATAAACTAGTGACTTTACCCCAAATGTGATGCATGGAAAGATAATTCCTAAAAGCTCATTAAAGACATGCTCTGGTACTTTGGAGAGTACGAAAGTATTCTTTAAACCTCCCGCTTTGGGCTGGATGTGTCAATGTATAGTCCATACATGCATAATCTATGCACAGAACACAGGAGGTTGGTGGCATCTTAATTAGGGAGAACGGGCTTGGGGTAATGACTGGAGCAGAAGCAGTGGAATGGTATCAAATACATCAAACACATGGCTTCCATTTCAGCCATTACTATGAGCCAGTCTCCCCTCAGCAGCCTCCACTGGAGAAGAATTACTGTCTTACCTCAATTAGCTATGAAATCCCTAGTTTGAAATCAACTGTTTTCTTGAACCTATGCTGTGCAATTTTGCCTACATTTCCCTAATGTGGGGCAGCTCCCTAGCAATTGGAGTTCAGCCCCTAGCATTTGAGTGACAGCCAGCAAGAGGCCTGCCCAGCATTTCATTTTTTTAACTAGGCAAGTCAGTTAAGAACAAATTCTTATTTACAATGACGGCGTACCCTCCCAAACCCAAACAATGCTGGCCCAATTGTGCACAGCCCTGTGGGACTCCCGATCACGGCCGGTTGTGTCACAGCCTGGGAATGAACCAGGGTCTGTAGTGATGCCTCTAGCATTGCAATACAGTGCCTTTAACTGCTGCGCCACCCGGGAGGCGTTATCCAATAAGCTTGCAGGACGGGCACAATGGTGCACACATGTGACCTAGTACAACATTTCGGGGACCACTTTTGGCTAGTGAGAGCTACTTTCTGAACTACTGGCTAAAAAGTATACAAAAGTACCGGAAAATGTGGAATCACTTTTTTATTACATGTTAAGTGTTCATTAGATAAAGTATTTTACCTACATTCCCAAATATATCAACAGATAAATGATCAGATCTGCTTTTTTAATTAAGAATGAGCATAAATATCATAAAATATATTTTGCATGCACAACTTGTCCATGTGTATCAATAGTGTTGCAATTTACCAGGATTAGGTTATGCTTCCCTTCCTCCTCTCTTTCCCCATGCTTTTGAAAGATAACATCCGCTGACACTAACATTGTTGCATACTCCAAAAATTGCAGCCAGGAAATTCTAAATTCGCTAAGTAACCATTTACATTTACATTTAAGTCATTTAGCAGACGCTCTTATCCAGAGCGACTTACAAGTACATTCATACTTTTTTTTTTTTTGTGCTGGCCCCCGTGGGAATCAAACCCACAACCCTGGCGTTGCAAGCGCCATGCTCTACCAACTGAGCCACACGGGGCCCCCAACAAATAAATGTAACAAATATTTAACTGTTTGGATGAAACCACACACCCTGGCTAAGTCACAAATAAAATCACTTTAACTCTTCTCATGTTATTCATATCCTATGGACAGATGCACTTAAGGTCCAACTGATTTACACAAAACAGGCGATCTAGTCTTTAGATACACTAAGTCAAGACCACTGCACTGAACTGGAACTCTTTCTATGCCAAATCCCTAGCAGTTGTCAGGTTTGTTCACAGATGATCAACTCGACCTGCTCACTGCTCATCCACTTAAGTCAACGACTCCCTGTGTTTGCTTGAGTGTCAACTACTCCGTATTTTCTGTTCTCTTCTGCTCACATATATGCCCATGATCACAGTCACAATGTACAGTAAGTAGTACACATGCCTAGGTGTCAACAATGTTAATTGCATATCTGAGTGATGGGAAGAAATGTAGATGAGGCAATGTTCCACCGCGTTTCAGAGGTTGTTGCTTCTGTTCAGGGAAATAGGCACTGTGTACCTAATCACACTTCCACAGGAGCTCATTTGAATGTGGTAGAGCACGGAGTGTGACTGGGAGGAATAACCATCAAGGCTCTGGTGCTTCAGAGTAATATTTGTCCAAGGGGAATGGAGCACATGACATTTCTGAATAAAATTATCAAAATGTAGCCTGCCCTGAATGGTACAGTATAATAGATATGTACTACCGTATAATATATCTAGCTAGTACTGTAATCTATGGTTGTCAGTTTAGAGCAATATTATAATTTGATGAACATCATGTGTTGTTTGTTTTAATGTTTATATAATACAATACTATGAAATATACAATACATTTATCAGCGAGTTACACAATTCTATTTACAGTGACGTTAAGCGGTATTGTAAAGGGGTAAAGATAAAGAATTTTGTCCGGACGCCTGTCAGGTTTTTACACTGCCAATATGAAAAGAGTACACTGTAAAAAAAAATATCCTGTTAATTTACGGTAAAAGTCTGGCAGCACGGATGCCAGAAATAGACTGTAAAACTACAAACTAAAAATTTACATAAATAATCTGTATAAAAACTGTGATTTACTTTCCATCAAATAAAGTATATTACTGCAATTTTATGACATTAACTCCTATTTTTACCTGGAATCCTCTTTTTTTGCTGGCATTGGTTGTGAAAATAATGAATTGGACAGCTAAAAAGCATAAAGAACTCCTTAATTGATGCCAAAATATAGCTAGAACACAGATAATTGTCATTATATTACAAAAAACGACTCAATTCAACTGGTATCAGTTGTGAAAATAGAGAATTGGGCAGCTAAAAAGCATAAAGAACTCCTTAATTGACGTCAAAATAAAACTAGAAAATAGATAATTTTCATAATATTACAAAAACCTACTCTCAATGTAACTATTATTGGTTTGAAATTAAAGAATTCTCCAGCAAAAAAACAAAATAACATACATTAATAAAGGTTAAATAAATGTATATATTTTTAAAATGACACAGGGATTTCCTTAAATACATTTTTACAAGATTTATTACATATATTAAGTAATTCAATACACTTTCAAACCTTAACCTGTGCGTGCAGTAGCATGGCAGAGGTAAAGGGGTAGAAAGGTAAGGATGTGATAAGAAGATGGGTGTCAGGTAATCTCAGTGTACAAACATTTCTGGAACTATACACTTGATAGTTACGGTGTGAAACATAGGAAAAATGTGTGTCAAACATTTACAAAAAATATCAGTATTTTGACATTTTGGTTATAAAATGTAGGTCAAGTTATTATTCTGTCATCCTAACCCACAACTATATGGAGGAGGGGGGGGGGAGATGTGTGTAGGACAAGGTATGTCGATCCTAGTGCAAAAACATTTATTGAACTCAAAATGTATATATACTGTGTCAAACATTCCCTTAAAAGCAACTTACAACATGCTAATGTAAAAAACATTCAGTTCTATCATTTTGGTCAAGTGTTTTTTTTATCATCTGCCTGTTTCTTGACTGCGTGCTGCAGTCGGTGGATTTAAGTACCTGTATGTATACGTGTGCAAGGCTACTCCCTCCGTTCATAGTCTGCAATATTTGAGATCAGACAAATAACTTTTGGATTGATTGCATGCTGCTTTCTTGACTTCTTCTCCACTTTGGACCCCTTATCTGGGTTGATCTTGAATAGGCACCTGCGTTGGATGAAATAACATAAATAATGTCATTCTATACTAATGCCCGCCATTCTTAATCACTAGCAGTGGTCTTCTACCCTTTCAGGTATAATAATTTGATTTGTTGACTAACAAAAAATGTACCTGCAAAAATGTATTTATCTAATTTAAAGGGGCTACATGTAGGATGTTTGCAATGTAATATTAGATAAGTAACAGTGGAACAACAATGTTTTTTCACCAGAAAATATATTGGGTGCATAGAAAGTGTATCCTGATATGCTACATTTCTATTGGCCAACAAGGGACTGGTGTCGTTCTGTTTAAATTGCAAGTTGTGGTTAACAGTAAGGCATCCTAGAAGACAACACCAGCCTAGAGTTAGTTATAACATGTAAACGGCCCTTGCATCGTGTCACATTGTGATACAGGAGATACAGCAGACTCTATGATGATGACGACGCATATGACTTTTAAAAGCATTCTATTTTGTAAACAGATTTTCAGCTAACAATGCAGCATACATATTGGCCATTTGCTTCATGTCGGTGTAATGACTGATGATCCACATAACCTCGTAATGTTTTAACAGTGAGGCCACAGGAACGACATACCAATTCTTTGGAAAGACCTAACATGTTTCGAATTTCTCCATATTTAACTTACTTGTAACAAAGAAAAAAGGTAGCTTGTAGATTTTAATCTAGGTTCCAATTAACTACTGAAGTGTATCTTTCTGATTTGCTTGATTACAATGTCAATGGACTTTAAAAGGAGACAACAGTGATTATTTATTTGTACTTCCATGCTAAGCTGCTCAGTTTGCTAAACTAAGCTAGCTATGAATATTACTTTAGTTTGAGGATTGCAGGGAATTTCCTCAATTCCAATTCAAGTAACTGAAGAAGGAGAAAGAGAGAGAAAAACATATGTTATCAGGTTGGATTGGTTTACAGAAAACTACCTAGCTAGCAAGTTAGCACGCTAGCTAGGTTATAAATGCAGCTAGCAATCTAGCTAAATAAATTCTGCAAAAAAATAAACTCCCCTTTTTCAGGACCCTGTCTTTCAAAGATAATTCGTAAAAATCCAAATAACTTCACATATCTTCATTGTAAAGGGTTTAAACACTGTTTCCCATGCTTGTTGAATGAACCATAAACAATTAATGAACATGTACCTGTGGAATGGTCGTTAAGACACTAACAGCTTAGTGTAGGCAATTGAGGTCACAGGTATGAAAACTTTGGACACTAAAGAGGCATTTCTACTGACTCTGAAAAACACCAAAAGAAAGATGCCCAGCGTCCCTGCTCATCTGCGTGAACGTGCCTTAGGCATGCTGCAAGGAGGCATGAGGACTGCAGATGTGGCCAAGGCAATAAATTGCAATGTCCATAATGTGAGATGCCTAAGACAGCGCTACAGAGAGACAGGACGGACAGCTGATCGTCCTAGCAGTGGCAAACCACGTGTAACAACACCTGCACAGGATCGGTACATCCGAACATCACACCTGCGGGACAGGTACAGGATGGCAACAACAACTGCCGGAGTTACACCAGGAACGCACAATCACTCCCATCAGTGCTCAGACTGTCCGCAATAGGCTGAGAGAAGCTGGACTGAGGGCTTGTATGCCTGTTGTAAAGCAGGTCCTCACCAGACATCACCGGCAACAACGTCGCCTATGGGCACAAACCCACCGTCGCTTGACCAGACAGGACTGGCAACAAGTGCTCTTCAATGACGAGTTGCAGTTTTGCGCGTTTATCGTCGAAGGAATGAGCTTAACACCGAGGCCTGTACTCTGGAGCTGGATCGATTAGGAGGTGCAGGGTCCGTCATAGTCTGGGGCGGTGTGTCACAGCATCATCGGACAGAGCTTGTTGTCATTGCAGGCAATCTCAACGCTGTGCTTTGCAGGGAAGACATTCTCCTCCCTCATGTGGTACCCTTCCTGCAGGCTCATCCTGACATGACCCTCCAGCATGACAATGCCACCAGCCATACTGCTCGTTCTGTGCGTGATTTCCTGCAAGACAGGAATGTCAGTGTTCTGCCATGGCCAGCGAAGAGCCTGGATCTCAATCCCATTGAGCACATCTGGGCCCTGTTGGATTGGAGGGTGAGGGCTAGGGCCATTCCCCCCAGAAATGTCCGGGAAACTGCAGGTGCCTTGATGGACGAGTGGGGTAACATCTCACAGCAAGAACTGGCAAATCTGGTGCAGTCCATGAGGAGGAGATGCACTGCAGTACTTAATGTAGCTGGTGGCCACACCAGATACTGACTATTACTTTTGATTTTGACCCCCCCTCCCCTTTTGTTCAGGGACACATTATTTCATTTCTGTTAGTCACATGTCTGTGGAACTTGTTCAGTTTATGTCTCAGTTGTTGAATCTTGTTATGTTCATACAAATATTTACACATGTTATGTTTGCTGACAATAATCACAGTTGACACTAAGAGGACGTTTCTTTTTTTACTGAGTTTCGCTGAATGTCAATGCTTCGAAATGAATACTACTTTAACTGTCAACAAATGTTTGCTTATCAAAAATATTTGCTTATCTTAGTTGGCTTGCTGCTAGCTAGCCAAGGTCTGGTTCCTAGCTGGCTCGGGTAGTGTTTGCTCGCTATCTTGCTAACGTGTGAGCAGCCAACCACAATCTCCACGATATTAGCTAGCAAATACAACAAAGTTAATTAATCTGCACATCTAGCAATTTCGTCAACTATTTAAAGTTTATGTTAAAGAATTAAGCCATTAGTAATGCTCACCTTGGTATGATATATATCCGCTCTCCTATCAATGCATGTTCCAAGCTGCTACCTGCTGCATTCAATTGAGTGCAGTTGTGTGCCGGGCGTTCGAATGACGCCTCCAAAGTGTTTCTGATTCATTGTCAAATGGTTTCTAATGGAAATGGCAATGTGAAATATTGACTAGTCTTAAATTACACTAACCTACATGTTTTATGGTTCCAAAGAGTGATGTAGAGGATGGTGATTTTGAAATAGAAGAGGAAGTGTCTGATATGGAAGAGAATGTTGGATGATAATGAATGATCATAATGAATCGTACTCTGATGAGGACGAAATTGCTGAAGTGGTGATATTAATGTAAAAAAATGACAATATAATATGGTCTTCTACCTGAGAGTCAAGGTAGAATGCAGTGGTAATGTAAATATCCATAACTTCACAGTCTATGTTTGTAATATAGTGATCAACATTTGTAACATGACAGACAATATCATTACATTATCTTTCATAGCTTTATGCATTTTTTATCCTTAAAGACTTTACCTGACAATTAATAAATAGTAAATGAACTGGCTTAATCAGTTAAATAACAGTCAGTATCTGTTAATTATGCATTCACTTTCATTGAGCTATTGTAAATATTCATTATTTTACAGTTAATGTTTGAAATGTAGTGATCAATATCAGTACAATCACAGATGACAGCATTCTTTTTACATTCTCTTGTATAGTTTTATACTGTTTATAAACATTAAAAATAGTTTTTTACGATAATTATCTGCATTTTGAATGTAAAACTAAAGTAAATATTCATAAAACAATGGTAAATGTATTTGTTTCTTTATAATGTATTTTACTGTATTTCTAAAGCTTATTGTTGTGAAAAAGGGATGCATGTCTGAAAAATACAGGAAGTTTAATGTATTTCGCATTGACTCACATTACTTATTATTCTACACAACGAAAGTTAAATAATTTTAAGTTTGTCCCTGTCAGTTCACAGTATTCTACCATTATTCATAAATACCAAAAGAAAACATGTACAAATTTACAGTTAAAATAATTTTCAGTATCGTAAAAAAAAAGTGTTTTTTTTGCTGTGTAGGAGAGAGAGAGAGAGAGAGAGAGAACTGCTACCAGACACAAACATCAGCAGAAGAGACTGCCTAGACTTAGAGTGTAGCCTGTTTGCCAGATAGCCATTGGAGAGAAATAACCCACACCATATAACCCACACCATATAACCCCAAGTCACGGCACAGGGTAAACCAACTAATAATAACTCATACAATAATAATGGCAGAGCAACTCAGAGGCAACTTCATAGTAACAACAGACAAGAAAGAACCTTCATCAACCTTAAAGAATTTTCAATAAGGCCTGAAGTCAACAGCTAAGACCCCCCCCCCCCCCCCCCCCCCTCTTAATTCAATTCAAGGGGCTTTATTGGCATGGGAAACATATTTTTACATTGCTAAAGCAAGTGAAATAGATAATAAACAAAAGTGAAATAAAACAATAAATTAACAGTAAACATTAGAAAAGAATAAAGACATTTGAAATGTCATATTGTCTATATACAGTGTTGTAACGATGTGCAAATAGTTAAACTACAAAAGGGAAAATAAATAAATATGGGTTGTGGTAACAGGTTACAAAATCTTGCTGCTGTGATTTCACATAGGAAGTGCAGCTCAGTTTCCACCTCGTTTTGTGGGCAGTGTCTTCTCTTGCGAGCCAGGCCTGCCTACGGCAGCCTTTCTCTATAGCAATGCTCACTGAGTCTTTACATAGTCAAAGCTTTTTTTAATTTTGGGTCAGTCACAGTAGTCAGGTATTCTGCCACTGTGTACTCTGTTTAGAGCCAAATAGAATTCTAGCTTGCTCAGTTTTTTTTGTTAATTCTTTCCAATGTGTCAAGTAATTATCGTTTTGTCTTCTCAAGATTTGGTTGGGTCTAATTGTGTTGCTGTCCTGGGGCTCTGAGGGGTCTGTTTGTGTTTGTAAACAGAGCCCGAAGACCAGCTTGCTTAGGGGACTTCTCCAGGTTCATCTCGCTGTAGGTGATGGCTTTGTTATGGTAGGTTTAGGAATCACTTTCTTTTGTGTGGTTGTAGAATTTAACAGATCTTTTCTGGATTTTGGTAATTACCGGATATCGGCCTAATTCTGCTCTGCATGCAACATTTGGTGTTTTACGGTGTACACAGGATATTTTTGGCAGAATTCTGCATGCAGTCTCAATTTGGTGTTTTCACATTTTGTGAATTCTTGGTTGGTGAACGGACCCCAGACCTCACAAACATAAAGGGCAATGGGTTCTATAACTGTTTAAAGTATTTTTAGCCAGATCGTAATTGGCATTTCGAATTTGATGTTCCTTTTGATGGCATAAAAGGCCCTTCTTGCCTTATCTCTCAAATCATTCATAGCTTTGTGGAAGTTACCTGTAGCGCTGATCTTTAGGCCGAGGTGTGTATAGTTTGTGTGCTCCGGGGCAACAGTGTCTAGATGGAATTTGTATTTGTGGTCCTGGCAACTGGACCTTTTTTGGAACACCATTATTTTTGTCATACTGAGATTTACTGTCAGGGCACAGGTCTGACAGAATCTGTGCAGAAGATCTAGGTGCTGCTGTAGGCCCTCCTTGATTGGGGACAGAAGCACCAGATCATCAACAAACAGTAGACATTTGACTTCAGATTCTAGTAGGGTGAGGCTGGGTGCTGCAGACTGTTCTAGTGCCCTAGCCAATTCTTTGATATACACTATCGGTCAAAAGTTTTAGAAGACCTAGTCATTCAAGTATTTTTTTTTATATTTACTTTTTTCTACATTGTAGAATAATAGTGAATCAAATCAAATGTTATTTGTTACATGCGCCAACTACAACAGGTGTAGACATTACAGTGAATTGCTTACTAACAAGCCCTTAACCATCAATGCAGTTTAAAGAAAATAACCCCAAAAAGTAAGAGATAAGAAAAATGATTAAAGAGCAGCAGTAAATAATCTGGGTAGCCATTTGATTAGCTGTTCAGGAGTCTTATGGCTTGGGGGTAGAAGCTATTTAGGAGCCGCTTGGACATAGACCGGTATCGCTTGCCATGCGGTAGCAGAGAGAACAGTCTATGACTAGGGTGGCTGGAGTCTTTGACAATTTTTAGGGCCTTCCTCGGACAACGCCTGGTATAGAGGTCCTGGATGGCAGGAAGCTTGGCCCCGGTGATGTACTGGGCCGTACGCACTATCCTCTGTAGTGCCTTGCGGTCAGAGGCCGAGCAGTTGCCATACCAGGCAGTGATGCAACCCATCAGCATGCTCTCGATGGTGCAGCTGTAAAACCTTTTTAGGATCTGAGGACCCATACCAAATCTTTTCAGTCTCCTGAGGTGGAATAGGTTTTGTCGTGCCCTCTTCATGACTGTCTTGGTGTGCTTGGACAATGTTAGTTTGTTGGTGATGTGGACGCCAATAAACTTGAAGCTCTCACCCTGCTCCACTACAGCCCCGTCGATGAGAATGGGGGCGTGTTCTGTCCTCCTTTTCCTGTAGTCTACAATCATCTCCGTAGTCTTGATCATGTTAAGGGAGAGATTGTTGTCCTTGCACCACACAGTCAGGTCTCTGTCCTCCTCCCTATAGGCTCTCTCATCAATATCGGTGATCAGGCCTACCACTATTGTGTCATCAGCAAACTTAATGACAGTGTTGGTGTCATGCCTGGCCATGCAGTCATGAGTGAACAGGGAGTACAGGAGGGGACTGAGCACGCACCCCTGAGTGGCCCCTGTGTTGAGGATCAGCGGGGCGGATGTGTTGTTACCTACCCTTACCACCTGGGGGGCGGCCCGTCGGTATGTCCAGGATCCAGTTGCAGAGGGAGGTGTTTAGTCCCAGGGTCCTTAGCTTAGTGATGAGCTTTGAGGGAACTATGGTGTTGAACGTTGAGCTGTAGTCAGTGAATAGCATTATCACATACAGTGGGGAGAACAAGTATTGGATACACTGGCGATTTTCCAGGTTTTCCTACTTACAAAGCATGTAGAGGTCTGTAATTTCTTATCATAGGTACACTTCAACTGTGAGAGACGGAATCTAAAACAAAAATACAGAAAATCACATTGTATGATTTTTTTATAATTAATTAGCACTTTATTGCATGACATAAGTATTTGATACATCAGAAAAGCAGAACTTAATATTTGGTACAGAAACCTTTGTTTGCAATTACAGAGATCATACGTTTCCTGTTGTTCTTGACCAGGTTTGCCACACTGCAGCAGGGATTTTGGCATTGAAGTCCCCGGCCACTAGGAGCGCCACCTCTGGATGAGCGTTTTCCTGTTTGCTTATGGCGGTATACAGCTCATTGAGTGCGGTTTTAGTACCAGCATTGGTCTGTGGTGGTATGTAGATAGCTACGAAAAATACAGATGAAAACTCTCTAGGTAGATAGTGTGGTCTACAGCTTTTCATGAGATGCTGTACCTCAGGCGAGCAAAACCTTGATACTTCTTTAGATATTGTGCACCAGCTGTTATTTACATAAATGCATAGGCACCCGCCCCGTGTCTTACCAGAGGCTGCTTTTCGGTCATGCCAGCTGTTTATCCTTAATGTTGTCATTCATCCACGACTCGGTGAAACATAAGCTATTACAGTTTTTAATGTCCCGTTGGTAGGATATACATGCTTTCAATTTGTCCCATTTATTTTCCACCAATTGAACGTTAGCTAGCAGGATGGAAAGCATGGGCAGATTTGCCACTTGTCGCCTGATCCTCACAAGGCACCCCGGTCTCTGAAATCAGCGTTTCCTTCTCCAGTGAATAACGGGGATCTGGGCCTGGTCGGGTGTCTGTATTATACCCTTCCCGTCCTACTCATTGAAGAAGAACTCTTCATCCAGTTTAAAGTGAGCAATCGCAGTTCAGACAACTGATTGGCTCAAACGCATTCTGACACAACTGATTGGCTCAAACGCAAATTAAGGAAAGAAATTCTACAAATGTATTCTTAAGAAGGCATGCCTGTTAACCTCTCTTGGGTACGTGAGAAGTTAGCGTCCCACCTCTTCAACAGCCAGTGAAACTGTGGGCGCCAACTTCAAATACAGAAATACTCATTATAAAAATTCAGAAAACAAAATACACTGCTCAAAAAAATAAAGGGAACACTTAAACAACACAATGTAACTCCAAGTCAATCACACTTCTGTGAAATCAAACTGTCCACTTAGGAAGCAACACTGATTGACAATACATTTCACATGCTGTTGTGCAAATGGAATAGACAAAAGGTGGAAATTATAGGCAATTAGCAAGACACCCCCCAAAACAGGAGTGATTCTGCAGGTGGTGACCACAGACCACTTCTCAGTTCGTATGCTTCCTGGCTGATGTTTTGGTCACTTTTGAATGCTGGCGGTGCTCTCACTCTAGTGGTAGCATGAGACGGAGTCTACAACCCACACAAGTGGCTCAGGTAGTGCAGTTCATCCAGGATGGCACATCAATGCGAACTGTGGCAAAAAGGTTTGCAGTGTCTGTCAGCGTAGTGTCCAGAGCATGCAGGCGCTACCAGGAGACAGGCCAGTACATCAGGAGACGTGGAGGAGGCCGTAGGAGGGCAACAACCCAGCAGCATGACCGCTACCTCCGCCTTTGTGCAAGGAGGTGCACTGCCAGCGCCCTGCAAAATGACCTCCAGCAGGCCACAAATGTGCATGTGTGTGCATGAAAAAGCTCTGTGACACTTTAGGGTCCACTCATTCAGACTGCTCTTACTTCCTAATTTTTCAGAATACAAGCCTGAAACAATTTCTAAAGACTGTTGACATCTAGTGGAAGGCATAGGAACTGCAATTTGAGTCCTAAGTCAATGGATACTGTAATGGCATTGAATAGAAAACTACAAAACCCCCCCAAAAAATACTTCCCGAATGGATTTTTCTCAGGTTTTCGCCTGCCAAATCAGTTCTGTTATACTCACAGACACTATTGTAACAGTTTTGGAAACTTTAGAGTGTTTTCTATCCAAATCTACCAGTTATATGCATATCATATCTCTGGACTCGAGAAGCAGGCAGTTTAATTTGGGCATGCTTTTCATCCAAAATTCCGAATGCTGCCGTGTGTCATTGATGTTCGGTAGAGTGTAGGCATCCCTTTATGTTATGGCATTAGGTTTCCTGTAGTGTACACAGAATCGATATTCACAATCTTTCTTTGGAATCAGGACAATCAGAGAAGCCCATCTGGAAACGGAAGGTTCCACAACTCCATTAGCCAACATTATCTTGAGCTGTTCATTGTGTGGGCACAGTCTGTAGACACGCTGCTTAATGGGGACTTCATGCCAGGTATACATTTTATGTTTGATGACTGTTGTATGACCGGGTGTAAGAGTACAGACCTCACCGTTTAGTTCCAATATCTGGGAGAGCTGACACATCTTGTCATCTGACAGACATGGCTATTCCACTGCTTGTTTGATGTTGAAATCAGTATCAGGTTTGCTTTTGCTCTCGAATAGAAGGGGGGGGGGGGGGGGTGTATGGCTGTACTCAATGTGATTGCCGGGTTCTCTGGCTTTTTGTCTTTTCTTTGTATTTCCTCTGTCTTTGTCTTGACCTAGCCGAGACTCTGGATAGGGTAGCAGTCCCAGTGTCACGACTGTTATATGACGAATGAGTGGACCAAGGCGCAGCGTGAAAGAAAGTCATCTTCTTTTAATGAAGAAAAACAAACACTTCCTAAATGAACAAAAAAACAAACGATCGTGAAGCTAAAACAAACTAAGTGCACACATGCAACATAGAACATAGACAATTACCCACAATCACCTAAAGCCTATGGCTGCCTTAAATATGGCTCCCAATCAGAGACAACAATAAACAGCTGTCTCTGATTGAGAACCAAACCAGGCAACCATAGACTTTCCTAAACCTCTCTACTGAACACAACCCCATACACTATACAAAACCCCCTAAACAATACACACACCCTAAACTAGACAAAACACACAAACATCCCATGTCACACCCTGACCTAACTAAACTAATAAAGAAAATCAATATAACAGAGGCCAGGGTGTGACACCCAGCCTGAAATCAATGCATTTCCATGTTGAAATTGATGAGGCCGGGAATGGTCAGAGCGCAGCCGGTTGGATGGTTCGGACATAGAGATGATCAGTCCACTGAAGAACATGAAGTCCAGGCCAAGGAAAACAGCAGATGCAAGGCTAGGATCTGCAAGAATAGCCACAGGAAGGGTAATAATCTCATCATACAGCTTTATTTTCATATCAGTCCAGCCCAATGGATTGATTGGTTCTCCATTGGCCAAGTACAATGGTCCTTCCTCACAGATTTGGAAGCTCCTCATACGGTAATGTCATCTTTCGCCACAGGGGCTCCTGCATCAGGGTGTAAGTTGCTCCTGTGTCTATTATGGCCTTCCCTCTCCAGTTCCTAAAAGTCAGAGGGATCAACAGTTGTTGCGGAATAGGAATAAGACAGCTAGGTGAGCTGTCTGAAGGCTTCCTGGTTGGCATTGAGGCCGACCCAATTGAATGCAAGCTACCACGCCTATCTAGACTCTGTCTTCTGTCCTTTTCCTTAATTCTGATGCTGGCAATAGAGAGGGCAGGAACCTGGAGGATGTTGGAACTTACACCTCCAGCACATTACTGGACTTTGTCTTGGTTCTTGGGCACAAACTGCTAGACGGTTTAGGCCCAAGAGAGTTGTTGGAATACCGGGATGAGGGAACATGGTTCTGAGTTTGGAGGTGGTGCTTCCATTCCTTCTCAAACTGGGTCCCAAGACGCACCAGATCATCCACATTCTGCACATGTTCACGAAGTTGACTGGCAAGGCAAGGAACAATGTTCTTAAGAATGAGTTTGACAATCTCCTGCTCAGTAATGTCAGCCTTCCATCTCCTTCATAGAGCTCGATAGAAGCTCTGCTTCACCCTGGACTCTGTTACGGACCCGTTCCGCCAGTTCATCCTGATAGTCCTCCAAGAGGAAGGCTGAGAGGAATAGTTTCTGAAACTCTTCCCAGGTTGACACCTGTTCATGGGCTGTCTCCCACCAATCACTTGCTGTACCATGGAGAACACTGCGGAGGGTGACAAGAACCTCAAAGTCAATATGGGGCCGGATAGAAAGGAAATCATTGAAATTAGATAGGAAAAGCAGCGGATCAACATCATCTTCTGGGCTGCCAAAAGTGGGGAAAACGAGCTTGATAGGGAGGAAGCTATCTAGAGGTGGCATGCCAGTGGCAAGGGATCTTGGTGAAACTGGAGTTCTGTTGTTTAACAGTGTCTTTAGAGGGAGTTTTCTTGTGCTACCTGTTCCTATTCCCTTATTGGCAGAGCAAGTGGCAGAGGTAAACAATGAGGGAGGTGCAGAGGATTTCTCCAGAAGGGAAAAGCACTGCATTACATCCTGGTGCAGCTACTCAAGTTGAAGGTGTGTGGCATTGTGTTTTGTCCATCTCACTAGAGGTCTCCTTTTTGAGATTGAACAATCAAAAATCATATTTCCCCTGTGAGAGAGTTCTTCATGTCCTCCATAACATCTTTCAGGTCAGAACACACGTCCTTCACAATGGAGGCTGACTGCTCTGTTTTTGTTCCTCCTCAAGATCGGTCATGACTAGATGATGATTAGTTCCTATTAGTGTTTTGAAACTTTGCATTTTCCCTTAAATATTCTGCTTCAGAGAATCTTGAAAATATTTGTGTCTCTGAACAGTTTGTTGTTGGTTTTCCTCTTGATGGGGGAGGTGAGCCAACCACAGATGCGCATTTTTTTGTTGAGCCTCAACACTTTCACTGAGTTTGCAAAAGGCATTCTCCTGCATTCTCAAAAAATTGTTTGGGTGTGTCCATTGTTTTTTCATTTGTCCAGTATGCACAGAGACACCTCTCCCAGTCTGTCTGGGCAGAGTAAGAGGTTGAGGGGAGGGTAATGGTGGAGAGGTTATTGACTAGCCAGAAGCCTGGGGATAAGGGACAGTGCTCTCCAACAGCTAGCCTCCAAGTCCTTTCACAATGAAAGAATCCCCATTCAAATTTCCATTAGGCGTGTCCACATTGACATAGTACGGGGTTCCAACAAAAGACATGATTCAACATCTTTGTGTGTGGTGTCATAGGTGCTTTTCTCCAGGGGCCCGGTTTGGTCTCCAGTTCTGTAGCGGTATTGTTGGAGAGGGGTAAAGATAAAGATGTTTGTTTGTGCGCCAGGCAGGTATTTACACTGCAGATACAAAAAGTGTAGCAGAGAGAGAATACTGCTACCAGACACCACAAACGTCAGCAGAAAAGACTGCCTTGAGTGTAGCTTGTTTGCCAGATAGCCAGTGGAAAGAAAGGATAACCCACACCATATACAGTGCATCGGAAAATTAATTCAGACCCCTTGACTTTTTCCACATTTAGCTACGTTATAGCCTTATTCTAAAATATCTATATTTTTAAATCCTCATCAATCTATGCAATGTACCCCATAACGACAAAGCGAAAACGGAATAAGGTAGAAATACCTTATTTACATAAATATTCAGACCATTTGGTATAACATTCGGAATTGCACTCAGGGGCATCCTGGTTCCATTGAACATCCTTGAGATGTTTCTACAACTGGGAGGGACTGGGAGACTAGTCAGGATTGAGGGAAAGATGAACCGACCAACGTACAGAGAAATCCTTGATGAAAACCTGCTCCAGAGCACTCAGGACCTCAGACTGGGGTGAAGGTTCACCTTCCAACAGGACAACAACCCTAAGCACACAGCCAAGACAACACAAGAGTAGCTTCGGGACAAGTCTCTGAATGTCCTTGCGTGGCCCAGCCAGAGCCCGGACTTGAACCTGATCGAACATGTCTGGAGACCTGAAAATAGCTGTGCAGTGACGCTCCCCATCCAACCTGACAGAGCTTGACAGGATCTGCAGAGAAGAATGGGAGAAACACCCCAAAAACAGGTGTGCCAAACTTGTAGCGTCATACCCAAGAAGACTCAAACAAAATCTGATAAACAGTTTTTGCTCTGTCAATATGGGGTATTGTGTGTAATTGATGAGGGAAAAAATCGACTTAATACATTTTAGAATAAGGCTATAACGTAACAAAAACTCAAGGGGTCTGAATACTTTACGAATGCACTTTAACCACAAGTCACGACACAGGGGTAAACCAACCAAAAATACCTCATACAATAATAATGGCAGAGCAACCTTAAAGAATTTGCAATAATCTGTATTCACTCTGTTGCAGTATGAGGCACTGGAGCGAGAGAGGGAAATGAGTGAGAGAGGGGGGTCTTAGCTGTTGACTTCAGGCTAGCAGTTGTACTCCTCCAACCGTCCGATACACAATCTGTTTTGTTTGTCAAAGCTTCGAAAGACAAAGTTGCGAGTAATCCATAAAATCCAAGTTTGAACAGCCCCAACACATTGGGAGTAGAGCAATAACACAGGTGTCACGCCCTAGCCTTAGTTATCTTTGTTTTCTTTATTATTTTAGTTAGGTCAGGGTGTGACATGGGGGATGTTTTGTGTGTTTTTTGTCTAGTCTGGGGTGTATGTATTGTCTAGGGGGTTTTGTAGAGTTCATGGGGTTGTGTTCAGTGTAGGTGTTTATGTAAGTCTATGGTTGCCTGGATTGGTTCTGAAGTAGAGACTGTGAAGGAGCTAATGGGGAAATTGGAGGAGAGAGTTATGAGGGAGGTGCTGTGTTGGTGCTTGAGGCACGACATCCGCCCGACGGAGCAGGTTGGGGACTTGATGTCACCTGAGTTAGCTCTCCATACTCATCCTGAGGTGTGTGCTAGCCGTCTGGTGAAGACTGTGCCAGTACCACGCACCAGGCCTCCTGTGCACCTCCCTAGCCCTGCAAGTCCTGCGCCAGCTCAACGCACCAGCTCTCCTGTGGCAGCCCCTCGCACTCGCCCAGTGGTGCGTGTTCCCAGTCTAGTACCACCAGTGCCAACACCATGCACCAGGCTTCCAGTGCATCTCCAGAGCCCTGTTCCTCCTCCACGCACTCGCCTTGTCCTTAGCCCGGTACCACCAGTTCCGGTACCATGCACCAGGCCTACTGTGCGCTTCAGCCGGCCAGAGTTTGCCGTCTGCCCAGCGCCGCCTGCGCTGTCCGCCTGCCCAGCGCCGTCTGCGCTGTCCGCCTGCCCAGCGCCGTCTGAGCTACCCGTCTGCCCAGAGCCATCTGAGCTGCCTGCTGCCCAGAGCCATCTGAGCTGCCTGCCTGCCCAGCGCCATCTGAGCTGCCTGCCTGCCTGCCCAGCGCCATCTGAGCCGCCCGTCTGTCCCCAGTCGTCAGAGCCGCCCGTCTGTCCCGAGCCGTCAGAGCCGCCCGTCTGTCCCGAGCCATCAGAGCCGCCCGTCTGTCCGGAGCCGCCCGCCAGTCAGGAGCCGCCAGAGCCGCCCGCCAGTTTTTTTTATTTTTATTTATTGTTTTATTTCACCTTTATTTAACCAGGTAGGCTAGTTGAGAACAAGTTCTCATTTGCAACTGCGACCTGGCCAAGATAAAGTATAGCAGTGTGGACAGACAACAACACAGAGTTACACATGGAGTAAACAATAAACAAGTCAATAACATGGTAGAAAAAAGAGAATCTATATACAATGTGTGCAAAAGGCATGAGGAGGTAGGCAATAAATCGAATAATTACAATTTAGCAGATTAACACTGGAGTGATAAATCATCAGATGATCATGTAGAGATATATAGAGATACTGGTGTGCAAAAGAGCAGAAAAGTAAATAAATAAAAGCAGTATGGGGGGTGAGGTAGGTAAATTGGGTGGGCTATATACCGATGGACTAGGTACAGCTGCAGCGATCGGTTAGCTGCTCGGATAGCAGATGTTTAAAGTTGTTGAGGGAGATAAAAGTCTCCAACTTCAGAGATTTTTGCAATTCGTTCCAGTCGCAGGCAGCAGAGAACTGGAAGGAAAGGCGTCCAAATTAGGTTTTGGCTTTAGGGATGATCAGTGAGATACACCTGCTGGAGCGCGTGCTACGGGTGGGTGTAGCCATCGTGACCAGTGAACTGAGATAAGGCAACACTTTACCTAGCATAGCCTTGTAGATGACCTGGAGCCAGTGGGTCTGACGACGAACATGTAGCGAGGGCCAGCCGACTAGGGCATACAGGTCGCAGTGGTGGGTCGTATAAGGTGCTTTAGTAACAAAATGGATGGCACTGTGATAAACTGCATCCAGTTTGCTGAGTAGAGTATTGGAAGCTATTTTGTAGATGACATCGCCAAAGTCGAGGATCGGTAGGATAGTCAGTTTTACTAGGGTAAGTTTGGCGGCGTGACCTGCCAGAGCCGTCAGCCAGCCATGACCTGCCAGAGCCGTCACTCAGTCCGGAGCTGCCCCTCAGTCCGCTGCCGTAAGAAGGCCCACCCGGACCCACCCCTTCTGTGTCAGGTTTTGCGCACCTGTGGGGGGGGGGGGGGGGGGGGGGGGGTACTGTCACGCCCTGGCCTTAGTTATCTTTGTTTTCTTTATTTTAGTTAGGTCAGGGTGTGATATGGGGGATGTTTTGTGTGTTTTTTGTCTAGTCTAGGGTGTGTGTATTGTCTAGGGGGTTTTGTAGAGTTCATGGGGTTGTGTTCAGTGTAGGTGTTTATGTAAGTCTATGGTTGCCTCGATTGGTTCTCAATTAGAGACAGCTGTGTCAGGACCCGGTGCGAGAAACAGTCACTAATAATCGTCAGAACCCAGAAGATGAGGCAGACACAGCAGTACTAGAGATGGTGGTTTAATAAAAGAACAAAATCTTCAGGCAAAGAAACTAAATCCACAATGTCCAAAAATAAAGCCAAGAGGCACAAAATGGAAATCCTCCAAAATAGAAAAGAAACTCCACAACGTGGTAAAAAACAGCAGGGAAAAAACAAACCTCAAAAGACTACTCAAATAATACACAAGAACTAAACCAGAGAACCTCTGGAAAATCCAACAAGAGAAATATCTGTATAAAACAAGGCTTGGGCTGGGGCTGGGTGCTAACTTACAAACACTGAGCCAGGAACTGAGGAACACACAGGGTTTAAATACTAACAAGGGAATGACCTACAGGTGCAAACAATAATTAGAGCAAGAAAAACAAAAGGTACAAAAAAGGTGCAATGGGGACATCTAGTGACCAAAACCCGAACAGTCTTGGCCAAAACCTGACAAGCTGTCTATCGTTGTCTCTGATTGAGAGCCATATTTAGACAGCCATAGGCATTAGGTAGGTTGTGGATAATTGTCTATGTCTTTACGTTAGTTGCTTGTGTCTGCACTTTCGTTTTGTAGCTTCACGGTCGTTTGTTGTTTTGTCTAGTTTGTATTAGTGTTCGTGTTCGTTTCATCTTCAAATAAAAGGAAGATGTATTTATATCACGCTGCGCCTTGGTCCTCTCTTTCACCTAACGACGATCGTGACAACAGGCGATCTAATTTAGAACTTTTACAATCTACACACATAGAACATGACCACGGCTTCTGAACAAATACAATGATTCCTCCTTTAAAAATTGTGAGCTTACACCACGGGACTTAGAGGTAATTTGTGGTTTAGTACAGTACCCTGCATCACCACTTAATTGCTCCAGTTCAGTGCACGGAGTTAGAGCACTGATTATGCTTTGGGGTCATACTGTGTCTCTAACTGACAATGAATGGGTGACATAAACCTAAATAGAAACTGATAATTGTGCACGACTTCAGTATTACTTACTAAAACTTTTGTTACACTAGTTTTTATTATTTTATTTTGTTAGAATTATTTTGGTCTTACTGTAGTACTGTAGACCACTCCCAACCAGGCACATTATACAGCGCCTGAGTGGCGCAATGGTTTAAGAAACTGCATTCCAGTGCAAGCTGTGTTGCTACAGATGATGGTTAAATACCTGTGCTGCCCTTGACTGGGAGACCCCTGAGCTGTTGGCTTTTAGTTTCTCTCCCTCTAAAAACAGAAATAAATCATTCTCAGCAACAAAATGGCATAATTTACAAAATAGTAACAATGTCTCACCCCATGTTCAAGAATGTCCTTTTCTCACTCATTTTACGTTAATTGAAAACGTTAAAGAAATACTGTTATTTTTCAGACAAAGCGATTATTATTATTATTTTAATTGTATTATTATTATTATTAATTTGGAATTATATGAAAGCCCATTGGATATTCTCACAGATATTTTATTAACCCTGTTATTAGCAGGACAATAGATATTGGTCATATTGTTCATGGCTCCCGAGTGGTGTACAATGGGATTGCCTTGCAGTTCTCCAGCTGTATCCACTGAAAGAGTGCGAGGTTCAAGGTACGAGGGCAGGGGGCATGGGACAGGCCACAAAGCCGCGCACAGAAGACTGACCTAGCCCATGGGGAAGGGAGACAGAGGGAGGGGGTGGACCCACACCCCGCCACACTGGCAACACTTTAAGGGGCATTGCACTAATAATGGCGCTGACAAGGGAAACGTTCCTGCTGTTCTGTTCTTAGTGCCAGTCTGCACGTTCAAACTAAACAATGTAACTAATAATGGCATCTTTATTCTTTCATTAATAAAATAATTATAAAAATACTCTTTCAAAATGACAATTTTTATTTAGTTATGGATTCATAACGAATTACTATTGTAACAAATATCACTGAATTACAGAAATATCCTCCAATCCTCCATATGTAATTTTTGGCGGAGAGTCACGTCATATTTTTCGATATACTGTAGGCCTGCAGTAGGCGACATGGGTCTCACTAGTGTTGACTAATGTGCTGTTAAAAGTGGTGTAGGTCTTATTTATTTAAAGAGCATATTGAAGTTAGAAGCAATAGTCTACAACTATTTTAGCATCGTAAAGCGCTGCTCTGAGACAAGCATGGGGACTGGTCTTGATAAATCGATGAGATTTTATTTTCACTGAATCTCCGTTTGGGTAATGGCAAGACTAGATTTAGAAAATGTGGGTGTAGAAATGTTATGCTCTTAGTGTAACCTTTATTTAACTAGGCAATTCAGTTAACCTGTTTGGGCTGCAGGGGCAGTATTGAGTAGCCGGATAAAAGGTGCCCATTTCAAATGGCCTCGTACTCAATTCTTGCTCGTACAATATGCGTATTATTCTTACTATTGGATAGAAAACACTCTCTAGTTTCTAAAACCGTTTGAATTATATCTGTGAGTAAAACAGAACTCCTTTTGCAGCAAACTTCCCGACAGGAAGTGGAAAATCTGAAATCGATGCTCTCTTCTAGGGCCTGCCTATTAAAGTCCTTGACATTTATTCGTTTAGATGCACTTCATACGTCTTCCACTAGATGTCGACAAGCAGTGAGAGAAGAAATGGAGTGTGTAACTTGATCTGGGCTCGAATAAATGCTCTTTGTATGACGTATCACCAGTTTCCTGTTTTCTGGAGAGCGCGTCAAGGGACCTGGATTTGCCTTCTGATAAGCTGTTGTTATGGACGACTAATATCTCCGGCTTTGATTTTATTTGATACATGTGACAATATCATCGTAAAGTATGTTTTTTCAATATAGTTTAATCAGATTATTGAAATTTATTCGGGAGTTTTGCCGTGTTCCGTTCTCTGAGTTTGTTGACGATAGAGAGATTCGCACACTCACTGGGCGGCGCACACTGGGCGGCGCACAATTGGTCAAGCGTTTCTCTCCCTATAAAAACATAAATAAATGTTTTAGCCTTTACAAATATTATTTTGGCCTTTTGTCAGATTACAATCGCTCTCGTTTGTTTTTTTAAAAACTAAATAACCTCCAAAATATCGTTATATATTATCAAGTTGATGACACAGTCATATAGCGGCACCTACATAAAGCTGAGTCACTCATGACTCACTCATTAATGACTTTGGATCAAAATAAATAAGTAGCAACATTCTTTCTGATAGTCTTTAATAAAGAAATGTTTTGGTCATCCTGACCTGGACACCATGTACAGTATTATAATAGCCCATTATGGGCTATTAGCAGGACAATATACCTTAACCAACAGCTCTCTGTATTTTGATACTTTGGCTAAATAGCCCAGTGTTTATTTAGTTATGAATCCATAACGAAATACTATGGGAATAAATATTGCTGAATTACAGAAATATCCTCCAATCCTCTATATGTAATTATTGGTGGAAAATCACGTCATATACTGTAGGCCTACAGTAGGCGACATGAGTCTCACTAGTGTTGAGTAATGTGCTGTTAAAAAGTGGTGTAGGTCTTATTTATTTAAAGAGCATATTGAAGTTAGAAGCAATTGGATTTGAAGCAATACCCTACAACTATTTTAGCACGGTTTCGCGCTACTCTGAGACAAGCATGGGGACTGGTCTTGATAAATCAATGAGATTTTTATTTTCACTGAATCTCCGTTTGGGTATTGGTTAGATTAGAATGAGAAAATTAGGGTATAGAAATGTTATGCTCTTAGTGTAACCTTTATTTAACTAGGCAAGTCAGATAAGAACTAATTATTTTTACAAGGACAGCCTACTCCTTCCTCCCTGTCGGGGATTTGAAACCTGGTCTCCGGCGTGCACACAGGGATTCTTCAGCTAAATAGCCCAGTACTGTACTCTTGACCGTCACATTGTACAGCGCCATATTTTCCGTTCCATCCTAACGGAAACCCAGAGTGTTTTAGTTTTTCTTGGAATAGAAACACCATAATATTAATCAAATTAATAAAGCAAGTACCAGTCAAAATTTTGGACACGCCTACTTATTCCAGGGATTTTCTTTATTTTTACTGTTTTCTACATAGTAGAATAATAGTGAAGCCATCACAACTATGAAATAATACATATGGAATTAGTTAAGAACAAATTCTTATTTACAAGGATAGCCTACAGCCTCCCCGTCGGGGAATTGAATTCCGGTCTCCCACGTGCCCGCATTCTCTCGTACAGCCATTATTGAAGGCTATCAAATGCTTCTCAAAGATGCCATCTGGTGGTCAAACTAGCACTAATTTTTCAATATCACAATTCCAGTGGGTCAGAAGTTTACATACACTAAGGTGACTGTGCCTTTAAACAACTTGGAAAATTATGTCATGGCTTTAGAAGCTTCTGTATAGTATAAGTATAAACACCATGGGACCAAGCAGCCATCATATCGTTCAGGAAGGAGACGCGTTCTGTCTCCTAGAGATGAACGTACTTTGGTGCGAAAAGTGCAAATCAATCCCAGAACAACAACAAAGGACCTTGTGAAGATGCTGGAGGAAACAGGTACAAAAGTATCTATATTCACAGTAAAACGAGTCCAATATCGACATAACTTGAAAAGCCTCTCAGCAATGAAGAAGACACTGTTCCAAAACCACCATACAAAAGCCAGACTACAGTTTGCAAATGCACATAGGGACAAATATTGTACTTTTTGGAGAAATGTCCTCTGGTCTGATGAAACAAAAATAGAATTGTTTGGCCATAATGACCATCGTTCTTTTTGGAGGAAAAAGTGGGACGCTTGCAAGCTGAAGAACACCATCCCAACCGTGAAGCACGGGGGTGGCAGCATCATGTTGTGGGGGTGCTCTGCTGCAAGAGGGACTGGTGCACTTCACATAATAGATGGCATCATGAGGTAGGAAAATTATGTGGATATATTGAAGCAACATCTCAAGACATCAGTCAGGAAGTTAAAGCCTGGTCCCAAATGGATCTTCCAAATGGACAATAACCCAAGCATACAAAGCCCTGACCTCAATCTCATAGAAAATATGTGGGTAGAACTGAAAAAGCGTGTGCGAGTAAGGAGGCCTACAAACCTGACTCCGTTACACCAGCTCTGTCAGGAGGAATGGGCCAAAATTCACCCAACTTATTGTGGGAAGCTTGTGGAAGGCTACCCGAAATGTTTGACCCAAGTTAAACAATTTAAAGGCAATGCTCCCAAATACTAATTGAGTGTATGTAAACTTCTGACCCACTGGGAATGTGATGAAAGAAAGAAAAGCTGAAATAAATAATTCTCTCTACTATTATTCTGACATTTCACATTCTTAAAATAAAGTGGTGATCCTAACTGACCTAAGACAGGGCATTTTTACTGGGATTAAATGTCAGGAATTGTGAAAAACTGAGTTTAAATGTATTTGTCTAAGGTGTATGTAAACTTCCGACTTCAACTGTAAATAACCTGCCATAAAATGATGCGGCACCATGCCAGCTGCGCTGCAGTACGCTGCTACTTTTGCAAACCGAAAACTCTCAAACAGAGCCAGAAGTGACATCTTTATTCCCTCCTTCCTGACTGCCAATGCGCTCTTAAAGTGGCAGCGCACGGTGAAGGCTCATTACAGAATTTTGCCACAACGTAACATGTTGAAAAATTAACAGCTAAACAATAAATGGTGAGATCAGAAGACTTGCAAAAGATTACAAATGATCAATGAAAATTATACATAAAAATGACATTTTTCAGAGACTTCTGAACAGATCGACGACAATAACCATTATTATTACAAAGACTGACTGAAAGCATCCAATTTCCTCTGAGATGTAAGCCGATCTCAGTCACTGTCGGAAGCTTTTATTGTAATTCAAACGCTGAACTCCGCAAGGAGGGTTATCCAAATGCTCCTCCTAAAGAAAAGCCCTCATTGTTCTTGAAGTATATTCAAACATAATGCATCCATGTCTCCAATCCCTCAGTGAGAGCCGGGCCAACAATGGTTTTTGCGCCACACCTGTCTTAATTGATGATGGGCGTGCTAATAGGATTTGTTTTTTTGCGATAAAAAGGATACAGTTCGTTTATTGTATTTGTTTTGAGTTCCCATTTCCCTCTCATCAGACTATTCAAAGAACCACCCTTCACTAATGTCCACGGAAAGCTAGACTCCGCTAGACACCATTAACAGTCACTCTTTAGAAAACAGTCTGATTACCACATCCATTATTCTTGGCACAATTAATCGCGTGGTATTAATTGATGGGGAGGAAATAGGTCCCTCTGTGTGAGTAGACAAACACGCTCTGGGATGACAATAGTCCAACTCAAAACAGAGTGCCAGGGGGAACAGAGGTAGAGTGCTTATTCAATAAGGGTACATTACTCATTATTACAAGTGCATTTCCTGAAGCAAAAAAAAAAACTATGTTTTTTTGTCAAACGAGGCAAAATCATCCATTGGCTGCAGGGACAGACTGTGACCAGAAATCGGTCCATCGGCCCATTATTTGACCTTGAGGCCCTTTTTCCCTGTCCACTACAATGGCCCATTTTCTTTCCAACCAACCAAACAAACAAACAAACAATGTAGACAGGCCCACTGGGCTAAAGATGGACCAGCCCATTTGACATTCGCCGTTTTTGAGTGGTTGAATTCCTATGATCTATTTAAACAATAATGCTACTTCTTTCTTTATTATCATGTACTGTAGATAGAGAGAATACAGTAGACGGCACGCGTCAAACGTTTGATTTATGACCCTATGTCCGGATGTCGTGTGCATGCCCATATTTGGGCATCCGGTCAGGACATCCTGGCGGGAAGTTATCACGTGCTCTAGGGAGTGCCAATATAGGGGCATCCTGTTCCTGTTCTCACCCCTTAGAGTGAGTGTTCATTTATGCATATAGTGCATCTATTCCTTTGAAGCTGTCACGCTTTAGTTGGTGTTTATTTAACAAGATAGTGCATCTGTATATGTTAAAGCATGCGTAGGCATTTGATCTATCCTGGTGTGTGTGTGTGTGTGTGTGTGTGTGTGTGTGTGTGTGTGTGTGTGTGTGTGTGTCTGCAGGGGTGTTTGAAATAATGTTTTTTTTATCTAAACAATTCAACAATAGGAGGGCATATATACATAACGATACCCAACAGCTGATTTTCCTAGGTTGGGGATCAAAGGAGAGCTGCTCTCCAGGGTGGGGGCTGTCACAGTCAATCACGCCAGCCTCTTTTTGAAAGGCCTTTACTTATGACTTAAACAGATTCATTTTCTACCCAGCTTATTAATTAATGCTTTGGGATAAATCAGGTGTTTCTTGGTGGTCTTAAACAAATCTACTGTGAAACAAAAGTGTACACTTTACACACATGTTTATTGACTTAAAAAAAGACCACAGTAACATGTCAGATATAGTAGAGATGCTACAAAATCTGCTAGTTCGTATGTATTTTCCAAAGCCTATCTGGATGTGAACTACTTTGTGCCTGGAAAACTTATGGAGCTGGGGCTTGTGTGGGATATCCTGTGAGCAAGAGAGCCTGTCTTGACGACGGGGTGGAATTGGAAACGGCAGGATGTATAAACCTATAACCGGGCCCTTTATCTGTAAGAAAGGAATAGCAAAATTGTTTAATGAATTATAACATGTTTTAAAAGGTCTGTACTAAACATTTTGAATTAAATAAATGGTTTTAAAATTGTATCTCACCCTTTAACGAACGGGAATCGATCGTTTTCTCTCTCGCGGAGAAAGGCTTTTCTGGGAAAATGGGTCTGTGTATTTCAAAACAATATATTATTTTATACGAATACAGTCTTTCCTACAACAGCCTGTTATAAACATAGATATTTAAAAGGTTATTAAAGTGCAGTACTGTGTGTGGTAATGATGTACAACTGTAGTCCAACAATGTTTATACATAAAACATTCGTGCATGTTTAAATATTGCGCAGTAAAATTGTTTAAATATTTATAACATGTTTTAAAAAGGTTTGTACTAAAGATTTAGAATTAAATAAAGGAATTTAAAACCTTATCTCACCTTTTAACGAAAGGAATATGTCTTTTCGCTCTATCACCAAGCATGTCCCTGAGAAAAAAGGCTTTCAGGAAAGACGTGTGCGTGCATGTGTGTGTGTGTGTTTCAAAACAAAGGGTTTTCGGGGGGGTGTGTGTTCAACAATACCATGGCATTTTGCACTTAAGGCGCTCTCTCTCTCTCTCTGTCCAGATATCTGCCTACCCTCATCAAAAAGGGTTGAAACAATAACGGCACCTTCGCTTAATTAACACACAAGCCTTTCAAATCCGAATTTATCTCACCCCAGAGGATGTGGGGGCTAAAAAGTCAAACAGCCCAGACAGAATACAATATGTTGAGACAGCCCCCTAGGGTTTAAAACAATGGTATACCGGTGACATATCATACAGGGTTCCACTAAAAAAACAGAAGGTGTTATATCCCTGAGGTTGTAGGAAATCAAAAGGCAATACAGCCAGCATAGAATACGTCTAGACATCCCCTCCTGGTGTTTTAAAACACTGCTTTTTGAAGGTGCAGTTAGTGAAAATAAAATATTAGATTTGGATAGGTTTGGTATTTTTTCTGGGAATTGTTTGGATATTACAATTTGATATTGTTCTAACATTAAACAGACGTTATGCTTTCTTTTTTTTTCTTTTTACAGATATTCTAAAACGGGTGGACAACGATTTTTTAGGTATGTATTTTGGTATGTATTTTAGGCCAAATGCACATATTTTTAAAAGTTAACCTTTTCTCAATAGGGGGTGCTGTTTTCACTTTGTAAACATTTCGTTCCCAAATTAAACTGCCTCGTACTCAATTCTTGCTCGTACAATATGCATATTATTATTACTATTGGATAGAAAACACTCTCTAGTTTCTAAAACCGTTTGAATTACATCTGTGAGTAAAACAGAACTCAAGTTGGAGCAAACTTCCTGTGAGGAAGTGAGAAATCTGAAATCAGGCAGGCTGTTCTGGGGTCAGTTTATTAATTTGCATGTCTTCTATTGGTCGACATGCACTGCATACGCCTTCCCCTAGATGTCAGCAAATAGTGAGAATTGGAATGGAGTTGCTAGGCAGATCTGAGGCCATCTAAAGGGTCTTGGAACGTGGGGTGCAGTCTTTTCAACATTCGCCATGACGCAAGACAGACCTCAGGATGGCGTTCTGGAAAGCTCCCGTTATAGGCCTTAGATATATCCGGCTCTGATTTTATTCGATATAGGTGTTAAAGACATCATAATGTTGTTATTTTAAACCGAGTTATATCAGTTTATATCAGTATATTGCGATTTTCGGATATTTCTTTGTGCTGCGTTATAGTGAGTTGGGCACGTCTGGGCCACATGGCTAATGTTTACTGCTAATTCCAAAGTTGAAGGCGACAATCTACAACCGAGCAACGATTCTTTTGGACAAAGGACAACTTGCCCAAGATTCTGATGAAAGCTCATCAAAAAGTAAGAACTATTTATGATGTTAATTCGTTGTTCTGTTGAAAAATGTAAAACTCCTATTCCGCCATTAATTTCGGTGCGGTCTCTATGACTGGCACTCCATTAGACACCTATCTGGGACTCCTTTACTTTGTGCCTCTTTCCTGCTTCAGCTGACTGCTAATGGGCTTGGCATTTGCACACCACCTATTGCTTTAATTCATTCTAATGCCATCCTACAAAGCCTCAATACATTTTGAGAGCTATCCCTCACAGCAGCGGAACCACAAGAACTCCCCATTCTCAGTTATGTACTGTATTTACATATTCATTAGAATGGTGCTCCTAAGCAAACTCATTCATTTGGATGATGTTGAAATGCATTCTCCCCTGAAGAATGTCACGAATATGCAAGTAACCTGGGTGCCAGGATGAAAATAGCTAGTATTTGACATTGTGAATGGGTTTGGACTTACCATGCAGCTCCCTTGAATTCCAAATTAGATAACAGTAGTGGATAATCCAATGTGTATGCAGAATGTTGAACCATGGGCATATGAAGCTCTAAATGTACCCTTTATATTGTGCTATAAACAGTAGTAGTTTCAAGAAACAGTATTTATGGAGAGGCTCTATTATTGTAGGAAATGCATTGTTAAACAGGGGTCTCAAACTGGTGGCCCATGGGCCAAATGTGGCCTGCAAGCTGATTCAATGTAACCCACAGTTGTCTTAGGTAATGCAGCTTACAAAGCATTTCTGACAGCAGGGGTCCTCTCATACCTAAGAAAGTATACACTGGGGTGTGTGTGATACATTTGAGCAATGTTTTTTTTAAATACCTAAATACCTAAAAACATCTGCAAGTTTCCCACTCACGTAACACAGTCTGTCATTTACATGGCACGCGTGCTTCTTTGACTGAGCCGGCTCTTCTTCACTCTCTTTCGTGTAGTTAAATGTTAGTTCCTCTATGCTAGATCATCCAATAGTAGCAACCTGTGCGTAGAGAGAGGATCCCTGCTGCGTTGCTGATGGCAGGCCCGAAGGCTCAGTGTGGCATAGAGGGGAGGTAATACCCTTGACTAGAAGGCAATAATGTGCAGATCACAGCACTGGTGAAGTGGAGATTAACACTGACAGGGTAAGCGCAGGACATACCAGCCTGTAGTGGTCAATATCAAATTCCAAATCAAGAGGGAAACAAAGGGAAATATTTAAAGAGTCTCTCTGACTGATTAGAGGCTGGATATCAAGTGTAGTTTACCCTTTATTAAGTTTACCCTGAACTCACAAAGGGAATAACATGAATAAAGGAAGGAAAATATGCTGATTTAGCCTTATTTCCACCAAGCTCCTTAACTCAATGTGGTAGTCAGCTCTAACCTTGCTTGTTTCATCATTGAATGGGCTGTTAGTCCTTTCATCTTGTAACGGTCCTGACCTGTTTTATGTTGTTTTTGTATGTGTTTAGGTCAGGGCATGTGTTTTGGGTGGGCAGTCTATGTTATCTGTTTCTATGTTGGTTTTGGTTGCCTGGTATGGCTCTTAATTAGAGGCAGGTGTTTTGCGTTCTCCTCTAATTAAGAGTCATATTTAGGTAGGGTGTTCTCACTGTTTGTTTGTGGGTGATTGTCTCCTGTGTCTGTGTCGATGTTACACCATACGGGAATGTTTCGGTTTGTTCGTGCGTTTATGTAGTCTGTTCCTGTGTCAGCGTGCTTCGTGTATTTGTAAGTTCGTTTGTTCAGGTCTGTCTACATCGTTTTGTTATTTTGTTAGTTATATCAAGTATAGTTCGTTTTCGTCTTTGTCTGTTTTGTTTATTTAATAAATCATCATGTATTCACAACCCGCTGCGCCTTGGCTCGATCACTACACCTCCTCTTCTTATGAAGAGAGAGAGGAACACCGTTACACATCTATTGTCCGTTATTTATTATTTGTCTGTGAGGTGTTGTATGAAACCCCTCCACACAAGAGGTTCACTCACAGGAGTTATTCAAATTATATATGGTGAACCTGGGGATATTCTTGATTTGAATAAATAAATTATAAAAGTTTGAATATTATGTTTGATACTTGATGCTCGTGACGTCTCCATGTTCTGTCAACTGTAAATCTACAGTGACTTCAGAAATTATTCACACCTCCTTGAATTTTTCCACATTTTGTTGGGTTACAGCCAGAATTTAAAATTGATTAAATTGTGATTTTGTGTTACTGGCCTACACACAATACCCCATAATATCAAAGTGGATTATATTTTTTTCAAAATGTTTACAAATTAAGAAAAAATGAAAATGTCTTGAGTGAATAAGTATTCAACCCCTTTGTTATGGCAAGCCTAAATAAGTTCAGGAGTAAAAATGTGCTTAACAAGTCACATAATAAGTTGCAATAATAGTGTTTAACATGATTTTTGAATGACTACTTATTCTCTGTACCCCACACCTACAATTATCTGTGAGGTCAAGCAGTGAATTTCAAATACAGGTTCAACCACAAAGACCAGGGAGGTTTTCCGAAGCCTCGCAAAGAAGAGCACCTATTGGTAGATGGGTAAAAATAGAACAAGCAAACATTGAATATCCCTTTGAGCATGGTGAAATTATTAATTACACTTAGGATGGTGTATCAATACACCCAGTCACTACAAAGATACATGCGTGCTTCCTAACTCAGTTGCTGAAGAGGAAGGAAACCGCTCAGGGATTTCACTGTAAGGCCAATGGGGACTTTAAAACAGTTGCAGAGTTGAATGGCTGTGATAGGATAAAACTGAGGATGGATAAACAACATTGTAGTTACTTCACAATACTAACCTAAATGACAAAATGAAAAGAAAGAAGCCTGTACAGAATACATATATTCCACAACATGCATCCTGTTTGCAATAAAGCAATTAAGTAAAACTGCATAAAATGTGGCAAAGAAATTAACTTCATGTCCTGAATACAAAACGTTATGTTTGGGCCAAATCCAACACAACACACAGTACCACTCTCCATATTTTCAAGCATGGTGGTGGCTACATCGTGTTATGAGTATGCTTGTCATCGGCAAGGACTAGGGAGTTTTTAGGATAAAAATAAAAGGAATAGAGCTAAGCACAGGCTAAGCCATAACCTAAAACACAAGGCCAAATATACACTTGAGTGGCCTACCAAGACGGCATTGAATGTGTTTGAGTGGCCCAGTTAAAGTTTTGACTTAAATATACAAAAAAAAATCTATGACCAAACATGAAAATAGCTGTCTAGCAATGATCAACAGCCAACTTGACAGAGCTTGAAGAATTTTTTAAGAATAATTTGCAAATATTGTACAATCCAGGTGTGCAAAGCTTTTAGAGAGACTTACCCAGAAAGACTCGCAACTGTAATCACTGCCAAAGGTGATTCTAACATGTATTGACTCAGGGGTGTGAATACTTATGTAAATTTGACATTTATATATTTCATTTTCAATAATTTTGCAAAAAAGTCTTAAAACATGTTTACACGTTGTCATTATGGGGTGTTTTGTGTAGATGCGTGAATACATTTTTTTTAATCCTGAAATGAATTCAGGCTGTATCACATCAAAATGTCGATTAAGTTCAGGGGTCGATTAAGTTCTGCAATTAGCGAAGACATTGGCATATCACTACTTTGCACCTTTTTTTGTGTGTCAACACAATATGCATAATGTTTGTTGTCTTAGCTATGTGGCATTGTGGCTAACCCACTATCACTGTCAGCTCATGATGTTGATGTTGGCCCAAAACATGAAAATTAAGCTGTAATAAGTTAGTTCCTCCGTACTATGTAAAGCGCTTTGAGTACGTCAGTTGGTAAAAAAGCACTACATAAATCCAATGAATTAGTAGTTATTTTACAAATAAGGAGGTGGTATCACACCCTCAGGTAAAACTCTAAAATAACATCATGCGATTCCCTTAATTCTGTAGTAGCTTCAAGCAGAAATAATCACAACGAAATTAAGCTTTGTACTCCCATTGTTTAGTTTACCGTAATGATATTTTTCAAACATCTAAGCAAGTTAGGAAGTACAAGTTATGAACTCCAGTTACAGTACAAGTTATGAACTCCAGTTACAGTACAAGTTATGAACTCCAGTTATAGTACAAGTTATGAACTCCAGTTATAGTACAAGTTATGAACTCCAGTTACAGTACAAGTTATGAACTCCAGATACAGTACAAGTTATGAACTCCAGTTACAGTACAAGTTATGAACTCCAGATACAGCACAAGTTATGAACTCCAGTTATATGTCAAGTTATGAACTCCAGTTACAGCACAAGTTATGAACTCCAGTTACAGCACAAGTTATGAACTCCAGTTACAGTACAAGTTATGAACTCCAGTTACAGTACAAGTTATGAACTCCAGATACAGCACAAGTTATGAACTCCAGTTATATGTCAAGTTATGAACTCCAGTTACAGCACAAGTTATGAACTCCAGTTACAGTACAAGTTATGAACTCCAGTTATAGTACAAGTTATGAACTCCAGTTATATGTCAAGTTATGAACTCCAGTTACAGCACAAGTTATGAACTCCAGTTATATGTCAAGTTATGAACTCCAGATACAGTACAAGTTATGAACTCCAGTTACAGCACAAGTTATGAACTCCAGTTACAGTACAAGTTATGAACTCCAGTTATATGTCAAGTTATGAACTCCAGTTACAGCACAAGTTATGAACTCCAGTTATATGTCAAGTTATGAACTCCAGTTACAGCACAAGTTATTAACTCCAGTTACAGTACAAGTTATGAACTCCAGTTACAGTACAAGTTATGAACTCCAGTTACAGTACAAGTTATGAACTCCAGTTATATGTCAAGTTATGAACTCCAGTTACAGCACAAGTTATGAACTCCAGTTATATGTCAAGTTATGAACTCCAGTTACAGTACAAGTTATGAACTCCAGTTACAGCACAAGTTATGAACTCCAGTTACAGCACAAGTTATGCACTCCAGTTATAGTACAAGTTATGAACTCCAGTTACAGCACAAGCTATGAACTCCAGTTACAGCACAAGTTATGAACTCCAGTTATAGTACAAGTTATGAACTCCAGTTACAGTACAAGTTATGAACTCCAGATACAGTACAAGTTATGAACTCCAGATACAGTACAAGTTATGAACTCCAGATACAGTACAAGTTATGAACTCCAGTTACAGTACAAGTTATGAACTCCAGTTACAGTACAAGTTATGAACTCCAGATACAGCACACCAAAAGTGCATCCAGTATGTGGTCCAAATGTTGCAAAGTAGACAAATGTCTTGTGAAGATGAAGTTGATTAAAAAGTATAAATTTTCCTGATGCATATACTGTAGATGTGGGTGTATTGTGCATTGATAAAAAGTCAGAGGGCCCATTAGTGCAGGTATATCATTAAGACAAATGTGCCTGTAAGATATCTCTTGAATCATTCATGGAAGTACCACAGACCTATGGGATGGTGATGATGGGTTATGGTGTTATTTTAGAAAGTACAGCCACCAGCATTTCTTTAGATGTGCAGTAATGATTTCCAGCTCTTTTGGGTTAATACAGCTCTTCAGGGTGGTCCCTATACAAATATAATGGTTCTTATAAGCAAGGACTTTAACCTTTTACTGCAGTGGGCTAAATCAGGGTCACAGTAATTATTGGTAGTCTACACCTCACACACATGGTTATTGGCTTAAAAAAAGAAGATATAGAAGATATAAATATTGTTGAAATGTATTCCATTTTGAGTTTGAATCCAAATATTACACTGTATATACATTAAAGAAGACTGAAATATAAAACTGTTTGACGTAGAAACACTGGATTTTCGTCTTAAAAATAAAAAGCTTTGTTAATTATGAAATTATGACAAATATGAATAACATTACACCCATGAGGCCAAAGAGGGCGCTTTTGGTAATTGACTGCAGGAAAGGGTACAGTTTGTATAGTTTCGCATACATTTTCGATCAACAATGCCACGGATGATTTAAAAGGTTCTGATGTAGGCTCTGAAAAGTGTGATACCATCTAATGAAGTGAGCGAAGTCAGGTTCACTGCCTTACGTCTCATTAACCGCATGGAAATCAACCTTGCAACACGTATGACTGTTCTATCCATGTTCTCCTCCAAGCAGCAGAGAGAGATGCGATGGAGAGGAGTTGTTGATGTCCTATGCTCCCTGAGGAGCGATGGGCATACATAAAAAATAAAAAAAGAATATACCTGAAATGCCAAATTCTCTTTTTTTGTATTGTTGTTATTTACACTTTATTTAGACAGTTCTAAACAGAGGGATAGAGAGGCAAGTGGGAGAACAGGACAGGTGGACACTGGGATTGTACCCCAGTTTCTGATGGGACGATTAGATATGTCACTAGCCAGGAATGTCACTCCGGGCTCTGCACCAAATTATCAACTGGTGACCTTGCTGCTGTAGGTACAGTACAGTCGTGGCCAAAAGTTTTGAGAATGACACAAATATTAATTTCCACAAAGTTTGCTGCTTCAGTGTCTTTAGATATTTTTGTCAGATGTTACTATGGAATACTGAAGTATAATTACAAGCATTTCATAAGTGTCAAAGGCTTTTATTGACAATTACATGAAGTTGATGCTAAGAGTCAATATTTGCAGTGTTGACCCTTCTTTTTCAAGACCTCTGCAATCCACCCTGGCATGCTGTCAATTAACTTCTGGGTCACATCCTGACTGATGGCAGCCCATTCTTGCATAATCAATGCTTGGAGTTTGTCAGAATTTGTAGGTTTTTGTTTGTCCACCCGCCTCTTGAAGATTGACCCCAAGTTCTCAATGGGGCTAAGGTCTGGGGAGTTTCTTGGCCATGGGCCCAAAATATCGATGTTTTGTTCCCCGAGCCACTTAGTTATCACTTTTGCCTTATGGCAAGGTGCTCCATCATGCTGGAAAAGGCATTGTTCTTCACCAAACTGTTCCTGGATGGTTGGGAGAAGTTGCTCTCGGAGGATGTGTTGGTACCATTCTAAATTCATGGCTGTGTTCTTAGGCAAAATTGTGAGTGAGCCCACTCCCTTGGCTGAGATGCAACCACACACAGGAATGGTCTCAGGATGCTTTACTGTTGGCATGACACAGGACTGATGGTAGGGCTCACCTTGTCTTCTCCTGGCAAGCTTTTTTCCGGATGCCACAAACAATCGGAAAGGGGATTCATCAGAGAAAATGACTTTACCCCAGTCCTCAGCAGTCCAATCCCTGTACCTTTTGCAGAATATCAGTCTGTCCCTGATGTCTTTCCTGGAGAGAAGTGGCTTCTTTGCTGCCCTTCTTGATACCAGTCCATCCTCCAAAAGTATTCGCCTCACTGTGCGTGCAGATGCACTCACACCTGCCTGCTGCCATTCCTGAGCAAGCTCTGTACTGGTGGTGCCCCGATCCCACAGCTGAATCAACTTTAGGAGACGGTCTTGGCGCTTGCTGGACTTTCTTGGGCACCTGAAGCCTTCTTCACAACAATTGAACCGCTCTCCTTGAAGATCTTGATGATCCGATAAATGGTTGATTTAGGTGCAATCTTACTGGCAGCAATATCCTTGCCTGTGAAGCCCTTTTGGTGCAAAGCAATGATGACAGCACGTGTTTCCTTGCAGGTAGGCATGCTTGACAGAGGAAGAACAATGATTCCAAGCTCCTTTTGAAGCTTCCAGTCTATTATTCAAACTCAATCAGCATGACAGAGTGATCTCTAGCCTTGTCCTCGTCAACACTTACACCTGTGTTAACGAGAGAATCCCTGACATGATGTCAGCTGGTCCTTTTCTGGCAGGTCTGAAATGCAGTGGAAATGTTTTTTTGGAATTCAGTTTATTTGCATGGCAAAGAGGGACTTTGCAATTAATTGCAATTCATCTGCTCACTCTTCATAACATTCTGGAGTATATGCAAATTGCCATCATACAAACTATTCTCAAAACTTTTGGCAACAACTGTACATTATATAATTCACTCAAGCATATAACCAGATGAAGTGCAAACAATATGAGAGCCATCCCACACACCTGCAAATGAAGTATGTGAATAGCTATTCACTGTTCACCCATGACACTTGTGAGGAGCAGGGTAGTTTCATTGCATATTCTTTATAGATTCACAAATGCCAGATATTTCGTCAAGTACACATGAGGACATTAAAAGGCCCAGTGCAGTCAAAAATACTTTGGGGTTTTATATCATACAATAGCTGATAAAACTAACCATGTAAGAGTGATGTCTTGCTGTATCAGAGGACCTGACTTCCACAATCACCTGACCTCAATCCAATTTAGATGGTTTGGGATGAGTTGGACCGCATAGTGAAGGAAAAGCAGAAAACAGGTGCTCAGCATATTTGGGAACTCCTTCAAGACTGTTGGAAAAGCATTCCAGGTGAAGCTGGTTGAGAGAATGCCAAGACTGTTCAAAGCTGTCATCAAGGCAAAGGGTGGCTACTTTTTTGGTTACCACATGTATTTGTTATTTCATAGTTTTGATGTCTTCACTATTATTCTACAATGTAGAAAATTGGCTATTTACAGATGGGCTATGTACAGGTGCAATGATCTGTGAGCTAGTCACTAGTCTTAGATATGTCGTGTTGCTATTTCCGGTCTTTGTCTGCCCTTGAATGGTCAAGGTATTTAGATTCTTGTTTGCTTGCCTATATGTCCTTTCAACTTGATGGAGACCTGCTCGCGAGACGACCCTACCAAATGACCCAAAGTAGCCTAAGCCAATGTCTAAACCTACTTGCTGGAAACTCTAGGTTTGCATAAATCCAAATGCAGAAAAGTATTATAGCTGTTATTTTGACGGATACAGCTCACTCACTAATACTTACTACAAGCTAACTAGCAAGCATTATGCAATACACATTGCTAGTTAGATACAAACAAGTGTTAGTGACTTACCAGTGCTTTGAACACACATAAGTGTAGCTATCATTGAGTACTAGAGCCCTCAGCTTTCCATCATCATTGCGACATAATAGCCTGAAACCATGAGGTTCATCTAACCTGGTCCTTGGGCAGTTGATTACACTTCATTTGGTGTTCTTTTCTCCTACTATTGTTCGGCAACAGCTTTTTTTAGTAGGGTTAGTTAGCTAGTTGAAGAAAGTCTGTTGGAATCGGCAATTTGGCTGATAATTGTGTTGTACATTACATGCACAGTCTATTGGTACATGCTAACTGTAATGCCCGAGGTGTAGTGGATGAACAGGAGTCAAACGCAGGAGACAGAGAGTTCAGAGTAGCGTTCAAAATTTAATTACCCACACGGGTGCAAACACGACGCTACTCAAAAAACAAATGCTTCACCCCAAACAGAGTGAGAACCACGGAAAATACCAACCAACACGATACCCAGACACAACAAGAATGTACAGAGTGTACACACAACAATCCCGCACACCCAGCAGGCCGGGCTGCTGGGTAATAAAGCCCCACAAATCACCCTAACCACAAACAGGTGCACCTACTCAACAAAAAGGGAGGGGGGGGAAAAGTCAGTAGCAGCTAGTAGGCCGGTGACGACGACCGCCGAGCGCCACCCGAACAGGAAGGGGAGCCACCTTTGGTGGGAGTCGTTACACTAACATTTTTAAGTTTAAGTATGATGTAGTTTGTTGATTACGACGTCATAGAAGTATGTTAAAAATCACCAACCAAGCACATCCCAAAATTTTATTGAATGATAAAAATAAGTAATACAGCCGTTATCGAGTTATGAGTAAAGTAGGCAATTTAGCATGGGACTAACAGGAGAACCCCACAACTGTACCCTACTCGGAGGCATGATCATGCTAAACCATGCCTCGCCATGTGTATTTATAGACCAATAACATAGAGAGTTCCAAACATGTCTGCCAATAACAGCTAGTTTTCAGTTTTCCCCAGGAAGACACAATATTTTGTCCAATATTTATTTTACGACAGTTCCGTGTGGCCCTATAATCGCCTATAATATCACTTGATTCTCTGGACATATGCAGAGAAATAGAAGTGTTCACTGAGTAATTTGCATGTTATATGGTTAGATTTATTGGGTTATGGTTATATGGAATCCCAAACCAGATTAAAATGTTGTAGTCTGAGGATTGGGGACGTAGCGGTTTGTCCTGCCCATCCACTCATCCTCTATCCATTACTCCATTTTCCTTCTCCCAAATCCCCTGCAATGAGCAAAATTGTCTAGCAAGAGGTCTCACTCCCCAGCAATCCTCAAGTTGTGTACTCGTGTGCTTCTCCGGTGTCTTCTCGCCTCTCATCCAAGTTTAAAAAAATTCTGCTGTAGACATATCCAATAGGGAAGAAGCTTCTTCAAAAGCAACCGTTTCCCTTGAACTCAAAAGACATTTCTCTTTCAAAGCTCTAATTAAAAGCATGTTTCGTATAGACTAATAAGATCAGTTACTGGGATTATTGCCAAATAACTTTCACTGATGTGTCTAATTATTTACTTCTTAACCTAGAGTTGATGTCTGCACCCCCGTGGAAATCGAATTAGCATTAAAAAAAATCCCCATCAAAATCCATCGGTTTAAGATAGAGATATCTGTTTCTTTGCATGGACTCCGTCTCAATCCACCACATCCGCCATTGGCGGCCTTTCGCATCTGCGGTGGAAGGTGGCTGAGCTACAGCAGTGTTTGTTGGACCATGAGACATCGCAAAAAATTGGTATTCTCACGAAAGCGTCTGTAGCGTCCCAAAAGAAAGATAGTCTCATGACCACAATGGTGTTCGCCGTTTTAATCTACGACCCCAACAAGGGTCATGGGACTCTGAAATCAGTACCGCCGACTGTAGCGTCTGAACAGTTTGGGCTACACACTAAGATGACCCCTCTATGGAAAGGTGAGACGCTCACAAACACGTACATGTCGCCTCACAAGACTCGTCTGAAGGTAGCCTGGCACCAGTTTAAAAAAATAAATGGAAGTACATATATAGAAGTAGTTCATTGCTCCCCAAAATGTTGTTAGTTATGGGTAGAATTTTATTTTTTCCTGATCTTTCTTATATCTCTCAGCTATAGTACAGACACTTTAAAACAAAATTCCTTTAGATTTATTTTGGACTATCTGTTTTTCCATGTATGATTCTGTTGAGTTCAATGAGTTTCTATGGGCTAATAGCGGTAAAGCCAAATTTACTATTTCATCAAATACTTTTTTAAATAATATTTTTATACCTAAAGGGGTCCTAAAATTCTAAATCAAATAGCTAAATGAACCTTGGTATGACGATCTTAAAACAATTCCATATGTTAGCTTAGTAGGACCCCCGGCTGAGGCTGTTAAGGACAAAATTCAGTTTTTCCTGTGTTTTATATGATATTGTATAACAGGTGATGAAACGAACACTGTAAAAGTGTGAAAATTGTATCATAGTTATATCCTTATAGTTGCTGGTTGAATATACAATCTACACAGGACCTTTTAATGAGCAGGTTTGCATGGGCAGGAATGTCAGCTTTTCATGGTGACATCACCATGTGGTAAATAGTTCCAAACCTCTCTGCCAATAACAGCTAGTTTTCAGTTTCTTTCTTCCCACTCCCAAACAGTCCTAGCAATAATCTTGCTTGAGAAATATTGTTTTGCTAAAAAGCTATTTTTGCCCATTTTAATGGAAATATATTAAGGTGCTTAATTGTTACCCAGAAATGATTTTCTATTGATTGAAAAACGTCTGCATTGTGCCTTTAACATGGACCCTGGCTGATCCATTAAAGCGTTTTCACTTACGTTTTTAAGAGATACAAATGTACAATATGTACCATCACTTACCCTAGATGGCAGGTAGCCTAGCGGTGAAGCATGTTGGGCCAGTAATTGAAAGTTGGTGGTTCAAATCCCTGAGCCGACTAAGTGAAAAATCTGTCGACGTTCCCTTGAGAAAGTGTTTATTAAATGGTATGAGTACTGAAACCATGGAAACAGAAGCACTTCCATGTGATACTTATTTGCTCACAAGGCCACTGTTTTTCCCTCAGCGATTATATACTTAAGATATATTAAAAAAATATTGTGTGCTTGACATGCCTTTTATCATGATTTTTGTGATTGTTCAGTTTGTTCATTGCCTGGTGCAACACCATGGCAGCCTGACAGCATCTACTGATGACATTAATAGCAAGGACAGGTGAACTACAGTATACAATTTGGCAGAACACGTTGTCTTGGACAAGGCCATATTACATTTCCAAACTTAAGCTGAATCTAGGCTTTTTGATTCTGTTAAAAGGGATATTCCACATACATTACAAAATACCTTAATGTTTTCTTGATCTTGAAAGTGTTGAATGGGTCTGGAGTGAGTGCAAATACGAAATAAGATGCAGATGGGAGTATATCTGGGGTCCATTCATTGTCATAATTTGGTCATAAAATGTTTTAGGAGTTGGTGGAAGTGGAAAGCTTTCCTCACCCACAGACTACTTTCAGTTATCTCCAAGTGAACTCTCTTTTAAGAGCAGCATCACATAGAAATGGCATAGTATGGGAAAAGCTGCTCCTCCAGAGAAGCTGGATGGTAATTTCTTCTGTGAATCTCAGGGTAGCCGTACCCCTAGGGTATTACAATGTGTTATCCACAGGTGCCTGGGGCAACATCTGAATAACAACACTCCATTTGTCCGCTACAATGAAACTTCTCTTGACGCTGATTGGAGGATATAGGAAGCTACTGTGACGTAGGTGGCCTAGGTAGCTAGACAAGCAATATAAGTTAGCTAGCTAACAGTTTTACAATTAACTAGCTATCAGATTCTGCAGTATAATCTGGTAGGAAGGATAGGGTCCAGTTAGCTAGGGTGCGATTAGGCTGCGATTAGGCAACTGTGGATTGGGTTGGGTGTTATTGCAGCAGGAAACATCTAGATAGGCTATGTAGGGTGTGCAGAGTGCCTAGGACAGGTAAGTTTAACTAAATTGTTAGAAATTTGTTCTGGACATTCTGTTTGATAATGTTTTAACCACGTTCTGACGTCCAACCCAATTCTCAAAGTGGCAAAGCATACTACATCAGATGGTTTTAGACTTGAGAAGTCATGATTGTAGCTAGCTGCTCAGTGCATATTCTAAACCTTTTGATGAAAAAAAAGCCTACTGGTGCTCTGTTTAATTTATTTTTATTTTTACATTTAACCTTTCTTTAACTAGGCAAGTCTATTAAGAACAAATTCTTATTAAACAGTATTGCAAACATTTCCCTTACAGAGTGCATCAAACACGATCTAGAGCTTGTTTATGGAAAAGTGGTGTTTTTTTAATTTCATGGTTGAAACTTGCTGAAAATTGTTTACAGTGTTCCTATCATCTTATTTAAGCAAACGAGACAGAACGGTTTTCTGTTTTTTATTTATTTATGGACAGCCAGTGGCACACTCCAACACTCAGGAACCAACGAAGCAGTTGTGTTTAGTGAGTCCGCCAAATCAGAGGCTGTAGGGATGACCAGAGATGTTCTCTTGATAAGTGTGTGACCATTTTCCTGTCAAAATGTAATGAGTACTTTTGGGTGTCAGAGAAAATGTATGGAGTAAAAAGTACATTATTTTCTTTAAGAATGTAGTGAAGTTAAAGTAAAAGTTGGCAAAAATAGTAAAGTAAAGTAGAGATACCCCAAAATACTACTTAAGTACTTTGCACCACTGTAAAGAAGGGTCCAGAATTTTTTTTTGTGATTTCACGTTTTTGAGAAACTTACCCCAAACAGCAAATCACTTCCTCGTCCACGTTGTGTTGTATGGGGGACCCCAAAAGACATGAACAAAGGCACAAAAAAATTATATATATATATATATTTTTTAGTTTGTGAACTAGGCCTTTATTACACCTGTATGAGCGGAGATAAATACTAATCAGCAGAGCAGAGAACAATACTCCCGCAGCCATGTCCCTTCAAGTGTTATCCAGATTTTCAAAAGTAAGAATTAGCTGTTGGATAGTTCAATACATTTGATTCAAAAACAGGATTTCATTTATAATAGTGGTCTTTGTGAATGCCTGTGGAAAAAACTAGACTGCTGCTGATAAACATAAAATTGCACGTTTCAGAAAGCAACTCCTTGCCAGATTGACTGAGTGCCATGTTGGCAGTTAAGGAGGCTCAGGTGCCTCATTTTTCACTTATAAATGAACTAGAGAGCTAAGGGAATGTTTACTAATTACCGCTGCAACAACTCATCTTTAACTCTGGATTCCAAGAGGCCCTGGAGTATAACTAGCATAAAATATGATCCTTCTGAGAAACAAGTGGTATAATTATAGTGCTCCCATATTCTGACTGCTATTGCTTCCATATGTGATGAGAGATGGCCTGCCATGGTTGACTCCGTTATCCATATTTTCTTCAGTACGTGTCTTTGATGTTACATATATTTGCAGTATGTAGATCTAATAGATTGCCAAGGATGTGTTGGCTGCTGTGTATATGTCCTCTTACTTTAGATCTGAAGAGAGTTTGACAGCAGGTAGGCTGGGCGATGTTGTTAGACATTACATTTTATGATGACAACGCTCTACAACATACTCCTGACTTAAAACCTTTTACTGCAGTGGGCTAAATCAGGATTACACAGTGTTTCTTGGTAGACTACATTGAAAAAAAGTATACATCTCACACACATGGTTATGGGTTTAGAAAAAAAGACACCTGTACCATGTCAGATATAGAGTTGAAACCTATTCAATTTTGAGTTTGCATCCCAATATTACACTTTATATACATCACAGAAGACTGAAATGTAACAATATCATTTAACATAGAAACACCGGATTTTCTGCGTTATATGTTTTGTTCGTGTTTTTAATTTATGAAATTATGAAAAATATTAATAACATTCCACCCATGAGGCCACTAGAGGGTGATTTGGTCATTTGACTGCAGGAAATGTGCATTGTAAGTGATTTTGCGAGTTTGGTAGAGAGAAACTTTTCCTTTTTACCTGCGTTCATTTCAATATTATCCTTCTCCTGTCCTTTCTCTCGTCAATAAAAAATTCCACTTCTGACACCATGTTGAATGACTGGCAATAAGGCAATGCTTGGTTACAGAGAATGCCATGTTAGCCTTTTAAAATTATTAACTTGGATTAGCTAACACAATGTGACATTGGAACACAGAAGTGATGGTTGCTGATAACTGGCCTCTGTACGCCTATGTAGATATTCAATAAAAAAAAATTGACGTTTGCAGCTATAATAGTCATTTACATCATTAACAATGTCTACACTGTATTTCTGATCAATTTGATATTATTTTAATGGACAACAATGTGCTTTCCTCTCAAAAATAAGGATATTTCTAAGTGACCCCAAACATTTGAACGGTAGTGTAAATGTTGCTAGTTCGTAACTTATCATACTTTTTGCAAATTTGTAACATATTGTACATTTCGCTAATTTGTAACTTATCATACAAAATGGATGATGGACATCATGCCTCGGATTTAATATGAAATGCTCTGAGACCAGGTTGGAGTGAGATAAGAGTGGTCCATGCTACTGTTTTTGTGTTTCCCATGTCCAATGACACAAGAGAGATGAATCTCTCTGGTACTGGAAAGACATTAAACACTAACTTCCCTTGTCTCTTTCTGTGTGTTAAGGTTCCGACTGAATAGTTTCCTTCTCCCAATCTTTAGAAGATGATCTATTGTCCCTTCTCTCTAACAACCTTCCTCTTCATGCTTCTACAACTGTACAGATCTCTGAGGCTATCATTCGTCTTTTTTGAGGGACCCTTAGTTCACTGGATTATCTCAAGAGTAAATCCCAAGCCTAAGGATACTCATTTGTTCCCACTGAAGATGAGAGAGGAGTCTTGTTCTCAACCCCAAGGCGAGTTTCTTAACTAAAGCTTTTCAAGTGTTTGAATAGGTTCACCATAGGATGGATTCACTTAAGTCAGTGATTGTGCCTCAGCTTAAAAAGATGCATGTTCTGTTGTGTAATGGGTCTGTGCTTCTGTGTCTAGCGTAATGCTGTGAAATAATGTTCCATGATCGGCCAAAATATTTGTCAAGTTCTACCCTCATTGTTTTATAACTCCGCATATGTGAGAGTTAGATTTTCATATGTAAAAGTTTTTCACACGTCAAACTACAAATTCCACCTGTGAATCTGCAATTCACACGTGAGGTGAAAACATGTTATTCTCCTCACATGTGAAAAGGCGGTGTTAACATGTAAACACTATATTGAATACATGTGAACATATGTTTTGCACAGTGCAAATGTCACGTCTTTTTGTAAGGGAAGTAATGAAATGGTATGGATGTTGTTTCAAACTCACAACCTCTGGATTTGTGGTATGCTGATCTTTCTGCAGCATTCTCATTACCTATAATAAATATCTGCGTTTAGCAAAACAGTGCCATCTCCACTGTTATTTTTGGTTAATCTGACTATCATTAATTCTATTTACTTATTACAGCAATTTGATGGTTTTCTTTATAGACCTTTTTAACGGCTTTTTGAGGAGGAGCAGAAGTAAATCCTGGAACCCCCAAAGAACTTCCTGTGCGTTTATAAACAATGGCTGATCCATCGCAGCTATAAACAGCTAGCTAGCTAACTTCACCTTGTTTTTCTCAATGTCAAAATTAGCATTTTGACCATAGTATAAGTGGGTGGGATGGTCCTTACGTCCGGGGACAAATCAATGTTTTTCAATTAAAGTTTATAGATTTTCCAAAAAAGCATCACAGCAGGCTGCATTGCCTGCATGGATAGTAACGTTAGCAGTAGGAGGTAGCGGCGCCAGGATGATGTGTAGCACACGAGTAAGATATTTATCAAGTTAACCATCTAATCTATGTAAAGTCAGCTAGCTAGCTACATATAACTAGGATAGACAGTCTTTTTTTTACGACACAAACGTTAGCTTTATTTGCTAAAAACAATGTTAGCTACCTAGCTAGTAACTAAGCTATTTAGCAAATTAACAGATTTCCAGTCCAAAGAGAGGACTATAACAATACAAAAACACAATTGCAAAGAAATATCAAATGTTACAACACTTGAGAATAATGAAGGAAGTCCTGGTCTAATTTCTATGTCTAATTTCCTAACGTCAGATACAGAGACCTGTAAAAGCTGGAGAGACTGAAGGATACATCTCCAATGGGTTACATATGCTATTTGTTTACATTATAATTGGTTGTAGGACTACAAAAATAGAGTTAAAAGTAACAGTGCAGATATAGACCTAGAACATGCATGTCCAACCTTGCTCCATGCAGGTTTCTTTTCCATCCTAGCCCTGACATTTTTCTTATTATTTGTATTAGACACTATTAATTGAACTATTCAACCCTCTCTTGCTTTCCTCTCTTTTCTCTTGCTTTGGAGTAAGATTAATGTCTAAACAAACTAACCATTTACATAGATGTTATTTGTACGATATGAAAGAATGTGTTGATTCTTTGATTTAAGTATAGTGTATGTTTTGGTCACTGAACATTCCCTGTTTGTCTGTTTTATTTGGTTGTCACTCACTCTCATTTGTCTGATGAAATTGCACAGATTTGCAGCTGCAGCTGATGAACATTGGTGTGAGTGTAACAATCCATGTATGGCTGAACTAGGATGCAACCCCTGTACACAACAGCACTTCAAACCCATAAACCAGCGTTCATTAGCCTTCCAAAACCATGATTTTGGTTAGGCTAGAATAACAGTACTTTAGGTCTCAGTGCGGGTGACATCACCACACAATGGCTACGAGGGCTTTGTGTCACTTTGTCTTTCCTTACCGCAACTGTATTGGAGGAGAAGGTACAAACTCCCTCCCCTCTGACGTTCTTCCGCAATGGGTTTTTAGAAGGAGGTTAGGAGAGGAATTGAAGAAGGATGAATTGATAAAGGCTTAGCACTCACCTGTCAACTAGCTTACGTTTAACTTGATTAGGGTCAGCCATACAGGGATGGAACTCATACATTACATGGCTACTTTGCAGCCCAAGTAAAAGTGACCCTTCACTGTGGTCAGTCTCCAGGATATTTTTCTCTTGCCTCCACTAACCGTGCTCTACTATCCCTTTTGGTTACAGTGGATGTGAGATTATTTATGGCATGCATGCCCAATGTAGACATATAATGGGAATAGTATTGGCCTCTTGGGCATGTCCAATGCACGGGTACATGTGGTTTATCATTTCTATACTGAAACAGGATTAGCAAATCCTCACACATTCCTCGCCCAAAAAAGGTTCCGATCCTCAAGAGGTTTTATCACTATCACCACAAGGTGTCAGCTCTAGGATTTTATATTATAGTCTAACTTTATTACATGTAAACAAACCAGCTAGGTCTCTTAACATGAGGTCGAGAATACATGCCTAGCACAAGCTAGCGGTTCATTAAAACTACAATATGTTTCTTAATTGAAACTAAGTGGGCAATATACCTGGGTAAAATATAGTTGTGTTTTGGAGGAAGCAGGGGAAGAGCTAGGAAAGACAAACTGGTGAGAGGGAGAGAGAGGATGATAGTGGGGTAATTACTGATGCTAGGTGCCTTTCGATGTAAACAATGTGGCTGTCAAACATTGGACTCGTATGCTAACTACATTTAGTTTAATTATGTTGTTGCTGATGTGAGAGAAATGTATCTATCAAGCTGGCTAACAAGGTAAGCTGATCTTTCTCTACCTTCACATTATGCTAGCTCTGTGGTTATTTGCTGTGCTATCCAAATGTAACACCACCAGCGCAAACAGATATTAAAACAGGAAATAAATGTCTGATGATTTTGTTTAGTGGATCTGGTAGTAAAAGGTCAATGTTGCTACTATATTTTTCCTTTTTTTAGTTGGATCAAGAAATACAAACTTGTTATTTTGTGCAAGTAGCCAACTAACTAACTAGCGTGCAGCAATTATGGCGCGCTGCAGCACCAGATGTTTACTGGGGAACCTTTTGGTTGCACTTGCATATAGAACATGTTATTGTTTTGAAAGTTGAAAAGGTCTATAGTTGTCTTATGTTGTGGGGAATATTATTCTGTTTTAATGTTACTCTTGAATCACTAAAAATATGATCAATTTTCTTCAGTGTATTATACAAAGCTGAAATTTACTTTAAGTCCAAAGTGTAAGAATACAGGTAAAATGAGTCACTGATACAGACATTGTGGCATAGCAGGAAGATTGCAATGCTGTGAACCAAGAGGTTGTGAGTTCAAGACCCAGGCGAAGACATGTTGAATAATAATTACTTAATAAATGTATATACATCATGTGTGTCAAATATGTACGTTGAAAACATTGTGGCGCGGCATGATGTTCCGGGGACATCCTAACAATACATGTTTGTTTGCAGGGCATCATGAGAACATTTCAATCTACATGTGAAAGATTGTGATTAAATGTGAAAATCCACGTGAAACTTCATGTGAAATATCATCACTAGGTGAATAGTTAAAAAAAATGAATGTGCAAATCTTAATTTATTTCAATCAATTGAGAGAATGATTTTGGCTCTTTTGAATTTCAATTAATTCTACGTATTATGTGTATGGTTTATCTGTCAGATATAAAAAAGGACAACTGGGGATATGCATTGCATATCAACATGAAAAAGCACAAAACGAGTCCTTCTGCTTCCCATAATGACACTATTTGATACCATTTCCAATGGTATAATAAATTATTCACGCATACTAAGAGGTTCTATATCATTGTGTATAGGAAAACCAACCTCAACCGTGTAAACCATGTGTGATAGTCGAAAAGTGCTGTTGTTGTCCTGGAGTCTGGTCAAATGGCAAAGCGCTCGACTCTGGACCACACATACAGTACATTCGGATAGTATTCAGACCCTTTGACTTATTCCACATTTTGTTACGTTACAGCCTTATTCTAAAATTGTTTAAAATGTTTTTCCCTTTATAAATGCAAAGCAAAAAAAGTTTTTTAGAAAAAAAAATACCAATGAAATATCACATTTACGTAATTATTCAGACACCTTACTCAGTACTTTGTTGAAGCACCTTTGGCAGCGATTACAGCCTCGAGTCTTCTTTGGTGTGATGCTACAAGCTTGGCACACCTGTATTTGGGGAGTTGCTCCATTCATCTCTGCAGTCCTCTCGAGCTCTGTCAGGTTGGATGGGGAGCGTCGCTGCACAGCTATTTTCAGGTCTCCAGAGGTGTTAGATCGGTTTCAAGTCCGAGCTCTGACTGGGCCACTCAAGGACATTCAGAGACTTGTCACGAAGCCACTCCTACGTTGTCTTGGCTGTGTGCTTAGGGTCGTTGTCCTGTTGGAAGGTGAACCTGCCTAGTTTCCCAGTCCCTGCCGCTGAAAAACATCCCCACAGCATGATGCTTCCACCGCCATTCTTCACCATAGGGATGGTGCCAGGTTTCTTTCTTCCAGAACTCTCTTGGCATTCAGGCCAAAGAGTTAAATCTAGGTTTCATGAGACCAGAGAATCTAGATTCTCATGGTCTGAGAGACTTTGGGTGCCTTTTGGCAAGATGCTGTAGAGATGGTTGTCCTTCTGGAAGGTTCTCCCATCTCCACAGAGGAGCTCTGGAGCTCTGTCAGAGTGACCATATAGGAAGATTCTTGGGGGTTTCAAACTTCTTACATTTAAGAATGATGGAGTCCACTGTGTTCTTGGGGACCTCCAATGCTGCAGAAATGTTTTGGTAACATTCCCCACATCTGTTCCTCGACACAATCCTGTCTCGGAGCTCTACGAACAATTCCTTCAACCTCATGGCTTGGTTTTTGCTCTGACATGCACTATCAACTGTGGGACCTTATAGATAGGTGTGTTCATTTCTAAATCATGTCCAGTCAATTGAACTTCCCTTGAAAAACTAGTTTGCCCTACAGCCAATTCTGTTGAATCAAAAGAATTAGCAAAAACAATCAGATTGACAGAAATATGGCTGAGACGCAAAGAAAGTTCAAGGAGAGGGGATACAAAAATGATCAGATTAATATTGCCATTGAGAAAATTCAAAACAAAATGAGACATGACCTTTTTCAAGGGCAGTCTCGCAAAAAGACGCATTCTTGCATTCTAACTAACCGCTATTCAAAGCGCTCTGAACAATTTAATGGAATGTTCACAAACATTGGCACATTCTAAAATCCGATGATAGTCTCGGTAATGTGTTTTCGGACCTTCCCTTGGTCGTATTCTCGCGAGGCAGAAATCTCAGAGACCAATTGGTACACTCTGATTTACCACCCCAAGATATTCCTGAACAACGTATATTTGAGCCCCTTCTGGATGGAAATTACAAGTGTAATGGCTGTGCTCAATGCAATGGCACTTATAAATGTAGATCCTTCAAACACCCACAAACAGGGAAATCGATCCCAATCAAAGGTGTTATTATGTGCTCCACTAAGGCAGTTATTTATCTTTTAACTTGTCCTTGTGGTAAAAATTATGTGGGTAAAACAAAAAGCGCGAATTAAAAGTACGTATCTCAGTGCATCGTAGCACCATCAGGTGCAAAAACTTGACTTACCCAGTTGCGGCCCACTTTTTGGAGGCAGGCCACTCGATTTCGTCTCTGCGTTATATTGGCATCGAACATGTCACCCTCCCTAGGAGAGGGGGTAACCTTGATAATTTATTGTTAAAACGAGAGGCTGCCTGGATCTTTAACTTAAAGACCCTCGCTCCCTTCGGTCTCAACGTAGACTTTGATCTGAAGCCATTCTTGTGATTATTGTGACTTTGCCATTGTAATTGTTTGTAAGCTTGTAGTCTAAAATGAATCTATGATCGTATGCTATCCATTTGTTTTTTGTATGCTGTTCTTTGTATGTCATTTTAATATTTGAGAATTAACCAATGATATTAGGCCACTCTTGGCCATGATTACAGACACCTGTGTGTCTTTTGACACTATATAAACGAGTCATCCCGCAGTGTCTGTGATTACACCCTGATGAAGACAGCTTGGCTGTCGAAACGTTGGTAGTTATATTTTTGCATCTGAGCTCCTAGAGTGTGCGGCTCTCCTTTTTTTTTTAGTTTTCTACTCCGCTAGCCAGCACCTCGCCTAAATAGGTGTGCGTTTCTTTTTCTTCTAGATCAGTCAATTGAATTTACCATAGGTGGACTCCAATCAAGTTGTAGATACATCTCAAGGATGATAAATGGAAGCAGGATGCACCCGTGCTCAATTTCGAGTCTCATAGCAAAGGGGCTGAATGCTTATGTAAATAAGTTGTTTCTGTTTTTATTTTTTGTCAATTAGAAAAAAATTCTAAAAACATGTTTTAATTTTGTCATTATGGGGTATTGTGTGTAGATTGATGTAATACATTTTAGAATAAGGCAGTAACGTAACAAAATGTGGAAAAAGGGAAGGGGTCTGAATACTTTCCGAATGCACTGTATACTAGGCGACGGGTGTACAGTCTCATCTCGGCCTCTCTCTCCTTGTTTATGCCCTTACATTTCCCCTCTTCTCAACATATTTCCAGATCTACTTCTTCCTACTGCACTATCCAATCAATCAATGAAGTTTATTTTATATAGCCCTTCGTACATCAGCTAATATCTCGAAGTGCTGTACAGAAACCCAGCCTAAAACCCCAAACAGCAAGCAATGCAGGTGTAGAAGCACGGTGTCTAGGAAAAACTCCCTAGAAAGGCCAAAACCTAGGAAGAAACCTAGAGAGGAACCAGGCTATGAGGGGTGGCCAGTCCTCTTCTGGCTGTGCCGGGTGGAGATTATAACAGAACTATGCCAAGATGTTCAAAATGTTCATAAGTGACAAGCATGGTCAAATAATAATCATGAATAATTTTCAGTTGGCTTTTCATGGCCGATCATTAAGAGTTGAAAACAGCAGGTCTGGGACAGGTGGCGGTTCCATAACCGCAGGCAGAACAGTTGAAACTGGAATAGCAGCAAGGCCAGGTGGACTGGGGACAGCAAGGAGTCATCATGCCCGGCAGCCCTGACGTATGGTCCTAGGGCTCAGGTCCTCCGAGAGAGAGAAAGAAAGAGAGAAGGAGAAAATTAGAGAGAGCCAAGATTTTCAAGATGTTCATAAATGACAAGCATGGTCAGATAATAATCAGGAATAAATCTCAGTTGGCTTTTCATAGCCGATCATTAAGAGTTGAAAACAGCAGGTCTGGGACAGGTAGGGGTTCCGTAACCGCAGGCAGAACAGTTGAAACTGGAATAGCAGCAAGGCCAGGCGGACTGGGGACAGCAAGGAGTCATCATGCCCGGTTTGCCGTGACGTATGGTCCTAGGGCTCAGGTTCTCAGAGAGAGAGAAAGAAAGAGAGAACGAGAGAATTAGAGAGAGCATACTTAAATTCACACAGGACACTGGATAAGACAAGAGAAGTACTCCAGGTATAACCAACTGACCCTAGCCCCCCGACACATAAACTACTGCAGCATAAATACTGGAGGCTGAGACAGGAGCGGTCAGGAGACACTGTGGCCCCATCCGAAGATACCCCCGGACAGGGCCAAACAGGAAGGAAAAACCCCACCCACTTTGCCAAAGCACAGCCCCCGCACCACTAGAGGAAATCTTCAACCACCAATTTACAATCCTGAGACAAGGCCGAGTATAGCGCACAAAGATCTCCACCACAGCACAATATCCCAAAGACAATTAAATATGTTTGGTTAACAAGTTCCTGATCACCTTTAAGTAACAGTATGAATTTCTCACCAAGCTCCAGTATGAATTTCCCACCCGGCTCTGACATAAAAATATACATTAAACATAAAGTGAGGCATTGTCTCTGCAAACTGTAATCTTTCAGCAGTTTAGATAATTAGCCAATTTACAATATTGAACATCTGACAGTGATTTAATAACGGATTAATTATCTTAATCACTCCATGTCATTGACAAAGGTCACAGTGGTGAGGTGCTCATGCTTGAAAGCCACTAGAGCCTGCCCCGACCACTATTCATACATCATCACCCGCCCCTTTTTAACACCTACCAATCAAATATCCAAACAAGTCTCTATCAATGTATAATTTAATTTAATTCTGAATAAAAAAAGATGAACAGAAATTATCCATAAGGTTTGTGGCAGGGAATGTTGGATATGGATGTGTTAGGAGTGTCTAGACTACTCTGCATGGCAGCTAAATTCATAATGTACAGGTCCACCTCATCACCTTCATGACTGGATTACTACAATGGGAAGTGCAGTTCATTCCCCTCAAGAAGAGTCATTATGTCTCTTCTAAACAATTCCTGTTTGATTAATCCATTAGTATGTTGTGTTTGAACCATTTAAAAACAGTCTATGAATGCAGGCTTAAAGGATACTGTATAAGGTAAGGGAATGGGCCTTTAACACAAGGATGACTTTTTCCTCAATGCCTGGTTTTTGAAAAGGTATTCTTTCCTCCTAAATGATATTGTGATATCAAATTGCAGTGTTTAGTGTTTGAAGGACACATTGCCTCTGTGGATTTGAACGATATAGCACTTAATAGCACTTTATTTTACCTCACGCACGGTAAGTGTTGCTAATTGCTTATTTAATGAAATGCATTATTCACATCTCAAGGAAAGGAATGTTTTCTCGGTCTAGTGTGTCTGCGTACGGCCACCTTTCGTGCTGTGCCCAGGATATGATACAAAAGATGCCACTCAATTGTGGAGTCTTTTTCACTGGTCATGAAACCTTTTACTGAAATGTTATTTGGACTCCTTATAAATACTTCTGCTCTTACTGTGCGTTAACACCAGGGACGGGAAAAAGCCTGATAGGACGTTATGACTGTAGATTCGATGTGCAGGATGGCACGGAAAATAAACCTGTATAAACTTGTGGAGTAGCTGGACAATGTTTGAGTTTGCAAATTAGTTTGAAAAACAATGCTAGCTTACATCCAAATCCCAAACTAAGTTCTGCAAACAGCACGTCTTTGCTAGTTAAGAAATGTAGAAATATGTTTAAAAAAAATGGTAGTTTGAAGGATATGTCGCAAATGTTACTGTAAAAAGGCTATAAGATGCAAAAATAAGTTTCCAATATTCCAAAAGTTAGTAGAACCAAAATGTTGACTCCATTTAGTGCAGTAATTACATGCAGACAAACAACCCTTAGTCACATAAATAAATAGGTACCACATTGGTTTATGAACTCAACCTTCAACCTTGTGAGGTCAAACTGAAAAACAGCATTAATCCTGATCCATATTAAACCTTTGTTAACGCTGTTGATGCTGCTATACAGTCAGATGGATTATGAGCTGGCAGAATGCTTAGTCTATGTTTTCCAATTCTGGGAATAGATCCACAGTCCCTGAACAGGCTTTTGATCATCATATAAGTGCTTGCTATGTTGTTCTATATGTTAATCCTAGTTTTTTAGAATCATTAGAATGACTCAGTGACGCCAGAGTGTCTCAGAATGAATAGAGAACTCCTCATAGGCTTCTCTGATGATTGTAGAGTAAATGGGGGTCATATTGCATGTGCAAAGGCCCTCCTATTTCTGACTACAAACTGTACATAGTGATACATTTTGAATTATATATTATTTTACAGTATGTTTACATCACACTGAGCTGTTGCGTGCTTGGGAATATTTCAATATTTTGTCATGTTTTATGCTCTTAGCATAATACATGTAAAGAGAAGCATTCAACACATGTAGATTACAGTTCACAGCAGGTCAGTTGAAGTTTTTTGCTGAAAATGCAGACGAGAGTCTTGCAAGTGAGCAGTGTGCTAGGTCTCTTTTCTCTTTCTCTGCATATACTTTTAACATTGACTGTCCTTAGCAATCATTAAGAATCTGTAAGTGTTTGGGAATCAGTGTAATATTTCATGTCTATCTCCACACCTCCTAAAGCACTTGAGGTGGACGATTACATTGTCTGTACTTTTAAATGTCCAAACTATTGGAGACATACAGGTTTGAAGAGTCAACAACTCCAGAAAATGTTGTGTACTGGTGATGAAAATATTGGTGAACAATACACATGCAGCTCTGCAGATTTCAAGATGACCTCATTTTACACAGTCAGGGCCAGTTTCCTAGACACAGATTAAACCTAGTCCTGGACCAAAGAATATGCTGCCTTAATCTGTGTCCAGGAAACCTTTTCAACTAAGAGGGTTGATTCTCTTGGAGAATAAAAACAACTAAATTAAAGGATTATTAAAGCCATCCCTACTGGAAACTTCACACAAGATGAACACATTCCATTTGTTACATGCTCCATGGGATGTGAAATTACTTGATAACCTGTTTCATTTCCAATACATTTTAAATGTATTTAGAAACAAAAAAAATGCACTCCAAAAAAGTTTTTCAGGTATTTGTGTGTCACGTTCGTTCTCCTCCTCGTCTGAGGAGGTGCATGGATCGGACCAATACGCAGAGAGAAAAGAATACATCTTCTTTTATTATAGACGAAGACGAAACGAACAATATACAAACTAATACAAAAAAAAAATTAAACCACGAACGTGAAGCTACAAACGAAAGTGCACACACAGCTACTAACGTTAGAGATAGACAATTACCCACAATCACCTAAAGCCTATGGCTGCCTTAAATATGGCTCCCAATCAGAGACAACAATAAACAGCTGTCTCTAAATGAGAACCAAACCAGGCAACCATAGACTTTCCTAAACCTCTCTACTTAACACAACCCCATACACTATACAAAACCCCCTAAACAATACACACACCCTAAACTAGACAAAACACACAAACATCCCATGTCACACCCTGACCTAACTAAACTAATAAAGAAAATCAATATAACAGAGGCCAGGGTGTGACATTGTGGAAGCAAAGATTGCGTGTTAACATGCTACAATTCAATTTGTGTTAGAATACCATTTGTTATTGTGTAATTATTATATATTCAACACGTTTTGAACATGTACATTTCCATTACAGACATTCTTTCCACAAAATATGTTCAGACTAGTTGGAATTCTGTAATGATGGAAAATCCTTAACTGTGAGTATTAACCACACGTTGACAAGCAAGTTTCCTCACAGAACAGAATTGGGGCAAACTTTATCCAAGAGGCTTTGATGTTTGCAATAAGACTATTTCTGTAAGAAGAAGCAGTGTTAAAGTTGAACTAGTAGTAATTAGAACGATGTAAGATCTTTACATTTTGAAATGAATCAGTATTATGCAAAATGGTGCAACAATTGTAATTACATTTTACTTTCCACTTGAAGAAAGAACTGTCAGGTTTTGGCCAGGACTGTTCTGGTTTTTATCACTAGATGTCCCCATTGCACCTTTTTTGTACCTTTAGTTTTTTCCTTGCTCTCTTATTGTTTGCACCTGTATGCCGTTCCCTTGTTAGTATTTAAACCCTGTGTGTTCCTCAGTTCTTTGCTCAGTGTTTGTATGTTAGCACCCAGCCCCAGCCCAAGCCTTGTTCTGAACATATGATTCTCTTATTGGATTTTCCAGAGGTTCTCTGGTTTAGTTCTTGTGTATTTTTGAGTAGTCTTTTGAGGTTTGTTTTTTCCCTGCTGTTTTTACCACTTTGTGGAGTTTTCTTTGTATTTTGGAGGATATCCATTTTGTGCTTCTTGACTTTATGTTTGGACATTTTGGATTTAGATTCTTTGCCTGAAGATTTTGTTCTTTAATTAAACCACCATCTCTAGTATTGCTGTGTCTGCCTCATCTTCTGGGTTCTGACGATTATTAGTGACTGTTTCTCGCACCGGGTCCTGACAAGAACAGGTTAACACGGCCACAAATACATTTGAAATCGGCAAAATATTTATTTAATGTTTTAATAACAGTAAAAAATAATGCAAATTGACCTGACTTAATACATTAGATTCAACATATATATTGTTGATTATGTTTAGTTAACAATAAAATATTGTTATACATTTTTCGGCATACATAAATGTTGAAAATGTAATTAACATCAACTTGTTTAGCCAGTGTATTAGTGGTACATTCTCTTTTTGAATGTGTTACTATATTGATATTGTAACATGGAGTATGGGTAAAGGTTTCAATGTTCCACTGTGGAGCTTTGCAGATCCTTTAGGGTCATCTTTGGTCTCCTTGTTCCCTCTCTGATTAATTCCCTCCTTGTCTGGTCTATGAGTTTTGGTGGTCGGCCCTCTCTTGGCCTGTTTGTTGTGGTGCCATATTCTTTCCATTTTTTAATTAATGGATTTAATGGTGCTCCGTGGGATGTTCAAAGTTTCTGATATTTTTTATAACCCAACCCTGATCTGTACTTCTCCAACTTTGTCCCTGACCTGTTTGGAGAGCTCCTTGGTCTTCATGGAGCTCCTTGGTGGTGCCCCATGCTTAGTGGTGTTGCAGACTCTGGGGCCTTTCGGCACAGGTGTATATATACTGAGATCATGTGACGGATCATGTGACACTTAGTTAAATAAAGTCCACCTGTGTGCAATCTGTGACTTCTGAAGGTAATTGGTTGCACCAGATCTTATTTAGGGGCTTCATAGCAAAGGGGATGAATATATTGCACTTTGCCGTTTTTTTTATGAAACAAGTTGTCACGACTCCCACCGAAGGTGGCTCCTCTTCCTGTTCGGGCGGCGCTCGGCGGTCGTCGTCACCGGTCTACTAGCTGCCACTGATCCCCTTTTCCTTTTCTGTTAGTTTTGTCTCATTGGTTACACCTGTTTCTTGTTTGGTTTTGGTTAGGGCTATTTAACCCGGTTATGCCCGCCTGCGTTTGTGCGGGCTTGTTTCTCTGTTTGTTTTGTGGATGTGCATTTTTCTTATTTTCTCCGGACTGTTTGGGTCCTGTTTTTGGGCCGGTCATTGTCTGCGCCTGGTGTTTTGGGCGTGAACTTTTCTGTCACCGGAAAAAATACGGTTGTCCTAAACCCTCTGCTCTCTGTGCCTGACTCCGCACCCACTACTCCTAGAAGTCGTAACAGAAGCCCGCACCCGAACATGGAGTCAGCAGGAGCAGCGGCAACCCCCCTACCATCTATGGAGGAGCGCGTCCTCCATTATACGGCCATCTTCCATCGTATCGGGTCAGGGATGGACCAAATGATGGAGAGAATGGACCGATGGGAGAGGAGTGGTCTCCCTACCTCACCTCCATCTCCTCCTTCGGCGACTCAACCCACTCCTCCGGTGGCGTCCGGCCCCAGCGCACTTCGTCTCACGCCCCCAAGGGAGTACGATGGAGCGGCGGCTGGGTGCCAGGGATTTTTGCTCCAGCCCAAGCTATACCTGGCTACCGTTTGGCCGACTCCCTCGGGTGAAGAGAGTGTGAGCGTCCTCGTCTCCTGCCTGACGGGCAGAGCCCTGGAGTGGGCCAACGCAGTTTGGAATAGCCCAGACTCTGCTAGGGACCACTACCCAGAGTTCACCCGCCGTTTCCGGGCCGTGTTCGACCATCCTCCAGACGAGGAGCGCGCAGGACTTCGCGCTGGAGTTCCGGACCTTAGCTGCTGGGGCGGGGTGGAATGACAGGGCCCTGATGGACCTCCGGGAGGACGTCTGCAGGGAGCTAGCTTGTCGGGATGCCACTCTCTCCCTCGATGAGCTCATAGACATGTCGATCCGACTGGACAATCTGCTTGCTGCACGTGGGAATTCAGAAAGGGCCCTGTCAGTACCACCTCCTGGCCCTCCCGTTCCCATACCTATGGAGTTAGGGGGGGCCGCATCGAGGGGAACCGGAGGAGGAGGCTCCTCCTGCACCAGCTGTGGTCGGAGAGGACACACTTCCGACCGGTGCTGGAGGAGCTCGTCTGGGTGTCGAGAGGGCAGGCAGAAGACTTCTCGGTCGCCCCAGGTGAGTCAGCACCAAACTCACCCAGAGCTTCCTGTAGGTCACATGTTTTTATTAATTTATTTTCCTGAGTTTTCTCCCTCTCTCCAGCATAAGGTGCTAGTCGATTCAGGCGCAGTTGGGAACTTTATGGATCGCGAACTCGCCCGTAGGTTAGGGATTCCGCTGGTGCCGATAGATCCACCCTTCCCCGTGCACTCGTTAGATAGCCGACCGTAATGGTCACTGGACATGGTAACGCAGGGGGATCATAGGGAGCGGATTAGTCTCTTCCTGTGTTTCCAGTGTTGCTGGGGGTTCCCTGGCTGGCTAGTCACAATCCTAGGATTTCATGGAAACAGGGGGCTCTCCAGGGGTGGTCAGAGGAGTGTTCAGGTAGGTGTATAGGAGTTTCCATCGGTGCCACGTCGGTGGAGAGTCCAGACCAGGTTTCCACTGTGCGCATTCCCTCAGAATATGCCGATTTGGCTATCGCCTTCCTTAAGAAGAGGGCGACCAAATTATCACCTCATCGACGGGGGGATTGTGCGATAAACCTCCAGGTAAACACTGCACTTCCCAGGAGGCACGTGTACCCATTGTCACAGGAGGAGACGTTGGCTATGGAGAGATATGTCACTGAATCTCTGGGACAGGGGTATATTCGGCCCTCCACGTCACCCGTCTCCTCGAGTTTTTTTTGTGTGAAAAAAACGGGGAGGTCTGCGTCCGTGCATTGATTATCGAGGTCTCAATTCCATCACAGTGGGGTTTAGTTACCCGCTACCTCTCATCGCTACGGCGGTAGAATCATTTCACGGAGCACGTTTTTTCACGAAACTGGACCTCAGGAGTGCGTATAATTTGGTGCGTATTCGAGAGGGAGATGAGTGGAAAACCACATTTAGTACCACATCTGGCCATTATTAGTACCTCATCATGCCATATGGGTTGAAGAATGCTCCAGACGTCTTTAAATCCTTTGTAGACAAGATTCTCAGGGACCTGCACAGGCAGGGTGTGGTGGTGTATATTGATGATATCCTGATCTATTCCTCCACACGCGCCGCGCATGTGTCTCTGGTGCGCAAGGTACTTGGGCGACTGCTGGAGCATGACCTGTACGTTAAGGCTGAGAAATGTGTGTTCTCCAAACGAGCCGTTTCCTTCCTGGGTTATCGCATTTCCACCTCGCGGGTGGTGATGGAGTGTGACCGTGTTAAGGCCGTGCGTAATTGGCCGACTCCGACCACGGTAAAGGAAGTGCATCAGTTTTTAGGGTTTGCCAATTACTACCGGAAGTTTATCCGGTGTTTTGGCCAGGTGGCGGCTCCCATTACCCCACTGCTGAAGGGAGGGCCGGCGCGTTTACGGTGGTCGGCAGAGGCGGACAGAGCTTTCAATCGTTTGAAGGCGCTGTTTACCGACGCTCCCGTGTTGGCACATCCAGACTCCTCTTTGGCGATCATAGTGGAGGTGGACGCGTCCGAGGCTGGGGTTGGAGCCGTGCTATCACAGAGCTCGGGCACGCCACCGAAGCTCCGCCCCTGCACTTTCTTTTTGAAGAAGCTCAGTCCGGCGGAGCGAAACTATGATGTGGGGAACTGGGAGTTGTTAGCTGTGGTAAAGGCCCTGAAGGTGTGGAGACACTGGCCAAGCACCCTTTCCTCATCTGGACTGACCACCGTAATCTGGAGTATATCCGGGCAGCGAGGAGACTGAATCCTCGTCAGGCAAGGTGGGCCATGTTTTTCACCAGATTTAGGTTCACTATCTCTTATAGACCAGGTTCCCTCTACACGGAGGCCGACGCGCTGTCCTGTCTCCATGACACATAGGATCGGTCCATCGATCCTACTCCCATCCTTCCAGCTTCATGGCTGGTGGCACCTGTGGTATTGGAGGTGGACGCGGACATCGAGCTGGCGTTACGGTTGGCCTCCACAGTGTCCAACAGGTCTTAAGTACGTGCCGCTTGGTGTTCGTGATCAATTGATTTGGTGGGCTCATACGCTACCCTCTTCGGGTCATCCTGGTATTGCGAGGACAGTGCGGGGTCTTAGGGGGAAGTACTGGTGGCCCACATTAGCTGGGGACGTGAAGTTCTATGTCTCCTCCTGTTTGGTGTGCGCTCAGAGTAAGGCTCCTAGGCACCTGCCTAGAGGGAAGTTACAGCCCCTCCCCATTTCACAACGCCCGTGGTCTCATCGGTGGACTTCCTTACCGATCTTCTCTCGTCTCAGGGGAACACTACGATCCTGTTCGTTGTGGATTGGTTTTCTAAGTCCTGCCGTCTCCTCCCGTTGCCCGGTCTCCCTACGGCCCTACAGACTGCGGAGGCCCTGTTTACCCACGTCTTCCGGCACTACAGGGTGCCTGAGGACATTGTTTCTGATTGGGGTCCCTAGTTCACGTCCCGAGTTTGGTGGGCGTTTATGGAGCGTCTGTGAGTCTCGGTCAGTCTGACCTCGGGTTATCACCCTGAGAGTAATGGGCAGGTGGAGAGAGTGAACCAGGAGGTGGGTAGGTTTCTGCGGTCGTATTGCCAGGACCGGCCAGGAGAATGGGCGAGGTACATTCCATGGGCAGAGGTGGCTCAGAACTCACTCCACCACTCCTCCACGAACATGTCACCGTTTCAATGCGTGTTCGGCTACCAGCCGGTCCTGGCCCCATGGCATCAGAGTCAGACCGAGGCTCCTGCGGTGGAGTGGGTGCAGCGCTCGAAGGAGACCTGGAGGGCCGTCCAAGAATCACTTAAGCAAGCTAGTGGACGGCAGAAGAGGAGCGCTGATCGCCACCGCAGTGAGGCCCCTGTGTTCGCACCGGGGGACAGGGTATATCTGTCGACCCGAAACCTGCCCCTCCGCCTGCCCTGCCGGAAGCTGGGGCCGCAGTGTGTGGGGCCATTTAAAGTCCTGAGGATGATAAACGAGGTGTGTTATAGATCACAACTCCCTTCTTACTATCGTATTAACCCCTCGTTTCATGTGTCTCTCCTCAGGCCGGTGGTAGCTAGTCCCCTGCAGGAAGGTGAGGTGCTGGAGGTCCCTCCGCCCCCTCTGGACATCGAGGGGTCCCCGGCGTACACAGTACGTGCTGTTCTGGACTCTAGACGCCAGGTGAGGGGCCTGCAGTACCTCGTGGACTGGGAGGGGTACGGTCCGGAGGAGAGGTGCTGGGTACCGGTGGGGGACATCTTGGATCTGTCACTGCTGAGGGATTTCCATCGCCTCCATCCAGATCGCCCTGCGCCTCGCCCTCCGGGTCGCCCTCGAGGCCGGTGTCGGCGCGCTGCAGGAGCCGAGCGTTAGGGGGGGGGGGTACTTTCACGACTCCCACTGACTCCCACGCTCCTCTTCCTGTTCGGGCGGCGCTCGGCGGTCGTCGTCACCGGTCTACTAGCTGCCACCGATCCACTTTTCCTTTTCTGTTAGTTTTGTCTTATTGGTTACACCTGTTTCTTGTTTGGGTTTTGGTTAGGGCTATTTAAGCTGGTTATGCCCGCCTGCGTTTGTGCGGGCTTGTTTCTCTGTTCGTTTTGTGGATGTGCATTTTTCTTATTTTCTCCGGACTGTTTGGGTCCTGTTTTTGGGCCGGTCATTGTCTGCGCCTGGTGTTTTGGGCGTGACCTTTTCTGTCACCGGAATAAATACGGTTGTCCTAAACCCTCTGCTCTCTGCGCCGCACCCACTACTCCTAGAAGTCATAACACAAGTACATTTTTTCATTTCACTTAACCCATTTGGACTATTTTGTGCATGTCCATTACATGAAATCCAAATAAAAATCCATTTAAATTACTGGTTGTAATGCAACAAAATAGGAAAAACGCCAAAGGGGATGAATACTTTTGCAAGACACTATATACCCCGGTCAACGGGTGTAAAAGTCTCATCTCGGTCTCTCTTCTTGTCTATGCCCTTACATTTCCCCTCTTCACAACTTGTTTACAGATCTACCACTTCCTACTGCACTATCCAAAAAACAAATACTTTCGGGTAAGCAAGTTCCTGATCACCTTTAACATAATGTATTAATTTCCCAAGTTCCAGTATGAATTTCCCAACAGGCTCTGACATAAAAATATACATTGAACATAAAGTGGAACATTGTCTCCGCAGCATTTTAGATAATGAGCTCATTTACAATATTTAACATATGACAGTTTTTTTTCTTTTTTTTTTCTTTGGGGGGGTGGATCAGCTTAATATTGCGGAAAGAATGTTGCTTCCAATGTAATTGTCTGCATCATTTCCAATCCCCCATATTTTTTGGGCTAAATATATATATCCATTCACGTATGCATACATATACACATATATGTCTGTATATATGTCTGTGTTAGCTGCATGTGTGACATTACTCCACCAGTCCTATTTATGATATCATTCACAAAAATTATACCTTTTTTAAACATTTCTTCGATAAATACAGTTTTTTTATCAATTATTATATTTGAATTTAACCACAAGATTTGTTGTACTGTTTGTTCCGTCCTTTCAGGTGGATTAAACTGAAATTGCAACCAACTTTCTAAGGCTTGTTTAAAAAATAAAGATATTTTGGAAATTATTTCCTTTTCAAGCAACCGAAAGTGAGCAGGTGTAATCTGAATAAAGGGAAAAAGGCCCTTCTTGAACATAGGATGAGACATTCGTACCAATCTACTAGAGAACCAGTTTGGATTTAAGTATAACTTTTGTATGACTGATGCCTTTAGTGAGAGGTCTAATGCTTTAATATTTAATAATTTCTGCCCTCCGAATTCATATTCGTTATATAAATAGGCCCTTTTAATTTTATCTGGCTTGCCGTTCCAAATAAAATTGAATATTTTTTGTTCATATAATTTAAAAAGCAGGTCACTAGGTGTAGGCAAAACCATAAGCAAATAGGTAAACTGTGATATGATTAAAGAGTTAATCAGGGTGATTTTCCCACAAATAGACAGGTATTTTCCTTTCCATGGTAGCAAGATCTTATCTATTTTTGCTAACTTTCTATAAAAATTTATTGGAGTGAGATCATTTCTTTCTTTTGGGATTTGTATACCGAGTATGTCCACATCACCGTCAGTGTAAAGGCAGTCAATGTTGTTCTCCTCCTCAAACGAGGAGGAGCATGGATAGGGCCAAGATGCGGATTGAGGGAAATAGGCCATCTTTTAATGAAAACAGCAAAACAAGACACTACAAAACTACAAAACAACAAACGTGACTAACCTTCAACCGTCCATGTGTGGACACAGGAACAAACACCCACAAAACCCCAGTGAAACCCTGGCTGCCTTAGTATGACTCTCAATTAGAGACAAACGATACACACCTGTCTCTAATTGAGAATCATACCAGGCCGAACACAAAAACCAACCTAGAAATACAAAACATAGACTGCCCACCCAAAACACACGCCCTGACCATAAACACATACAAAAACAACATAAAACAGGTCAGGACCGTTACAGAACCCCCCCCCCCTCAAGGTGCGAACGCCGGGCGCACCAGCACAAAGTCCAGGGGAGGGTCTGGGTGGGCGTCTGTCCACGGTGGTGGCTCAGGCTGAGGGCGAGGTCCCCACCCCACCATAATCAATCCCCGCTTCTTTATCCCCCTCCCAATGACCACCCTCCCACTAACACCACCTAAATGAAGGGGCAGCACCGGGATAAGGGGCAGCACCGGGATAAGGGGCAGCACCGGGATAAGGGGCGGCAGGTCCTGGCTGAGGGACTCCGGCAGGTCCTGGCTGAGGGACTCCGGCAGGTCCTGGCTGAGGGACTCCGGCAGGTCCTGGCTGAGGGACTCCGGCAGGTCCTGGCTGAGGGACTCCGGCAGGTCCTGGCTGAGGGACTCCGGCAGGTCCTGGCTGAGGGACTCCGGCAGGTCCTGGCTGAGGGACTCCGGCAGGTCCGGGCTGAGGGACTCCGGCAGGTCCGGGCTGAGGGACTCCGGCAGGTCCGGGCTGAGGGACTCCGGCAGGTCCGGGCTGAGGGACTCCGACCGGTCCGGGCGTAGGGACTCCGACCGGTCCGGGCGTAGGGACTCCGGCAGGTCCTGGCTGCACGGCTCTGGCAGGTCATGGCAGGACGGCTCTGGCAGGTCATGGCAGGACGGCTCTGGCTGGTCATGGCAGGACGGCTCTGGCTGGTCATGGCAGGACGGCTCTGGCTGGTCATGGCAGGACGGCTCTGGCTGGTCATGGCAGGACGGCTCTGGCTGGTCATGGCAGGACGGCTCTGGCTGGTCATGGCAGGACGGCTCTGGCTGGTCATGGCAGGACGGCTCTGGCTGGTCATGGCAGGACGGCTCTGGCTGGTCATGGCAGGACGGCTCTGGCCGGCTGAGAAGCACTATAGGCCTGGTGCGTGGTACCGGAACTGGAGGTACCGGGCTGGAGACGCGCACCATAGGGAGAGTGCGTGGAAGAGGAACAGGGCTCTGGAGATGCACTGGAAGCCTGGTGCGTTGTGTAGGCACTGGTGGTACTGAGCTAAGGTGGCGCCGGATATACCGGACCGTGAAGGAGGACACGTGCTCTTGAGCACCGAGCCTCCCCAACCTTACCAGGTTGAATGGTCCCCGTAGCCCTGCCAGTGCGGCGAGGTGGAATAGCCCGCACTGGGCTATGCAGGCGAACCGGGGACACCACCTGTAAGGCTGGTGCCATGTACGCCGGCCCGAGGAGACGTACTGGAGACCAGATACGTTGGGCCGGCTTCATGGCACTCGGCTCGATGCCCAACCTAGCCCTCCCAGTGCGGCAAGGTGGAATAGCCCGCACTGGGCTAAGCACGCGTACTGGGGACACCGTGCGCTTTACCGCATAACACGGTGTCTGACCAGTACGACGCCCTCTTACTCCACGGCAAGCCCGGGGAGTTGGCTCAGGTATCCAACCCGGCTTCGCCACACTCCCCTTTAGCCCCCCCCCCCCAAGAAATTTTTGGGTGAGCCTCTCGGGCTTCCGGCCTCTCCTATGTGCTGCCTCCTCATACCAGCGCTCCTGGGCTGTGGCTGCCTTCCTCTCCTCCCGAGAGCGGCGATTCTCTCCAACCCTTCCCCAGGGTCCTTTTCCGTCCATGATCTCCCAAGACCATTCCTCCTGTGTCCAGTGCTTTAGTTCCTTTTCTCTCTCCTCAATCCGCTTGGTCCTGTTATGGTGGGTGTTTCTGTAAAGGCAGTCAATGTTGTTCTCCTCCTCAAACGAGGAGGAGCATGGATAGGACCAAGATGCGGATTGAGGGAAATAGGCCATCTTTTAATGAAAACAGCAAAACAAGACACTACAAAACTACAAAACAACAAACGTGACTAACCTTCAACCGTCCATGTGTGGACACAGGAACAAACACCCACAAAACCCCAGTGAAACCCTGGCTGCCTTAGTATGACTCTCAATTAGAGACAAACGATACACACCTGTCTCTAATTGAGAATCATACCAGGCCGAACACAAAAACCAACCTAGAAATACAAAACATAGACTGCCCACCCAAAACACACGCCCTGACCATAAACACATACAAAAACAACATAAAACAGGTCAGGACCGTTACAGTCAGACCATTTAATTGGTAAACTACATGGCAATGTAAAATGTGTATTTTTTAGTGATCCAATACGTAATATGGTACATTTATCATAATTTGGTTTTAATCCAGAGAGGATAGCAAATGTATCTAGATCCTCTAAGAGGCCGTGGAGAGTTTCTAGTTGTGGTTTTAAAAGAAAACATGAATCATCAGCGTACAATGACACCTTAGTTTTTAGGCCCTGGATTTCTAATCCCTTAATATTAATGTTTGATCTAATTTTAACAGCTAACATTTCGATGGCAATAATAAAGAGATATGCCGATAGTGGACAACCTTGTTTTACTCCTCTAGATAGTTTAAAACTTTCTGAGATGTAGCCATTATTTACTATTTTACACCTAGGGTTACTATACATAATTTTTACCCATTTTATAAGAGATTCCCCAAAATTGAAATATTCTAGGCAATTATATATAAACTCCAGTCGTACTTTATCAAAAGCCTTTTCAAAATCAGCTATGAAAACCAGGCCTGGTGTCCCCGATATTTCATGGTTTTCCATTGTTTCCAGTACTTGCCTTATATTATCTCCAATGTATCGTCCATGTAAAAAACCTGTCTGATTAGGATGAATAATATCTGACAAAACTTTTTTTATTCTATGCGCCAAGCATTTTGCTAGGATTTTTGCATCACAACACTGAAGTGTAAGAGGTCTCCAATTTTTTAAATCGACTGGATCTTTATATATACCACTTGGGTCCTGTTTCAGTAATAATGATATCACACCTTCTTGTTGCGTGTCTGATAATCTATCATTTATATAGGAGTGGTTAAAACAAGCTAATAATGGTCCTTTGAGTATATCAAAAAAATGTTTGTATACTTCCACTGGTATGCCATCCAGTCCTGGAGTTTTCCCATCCTTAAAGGCCCCAATTGCATCAAGTAGTTCCTCCTCTGTAATTAGGCCTTCACATGAGTCTTTCTGTACAGATGTTAATTTTACATTATTATTAGGGAAAAAATCCATACAATTAGTTTCAGTTAGTGGAGATGGAGGAGCCTGAAACGAAAATATATTCTTAAAGTACTTTACTTCCTCTTTCAAAATATCATTTGGTGAATCATGCGTGACTCCATCATTTGTAACAAGTTTTAATACGTTTTTTTTTGGTAGCATTTCTATATTGACGATTGAAAAAGAATTTGGTGCATTTTTCCCCATATTCCATCCAGTTCGCTTTATTTTTGTAATATATTACACTGGATCTTTCTTGAATAAGTTCCTCCATTTCTTTTTGTTTTTCCTCTAACATATTCTGTGCCTCTATGATACCGTTTTTATTGTTATCTAATTGTACTGTTAGTCCTTCAATTTCCTTTGTTAATATGGACTCTTTTGATCGAAATTGCTTTTGTTTTATAGATGAGTACTGAATTGCATGGCCTCTAAAGGCACACTTAAAAGTGTCCCATACAATATGGGGATCTGCTGTACCTATGTTATGTCTAAAAAAGTCAGTTATAAATTCTTCTGTCCTAGTTCTAAACAATTTATAATCTAGTAGGCTTTGATTAAATTTCCAATATCCTCGCCCACGTGGAAATTCTGTAAGAGTAATATATATGCCAATTATGTGATGGTCCGACCGCATTCTGTCCCCTATCAAACACTTTTTAACTTTTGGTGCCAGAGAGAATGATATAAGAAAGTAGTCAAGGCGACTAGCTTGATTAAGCCTCCGCCATGTATATCTCACTAGGTCAGGGTATTTAAGTCTCCATATATCCACTAATTCCAATACATCCATGACATTCCTGATTTCCTTAAGTGCCTGAGGGTGATAGTTTGTAGTGTGATTTCCTTTCCGGTCCATAGCGGTATTTAAGACCGTATTAAAATCTATAATAGAGTCTAGTGTTGCTTGTAGAGTTGATACATTCTTATATATATTGTCAAAGAAGCTTGGATCATCATTATTCGGACCGTATAGGTTAATAAGCCATATATGTTTATTGTCCAATAACATATTTAAAATAATCCATCTACCTTGAGGATCTGTTTGGACAAGTTGCACATTTGGATCAAAGTTATTATTAATTAAAACCATCACCCCTTTTGAATTTCTTTGCCCATGGGAGAAATATATTTTGCCCCCCCAGTTCCTTTTCCACAAAACTTCATCTAAAACTGTCGAATGGGTTTCCTGTAAACAGTAGATATTATAATCCTTCTCTTTTAGCCATGTAAATACTGATCGTCTTTTCTTATTATCTGCTAAATATTACAATTGTAAATGGCTATACTTATTTCACCACTTACCATAATGAGACACACCTTTCAATTATTTTTATCAAAATATATGTTTGTAAACGTCCTATTAAAAAGTAACATAATGATTGAGTGTCTATATAGTTGTACCATGACATTTGCATTTCCACTAAGCAAACCTCCAATTGGTCCCCACTATTCCACCCGCCAAAAGCCCCCATCTCGAGTTGGGTTGTCATCCCAATGCCCGGCAGACCACCCCCGACCCCCCGCATCGCACAGCCCCGGACCGACTGGGATCCATCCTTCGAAAAGTGCACACAGCACCATCCACCGAACCGAAGCAGATCCATTGCCAAATGCATTTCCATCGCCCTCACCTCGATTTTTATTACATATTGCTGTGAATCATCCTCTATAGTCCCTAACATCTTTTACTTCTTCCTTCGCAACAGTTGTGGGATACACACATACACCCACACACATTCAGCCCTTACCCCCACACAACCATAAGCTCACCCTCTCAACAATTGCACCATCCCAGAGCCTAACTCAAGATGGGTCATGATTTACAAATGTACTTGCAGTTGCAGCTGCATGAGAAGGCCTGCAAGACCGCGCAAAAAATGAGCTTAAATGTAGAGATTTATTTACCATTGTCACATCCTAGATGATGGAGGTCAAATGTACACCTTCTTCCTGAAACACCCACAATACGGTCATCCATTTTGACCATGTTCCCAAGCATCTCCATGCAGTCCGATTGGTTTCGTGCCACCAGGGCCACAATAATATACCCCCTCTCTGAATGTCCGAGTGTGACCCCCTCCCCATGGGTTACTGCAGCTAGTGTTGCCAGCACTGCCACTGCCTGGGTGGGGGCACCCCACCGGCTAGGTACAAGGTCGTCAAGGTTCTCATTAGCAGCTTTGAGAATTTCCTTGTTTATTATGCTCTCCCTTTAGGGGGCTTTGGCTTTGCAGGACCAACCCTGCCAAGCAGGCTCAGAATCTTGAGGGGGCAGTGCTGCTCATGGTCCCTGTCCTCATTTTGGCTGCATACAGACCGTTTACAGCATGCACATAAAACAGTTAGGGACTTCTCCTTAGTATCTGGGCCATTCATGTGGGTGTCTAGGGTATAGGGCCATGGACCGTACCATTAAAATAGGATAATAAATAATTAGATATAATTTATGACAGTTTTTAATAATGACTGATAATAATGACTTCTCTTAAATCAATACTTGTCATTGACAAATGTCACAGTGGTGAGGTGCTCATGCTTGAAAGCCATTAGAGCCTGCCCCGATCACTATTCACTATCACCCGCCTTTTTAACACCTACCAATCAAATATCTAAACAAGTCTATCAACGTATAATTTTATTTAATTCTGAATAAAAATAATTCTGAATAAAAAAAGAGAAGAGGAACAGAAATTATCCATAAGGTTTGTGGCAGGGAATGTTGGATATGGATGTGTTGGGATTGCATAAGCTACTCTGCATGGCAGGTAATTCATAATGTACAGGTCCACCTCATCACCTTCATGACTGGATTACTACAATGGGAAGTGCAGTTCATTCCCCTCAAGAAGAGTCATTATGTCTCTTCTAAACAATTCCTGTTTGATTAATCCATTAGTATGTTGTGTTTGAACCATGTAAAAACAGTCTATGAATGCAGGCTTAAAGGATACTGTATAAGGTAAGGGAATGGGCCTTTAACACAAGGATGACTTTTTCCTCAATGCCTGGTTTTTGAAAAGGTATTCTTTCCTCCTAAATTATATGGTGATATCAAATTGCAGTGTTTAGTGTTTGAAGGACACATTGCCTCTGTGGCTTTGAACGATATAGCACTTTAATAGCACTTTATTTTACCTCACGCATGGTAAGTGTTGCTAATTGCTTATTTAATGAAATGCATTATTCACATCTCAAGGAAAGGAATGTTTTCTCGGTCTAGTGTGTCTTCGTACGGCCACCTTTCATGCTGTGCCCAGAATATGATACAAAAAATGCCACTCAGTTGTGGAGTCTTTTTCAATGGTCATGAAACCTTTTACTGAAATGTTATTTGGACTCCTTATAAATACTTCTGCACTTAAGGTGCATTAACACCAGCGACAGGAAAAAGTCTGATAGGACGTTATGACTAGATTCGATGTGTACCTGGACAATGTTTGAGTTTGCTAATTAGTTTAAAAAACAATGCTAGCTTACATCCAAATCCCAAACTAAGTTCTGCACTTCAAACTTTAGTAGTTTGAAGGCTAGGTTACAAATGTTACTGTAAAAAGGGCTATAAGATGCAAAAATAAATTTCCAATATTCCAAAAGTCAGTAGAACCAAAATGTTGACTCCATTTTGTGCAGTAATTACATGCAGACAACCCTCAGTCACATAAAGCAAATCAAATCAAATTTTATTGGTCACATACACGTGTTTTGCAGATGTTATTGCAGGTGTAGCGAAATGCTTGTGTTTCTAGCTCCAACAGTGCAGTAATATCTAACAAGTAATATAAAAAAAATTCACAACAAATACCCAATACACACAAATATAATTAAAGGAATGTAATTAAGAATATATAAATATGAGGATGAGAATTGTCAGAGCGGCATGGACTAAGATACAGTAGAATAGTATGGAATACAGTATACACATATGAGATGAGTAATGTAAGATATGTAAACATATATATATATATATATATGTGTTTTGTTTATTAAAGTGGCCATGTAACGAACGTCGTGGGGAGAAGGAGAGGAGGACCAAGGTGCAGCGTCGTAAGTGTTCATTATTTTAATAAACAACTGAACACTGAACAAAACAACAAAAACGACAAACGAATAGTCCTGTAAGGTGACGAAAAACACTAAACAGAAAATAATCACCCACAACTCAAAGTGGGAAAACAGGCTACCTAAATATGGTTCTCAATCAGAGACAACGATAGACAGCTGCCTCTGATTGAGAACCACACACGGCTAAACACAAAGAAAGACAACATAGACATACAAACATAGAATGCCCACCCACATCACACTCTGACCAAACAAAAAATAGAAACATACAAAGCAATCTGTGGTCAGGGCGTGACAGGCCAGTGATTTCAAGTCTATGTATGTAGGCAGCATCCTCTATGTGCTAGTGATGACAATTCAACAGTCTGATGGCCTTGAGATAGAAGATGTTTTTCAGTCTTTCAGCCCCAGCTTTGATGCACCTGTACCTCACTTTCTGGATGATAGCGGGGTGAACAGGCAGTGGCTTGGGTGGTTGTTGTCCTTGATGATCTTTTTGGCTGTCCTGTGACATCGGGTGCTGTAGGTGTCCTGGAGGGCAGGTAGTTTGTCCCCGGTAATGCATTGGGCAGACAAAACCACCCTCTGGAGTAATTACATGCAGACAAACAACCCTCAGTCACATAAATAAATAGGTACCATATTGGTTTATGAACTCAACCTTCAACATTGTGAGGTCAAACTGAACAACAATATTCATCCTGATCCGTTTAAAACCTGTGTTATTGATGTTGATGCTGCTATACAGTCACATGGATTGAGCTGTCAGAATGCTTAGTCTCTGTTTTCCAATTCTGGGAATAGATCCACAGTCCCTGCATAGGCTTTTGATCATCATATAGGTGCTTGATATGTTCTATATGTTAATCCTAGTTTTCTAGAATCATTAGAGTGACTCAGTGACGCCAGAGTGTCTCAGAATGAATAGAGAACTCCTCATAGGCTTCTCTGATGATTGTAGAGTAAATGGGGGTCATATTGCATGTGCAAAGGCCCTCCTATTTCTGACTGTAAACAGTACATAGTGATACATTTTGAATTATATATTATTGTACACTGAAGTGTTGCGTGCATGGGAATTGGTTTATATTTTGTCATGTTTTTTGCTCTTGTTCATATGATAGTATGCACGGCCTCTGATCATCATAGAGGGGAACAGAAGGCAGGTCCATGTTCCAGAGGGTCTTAGCTTTCAGGAATGGGGTTATAATAGTGTATAGCTGAAACGGTTCAAATGCTAGTGCACACTACATTCAACATCAGAAACCGCCAAAAGCTTTGGTTGACCATAGAGAACATTTGATTCTTCTGTACCTCTCCTGACTGGCAAAGTACCAGGATGTTGTCTCTGGTTTTGAATCTAAATTTAGAGAACTGAATTTGAAAACTTAATCTGAATGCATCTGAGAAGTTTAATTTAATATTTGATCAACTTGAAATTATAAATTGTAAACTTAATACACAAACAATGAATGCAACATCTACCATATTGAAACTGAATATATAAATACTGAATTTGAATATTAAATTAAACTGGCAATTATTTATTTAACCTTTATTTTATCAGGGAGTCATACTGAGACCAATGTCTCTTTTACAGATAAACCCTGAATTACATAAATTACAGAAAATACACACATCAAAAAATAAATACAAAATGCAAGCAGAATGAAAAACAAAAACATTCATAAGTAATAAGGTCCTCAATCAGCTTTCTGAATTTCCCTAGAGGCACCAGAACATCACATTTAAGAACATTTTGAAGATTGTTCTACAAATAAGGTGCAAGAAAGGTATAATAGCTTTTAGTTAACTCAGTAGAGAATTTCCAGAGTGAGCTATCCCTGATGTCGGCAGAAGTCAACAGGAAATGGCATTGCTAAGAACGAGGTTGGTTAGGGTGGCGGAGGGCGTAACTCGCAGGACTCGTTTTCAAATATCTGCCACTTGCTGATAATAAGTGTTCAACCTTATCATAAACCCAACCCCTACCTTAACTCGCTAGCATGCCTAAACCTAACCTTACTGTAACCCCTCACACTAACCAGTCGCTAGCATGACAGCAAGACAAAAAACAAATATCCACAAACATAAAGATATCCAAGGTGTGGATACTTAAACCATGACATCCAAAATCCTCAGTTATCCCCACGTTGCGTAAAGGTGTGCCTCTGCATTGCAACTAAAATTCAACAAACCCCACCTGACTTACAAAGAGTACCTCTCCTCTCTTGTTCAAGCTGTGTGCCTTTAAATGACACTTCCTTGACAGGGTGAGAAATGCAGTTTCCCCAGCTGCTGTTTCCCCCTTATATCCTCCTCCTGGTGGTTTTAATTTCTCTGAGATCTGCAGCACTTTTAGCCCATGACATCACCCCTCAGTAGCAGGCTGAGAGTTAACTTATCACAGTACTGGAGTCTCCCAGTGAGCACTAGGCTAGGACAGGCGTTGCAAAGCCTGTCAGACCTCTTTGATATCTGCCCTACATGTTGCTGCCTCGCTCCCAGCTGATCAGCGGCTGTACAGCCGAAAGGCAGGAGAGTGTTTTGGGGCTGCACCGGTGTGATGAAAGCACTATGCAAATAAGCATGGGTTATATCTCTCTCATTCATGGCCACTAATTGATCCCTGAGCGTATCATCTAGGAGGTGGTGGTGGAGAAATATGCAAGTGAGTGAACCGCCAACAAGACTTCAACTTCAGCAACATTTCCCTGTCCATTTTCTTCACTTTGTAATGAGGCGAGAGAAAAAAAAGAGTCCCCTGTCAAATTATTGGCGTACAGTTGTTGGGCTGGTTGTTCGTTGAAGACGAAAGGGCCTGAACTGTTGATCCAAATACCCAAGAGTAGATCTTCTGAATATATTATGCAGGCATAATGCCATCATTTAAGTATTTCTCAGATAAACTAATTAATGCAGAATGCAAATACTAGAACACCCATGAAAAAGCAGTATGTTTACCCTTCTAAGTTTGTATGTAAAGCTGGGTTTGTATGGTAGATTGTATGACAGTATTGTAAAGAGAAGCATTCAACACATGTAGATTACAGTTCACAGCAGGTCAGTTGAAGTTTTTTGCTGAAAATGCAGACGAGAGTCTTGCAAGTGAGCAGTGTGCTAGGTCTCTTTTCTCTTTCTCTGCATATACTTTTAACATTGACTGTCCTTAGCAATCATTAAGAATCTGTAAGTGTTTGGGAATCAGTGTAATATTTCATGTCTATCTCCACACCTCCTAAAGCACTTGAGGTGGACGATTACATTGTCTGTACTTTTAAATGTCCAAACTATTGGAGACATACAGGTTTGAAGAGTCAACAACTCCAGAAAATGTTGTGTACTGGTGATGAAAATATTGGTGAACATTACACATGCAGCTCTGCAGATTTCAAGATGACCTCATTTGGCGCAGTCAGGGCCAGTTTCCTGGACACAGATTAAGCCTAGTCCTGGACCAAAAAAATATGTTCCCTTAATCTGTGTCCAAGAAATCTTTTCAAATAAGAGGTTTGATTGGAGAATAAAAACAACTAAATCAAATAATTAAAGCCATCGCTACCGAACACTTCACATAAGATGAACATATTCCATTTGTAACATGTTCCATGGGAAGTGAAATGACTTGATAAGCCGTTTCATTTCCAATACATTTTAAATGCACTACTACTACCATTTCAGGGGTTTGTGAAAGCAAAGATTGCTTAAATGCATGTTACAATTCAATTTGTGTTAGAATATAATATGTTATTGTGTATTCAACACGTTTTGAACATGTACATTTCCAGTAGGGACCTCTTATTTCCACAAAATATGTTCAGACTAGTTGGAATTCTATAATGATTGAAAATCATTAACTGTGAGTATTAACCACACGTTGACAAACAAGTTTCCTCGCAGAACAGAATTGGGACAAACTTTATCCAAGAGGCTTTGATGTTTGGAAAAAGACTGTTTGTGTAAGAAATAAGCAGTGTTAAAGTTTAACGACTAGTAATGAGAACAATGTAAGATCTTCACAATTTGTAATTAATCAGTATTATGCGAAATGGTGCAACTATCGTAATTCTATTTAACTTTCCACCTGAAAAAAGAACAGATGTGAACACGGCCACCCAAACATTTTGCAATCAACACATTTTTTATTTAATCTTTTAATAACAGTAAGAAATATATTTTTTATGTTTAATTAACAATCAAATATTGTTATCAATTATTCGTCATGCATAAATGTTGAAAATGTAATTAACATCAACTTGTTTAGCCAGTGTATTAGTGCAACATTCTCTTTTTGAATGTTTTACTACATTGATATTTTAACATGGTAAAGGTTTCAAAGGGATGTTGGTAAAGGTTGGTAAAGGTTTCAAAGGGATGTTGGTGGTGGTGAAGAATGTTAAACATCTGTAGTTGGAGCTCTGCTCTACTCTAATGGCATCTTTGTGTCATGATTCACAGGTCAAGCCAGGGGAAATGCTGCTGTTCTCTGCATAATTTGGTCTGAAGAGACTTCTTTATGATCTTATTGCACTGCAGAAAGCCCAGAGAATATGTTAGTCACCACTAGCATACACTTGTGGGTGTATTTATGGATGTACTTTCTCAGAATACTGATATTTGTCATCTATTAGCTTGTGGAGCAAAAAATATATTTCCGTAGATGACCACAGATGCAAAGCCTAGAGACAAGTTAATATGCCCAAAGGCCTTACACACTTTTCCCATTCAGAAACCAGAGTTCCCTATGGTAATTGTGATTTGTGACTCACACTCATGTGTCTGCATAAAATCAGAAATTAATTCATTTTGATCAAGACTTTGATCAAATCAAATCAAATCTATTTATATAGCCCTTCTTACATCAGCTGATATCTCAAAGTGCTGTACAGAAACCCAGCCTAAAACCCCAAACATCAAGCAATGCAGGTGTAGAAGCACGGTGGCTAGGAAAAACTCCCTAGAAAGGCCAGAACCTAGGAAGAAACCTACAGAGGAACCAGGCTATGATGGGTGGACAGTCCTCTTCTGGCTGTGCCGGGTGGAGATTATAACAGAACATGGCCAAGATGTTCAAATGTTCATAAATTCCCAGCATGGTCAAATAATAATAATCACAGTAGTTGTCGAGGGTGCAGCAAGTCAGCACATCAGGAGTAAATGTCATTTGGCTTTTCATAGCCGATCATTTAGAGTATCTCTACCGCTTCTGCAGTCTCTAGAGAGTTGAAAACAGCAGGTCTGGGACAGGTAGCACGTCCGGTGAACAGGTCAGGGTTCCATAGCCGCAGGCAGAACTGTTGAAACTGGAGCAACAGCACGGCCAGCTGGAATGGGGACAGCAAGGAGTCATCATGCCAGGTAGTCCTCACACAGGACACTGGATAAAACAGGAGAAGTATTCCAGATATAACAAACTGACCCTAGCCACCCAACACATAAACTACTGCAGCATAAATACTGGAGGCTGAGACAGGAGGGGTCAGGAGACACTGTGGCCCCATCCGATGATACCCCCGGACAGGGCCAAACAGGCAGGATATAACCCCACCCACTTTGCCAAAGCACAGCCCCCACACCACTAGAGGGATACCTTCAACCACCAACTTACCATCCTGAGACAAGGCAGAGTATAGTCCACAAAGATCTCCACCACGGCACAACTCAAGGGGGGGCGCCAACCCAGACAGTAAGATCACGTCAGTGACTCAACCCACTCAAGTGATGCACCCCTCCTAGGGACGGCATGGAAGAGCACCAGTAAGCCAGTGACTCAGCCCCTGTAATAGGGTTAGAGGCAGAGAATCTCAGTGGAGAGAGGGGAACCGGCCAGGCAGAGACAGCAAGGGCGGTTTGTTGCTCCAGAGCCTTTCCGTTCACCTTCACACTCCTGGGCCAGAATACACTAAATCATATGATGCAAAGGTTGCAAAGAGTCTCCTCAACCACATGCATATGTCAAAGCAATCTGCTCTCTTGTTCATCTCCTTAGCGGTGCACTGGTGTACTCTAACCTTTTAGCACAGCAGTCACACTATTAAAATTGGGTGACCCTCTTGCCAGAAAGCATTGCTTTTAGCTGAATGTCTAGCCACCTAAAGTGATGTGTTGGAAATATTGCAGCTTATTTAAGAATATTGTTACATTGTACAGACGGGTCTTTGCAGGATGACAATAGTAGAGTAGCTTTGTCATGGCATCTCAAATCAAATCAAATTTTATTTGTCACATACACATGGTTAGCAGATGTTAATGCGAGTGTAGCGAAATGCTTATGCTTCTAGTTCCGACCATGCAGTAATATCTAACAAGTAATCTAACCTAACAATTTCACAACAACTACGTTATAGACACAAGTGTAAAGGAATGAAAAAAATATGTACATGAAAATATATGAATGAGCGATGGCCGAAGGGCATAGGCAAGATTCAGTAGATGGTATAGAGTACAGTATATACATATAAGGTTCAGGTTCATGCTCTACAACATCCGCAGAGTACGACCCTGCCTCACACAGGAAGCGGCGCAGGTCCTAATCCAGGGACTTGTCATCTCCCGTCTGGATTACTGCAACTCGCTGTTGGCTGGGCTCCCTGCCTGTGCCATTAAACCCCTACAACTCATCCAGAACGCCGCAGCCCGTCTGGTGTTCAACCTTCCCAAGTTCTCTCACGTCACCCCGCCCCTCCGCTCTCTCCACTGGCTTCCAGTTGAAGCTCGCATCCGCTACAAGACCATGGTGCTTGCCTACGGAGCTGTGAGGGGAACGGCACCTCAGTACCTTCAGGCTCTGATCAGGCCCTACACCCAAACAAGGGCACTGCGTTCATCCACCTCTGGCCTGCTCGCCTCCCTACCACTGAGGAAGTACAGTTCCCGCTCAGCCCAGTCAAAACTGTTCGCTGCTCTGGCACCCCAATGGTGGAACAAACTCCCTCACGACGCCAGGACAGCGGAGTCAATCACCACCTTCCGGAGACACCTGAAACCCCACCTCTTTAAGGAATACCTAGGATAGGATAAAGCAATCCTTCTGCCCCCCCCCCCCTTAAAAGATTTAGATGCACTATTGTAAAGTGGCTGTTCCACTGGATGTCATAAGGTGAATGCACCAATTTGTAAGTCGCTCTGGATAAGAGCGTCTGCTAAATGACTTAAATGTAAATGTAAATATAAGATGAGTAATGTAGGGTATGTGAACATAATATAAAGTGTCATTGTTTAAAGTGGATAATGATACATTTATTACATACATTTTTAAATATTAAAGTGGCTAGAGATGAGTCAGTATGTTGGCAGCAGCCACTCAATATTAGTGATGGCTGTTTAACAGTCTGATGGCCTTGAGATAGAAGCTGTTGTTCAGTCTCTCGGTCCCCGCTTTGAATGCACCTGTACTGACCTCGCCTTCTGGATGATAGCGGGGTGAACAGGCAGTGGCTCGAGTTGTTGTTGTCCTTGAAGATCTTTTTGGCCGTCCTGTGACATCGGGTGGTGTAGGTGTCGTGGAGGGCAGGTAGTTTGCCCCCGGTGATGCGTTGTGCAGACCTCACTACCCTCTGGAGAGCCTTACGGTTGTGGGTGGAGCAGTTGCCGTACCAGGCGGTGATACAGCCCGATAGGATGCTCTCGATTGTGCATCTGTAAAAGTTGGTGAGTCTTTTTGGTGACAAGCCGAATTTCTTCAGCCTCCTGAGGTTGAAGAGGCGCTGCTGCGCCTTCTTCACCACGCTGTCTGTCAGGGTGGACCATTTCAGTTTGTCAGTGATGTGTATGCCGAGGAACTTAAAACGTTCCATCTTCTCCACTACTGTCCCGTCGATGTGGATAGGCGGCTGCTCCATCTGCTGTTTCCTGAAGTCCACGATCATCTCCTTTGTTTTGTTGACATTGAGTGTGAGGTTATTTTCCTGACACCACACTCCAAGGGCCCTCACCTTCTCCCTGTAGGCCGCCTCGTCGTTGTTGGTAATCAAGCCTACCACTGTAGTGTCTTCCGCAAACTTAATGATTGAGTTGGAGGCGTGCATGGCCACGCAGTCATGGGTGAACAGGGAGTACAGGAAAGGGCTGAGAACGCACCCTTGTGGGGCCCCAGTGTTGAGGATCAGCAGGGTGGAGATGTTGTTACCTACCCCCACTACCTGGGGGCGGCCCATCAGGAAGTCCAGGACCCAGTTGCACAGGGCGGGGTCAAGACCCAGGGTCTCGAGCTTAATGACGAGTTTGGAGGGTACTATGGTGCTAAATGCTACGCTGTAGTCGATGAACAGCATTCTTACAAAGGTATTCCTCTTGTCCAGATGGGTTAGGGAAGTGTGCAGTGTGATTGCAATTTCGTCGTCTGTGGACCGATTGGGGCGGTAAGCAAATTGGAGTGGATCTAGGGTGTCAGGTATGGTGGAGGTGATATGGTCCTTGAATAGTCTCTCAAAGCACTTCATGATGACGGAAGTGAGTGCTACGGGGCGATAGTCATTTAGCTCAGTTACCTTTGCTTTCTTGGGAACAGGAACAACGGTGGCCCTCTTGAAGCATGTGGGAACAGCCGACTGGGATAAGGATTGATTGAATATGTCCATAAACATACTAGCCAGCTGGTCTGCGCATGCTCTGAGGACGCGGCTGGGGATGCAGTCTGGGCCGGCAGCCTTGCGAGGATTAACATGTTTAAAAGGTTTTACTCACGTTGGCTGCAGTGAAGGAGAGCCCGCAGGTTTTGGTAGTGGTGTCCTCAAAACAAGCAAAGAAGTTGTTTAGCTTGTCTGGGAGCAAGACATCCTGGTCCGCGACGGGGCTGGTTTTCCTTTTGTAGTCCGTGATTGACTGTAGACCCTGCCACATACCTCTCGTGTCTGAGCCGTTGAATTGCGACTCCACTTTGTCTCTATACTGACGCTTAGCTTGTTTGATTGCCTTGCGGAGGGAATAGCTACACTGTTTGTATTCGGTCATGTTTCCGGTCACCTTGCCCTGATTTAACAGCAGTGGTTCGTGCTTTCAGTTTTGTGCGAATGCTGCCATCAATCCACAGTTTCTGGTTGGGGAATGTTTTGAAAGACATTGTGGGTACAACATCACCAATGCACTTGCAAATAAACTCGCTCACCGAATCAGCGTATTCATCAATGTTATTGGCTGATGCTCTGCGAAACAAATCCAAGTCCACGTGATCGAAGCAATCTTGAAGCATGGAATCCGATTGTTCGTACCAGCGTTGAACAGACGTGAGCACGGGCTCTTCCTGTTTAAGTTTCTGTCTATTAGCTGGGAGCAACAAAATGGAGTCGTTGTCAGATTTTCCAAAAGGAGGGCAGGGGAGGGCTTTATATGCATCACGGAAGTTGTAATAACAATGATCCCGGGTCGCGCATTCGATATGCTGATAAAATTTATGGAGCCTTGTTTTCAGATTAGCCTTGTTAAAATCCCCAGCTACAATAAATGCAGCCTCAGGATATGTGGTTTCCAGTTTACATAGAGTCAAATTAAGTTATTTCAGGGCTGTCGATGTGTCTGATTGGGGCGGGATATACACGACTGTGATTATGATCGAAGATAATTCTCTGGGTAGGTAATGCGGTCAGCATTTGAATGTAAGGAATTCTAGGTCAGGTGAACAAAAGGACTTGAGTTCCTGTATGTTGCTATGATGCCACCACGTCTCGTTAGTCATAAGGCATACACCCCCGCCCTTGTTCTTACCAGAGAGATGTTTGTTTCTGTTGGCGCGATGCGTGAAGAAGCCAGGTGGCTGTACCGACTCTGATGACGTATCCCGAGTGAGCCATGTTTCCGTGAAACAAAGAACGTTACAATCTCTGATGTCTCTCTGGAAGGCAACTCTTGCTCGGATTTCGTCTACCTTGTGGTCAAGAGACTGGACATTGGCAAATAGTATGCTTGGGAGCGGCTCGCAATGTGCCCGTCTACGGAGCCTGACCAGAAGATTGCTCCGTCTGCCATATCTCCCATATTATTAACAACAATATGAGTTTTTGCAGGTATAAAGGAATAAAAAATGAGTCTACAAGGAAATCATTTGTATCAATAAGCCTTAAGTATTGCAATGAATGCCTTCGATGGCTTCATGGTAGCGTCATCTCTCTTCCAACACCAATGTAGCGATTTTGGGGGTTAGCCCCTTTCAGGACTCAAACCCGGGTCCAGCAGCTATCAAATCAACACCTAAGCCAAGAGATCCCAAAGATCTTCACGATCTTGCTAGGTGTTGACAAAGTAATATGAATTCAAGGTTGAATTTGGAGATGGTCTCCCATAACCCCTCAGAGATAACAGATGTGTATGTAGTTAAATGAAGGTAAAAAAAAAAATATTTTAAATTAAATGTAGCTATGGACAGATGCCTACTCACCAGGACTGAGAAGAAGACATGGACAACCTGCATGGTGTACCTGGGCCATCTGGGGAAACCTGGGCAGGAGGTAAGAAGAACCATAGAACGCATGATATTAACTTCTACTTCCTCCCAATCCCGGGTCCGGGAGCACCCCCATCAGTAAAAAAGATGACTAGCATAGCCTAGCATAGCGTCACAAGTAAATACTAGCATCTAAATATCATTAAATCACAAGTCCAAGACACCCGATGAAAGATACACATCTTGTGAATCCAGCCATCATTTCTGATTTTTAAAATGTTTTACAGGGAAGACACAATATGTAAATCTATTAGCTAACCACGTTAGCAAAAGACACCACTTTTTTTACTCCACCATTTTTTTCCTGCATAGGTAGCTATCACAAATTCGACCAAATAAAGATATAAATAGCCACTAACCAAGAAACAGTTTCATCAGATGACAGTCTGATAACATATGCTATACAATAAATATGTTTTGTTAGAAGAATGTGCATATTTCAGGTATAAATCATAGTTTACCATTGCAGCCACCATCACAACTCTCACCAAAGCAACTAGAATAACTACAGAGACCATCGTGTATTACCTAAATACTCCTCATAAAACATTTCTTAAAAATACACAGCGTACAGCAAATGAAAGACAAACATCTTGTGAATCCAGCCAATATTTCAGATTTTCTAAGTGTTTTACAGCGAAAACACAATATAGCATTATATTAGCTTACCACAATAGCCAGAAACACAAACCATTTACCAGCAGCAAAGGTTAGCGATCGTAACAAACAGGCAAAAGATATATAATTTTTGACTAACCTTCATAAACTTCTTCAGATGACAGTCCTGTAACATCACATTACACAATGCATATAGGGTTTGTTCGAAAATGTGCATATTTAGCGGCACAAATCGTGGTTATACAATCTGATTAGTGGCCAAACTTGAAGCAATCTGTCCGGCGCCATCTTGGAGAGGCACCTATTCTAATCGATAAGTAATCATAAACTTGACTAAAAAAATACAGGTTGGGCAGCAAATGAAAGATACATTAGTTCTTAATGCAACCGCTGTGTTAGATTTTGAAAATTAACGTTACTACGCATACAGCGTGCGCTAAAGCGAGACCGCACCGAAATTCATGGCGGAATTATTGTTTGACATTTGTCAACATAAATTCGAATTAACAGCATAAAGACTGCTTACTATTTGCTGAGCTTCCATCAGAATCTTGGGCAAGGTGTCCTTTCTCCAGAACAATCGTCTTTTGGTTGAAAGATGTCCTCTTCTCCTGTAGAAATAGCAGCTAACGCTAGCCATCCACCGGAGAGGTGTCCAACTCGCGATAGCGCAAGACAAAGAAATTCCAGAAAATCGCAATAAACTGATATAAACTGCTATAAATCGGTTTAAATTAACTACCTTATGAAGTTTTTAAGACAAAAATCAAATTAAATCAGAGCCGGAGATATAGAACTGCTAAAACGAAAGCTTTTCAGGACGCCATTGTGATGTCCCTCTTGCGTCAGGCGCCCCGTTGAAAAGAACAGACCTTCCGTTCCATGAGCTTTTATAGTGCCCCAGATGGTGCAATCCACTCCATTCAAATTCTCACCGCTTACTGACATCTAGAGGAAGGCGTATGCAGTGCATGTAGCCCCATAGATTACATGGGAACTTATAAACTGACCCTAGAACAGGGACCTCGATTTCAGAAATCTCACTTCCTGACAGGAAGTGTGCTGCAGAATGAGTTCTGTTTCACTCAGAGAAATAATTCAAACGGTTTTAGAAACTAGAGAGTGTTTTCTATCCAATAGTAATAATAATATGCATATTGTACGAGCAAGAATTGAGTAAGAGGCAGTTTAATTTGCGAACGGAATCCATTTTAGGACTATCTTCAACCATTATGGGATAATTTCCTCAACCCTCAAGTACAGTAGAGGCAGCTTCCTCAGTATGTGTGTAGTAAACAGCAATCTACATAACATCCTCACTGTTTAAATATAGTTATTTAACAAAGCAGCCCAGTTGCCTATAGATTCTTCCTTCACTTCGCAAGTTACTGTGTTGTTGATTACACAGCCTAACAAACTGGTGCAAAGGGAATAAGGGAGACATGTAGCACCTGTGAATGTGAAAAGGCATGAACAGGTAGGAAGAAGAGGAATTTGTATGATTATAGTGTTTTCAAATGTTCTAGAGTCCCTGTGGGACCAAACACAGCACCTGTCCCTTCATGAACTTGAATAGAGCTGTGAGGAATAGAATAAAGCACAGCAATCGGCATATTCCTTTGTCTTATAATTCATAATACACACAGGCCATTATCAGTCGCGAATATTCCAGGGAGGGGAATTTACACTTGTAAGACACTCTTCATTATGCATTACTTGGATGTGGTTTGAATCTCGTCTGTTCTCTGAATCAATAGAATCGGCTCTGCTGTTGAAATACTTGCTGCCTTGTTTGAATTTGAACAACTCCCACAGTCGAATCAAGGTATTAAAGGTAGGAATTTAATGATGTGAAAATGAATGACGATTAAGAATTGAGGCACAAGAGAGATTGAATCAAATTAGAGGGAATCATCAAAGATGTTCTCTTCCCACAGAATTATGAATTACATCCACCAGCAAAAACAACCAAAAAACAGCAACTTCAATTTATCTGTTTCTTTTTTGGTGGGCATTTTCAAAGACCCTCCCCCTCATTCCTCAAAAACAGAAACAAATCTCTGACATCTATTAGTAATACTATGTTTGCTTGTTTGACAAATTATGTTTGTGGTTTCTGTATCTTAATTGATCTAATTTGGAAAATATTTGGTTTGAAAATCACCACAGCTATTGGCACTGCGAAGAGTCTTGCCTGGAAAATCTGTATATGAAAAGCCTATGGAAATGTATGTTAAAGCAGGCTTGGGTAGGTTACTTTCTAAATGTAATCCGTTACAGTTACTAGTTATCTGTCTAAAATTGTAATCAGTAATGTAACTTTTGAATTACCAAACTCAGTAACGCAATCTGACTACTTTCAGTTACTTTTAGATTACTTTTCCCTGAAGCACTATTGGACCTAGGTGTCTGGTTAGACGGTAAACTCTCCTTCCAGACTCACATTAAACCTCTCCAATTAAATCCAAATTAAATCTAGAATCGGCTTCCTATTTCACAACAAAGCATCCTTCACTCATGCTGCCGAACATACCTTAGTAAAACTGACTATCCTACCGATCCTTGACTTCGGCGATGTAATTTACAAAATAGCCTCCAACACTCTACTCAGCAAACTGGATGTAGTCTATCACAGTGCCATCCGTTCTGTCACCAAAGCCCCATATACTACCCACCACTGTGACCTGTATGCTCTCGTTGGCTGGCCCTGGCTTCATATTCGTTGCCAAACCCACTGGCTCCAGGTCATCTATAAGTCTTTACTAGGTAAAGCCCCGCCTTATCTCAGCTCACTGGTCACCATAGCAGCACCCACCCATAGCACACGCTCCATCAGGTATATTTCACTGGTCACCCACAAAGACAACTCCATCTTTGGCCGCCTTTCTTTTCAGTTCTCTGCTGCCAATGACTGGAACTAATTGCAAAAATCACTGAAGCTGGAGACTCATATCTCCCTTACTAACTTTAAGCATCAGCTGTCAGAGCAGCTTACAGATCACTGCACCTGTACATAGCCCATCTGTAAATAGCCCACCCAACTACCTCATCTCCATATTGTTATTATTATTTTTTTGCTCCTTTGCACCCCAGTATCTCTACTTGCACATTCATCTTCTGCACATCTATCACTCTAGTGTTTAATTGCTAAATTGTAGTAATTTCCCACTGTGGCCTATTTATTGCCTTACCTCCCTAATGTTACTTCATTTGCACACACTGTATATAGACTTTTTCTATTGTGTTATTGACTGTACGTTTGTTTACTCCATGTGTAACTGTGTTGTTTTTGTCGCACTGCTTTGCTTTATCTTGGCCAGGTCGCAGTTGTGAATGAGAACTTGTTCTCAACTGGCCTACCTGGTTAAATAAAGGTGAAAAAAAATATTTAAAAGAAGAAGAACAAAATGTATATGACCAATTGCAGGATAAATCAATAGCTGGCCATAAATGTATGCTGCATTTTACTTTATGGGTTGGTTATGTAGGCTTCTTTAACCCATTGCTTTCTACTTCAGATAATAATACGATTAGGCTATACCTTTACCTAAAAAAACAGACATTCCAATTAATTTGATACCACTTGATCTTCAAGAATAGGTCTTGGAAATATAGAAATATAGATTAGCTCATTTGTTTAACCTGAGCATAACCCCAAAACTAAGGACTTATTAGCAGCCTACTCTGTTTATGATTTTGTTGTCATGGAGGACTGATTGGGCTCATTGCTTTGAGTTGAAAATAAATGGTGCTCTCATGGAACGGAATGCTTTGAACACTACCAAAAAGTGCTATTTGCATGTGAAAAAGTCATGCCATATGCTGCATTTGCTATAGGCCTATTGTTTACATTTTTGTTGGTGACACTGATATCTCAATAATTCGCAGCTTTTTACGTTTCTCAAAAGTGCATGTGTCTGTTATTATTAGCACAAATTAGATTGAGCAATAAAAGCTCTTCTTAAATTATAGTATTTTTTTGATAGTATGGAGTACAATACCATGGAGAAATTTAGAAGGGAGGAGCTCCATCAAACTTTTTTTACATACAGTGGGGCAAAAAAGTATTTAGTCAGCCACCAATTGTGCAAGTTCTCCCACTTAAAAAGATGAGAGAGGCCTGTAATTTTCATCATAGGTACACTTCAACTATGACAGACAAAATGAGAAAAGAAAATCCAGAAAATCACATTCTCTGATTTTTTATGAATTTATTTGCAAATGATGGTGGAAAATAAGTATTTGGTAAATAACAAAAGTTTATCTCAATACTTTGTTATATACCCTTTGTTGGCAATGACAGAGGTCAAACGTTTTCTGTAAGTCTTCACAAGGTTTTCACACACTGTTGCTGGTATTTTGGCCCATTCCTCCATGCAGATCTCCTCTAGAGCAGTGATGTTTTGGGGCTGTTCCTGAGCAACACAGACTTTCAACTCCCTCCAAAGATTTTCTATGGGGTTGAGATCTGGAGACCGGCTAGGCCACTCCAGGACCTTGAATTGCTTCTTACAAAGCCACTCCTTCGTTGCCCGGGCGGTGTGTTTGGGATCATTGTCATGCTGAAAGACCCAGCCACGTTTCATCTTCATGCCCTTGCTGATGGAAGGAGGTTTTCACTCAAAATCTCACGATACATGGCCCCATTCATTCTTTCCTTTACACGGATCAGTCGTCCTGGTCCCTTTGCAGAAAAACAGCCCCAAAGCATGATGTTTCCACGACCCATGCTTCACAGTAGGTATGGTGTTCTTTGGATGCAACTCAGCATTCTTTGTCCTCCAAACACGACGAGTTGAGTTTTTACAAAAAAGTTATATATTTTGGTTTCATCTGACCATATGACATTCTCCCAATCTTCTTCTGGATCATCCAAATGCTCTCTAGCAAACTTCAGACGGGCCTGGACATGTGTCCCCCTGCTTAAGCCAGTACATCTGGCACTGCAGGATTTGAGTCCCTGGCAGCGTAGTGTGTTACTGATGGTAGGCTTTGTTACTTTGGTCCCAGCTCTCTGCAGGTCATTCACTAGGTCCCGCCGTGTGGTTCTGGGATTTTTGCTCACCATTCTTGTGATCATTTTGACCCCACGGGGTGAGATCTTGCGTGGAGCCCCAGATCGAGGGAGATTATCAGTGGTCTTGTATGTCTTCCATTTCCTAATAATTGCTCCCACAGTTGATTTCTTCAAACCAAACTGCTTACCTATTGCAGATTCAGCTTTCCCAGCCTGGTGCAGGTCTACAATTTTGTTTCTGGTGTCCTTTGACAGCTCTTTGGTCTTGGCCATAGTGGAGTTTGGAGTGTGACTGTTTGAGGTTGTGGACAGGTGTCTTTTATACTGATAACAAGTTCAAACAGGTGCCATTAATACAGGTAACGAGTGGAGGACAGAGGAGCCTCTTAAAGAAGAAGTTACAGGTCTGTGAGAGCCAGAAATCTTGCTTGTTTGTTGGTGACCAAATACTTATTTTCCACCATAATTTGCAAATAAATTCATAAAAAATCCTACAATGTGATTTTCTGGATTTTTTTTCTCATTTTGTCTGTCATAGTTGAAGTGATGAAAATTACAGGCCTCTCTCATCTTTTTAAGTGGGAGAACTTGCACAATTGGTGGCTGACTAAATACTTTTTTGCCCCACTGTAGGTTGGTATCCGCACTATGCAGCTGATGCAAGAGTTCATTTTTAATTGGCTGTCCACTTGGTCTCAAAAACAATGATTGATAGGCAGCTTAAACTTCAATCCGTAAGTCGCAAATAGCTAACTGAAAGAGCAGCAGTATGATTCACACCAATGTGCTATGTAGATATCAATAAAAAGTGATATCAGTATCACCTATAGGATACACTGCTGTTGTCATCCTTACATCCAAGTGTTTATTCACAACCTGGTGTTGTGTCTTTGACTATGCCAGAGTAATTGCTATGACATGCTATTCTATAAAATAATTTCTCCGTAATTAATATTACCTGATTGAACTAATCATGTAAATGTTAATTAACTAGAGAGGGACACCACGAAATAATATTTATAGAGCTGTTATCTTTCGAATAAACTCTTAAAGATTTAGTAAGATTTTACATCCATAAGTCACATTAATCGTCATTTTATTCAGTCTCATCTGAAAGTTGCAAGTCGTTGGTTATCTGCAAGAATCCTGGCTAACAAGTTGAATCAGCAATACAAAATTGGGTTTAATTATTTATTTACTAAATACCTAACTAATCACACAGAATCACACATATACAATTAAATCATAACTTGATCACAAATTACGTCATACAGAAAAACGTCCCTAGCGGGCGGAATAGATATGACAGCTTGTTACACAAAGGGAAGGGGCTGAGTCCTAGTGAAAGAGCGGGAGACTGGGACAGGGCCGAAGCTGTGCTATCGTAAATACAGTATCTTATGCATTCTAAATTACCGCCCATTTGAAAAGGAATGCAATAAATATTTACTCTGAGCTGCGCTTCAGTAGGTTGGTGGTAGATGGACCGTGTCGCCAACCCGAGTCCTCTGTCCTTTGAAGAATGTCTCTGGTAGTCACGGGATACGTTGTGTGTAACGTTGGTGTAGTAGACGGGATACTTGGACTGTCCTTCCTAACCTACGTTTAGCTGTTGCTAACTCCACGGCTAGGAGATATCACTTCTGTAGTGAATACGAGTTCAAAGTTCATACCATTCACAATCGAAGTCCATGCTGATGTTGGCTTCATCTGTAGTTATTATCTGAACCATTCTGACACCGGACCGTCATCCTGGTGTACCCGGAACAGGAAGTTATATTTTTGTCAATGGCTTTTATAGTGGAGGGAGAGGGGTGTGTCTGAAAAGTTTATAACCCATGTCTCTTCACAGGGGCGGGCCCCTAGTTGAGCAGAAGCCCAAATTTATGAAAATCCAAATCTCTCATTTGGAAGCTAAAATTACATTTAATCTCTTCACAAATAATTTCATATTCAAACATTTGAATTAAACAACAATTCCATGTGAATCCGATACCTCTGACGTTTAGACTTTCCACAGTAGAGTTTATGTCATTCTATCATTGATGAGAATGTGTCAGAGGGCAACCGAACTGACATAATATACCTTAAGTACCACCGCATATGTTCAGTTGGTCGGATTACCAGAATATAGTTCATTCCCCCCCACTTTCTGATGTCCCCAGAATCTCTATGTTAACCAAGGGGTTTTCTTATGTCACATCAGTAGGGAAGAGAAAAAGGGGGAAAGAGGTATTTATGACTGTCATAAACCTACCCCCACTGCCAACGTCATGACACTGGTCTCAGAACATTTTGTATTATTCAGTACGTAAATCTGAACACTCCATTTAGTATGATACTATATATTACGTTCCGTAAGGTATGTATTGATTTGTGGATGTCAATGACCCATTTCGTATGATACAGTATGTTCCGAATTACAATGATCATTATATGTTACGAATTTGCAAAACATACAATATATTACGAATTCTGGTAGGGTGGCTAGCTTTAGCTAGCTCGCTAACATTAGCTAGGCTAGGAGTTCGGGTTAGGTGTTAGGTTTAAGGTTAGGGCTAAGTTGAGGAGTTAGGTCAAACGGTTAAGGTTAGCTTAAAGGGTTAAAATTAGGTTTAGGTGCAGGGTTAGCTAAAAGGGTTTGTTTTTGACTTAAGTAAACATCTGTCTTATGTGACCATACCAAACGTAACATACCATACTAAATGGAGTGTGGCATATTTAAAGAATAATATGAAATGCTCTGAGACCAGGTTGTTAATCAAATTGGATCATCTTTGGATGGGGACTGCAGTCGCACCATTGGACTGTAGCCTACAAATTCCAATTATTTCTCTTTTCCCGCTATCCATTACACATTTGATGTGTCATCATAGTGGTCTCTGACTTGTGGTCAGATTCGTTCAGGTGGAACAAATTTAAACGTGCACCTTTTTTCAATGTCATTGGGAAAACTGAAAGGTGTCAAATAATTGTTTCGCAAACATCCTTTCAGAAATTAAAGGTAATCCTAGAAGTAATAATCTAGTTTTGTGGATGTCAATGACCCATTTCGTATGATACAGTATGTAATCTGATAGCAATATATTTGCTGGTAACGTAACCTATTACAGTTTTTGTAATCAGTTACTCCTCAACCCTGGTTAGAAGTCATTCTTAAGTACCAGATGTATTAAAATGTTTCTCTAGTGTTATGGTGCCAACATTCGATGTGTATGTCCATCTTTTCATTCTTAAATCTGTACAAAATATGATTTGAAGTTAAACTGATGGTATACTTCAAACTATTTTAGCAGGAATTAGGTCCATTACTACTTTTCGCAGATAATCCATGAAAAAGATATTCCAGTATTTTCAGGGGAGAGAATTGGGTTACTAGTATCAAGTGAAATTAGTAGTAGGCCACTTATTAGCTATAATATAATATTTTAAGTTAAGTTATTCACATTTTAGACCAGAGGTATTCAAATCCAAGCTGGGAGGTCCAGAGTACTGCTGGTTTTCTGTTCTACATGATAATGAGGGTCTAAATTAGTCCTTCATGAGAGGGGAAGAATGGAATTCAGCAGCAGAACTGGCTTTAAGGTCCAGATTTGAATTAACCTGTTTTAGACAATTTGTTTGAGATTTCAATGTGACCTTTTGATGTTCCCATGTGAAATCGGGATATGTTTAATATCTTCTGCTGACACAACACTTGTCACATACACACACGCACACACAGAGGAATACTGAGTGAGTTATTTGCCTTTCATAGCCTTATCAAATACAGTGTGGGTTTTTTGGGGCCACTATTGCTGAAGTAAATATGGAAAATACGTCTATTTAAAATTTTAGAGGCTCCAGTTCTGATCATAAATCCCTTGAAATGGGTAGTTCCTCTGTGTTTTCAATCTCCTGATATAATGGAATCTGGGGAATGTGTGGATTAACTGTGCACTGCATCAGGATCAGATTTGCCCTGCTGGGTAGTAGTGACACTCCCCACTGTTTCCAAGCACCCCCTGCAGTCTGCAGTCTGGGCCGTGACTCATGAAGACAATGGGCACGTTCTACATTGCAGCCGATTTTAAAGGCGAGTTGAGACTGACTGATCTACAAATCACCTTACATCATCAATAACTACTCAATACTATTTGTAGATCAGTCAGTCAGACACAATTTACCCATGATACATCAAGGTTTTGATGCTCTCGAACACGGTCAAAGAGTTGGAAACAAATCAGCTCACAGAGATCATATTGTGTCTCAAACGGTACTCTATTCCCTTGCCTGGCTGCCCATCCATTTTGCTCTGGCCAAACGCCATGCCTACTAATGCTTCTTCTACACAATGAGTCTGGATTTTCTTTCTCCTAGATGACTTCTCAAATGCGAACACATTCAAAGCATTTTGATGGGTTCCAGAAACGGATGGGTTGGACCAGAGCTGGCCTACACAAATCATGAATCACGTATTTTTGACGTCAGCACAAACAACTTCTAGGATGGTAGGTTTAGACAGATGTATGGAACGATCGATAGGGCAGAATAATTCAATTCAGGATGAGTCGTCAGGCAACCTTTTCCCTTCATAGTGCACTACTTTCTACCACAGCCCTATGGGGGCTCTTCTCAAAAGAGCCCCCTATAGGGGATAGGGTGTCATTTTTCAGTGCACTATATAGGTGTCATGACGTTGGCCTGTGGGTAGTTTTATGACAGTCATAAATACCTCTTTCCCCCTTTTCCTCTCTCTCTACTATAACTGATGTGACATAAGGAAACCCATGGGTTAACATAGAGATTCTGGGTAACATCAGAAGTTGGGGGAAATTAACTATATTCTGGTAATCCGACCAACTGAACATATGCGGTGGTACTTAAGGTATATTATGTCAGTTCGGTTGCCCTCTGACACATTCTCATCAATGATAGAATGACATAAACTCTACTGTGGAAAGTCTAAACGTCAGAGGTATCGGATTCACATCGAATTGTTGTTTCGAATTGTTGCTCAACTAGGGGCCCGCCCCTGTGAAGAGACATGGGTAATAGACTTTTCAGACACACCCCTCTCCCTCCACTATAAATGCCATTGACAAGAATATAACTTCCTGTTCCGGGTACGCTAGGATGACGATCCGGTTTCAGAATGGTTCAGATAATAACTACAGAACCAAGCCAACAGCAGCATGGACTTTGATTGTGAATGGCATGAACTTTGAACTTATATTCACTACAGAAGTGATAGCTCGTAGCCGTTGAGTTAGCAACAGCTGCTACAAACGCAGGTTAGGAAGGACAGTCAGAGTATCCCGTCTACTACACACGACATTACTCCAACGTATCCAGTGACTACCAGAGACATTCTTCAAAGGACAGAGGACTCGGGTTGGCGATACGGTCTTCCATCTACCACCAACCTACTGAAGCGCAGCTCAGAGTAAATATTTATTGCATTTTCCTTTTTCAAATGGGCGGTAATTTAGAATGCATAAGATACTGTATTTACAATAACACAGCTTTGCCTATGTTCCAGTCTCCCGCTCTTTCACTAAAACCCAGCCCCCCCCTTTCCTTTGTGTAACAAGCTGTCATGTCTATTCCGCCCACTAGGGACGTTTTCTTTATGACGGCACTTTGTAATCAAGTTGTGATTTAATTGTGTATGTGTGTTTCTGTGTGATTAGTTAGGTATTTAGTAAATAAATAATTAAACCCAATTTTGTATTGCTGATTCAACTTGTTAGCCAGGATTCTTGCAGATAATCAAGGATTTACAACTTTCAGATGAGACTGAATAAATTGACGATTAAGGTGACTGCTATGGATGTAAACTATTACTAAATCTTTAAGAGTTTATTCGAAAGATAACAGCTCTATAAATATTATTTCGTGGTGTCCCTCTCTAGTTAATTAATATTTACATGATTAGTTCAATCAGGTAATATTAATTACGGAGAAATTATTTTATAGAATAGCATGTCATAGCAATTAATCTGGCATAGTCAAAGACACGACATAGGGAATAGAGTCCTTTGCGATGCATACCCTTTGCCACAGTGGCGTCTATTGATTCAACAGTCCACCAAGACTTTTCTGTGTGTGATTCAGTTTGGGTCAGGTATCTCTACTGTCTCTAACCACTCTTCATGTCAGGACCCGGTTACGAACTCGGGTCTCCGGTGTGAGAAACAGTCACTTAGCAAACTGAGCCACTAATAGGCGGCAGAACCCAGAAGATGAGGCAGACACAGCAGTACTTGAGACGGTGTTTTAATAAAGAAAAAAGGAAAGTTCTTCAGGCAAAAATATAAATCCACAATGTCAAAAGTAATTCCAAGAGAAAAAGGAAATCCTCCAAGTCAAAAGGTAAATCCACAAGGTGGTAGATACAGCAGGAAAAAGCCTCAAAAGATAATCAAAAATAAATAAACGAGAACAAAAACAGAGTACCACGAGAGTCCAACTGGAGCAACAAATGTTCACAGCATCGCTAGGGCTGGGTGCTAACATTCAAACACAGAGCAAAGAACTGAGGAAAACTAAGGGTTTAAATACATTCAAGGGAAACGAGGCACAGGTGCAAATAATAACTGGAAACAAGGGAAAACAAAAGGGTCAAAAAAGCACAATGGGGGCATCTAGTGGCCAAAATCGGAACAATCCTGGCCAAATCATGACAGAATCCCCCCCCCCTAGGAACGGCTCCTGACGTTCCTACCAGCTTTCTCGGGGTGGAGGGCCCTGAACTGTCGAATGGGGTCAGGGTCCAGTATGTCTTTGGCAGGAACCCAGGAGCGCTCCTCTGGACCGTAGCCTTCCCAGTCCATCAGATACTGCCAGGACCGCTGCACCCGGCGGGAATCCAGTATCCGATGGACGGTATAAGCTGGCTGGCTTTATAATGGTTTAAAGAGAGGGAAGCGACACATTGGTGCAGCTGGCTTCCGGGTTAAGCGAGCAGTGTGTCAAAGAAGCAGTGTGGCTTGGTGGGATCGTGCTTTGGGGGGACGCACGGCTCTCGACCTTCGCCTTTCCCGAGTTTGTACGGGAGTTGCAGCGATGGGACAAGACTGTAACTACCAATTGGATTCCACAATATTGGGGAGAAAAAGAGCAACAAGAGAAAATGTATTCAATAGAATTAAATAAATAGAGAGGGAAGCTTCATAGCCACATTAGTAAACAGAAATGCTCTCGGTTTGAGTTTGAGATTATAGTGTTTCAGGATGCTTCCATGTTAGCAGTCCTCGTAACAATTGTTGATCGAGAGGCAAATGTAATTATATTGCTCTGCTTAGTGTGCTTCTTGTGAAAGACAAGGCATTGTAACACTAGCGCACAGAATGCTCCCATTTTCTCAAAAGTTGCTGGGAACCAAACAAGGGTTTAAAGGTAATATCAAGATGGTTAATTATCTGGTTCTCCAAAAATGGATTTCAATCATATTGAAAATTATGTTCTCATCATTGTGATTTATGTTAATGTTCAATCAAATTTTCCTTAATTTGTTAGTTTTCTTTGACACTCTCAACAGCGTGTGTTTTCATGTGCACCGAATCATTTAGACCAGTGGTGTAAAGTACTTCAGTAAAAATAATTTAAAGTAGCACTCAAGTGTTTGTTTTGGGTATCTGTACTGTACTGTTTATATTTTTACATTCCCAAAGAAAATAATGTACTTTTTACTCCATACATTTTCCCTGACAACCAAAAGTATTTAGAATTTTGAATTACTGTAGCATGATGGGAACATGTTCCAAATCGCAAACTCATCACGAGAACATCCCTGGTCCTCTCCACCGCCTCTGATCTGGAGGACTCACTAAAAACAAATGTTTAATTTGTAAATTATGTCTGAGTGTTGGAGTGTGCCCCTGGCTATCTGTAAATTTAAAAACAAGAAAGTGGTGCAGTATGGTCTGCTTAATATAAGTAATTTGTCAGTATTTACACTTTTATTTTTACTTTTGATATTTAAGTATATTTTAGCAATTACATTTACTTTTGATACTTACTTAGACTTTTACTCAAGTACTATTTCACTGGGTGACTTCCACTTTTACTTGAGTCATTGGATACTTTTTACACCACTGGTTTAGACCCCATATAGCGGGTGCATTCAGTACACGTGGTTGGAATACATGGATAAAGAAAATGAGATAGAAGCACTGTAGGGAGACAGTGGGTGGGTGCCAGAGGGGTGGGGGCAGGGGGGTTGTTTGTGCTCACTCCGAATTTGGCACAGTCATGGTCTCTCAAGCTGTGAGAGCATCTGAATTTTGACCAGGGCAGTATTTTCTGTTTTATGGAATAGAGACCTTTGAAATATGTTCCATACTCAACGCAAGCTTAGGTGACATTTTTACCACTGATCACTAATGGTAAATGTATAATATCATGGAGTATACTCTTGTATATAAATATAATAAATAACACATTGCCTTTACATGTATGCTGCCCTACAAAGGCAAGGTGCAGTAACAACATACTTTTTTTACTGCAAAATCTGACCATTTTTCTGTCAAGACAGACATCCATTTCTGGTCCTTCATAATATATTCTGATCGACTGGCTTGTTCTTGTGTCAAGTAACTAAATACAACATTAATCAGATAATATACTGTACCTGTGAGGACAGACGCTGGGAGACGAGAAGCAAGTACAGGGAGTGAATATTTAATAAATAACGGACATGAAACAAAACAAGGACAATGTCTGGACAGGGGGAACAAAATGACATTAATGCAGACACAGGGAGGAGACTGAGGAAGTGACAGATATAGGGAAGGCTATCAATAAGGATAATAGAGTCCAGGTGAGTCCCATGACACACTGATGCGCTTAACGATGGTGACAGGTGTGTAATGATGGGCTGCCTGGCGTGACAGTACCTGGCCATTACAACAGATTAAATATTTTTGTCCAAATTCATAGTTACTGCATTTTGCCTTTGTAGCAAAAAGAAATAAGCCCATAGACAGGCCCACACAGCAGGCAGTAACATGAGGTTCTGTATCCTGTAGTTCACCTTTAGAGTTCCTAACATTACTCCTTTGTTCTTAACATTACACTAACCTTAACATGGATTCAGTAACATGGTGACGTACAATAAAGGCACTCCCCTAATACTTGCATTTCCTTCAAATGTCTTTGAAATTTCATAGTTGAGAATTCAGAATGTTAAGAGCGTAAAAAGGCACATTTATCTCTTTGCCCCATTGACAACAGCTCTAAAAATACTGTGTAAACAACCTCCCATTCAAGTGTGGCTCTGTAACATAACCACAACTACTAAGCATGGGTGTTGGACATTTACATTTAAGTCATTTAGCAGACGCGCTTATCCAGAGAGACTTACAAATTGGAAAGTTCATACATATTCAACCTGGTCCCCCCGTGGGAATTGAACCCTGGTCCCCCCGTGGGACTTGAACCCACAACCCTGGCGTTGCAAGCACCATGCTCTACCAACTGAGCCACACGGGACCGTTGGACAATTCCAGGTGTTCACCAGAGCTTCTCATCTAAATGTGTGCGTATTTCCATCATACAGCCAACATGATCTCAAAAGCTTTAGTAATGCTCAAAATTGTAATGTTACTGAAAACACATGAGGCCTATGACAGTCTACTACATAGAGCACACTGAAGGCATCATGGCATTACATAATATAGCCTTACTTGACAAACAACCCCCTCTAGGGATCCTGAACAGTACATGTTCGTGATTTGAATGGCTGTTTCTCTCCAACTGACAGATTTGTCATGATTACATGGCATGATAAATACTTTATTAATGGCCTTAATTACAATTCTAGCATTCTTACTCATGATTACAGACAACCATGTTTCCTCATTCACTTTCATTAGACTCATCAGCCTCATAAGATCCATAAGATCCATATTGTTTAGAGACATATTATAAACCTCAAATCAAAGTTTATTTGTCACGTGCGCCGAATACAACAGATGTAGACCTTACAGTGAAATGCTACCTTACAGGCTCTAACCAACAGTGCAAAAAAGGTATTAGGTGAACAATAGGTAAGTAAAGAAATAAAAACAACAGTAAAAAGACAGTGAAAAATAACAGTAGCGAGGCTATATACAGTAGCAAGGCTATAAAAGTAGCGAGGCCACATACAGACACCGGTTAGTCAGGCTGATTGAGGTGGATAAGACATAAAGATGAATACTTGATTATAATTATACATGCTTATTACTCATTTTGAACACAAAAAGGCAAGCTTATAAACTAAAGGCATACAGTGAGCCGTACAATGTACATTTGAGCAAAACTTTGCAATGTGTTTTAGATAGGTAACAAATATATTGCCAGCAATAGATTCAAAATAGGTTTAGTGCATGGGGTATTCAACTCTTATCCTACGAGGTCCGGAGCCTGCTGGTTTTCTGTTCTTCCTGATAATTAATTGCACACACCTGGTGTCCCAGGTCTAAATCAGTCCCTGATTATAGGGGAACAATGAAAAAATGCAGCGGAACTGGCTTCGAGGTTCAGAGTTGAGTTTGAATGGCCTAGTGCATTTCTTCAGCCTTTCCTGAAGCAATATGTTTAAAAGGCTGGAGTATCATTGTACCGTGGGTCCCCACGGGATTGATCCACCAGAGGTAAAATACATCTCTGTACTGTTTTTCTGTGTACACAATGGCTGAGCGAGAGTTGTAGGGTGTGATGAATAGAGGATAGATTTCTGCAGCAAGAGCGAGAAAATACTCTGAATAGGCAGTCCAGGCAGAACAACCCAAACAGAAAGGCGCCATGTCGGAGGGCAATTTTAGATGCTGTATTGATATGTATTAAAGGGGAGGTCAATTCCTTTTATAAAGGTTATAAGAGTTCCCCCCCTGACATTTTCATTGCACTGCTGATGCAGAGAATAGAAGGAAAGTATGATACATTTTATTCAGTATTCTGTAAATGTAAAGATAATACTGTATCAAGTTCAACAGGTTAATGAATAATTTAACTGACATCATCTTATAAAATCCGCAGAAATGACTTTATCAGTTTGACAGTAGTTGAGCTTGGCTCTGTATTTAGAAATAAGGTTCAAATTAAAAGTTGTATTACGCTAACTCTGATCTTGAAAGCACAGGAACATTTAAGTGCAGACCAAATTTTTTTTAGCTGAGGTATAGGAAATTCGGATGGTTTAAAAAAGCGTTGCCGAAAAAAAGAATTACAAGTACAGAGTAACATTTATGCCAAGTCATTTTTTCATAAAAAGTCTACTAATTTTAAGACAAGCCACATTTGCATAAAGAGTCTACTAATTTAAGTCGAGCATAATTATATATATATTTTTTATCAAATAAGGACAGACTTTGGTGGAAAAAACAGAATGACTCTATACACGAAGACCTGAAATAATACAGTATATAGTTATGCATGTGCATATGGGGGAATCTACATAAATGGGTAAAGAGTATGTGTTGCTGTCTTACCTTGTCCATTGATAGACTGCCTACAGGTATGGAAACCAATAAGTCATTTGATAATTTGGGTGAACTATCCCTTTAACTTCCACAACTTGGAATTTTTGTTTCGGCCCAATGGCCAAGGCACTAAGACATCAGAATCAATAGGTATATATGATACCATACATTTAAATGTCCATTGGACAGTAGGCCATATCCCAGGTTGTGCTTTCAAGGTTTATAATTTGCTAAAGGTTTAAGCAAAGTATCATGATTGGCTATGGAGACAAACATCTTTTCCTGGAAATGGCTGTTTCACCTGAGTCATTAAAATGTCGGCTATTGGTCTATACATGTCTGTTATCCCTTTTATCATTCACCTGCTGTATAATCTCTATGCAAATCTGGAGGTGATTTGTATCTCTCACTTTGTGTTTGTGTCATGTGTATTTATAAGGGTCTACCTATAAAGAGTGCACAGTAATATGTGAAATTGGTTGGAAAACAATCTTAACCTTTTATTTATATACCATATGAAGAGCTCAATTTATGAATTCAAGGCGTTGCTTTCATTAACATTTTTATGACATATGTGAGGATTATAGCAACCAGGTAATACATAATATGTTAATTAGCAATGACAATGACAGGCAAGTATAACATCTATCTATGCAATGTTTGACTTAAATCATATCATTTATTCTGGGTCTAAGCACAAGGCACTACGTGAAAATAATGCAAATTATAGTTTTATTACTGTAGGGCTTCTAAAGTCTAATCCTCTGAATCCACTTTGAAAAGCCAGAGAGAGCTGGTCTGCTGAAACTAAATTGGCCTATTTACTTCACTTGCTTATGTACATGTATGCTGTTCTCATTAATTACTGTACAGTATGTGTTGCAGAGAATATATGATTGATCTAAGGATATTGTTTTTCTGCATATTTATAGAGCGGAATATATTGATAAAAGTCACCTTGTCTCAGAGAGACTTACATGGTGTAAGGACTGGGTGTCGGAGTGCGAAGTCAGGCGCAGGAAACAGAGGATGCAATAACAAATGTTCCTTTAATGAAACACGGAGAACTTCGGCCACCCTACTATACTGGGTGCTCTCCGTAAACTGCCCCAGACACGGGGGGAACGAAAACAGTCCAGTAACAAACTCGAACTTATACAAACACGTATAGTCCGAAACAAACACCACGCTTACAAACTAACAATCCCGCACAAAGAAACGGGCGGGCCGACTGACTGATAAGCCCAACTAATTACAAACAAATACAAAACAGGTGTAACCAATAAACACATAAGGAGGGGGAGAAAAGGATCAGTGGCAGCTAATAGGCCGGAGACGATGACCGCCGAGCGCCACCCGAACGGGAAGGAGAGCCTGCCTCGGTCGGAGTCGTGACACATGGTTATCAAAACGTCACACCAGGGTTAGCCGACACGAAGCACAGACCTTATTTTAATTGTTTGGTGGGGAAATTATTGGAACCATTTCCGTGTTTGACTGCTAGGTTTAATGGGTATTATGACACTTCCACTGTGGGGCTCTATCTTGTAAAACAGATGTAGGCCCAAAACATGGGCGGACAGTAGGCCGCAGGCATTGTGAATATGTGTGCATTAGACTATTAACCTTCCAGTGTTTTCCATATTGTATATATTGTAGTGTATTGTTTTGTGTATTTGTATGACTGCACAAAATGAATATCCATGTAAATGGACAATAAAGTACATTGTATCGTATCGTAACGTAACGTAACATAGGCTATGCCTGAGTTAAGTGTTTTCTTTCAAAGACTTTGAAGATCCTCCACAATTATTTTTGGGAAACCAACTATGGAAGATGTATTCAATAACTCAGAAAGGGCGAAACACAATGACACCGAGGCACAAACACTAAAAGGAGTGATAATTGGTTGCCAGTGTTATCAATCATCTAATCAGATCATCTCAAAGATTTGTGTTCACTGAAATTATTTTTAAACACTGAAATCATTTAGTGCTAAAATTACAGTACAAAAGAAATGAGATATACTATCAAGTCAACAGAATGTGTTTTGCTTCACTCTAGAGAGAATTTGCAATAGACATGAGTTGACACTTCCTCGTGTCTAGTAAGATACTAAAAGATGCCCAAAGGTGCAGCTGAAGCTATACATGTCTGCACAGCATATTGTTGACAAAGCCAAAACAATACTAGAAGCTAGTAAAACACCAGCTTTTCCAGGTTGGAACTGTATTCCCTCAATATCCTTTGAATTCTTATCAAAATGCTGTCATTCACGAAAACCAAGATTTTCCAATTCAATGAAGTGTTATGAGAGGAATCACCATTTCCAGCTATGTATTTGTAACGGATGTGAAATGGCTAGCTAGTTAGCGGGTACGCGCTAGTAGCATTTCAATCAGTTACGTCACTTGCTCTGAGACTTTAAGTAGGGTTGCCCCTTGCTCTGCAAGGGCCGTGGCCTTTGTGGAGCGATGGGTAACGATGCTTCGTGGGCGACCGTTGTTGATGTGTGCAGAGGGTCCCTGGTTCGCGCCCGAGGTCGGGGCGAGGGGACGTACTAAAGTTATACTGTTACATTGATGCTGTTGACCCGGATCACTGGTTGCTGCGGAAAAGGAGGAGGTTGAAAGGGGGGTGAGTGTAACGGATGTGAAATGGCTAGCTAGTTAGCGGGTACGCGCTAGTAGCATTTCAATCAGTTACGTCACTTGCTCTGAGACTTTAAGTAGGGTTGCCCCTTGCTCTGCAAGGGCCGTGGCCTTTGTGGAGCGATGGGTAATGATGCTTCGTGGGCGACCGTTGTTGATGTGTGCAGAAGGTCCCTGGTTCGCGCCCGTGTTGGGGCGAGGGGACGGTTTAAAGTTACAACTGTTACATATTCTGAATCGGGCAATAAACCACTGTGGGTGTCTAGCAATAGATCTGACTCAGTCGTTTGCAAAGGGAGGAGCAGTAAATATGAAATCCACTATGGACTGTATAAAGTTAACTGAAATAAAAACGAAAATCCTTAAGAACATTGGAATGTCTTCTCATCTGAGCAAATGGTGAGAGGCAAGACATTGGATGGTGCCAGGGATGGTTGTGATTGATGTATATATCATATTTCTAGTCCCAATCTAAAATGTATTTATCACTTAACCCACTATTGCTATTTCACCTGCATTGATTCTAAATGCATGCTGTTTTTATTGTATATAGATAATTGAAATAACTCTAACCAAAGCACTAAACAAATTAAATGTAAAAATCCAAATGGCAACAAATGTGTTCTGATATTGTTGATCAAGAAAGCTTTCATATTTGAATATGCATGTATATTTCAGACCATCAAATCAATAACGAAAGGTATAAAATCCATAACGGTTGTTTTTTCTGTCCAAAATAATAATGGAAATTACAGTATTTTCTAAATTATTGCCTTTGTGTTCACCCAAGTCTTTGCTTCAAATAGCTATTTATGTTTTAACCTAAGACTTACAAACTCACAGTGTTTTGCTAGTATGTCCAGTCTCCACAAAAAGCTTGTCCATTTCATGTAACATCCATAATGCCTGTTAGTTCTCTTCTATGTCTTCAACATGCCAATATTTAGAAGACGATTTCGAGGACGTTATTCTCCCCACATGATTAGCTGTCATAATGTAATTATAATTTTTGCAATGTTGAGGCTATGTGCTACTATGTCATCTGGACACATTATGTAAGTATAATCATGTAATAACAATATAATTATGATATGGGCATGTAAAGTAAGTCCCCATACTCAAATGAGATAAATAAACCCTAAGGGCCGGTTTCTCAGAACCATATGAAGTCGAGCTTTGGGGCTATACATATCAAGTGCAGATCGGGGATCAGGTACAGTACCCCTTGTCCATGTAATCTTTTAATAATTATGATTGAAAAGGCAACACTGATCCTAAACCAGCACTGCTGCTCTGAGACTCTTGATACATACAGTGCCTGGATAAAAAAAAAGAGTAAAACTAGAGAATTAATATACCTTAATGTTTCCTTGGTTACCTGGAGATACATTTTTCATTCAATTGCAGATGGGGTATTTTGACATGCAATTTAACTTGTGAATTAAAACGTTAAATCTCCCACACTTATAAATGAGAACCTGCATGTAGTTTTCAGAACACCAGTGGGAATATTTTGGCCCTTCCATGTATAATTTACATTTAATTCTGTTAGCTTTAACTGACATTTTAATGTGAAATGATTAATAGCACACCATTAGCTCTGTAATGCTAAACTTCTGAAAGCGAAGGCATCTGGGGTGTAATATGATTTGCAATGTACTGTTCACAACGGATGGAGGCCTCTAACTTTACTAATGGCCTATAAGTATCAACTGAATGCAATGTCTCCCCTGCACACCAACATTTATGGGATTATTTAACCTTCAAAGTTGTTTGAGATAAGAACTTTGCATGTGGCGCTCGATTCATCGTACTTATTTTCTCTAACTTGATATTTGCACGTTAAAAACGATTTGTCATACAATGCAATTGGGCAGTACATTTGTCTCCATAAAGTCCATTTAGGTTAATAAAGTAATCTGATGAGGGGAAAGTGTTTATTTTTAAGACACTAGAGCAGGAATCATTGAGATTGAACAGTTTCCAAAGACTATTTAAGCGTTGTTATATTGTGGAGGGCTATATGGCCAATAGTGATGGTCAAATGTAGGATTTTCTGGAAAGATGGGATTCTGTAAGTGAAGGGAACTAGGAGTTTTTCGTAGTTAGGAGGGTGAACAACAAGGAAAAACAAGTGTTTAAAGACGGAGTATTCTTAATGTTACAATAAGTTGTCCTCCGGTGAGGGAGGGTGATATGAAGAAAAGAGTTATTTGATAAGAGTTTATGATTTGTATATTTAGACCATATACAGTTGAAGTCGGAAGTTTACATACACTTAGGTTGGAGTCATTAAAACTCGTTTTTCAACCACTCCACACATTTCTTGTTAACAAACTATAGTTTTGGCAAGTCGGTTAGGACATCTACTTTGTGCATGACACAAGTCATTTTTCCAACAATTGTTTACAGACAGATTATTTCACTTATAATTGACTGTATCACAATTCCATTGGGTCAGAAGATTACATACACTAAGTTGACTGTGCCTTTCAACAGCTTGGAAAATTCCATAAAATGATGTCATGTCTTTAGAAGCTTCTGATAGGCTAATTGACATAATTTGAGTCAATTGGAGGTGTACCTGTGGATGTATTTCAAGGCCTACCTTCAAACTCTGTGCCTCTTTGCTTGACATCATGGGAAAATCAAAAGTTTTTAGCCAAGACCTCCACAAAAAATGGTAGACCTCCACAAGTCTGGTTTATCCTTGGGAGCAATTTCCAAAGGCCTGAAGGTACCACGTTCATCTGTACAAACAATAGTACGCAAGTATAAACACCATGGGACCACGCAGCTGTCATACCGCTAAGGAAGGAGACGCATACCGTCTCCTAGAGATGAACGTAAATTGGTGCGAAAAGTGCAAATCAATCCCAGAACAACAGCAAAAGACTTTGTGAAGATGCTGGAGGAAACAGGTACAAAAGTATATATATCCACAGTAAAACAAGTCCTATATCGACATAACCTGAAAGGCCGCACAGCAAGGAAGAAGCCACTGCTCCAAAACTGCCATAAAAAAAGCCAGACTACGGTTTGTAACTGCACATGGGGACAAAGATTGTACTTTTTGGAGAAATGTCATCTGGTCTGATGAAACAAAAATAGAACTGTTTGGCCATAATGACCATTGTTATGTTTGGAGGAAAAAGAGGGAGGCTTGCAAGCCAAAAAACACCATCCCAACCGTGAAGCACGGGGGTGGCAGCATCATGTTGTGGGTGCTTTGCTGCAGGAGGGGCTGGTGCACTTCACAAAATAGATGGCATCATGAGGCTGGAAAATTATGTGGATATATTGAAGCAACATTTCAAGACATCAGTCAGGAAGTTAAAGCTTGATCACAAATGGGTCTTCCAAATGGACAATGACCCCAAGCATACTTCCAAAGTTGTGGCAAAATGGCTTAAGGACAACAAAGTCAAGGTATTGGAGTGGCCATCACAAAGCCCTGACCTCAATCCCATAGAAAATGTGTGGGCAGAACTGAAAAAGCGTGTGCGAGCAAGGAGGACTACAAACCTGACTCAGTTACACCAGCTCTTTCAGGAGGAATGGGCCAAAATTCACCCAACTTATTGTGGGAAGCTTGTGGAAGGCTACCCGAAACATTTGACCCAAGTTCAACAATTTAAAGGCAATGCTACCAAATACTAATTGAGTGTATGTAAACTTCTGACCCACTGGGAATGTGATGAAAGAAATAAAAGCTGAAATAAATCATTCTCTCTACTATTATTCTGACATTTCACATTCTTAAAAGAAAGTGGTGATCCTAACTGACCTAAAACAGGGAATTTTTATTTGGATTAAATGGTAGGAATTGTGAAAAACTGAGTTTAAATGTATTTGGCTAAGGTGTATGTAAACTTCCGACTTCACCTGTATATGGGTGAGTAAAAAAATTGATTTAATCCATTTTGAATTCAGGCGTTAACACAACAAATTAAGTGGAATAAGTCAAGGGTTGTGGATACTTTCTGAAGGCACTGTATGTCAATCTCTGCAGTAAAGTCATACTACACACATAATATTGTTTTCAAACACCCAATTTGCTCAAGGACTAAGCTTACAGACAATAATGTAATGGCAATGCTCAATAAAATCCACAAATATTGTTTTTTAAACAAAAACTGAGTTTAATGGTTAATTGAATGTCTCGTTACGCTGTGTAGAATAACACCTTTTAATTGCTTGTTATAAAAGTGCTACCTGTTGAATATCTGTACAAAATAATGCTGGAAAAGTTCATATGTCTGTTCCTGGTTGAAAACAAGTCCTGCATTCATTAGCTGAATACCTACAGGATGTGTTTCTTGACAGATTCTTGACATGGCAAATTAGATTCTACATTTTAGACGATAGTGAGTTGTTCCATTAGCTAAGATCTTGTTTCCCTTAACCTCTCCTCTATCGCTTCATAACAAACATTTCCTCTTTTTGGTTCATATGCCAGTTATAGGTTTGGTTTGTTAGAGAGCAAATTAACATACAAAATGCCAAGTCTTACAGTGAACAAATCTCAAATCACCAAAGTGTATTGGTCTTGTACACAGATTTGCAGATGTTATCGCACGTGCAGCGAAATGCTTGTGTTTCTAGGATTAAATGTCAGGAATTATGAAAAACTGAGTTTAAATGTATTTGGCTAACGTGTATGTAAACTTCCGACTTCAACTGTATATTGGTATTTCTTATGGAAATAGGCATGTACAGTAACTCAACATTCTGTGCTAATTTTACATTCACACCAAACTTCAGCATTATGATATCTGACACGTCCATAATGGTTGTGGTTGATGGATATGGATATATCATCGTCATAGTCCCAATCTAATACGTATTTATCACCTAACCCACTATTGCTATTTTACCTGCCTTGATTGTAAATGAATGCTGTTTTTATTCTATATAGATTATTTTTCCTTAGTAGAGCTTTGAGATAACTCTAATGAAAGTGCTAAACAAATAAAATGTATTATTATTTTTTTTTTCTTGGCTTCAGAAGCATGTGCATTCACTACATTTTGTGTGCTTGTTCTGAGATGTATTATTTAGACTTTTACTGAAGCAATTTATATCTTGAAAATATCCTGTATTCATTTCTCAAAAATGAACGTGCATTTTTGATAGAAAGATGAAAAGTGTGTTTATCCACACACTGTGAATAGTCCTAGAGTGTCTTATTCAAATTAAGCACCCCCAAAATATGCTGACTTGATTTAGTGTCTAGAAAAGGAAATTGCCGGTACAGGCACATGTAGGCCTATATTGCATAATTTCCATATTTTAGTACAATATTTAAGAAAAAGAAAATACAAAACAATCCCACATTTGCATCTACATTGAACTGGTAAAGGTTAATAAAAAATATGTAACGAGTAAAAATGTCCCTAATAGTTTGTGCACCTGACCTTAGCCTATGCAGTATCAAATGTAGGTTACCTGTCATTATGTTATCCTAAAGTACTATGCCTTCTGATGACATTTTTAAAACATTGCAAATAGCAACAAATGTGTTATGATAGATGTTGATCAAGAATTCTCTCATATTTGAATGTACATGTATATTTAGACGCCATCACACCAATAACGAAAGGTATAAAATCCATAACGGTTGTTTTTTCTGTCCAAAAGAATAATGGAAATTACAATATTTTTTTAATTATTGTCTTTCTGATCAGCCAAGTCTTTGCCTTCGAAATGATTAATTGTGTTTTAACCTAAGACTTACAAACTCACAGAGTTTTGCTAGTATGTTCAGTCTCCCCAAAATGCTTGTCCATTTCATGTAACATCCATAACGCCTGTTAGTTCTCTTCTATTTCTTCAACATGCCAATATTTCGAAGTCCGCTTTTGGGGGTATGCTCCATCACCAAGGGGTACTATAGACATATACAGTACAAGTTGACTTTAGGTTTTGTTTTTCCATTTCGTGAGACATTTAATTTGTGATGTCATCACATCCATAACTCTAGAATTGCCTTTGATCAAAAGAGACCACCATAAACCAACCAAGAACCGGGCTGCAAATAAATGAAGGGATCAAACTGTTCTGTTTTCTAATCTCTAGTAAACTAAGCACTGCAAACAACCGTGCACTGCTAGTGCTCAACTACTAGCTTTAATAAGGGCTAAAATTGCCTTATGTCTCCAGCTCCTGTGCCATTACCTCTGTCTGATATGATTAAGATACTTAATTGGATACCTCTGCTGTCTAAGTGCATATTAATCACAGATTCCTCAAAAGGTGAACACTGTGTTTTGGAAAACTAAAATTATACACTGAGTATACCAAACATTAAGAACACCTTCCTAATATTGAGTTGCACCCCTCCCTTTTGCCCTCAGAACAGCCTCAATTTGTTGAGGCATGGACTCTACAAGGTGTCAAAAGCGTTCCACTGTTAGAGTCCAATGCTTCAAATAGTTGTGTCAAGTTGGCTGGATGTCCTTTGGGTGGTGGACCATTCTTGATACACATGGGAAACTGTTGAGTGTGAAAAACCAGCAGCGTTGCAGTTCTTGACACAAACTGGTGTGCCTGGCACCTTCTACCATACATCGTTCAAAGGCACTTCAATCTTTTGTCTTGCCCATTCACCCTCTGAATGGCACACATACACAATCCATGTCTCAATTGTCTCAAGGCTTAAAATCTGTGTCACTTTGGAACTTTTCCATCAAGCCTAACCAAAGACTGCCATGTTCTCTCATAGCTGTGTCCCTTTCTACTGCCGTGCACAAGAAGATCTCCTTTGGTCGTGTTGAAATATATCTCAGCCGACGCAAGCTCCTTCCTGTATGCTCGTTTTGTGAATAATATGAAACATACCTTTACTTTTTGTATGGATCTCCATATATTTAGACCTAATAATATATCTGGGGAGTCGGTGATCCGGCAATGGGAGACCGAACACAGGTTCAACATTCAGAGCAGACACTGTCTCACTGTCTGTGTCCCAACTGGCACCACATGCCTTTTATAGTGCACTAATTCTGACAAGGACCCATAGGGCTCTAGTCAAAAGTAATGCACTTTTTAGGGAAAAGGTTACCATTTGGGAAGCATCCATTATCAAACCATGGTAATGGAACAGGTGATTTTGATTATGCAATGGTTTTGCCTGCCTGTTTTACCCAAAACTAACTGTAATTGTGTTGAAGTGAATTAGAATATCTTGTTGAGAGAAGAGTCAAATTCCATTAGGATCAAAATAGCTTGAAGGAATGGATTTTTTAACATCTGATCCTTGCTACGTTAGAGATAAATATCCAGGTGTGAGCACCATATTCTAGGTATTTGCCCAAGATATTCAAGAGTTTCAGCATCGAACATGGCTTTTGTTGCGTCTGACAGCTGTTTGGTTATGACTTTGACAACCTCATTGTTATTCCATGTTTGGGTTCATTTCCCTATCCACTCATCTCCCTCAGAGATCAATTTACAAGTCCTGTTTTGTTCTTTTGTACATTACCTCAAAGGCATAAGGCGTAACCATAGACACAACACTCTCCACACTGATATGCAGATAATAGACAGATAAACAACAGTGACCTGAAATGAAAACACCAGATAAAAACATTGGTGCAATGACTAGATCAGCAGATTGTGTTGCAATAATGCATCTGTGTCAACAAGCCCCTCTCAAGATATACTGCAGTTAATAGGCATGAAATGGAATATCTCTAAGTCTGTTGATATTGAACAAGAATGTTCAATATTGAACAAGAATGTTTTCCCTGTATCTCTGTGGCTGAAGTAATTTAAGCGTGTTAACAATGGCAAGGATACATCCCTAGCCGCGCCTCAGAGCATGTGCAGACCAGCTGGCTGGAGTGTTTACGGACATATTCAATCTCTCCATATCCCAGTCTGTTGTCCCCACTTTCTTGATGACTACCATTGTACCCAAGAAAGTGAAGGTAACTGAACTAATTGACTGTCGTCCCTTAGCACTCACTTCTGTCATAATGAAGTGCTTTGAGAGGCTAGTTAAGGATCATATCACCTCCACCCTACCCAACACCCACTACAATTCACACGTCACCCCAACAGATCCACAGACAACGCAATCGCCATCGCACTGCACACTGGCCTATCCCACCTGGACAAGAGAAATACCTATGTAAGAATGCTGTTCATCGACTACAGATCACTAAGCTCAGGTGCCCTGGGTCTGAACCCCTCCCCGTGCAACTAGGTCCTGGACTTTCTGACAGGCTGACCCCAAGAGGTGAAGGTAGGCAACAACACCTCTGCCACGCTGATCCTCAAAACAGGGGCCCCACAGCTTGAGCAGCCCCCTCCTGTACTCCCTGTTCACCCATGACAACACGTCCCCACAGCGTGAGCAGCCCCCTCCTGTACTCCATGTTCACCCATGACAACATGTCTCCAACACAATCATAACATTTGCTGACGACACAACATTGGTAGGCCTTATTACTAACACTGATACAGCCTACCTGGAGGAGTTGAAAGCCCTGTCAGAGTGGTGCCAGGAAAATAACCTCAACGTCAACTACAGGAGACAGCAGAGAGAGCACGCCCTCATCCACTTCGACGGGAGCGCAGTGGAGAGGGTCGGAATCTTCAAGTTCCTCTGCGTGCACATCACACTGAGTGGTAAAGGCAGCGCAACAGCTCCTTTTCAACCTTAGGAGGCTGAAGAAATTTGGCTTGGCCCCTAAGACCATCTTAGTCCATTCCGATCTGACATCGCTCGCCAATGTATATAGTCTTAATTAATTCCTACTTAAATTTGTGTGTATTGGGTATATGTTGTGTAATTTGTTAGATATTACTTGTTAGATATTCCTGCACTATCGGAACTAGAAGCACAAGCATTTCGCTACACCCACAATAACATCTGCTCATCACGTGTATGTGACCAATAAAAATTAAAATTGAAGTCGCTCACAAACTTTTACAGATGCACCATTGAGAGCATCATGTCGGGCTGTATCACCACCTGGAATGGGAAATGTATCCTTCCGCAAAGACAGGGCTCTCCAGAGGGTCAGCCCAGCGCATCACCGGGGGAACACTGCCTGCCCTCCAGAACATCTACAGCCCCCGGTGTCACAGGAAGGCCAAGAAGATCGTCAAGAACCTCAGCCACCCGAGCCACGTCCTGTTCACCCCGCTACCATCTAGAAGGTGCAGACAGTACAAGTGCGTCAAAGCTGGGACCGTGAGACAGAAACAGCTTCCAACTCCAGGCCATCAGACTGTTAAACATTCACCACTAGCCGGCCTCCACCCAGTACCCTGCCCTGAACCTTAGTCACTGTTCTAGCCGGCTATCACCTGGTACACTACCCTGCACCTTAGAGACTGCTTCCCTATGTACATTGTCATTGAACACTGTAATAATGTCACTTGAATAATGTTTACATACTGTTTTATCGACGTATATGTATATACTGTATTCTGGTCATGGCTCGTCCGATATAACTACTGCTGTACACACCTTTTCTATTCATATACTGTCCATAGTATCTTTACACACCATTATATGTATACATATTTATATTCTGGTCTCTGACATTACTAGTTCTGACATTTCTTAATTTTTCTGGATTTTGTTTTTAAAATGTTTTTATTGTTAGGTATTACTGCACTATTGAAGCTAGAAACACAATCATTTCACTGCACGTGCGATAACATCTGCAAATCTGTGTACAAGACCAATAAACGTTGTTGATTTGAGATGTGTTCACTGTAAAACTTGGCATTTTGTATGTTAATTTGCTCTCGAACAAACCAAACCTATAACTGGCATATGAACCAAAAAGAGGAAATGTTTGTTATGAAGCGATAGAGGAGAGGTTAAGGGAAGCAAGATCTTAGCTAATGGAACAACTGTCACGACTTCCGCCGAAGTCGGCGCCTCTCCTTGTTCGGGCGGCGTTTGGCGGTCGACGTCACCGGCTTTCTAGCCATCGGCGCTCCATTTTTCATGTATCCATTTGCTTTGTCTTGTTCCCTGCACACCTGGTTTTCATTCCCCAATCAATCTACATGTATTTATTCCTCTGTTCCCCATCATGTCTTTGTGTAAGATTGTTTGTGTTACGTGTGTATTGTTGACGCGCCAGACTGGCTTGTTTTTTCCGTGTTATTTTTTACGAAGATGTTTATTGTTAAACATAATTCTTGTGACTGTTTTGCGCGTTTTGCACATTTTCCTAAATAAAGTGTGCGCTTGTTCACAAATCTCTGCTCTCCTGCACCTGACTTCGCTACCAGTACGTCGCTATCTGACAACAACTCACTATTGTCTCAAATGTAGAATCTAATTTGCCATGTCAAGAATCTGTCAAGAAACACATCCTGTGGGTATTCAGCTAATGAGTGCAGGACTTGTTTTCAACCAGGAACTTTTCCAGAATTATTTTGTACAGATATTGAACAGGTAGCACTTTTATAACAAGCAATTTAAATGTGTTATTCTACACAGTGTAACAAAACATTAAATTAAACATTCAACTTTTTGAGTTTTTGTTTTAAAAAAAATATTTGTTTATTTTGTTGAGCAATGCCATTACATTATTGTCTGTAAGCTTAGTCCTTGAGCAAAATTGGGTGTTTGAAAACAATATTATGTGTGTAGTATGATTTTACTGCAGAGATTGACATACAGTGCCTTCAGAAAGTATTCACAACCCTTGACTTATTCCACTTAATTTGTTGTGTTAACGCCTGAATTCAAAATGGATTACATTTTAAAAAATCTCACCCATATACTGTATATCTACCCTATAATGATAAAGTGAACATTTTTGTTTAGAAATGTTAGCAAATTTATTGAAAATTAAATACAAAAATATCTCATTTACGTATGTATTCACACCCGAGTAAATACATGTTAGAACCACCTTTAGCAGCAATTACAGTTGTGATTATTTATGGGTAAGTCGCTAAGAGCTTTGTACACCTGGATTGTACAATATTTGCACATTATTCTTTCACAAATTCTTCAAGCTCTGTCAAGATCGTTTTTGATTATTGCTAGACAGCCATTTTAAACTCTTGCTATAGATTTTCATGACGATTTAAGTCAAAACTGTAACTAGTCCACTCAGGAACATTCAATGTCGTCTTGGTAAGCAACTCAAGTGTATTTTTGACCTTGTGTTTTTGGTTATTGTCCCGCTGAAAGGGAAATTTGTCTCCCAGTGTCTGTTGAGACTGAGCCAGGTTTTCCTCTAGGATTTTGCCTGTGCTTTGTTCTATTCAGTGGCGATTTTAGCATGTAAATCTTGATGGGGAAAAAATATTTTTGGGGGGGGTGCATGCCAGCAAAGCCACTACACAACACAACACTAAACAACACGTTAATTGCACTATAAGGGTGACCAACGGTGCCCACAAACTGTTAGGGCCTACATAAAGGAGTGCCAACAGCAGTCCAAATACCTTACCACTTCTACACTTGGCTATCAGCGGAGCCTTACCTGGCAGCGAAACAGTTGATTCAACCTCATTTACTGTTAGGACAGACGCTGGGAGATGAGAAGCAAGTACAGGGAGTGAACATTTAATGGATAACAGACAAGAAACAAACAAGGACAGCGTCTGGACAGGAGAAAACATAACGACCTTAATGCAGACACGGGGAAGAAACTGAGAAAGTGACAGATAGCAATCAATAAAGTAATAGAGTCCAGGTGAGTCTCATGAAGCGCTGATGCGCGTAACGATGGAGACAGGTGTGCGTAATGGTGGGCCGCATTCTCTGAATTTATGGCACTAGGAACTCTGAAAAACAAGGTCAAATCATGATGACGTCAGCGATCTTCATGTCGTGGCTCTAGAAAAAGAGGCCAGAGTTCCCGACCTACAATTCAGAGTTGAATGACCATTCAGAACTTATTTTCCCAGTCTGAGCTAATTTTTTTCCGAGTTCCCAGTTGTCTTGAACTCACTAAAGTCAGATTTCCCAGTTCCGAGTTAACAGTTGTTTTGAGCACGGCAGAAATCATGCTGGATTGACAGCATGGCCGATGTTGAATGTTTATCATTTTAAGTTTGGAAAAGAGACCCTTAAATCCAGACTTATCCACCAATTCCTTCCAAACCACTCATTGTGAATTTGTGATTTCCAACTTGTAGTGTCATGTTTATGTCCAATGGCCGATGAGCACCGATACGTTTTATCCATAATTTCTCTTCATTATGTATCTTCATATGACAAGGATTAAAAAGCATTTGCCAGTAGATTGTCGACTTGATTCATGATGATTACTGCTAGCTTGCTAACTAAGATATTGAAAGTATCATGTTGTCATGATCAGTCCAATCAAAGCTACTGTAGATATAACATAATTTGACATCCTTTTATCTGTGGCCAATGATCTTGAGCCTTCTTAGATGGGCACTTCTAATGTAACTCTATGGCAGCACCCAAGGGGCTTGAATTTTCGAGCTCTACCCTTAGATGTGGCGGTGACGTAGTGTTCCCATGAGTGACAGAACACAGCCAATCACGGCACAACTAGAGAACATTACCCAATCACGGCACAACTGATTAGTAACAGGTATTAATGCCAAAATAACATGCAAAACAGGCAAGCCCCCCCCAAATTATAATTCAGACTGTAACACAACAAAATATTGAAAATGTCAAGGGATGTGAATACTTTCTGAAAGCACTATATGATACCAAAATTCCATCAGTGAAGAAAAATTGCAAAGGAGGGACATTCTCAAGCATACTGTACTTCAATGCCATCCAAGGTTACTGACATTTTGTACATCATTTTGAGGATAAAAAGAGACACATTGTGTGTACATATTGTGAGGACCTGTACTCAATAGGCATCCAGAGATTACTTTGTTGCATTCCAAATGGGACCCTATTCCAGACCCATAAGGAAACCATAAGTAGTGCCATTTGGAATGCAATTTCCTAGAAAATCTCAAAGGCGCAGGATGGCAATGGCAATAATGAAACATGACAACTGAGTGGCCCTGAGTGAGGATTGTATCTGAAGGTTATGTGGCAAATCCATTTGAATTCAATCCCTTTTTTGACAGCATCACTTTTGATTTAAACAAAACTTTGTTTAATTCAAAAAGGGAAGAAGAGGTCGGAAAATGACTTTCTGGACCTGAATGCCAAAACATTCAGGAGATAAAGATGCTGAAAGTTGACCCATTTTGCATATCCCACCATACCTTGAGACCTTCATGTCTTTATCACTGGAAAAGATAAACGGTTAAGTTTGATATTATTTAAAACCTCAGAAACACTTTACACAATGTCACGCCCTGGCCTTAGTATTCTTTGTTTTCTTTATTATTTTAGTTAGGTCAGGGTGTGACATGGGGAATGTTTGTGTTTTGTTGGTTTTGGGTGTTTTTTATGTGAAAGGGGTTGTTGGGTATAGTATATGGGTTTGTGTTGAGTACATGTGTCTAGCGTTGTCTATGTGATACGTTTGTAGCCAGTGTGTGCACATCGTTGTTTTAGCTTCACGATCGTTTTCTTGTTTTGTTTAGTGTTTAAGTGTTTTTGTTTCGTGTGCCTTCTTCGTAAATAAAAAGGAGATGGCTTATTTTCCTAAAGCTGCGTTTTGGTCCGTCAATCCTCCACACGATCGTGACAGAATTACCCACCATCGGACCAAGCAGCGGAAAACAAAGCAACAGCAGCAATGTCAAGACTCCTGGACGTGGGAGGAAATTCTAGACGGGAGAGGACCCTGGTCACAGCCAGGGGAATATCACTGCCCCAAGGCAGAGATGGAGGCAGCACGGCGACACGGGAGGAAGCCCAAGAGACAGCACAAAAGATTTTTTGGAGGGGGGCACTTGGAGCAGTCGGCGAAGTTGAGGGGTGAGTCTGAGTGGGTCGAGGAGTTATTGGACAGATTGGAGGAGAGTGAACGAAGGGGAGATTATGAGACATTCGAAGAGTTGTTGACGAAATTGGAGGAGAGTGAAGAGAGAGAGCTGTTGGTTTGGCAGAGTATGCAATGCATTCTCCCTGAGGAGCGTATTAGCTGTCCGATGCCACCTGTGTCAGTTCCTCGTACTCAGCCTGAAACTTGTGTTAAAGTTCCGGAACATTTGATGCCGGCTATACACACCAGGTCTCCAGTACACCTTCACAACCCGGTGTGTCCTGTTCCTACTTTTTGCACTCATCCTGAGATGCATGTCCCCAGCCCTGTACCACTAGTTCCGGCACCAAGCACTAGGTCTAAGGTGCGTCTCCAGAGCCCTTTACGCACTGTTCCTGCTCCCCGCACTAGCTTTGAGGTGCGTGTTTCCAGCCCATTACCACCAGTGCCTACACCACGCATCAAGCTTCCTGGGTGTCTCCAGAGCCCTGTTCTTCCTCCACGTACTAGCCCTGTGGTGCGTGTCTCCAGCACATTACCACCAGTGCCTACACCACGCACCAAGCCCTCTGTGTGTCTCCAGAGTCCTGTATGCCCTGTTCCTTCTCCCCGCACTAGCCCTGAGATGCGTGTTCCCAGCCCGATACCACCAGTGCCGGCACCACGCACTAGGCCTAATGTGCGTCTCCAGGGTCCAGTATGCCCTGTTCCTTCTCCCCGCACTAGCCCTGAGATGCGTGTCCCCAGCCCGGTGCCACCAGTCCCGGCACCACGCACCAGGCCTACAGTGCGCCTCAGCCGGCAGGAGTCTGCCGTCTGCACAGCGATGACTGAACTGCCCGTCTCCCCAGCGCCATCTGAGCCATCCGTCTCCCCAGCGCCATCTGAGCCATCCGTCTCCCCAGCGCCATCTGAGCCATCCGTCTCCCCAGCGCCATCTGAGCCATCCGTCTGCAATGAGCCTGCAAAGCCGCCCGTCTGCCATGAGCCTGCAAAGCCGCCCGTCTGCCATGAGCCTACTGAGCCGTCCGCCAGACAGGAGCCGCCAGAGCCGCCAGCCAGACAGGAGCCGCTAGAGCCGTCCGTCAGACAGGAGCTGCCAGAGCCGCCAACCAGACAGGATCTGCCAGAGCCGCCAACCAGACAGGATCTGCCAGAGCCGCCAACCAGACAGGATCTGCCAGATCAGTCAGCCAGCCATGAGCAGCCAGATCCGTCAGCTAGCCATGAGCAGCCAGATCCGTCAGCTAGCCATGAGCAGCCAGATCCGTCAGCTAGCCATGAGCAGCCAGAACCGTCAGCTAGCCATGAGCAGCCAGATCCGTCAGCCAGCCATGAGCAGCCAGATCCGTCAGCCAGCCATGAGCAGCCAGATCCGTCAGCCAGCCATGAGCAGCCAGATCCGTCAGCTAGCCATGAGCAGCCAGATCCGTCAGCTAGCCATGAGCAGCCAGATCCGTCAGCTAGCCATGAGCAGCCAGATCCGTCAGCTAGCCTTGAGCAGCCAGATCCGTCAGCTAGCCATGAGCAGCCAGATCCGTCAGCTAGCCATGAGCAGCCAGATCCGTCAGCTAGCCATGAGCAGCCAGATCCGTCAGCTAGCCATGAGCAGCCAGATCCGTCAGCCAGCCATCGGCCGTCCCTCAGTCCGGAGCTGCAGTCCCTCAGTCCGGAGCTGCAGTCCCTCAGTCCGGAGCTGCCGTTCCTCAGTCCGGAGCTGCCCCTTATCCTGGTGCTGCCCCTTACCCTGGTGCTGCCCCTTACCCTGGTGCTGCCCCTTACCCTGGTACTGCCCCTGACCCTGGTACTGCCCCTGACCCTGGTACTGCCCCTGACCCTGGTACTGCCCCTGACCCTGGTACTGCCCCTTAGTCCGGAGCTGCCCCTTAGTCCGGAACTGCCCCTTAATGCAATGGGGTTAATGTGGAGGGGGGTCATTTGGAGGAAGCTAAGGAGGTGGTTAGGGACTGTGGTGACGTGGGGACCACGACCAGAGCCGGAGCCGCCACCGTGGATGGAAGCCCACCCAGACCCTCCCCTAGACTGGTTAATGGTGCGCCCGGAGTTCGCACCTTAAGGGGGGGGTTATGTCACGCCCTGGCCTTAGTATTCTTTGTTTTCTTTATTATTTTAGTTAGGTCAGGGTGTGACATGGGGAATGTTTGTGTTTTGTTGGTTTTGGGTGTTTTTTATGTGAAAGGGGTTGTTGGGTATAGTATATGGGTTTGTGTTGAGTACATGTGTCTAGCGTTGTCTATGTGATACGTTTGTAGCCAGTGTGTGCACATCGTTGTTTTAGCTTCACGATCGTTTTCTTGTTTTGTTTAGTGTTTAAGTGTTTTTGTTTCGTGTGCCTTCTTCGTAAATAAAAAGGAGATGGCTTATTTTCCTAAAGCTGCGTTTTGGTCCGTCAATCCTCCACACGATCGTGACACACAATCTGAGGTTTTTGTGTTGTGCCCGCCATCGGTTGAGCCACGACATAATCTTAAATACAGGGTGGGTGTGATTTCAATCATAGAAATAGAATTCATCCTTTCAGACTACTGCAATTTAGCTGGTACACCATTGACATTTGTATTGATTTAAACGTTTTAATTCCAATTACTACCACAAAGATGAATGCCGGGCCACCCTCCGTTGAATGTCAACTTAACAGGTCATGTCTATTCTATTATCTATATTTCTATAGGTTTCCTATGGAAGATTGACACTATAATTTAAAACAACAGATATTCTCATTCATGTTAACATTCTCTGGTGTGCTGACCAATTTTTATTATTATTTTTTATTCCCATTTTAATACTTTTATCAGCCAAAACATGACAACCACCCTGTATTCAAGAGGATGTTGAGTCTCAAACTATGGTGGGCACAACACAAAATACTTGGATGATGTAAAATAGGGTCTAAGCTATGTAAATATGAAAAAAATCGGAGTTTTTAGATAATTGATTATTTAAGGTAAAAAAAGGAACATTTTGATATTTTAAGACATTATACACTATTTTGACAACCCTGTTTTTAAGCTTTTAAATTATATCAATCTCCACCCTTTATCTTTCCAGTGATGAAGACATGGATGTCTCATGGTATAGTGGAGTATGCAAAATAGTTAAACTTTGAGGTCTTTTACCTCTTGAATGTTTTGGCATTCAGGTCCAAAAAGTCACTGTCTGAGCACTTTTAAAATGCGCAAATATGTATGGAAGGTTTCATTCAAATCAAAAGGGGTGCTGTCAAAAAGTACTTGAATTAAACTAGGTTTACCCTCTGTGTACATCCCAAATGGCACCCTATTCCCTACATAATAAAATACTTTTCGTCAAAAGTAGTGCATTATGTAGGGTATAAGGCACCAGTTAGGACCCTGGCTATGTCTCCCAAGTGATGCAGCGGTCTAAGGCACAGTATCTCAGTGCTTGAGGAGTCACTACAGACACCCTGGTTTGAATCCAGGCTGTATCACAACCGGCCGTGATTGGGAGTCCCATAGGTCGTTGCACAATTGGCCCAGCGTCGTCCGGGTTTGGCCAGTGTAGGCCATCGTTGTAAATAAGAATTTGTTCTTAACTGACTTGCCTAGCTAAATAAAATATGTCACTCCAGTGTTATTTGATCAAAGCTTTCGAGTCGAGTGAATGATGTAAAGGGTACCTAATCCAGCTGCAGGAGAGTGTGATTGCGAGAACAAAACTCGCAGGTTAATTACATAACAAATCCAGAGAACTGAAGTCGTTCCCAGAGAGCAAAAGTAAGCAGTGAATTTGTTCAAAGGAGTCATATATTCAATAGACTAGACAGCCTAGTCCTACCTGTGGTGCAAATAGAATTGCAGAGCATATGGCCCATATTGTGGTTGGTCGTTAGGTTGTCATGTGTAAGTATTATGTAGTTTTCATGTGCAGTATCTTCTCTTGTACTGTGATTGTACTCTCAGACGTTGGTGGAACTTATAACAGAAATAACATGACATACCCATGTTATTACAAAGCAAAATCTATATAATTACAACTATGCATGTAAAAGGGTTGCATACTTCTACATACTCCAATAATTATAGAAAGCACTAACAGCCTTCATGTGCCATGAGACAAGAACAGTCAAGAACATTCAAGAAGAGTGAAGCATCTGAACATTGGACCGTATAACGCAACCTGGTCTCAGAGCATTTCATATTATTCTGTACGTAAATCTGAGTCACTCCATTTCGTATGATATGTTACGATTTACAATTCTTATATGTTGCGAATTTATTTTATCTTATATGTTGCGAATACAATATGTTACGACTTTGCAAAAATGTCTGATATGTTACGAATTTGCTAACGTTAGCTAGGCTAGGGGTTAGGGTTAGGGGTTAGGGTTACGGTTCGGAGTAAGGTTAAGTGATACAGTTAGGGTTAGTGGAACGGTTAGCTAAAAGGGTTACGATTAGGGGAAGAGCTAGCTAAAAGGGTTAAGGATAGGGGAAGGGCTAGCTAAAAGGGTTACGGTTAGGGTTAGGGTGAAGGGTTAGCTAACATGCTAAGTACAGTAGTTACAAAGTAGCTAAAAAGTAGTAAGTAGTTGAAAAGTTGCTAATTAACTAATGCTAAAGTTGTCCATGATGAGATTTGAACTTGCAACCTTTGGGTTGCTAGACGTTCGCATTAAACACTCACCCATCCTCCCCTACCAACCACCCACCTTTCATTTTTACTTTAAGTAACAACCTGTCTTATGTAATCATACCATACGTAACATATCATACTAAATGGAGTGTCTCGGATTTATGTACAAAATAATACTTGAGACCAGGTTGTATAGCGATGATGATGATGATGATGACCATTGTGACCTGTAGGGTTCATATAGAAATGACATAAATAGAAACCCTGTAGCTTGGAATCCTTTGCTCTGGTTCAGGGTTAATAATACAACTGGGAAACAAAGGCCTAAGCCTCACTGTTATGATGAAACAAATTCAAAGTGAGACATTATCTTCGATGAGCCCTCACATTTAATATCAAAGGTTTTTTCCTGATTACGCGGCCCACTGTATAGTACAGCAGTAAAAAGGAACTCACAAGTGTCTCAATTATATATTTCCTCACGCGAAACACATTACTGAATGATAATAATGCATTTCAATGGGTTATCATGGCTTGTGGACAGCTATTCAACCCACTCATCATAAGGCCTAAACACTTAAAAATAACTACATTTGAAAATAGCTATTGATCGCTATGACACAATTATCTTGGCCTGCGTTTAAACAGGCCAGATCCTCATTCTTGTCGTCTGTCATGTAATTGTGTTATCTCAAAGTGTTATCGATTTTGTTTGAGCCTTAAAAAGAATATTATATGACAAATTGATATTGCTGGCTTTTTGCTAGAGCAAAGCAAACGCTTGTGTTGTTTGAAGGGATTGATGGTAATTATATGACAAATCATATTTTTGTCTGCCTGCTCACGTCCTTTCCCACCTGACTACTTACTTACAATATCGTTTTGGTCGACAGATACAGTAAATCGGCATGACCTGAAAGTACTGCTTGAGTGGTCCTTCACATAATACATGTATATGAATACAGTGTTCTATGGTATTGTCTGGCAAACATACTACAGTAGAAGTATTTCACTTAATCTTTGGATCTCGAAGGTCATCTATAGCAAAAAAGTATTGCAACCTGAAACAGTATAATATCAAAGGAGCATAACAGCATAATAAACTACTGTAGGCTTATTTAACCTTATCTTTATTCAATCTATATTACTTGTACATTTACATTTTTGTCATTTAGCAGACACTCTTAATCAGAGTGAATTACAGGAGCAATCAGGCTAATTCAAATCTGGACCTGAAAGCTAATTCCACTTCTGATTTTAATTATATCCCCCTAACCAGGACCGATTTAGACCTGGGACACCAGGTGTATAATCGTTAGTCTAAAATGTTTTGCAACAGAAACTGTTTACTCCATACGGAAATCGTATTGCAATGAAAACAAAAGTTTCTATTGGAAAAATTCAGGTGGGTTTCTCCCAGTTCCGTTCAGTTTGCTTCTATTTGGTTTGTTTGGTTCCTAATGAATACACCCCAGGTAGGTGCAAGTAAATGATCAGGGTGAACAGAAAACCAGCAGTACCCCAGCGCTCCAGGCTCAGATTTTAATAACCCCTGTCTATATCACTTGCCTAGTTAAATCAAGGTTAAATAAAACAAATATATATATATCAGGGTTTCCCAAACTCCTGGGGGGTTAAGTTAAGGATCGAGTTTGGGAAACCCTGATATATATATTTTGGGGGGGAAACCCTGGTCTATATGTTAATGGATGTACATGGTATTGGGTAGCCAACAGGCGCATACGTTTCTAAATTTGCAGCTATGTGATGCTATAATACTAACTCATTACAACTGTATCACAACCGGCCGGGATTGGGAGTCCCATAGGGTGGCGCACGATTGGCCCAGCATCGCCCGGGTTAAGGTTTGGCCGTGGTGGGCAGTCATTTTAAATAAGAATTTGTTCTTAACTGACTTGCCTAGTTAAATAAATAAATAAATAATAATAACTCAGGCCTGTGTGTGCTTTTAGTACTCATAACACTCACCTACAGTGTTTGGCAGAGCAAACATCCTGATGTTCCATGCTGCACAATGAACATTCTCTTTCTTGGCCTTGAAGCAAAGGGGGAGGTAAAAGGGAGCGCATTGCGCATGCAACTGAGACCCGTTCCTGGTGGCCTTTCAAATATGTGATGCGAACAATTAATTACTGGGAAAACACGCAATGACACATTTCATTAACATTCAAAGCATTACCCGGCAGGCGCTCAGAGCACAGAGGCTGCTGTACCGTCACAACTCTGCCAGGGAAAGGACAAGCAGCTGGGACTCTGCCAAGCCCCAAACCCCAAGACGACTTTGTCTCCATTTCAGGGAAAGAATGAACAAATATGAAGTCACTTCAAGGTCTACTCCTAGGGCTGGATTCAATCCGTATCGCCAAAGATCTGCGATAATGCAGTCTTAGCGACTGCGGGAACAATGTCTATAATGTTCAATCACGCTATAAAGAGGATCTTCAGCGCTACGGATTGAATAGAGCCATAGTCATCTTATGCAAATATAAAAACAATGCAAGATGGAAGATGATGGGTCTGGAAATGTGTTTTTTTCCAAGCAGATTCTCATTAAGAGGCAAATTTTATTTTTGATTGTTCAGCTATAATGGTTCTCAGATGGAGCAGCAATAATGCTAGTTGTGTTTGTTGAATAATGAAAACTGAATTGTGTCATTATGAAGATGGTGTACAGTTGTATGAAAAAGTTTGGGCACCCCTCTGAGGCTGCATAATAATTTACTCTGTCGTCACAGAAAATGATCACAGTGGCATGCCATTCATTTTCTAATAAAAAACTGAGTACTGGGGTATTGTCCAGACAAAGATTTTTAGTGTAGCAATATTAAGTTGTATGAAATTAAATCAGATGTGAAAAATAGGCTATGCAAAAATGTGGGCACCCTTGTCATTCTGTTGATTTGAATACCTGTAACTACTTAGCACTGATTAATTGGAACACACGATTGGTTTGGTGAGCTCATTAAGCCTTGAACTTCATAGACAAGTGCATCCAATCATGAGAAAAGGTATTTAAGGTGGCCAATTGCAAGTTGTTGTTCTCTTTGACTCTCCTCTGAAGAGTGGCAACATCGGGGCCTCAAAACAACTCTCAAATGACCTGAAAACAAAGATTGTTCAACATTATGGTTTAGAGGAAGGCTACAAAAAGCTATCGCAGAGATTTAAGCTGTCAGTGTCCACTGTGAGGAACATAGTGAGGAAATGGAAGACCACAGGCACAGTTCTTGTTAAGGCCAGAAGTGGCAGGCCAAGTAAAATATCGGAGGCAAAGGCGAAGGATGGTGAGAACGGTCAAAAACAGCCCACAGACCACCTCCAAAGACCTACAACATCATCTTGCTGCAGATGGTGTCACTGTGCATCGTTCAACAATTCAGCGCACTTTGCACAAGGAGAATCTGTATGGGAGAGTGATGCGGAAGAAGCATTTTCTGCACACACGCCACAAACAGAGTCGCTTGAGGTATGCAAACGCACATTTGGACAAGCCAGCTTCATTTTGGAATAAGGTGCTGTGGACTGATGAAACAAATATTTAGTTATTTGGTCATAACAAGGGAAGTTATGCATAGCGGCAAAAGAGCACAGTGTTCCAAGAAAAACACTTGCTACCCACAGTAAAATTTGGTGGGGGTTCCATCATGCTGTGGGGCTGTGTGGCCAGTGCTGGTACTGGGAATCTTGTTAAAGTTGAGGGTCGCATGGATTCCACTCAATATCAGCAGAATCTTTAGGAATAATGTTGAAGAATCAGTCACAACGTTGAAGTTACGCCGGTGCTGGATATTTCAACAAGACAACTACCCAAAACACTGCTCAAAATCTACCCGGGCATTTATGCAGAGGAACAAGTACAATGTTCTGGAATTGTCACGACTTCCGCCGAAGTCGGCCCTTCTCCTTGTTCGGGTGGTGTTCGGCGGTCGACGTCACCGGCTTTCTAGTCACCATCGATCCATTTTTCAGTTTCGTTTTGTTTTGTCTGTATTATACACACCTGGTTTCAAATCCCCCATCATGTTCCCTATTTAACCCTCTGGCTTTCATTTCTGTTTTGTCCGTGATTGTTTGTGCGTTAGGTGTTGTAGTTGATACGTATATGTATCTGTTTATTTTCCATTTGTGGAATTGTGCATTTATTTGAGTAAAACACTGTGGTTTTTGCTCAACACTGTGTCCTGCGTTTGACTCCAAATATTCTCTGCACACAACCCTGACAGGAATGGCCATCCCAGTCCCCAGACCTGAATATCATTGAGAATCTGTGGGATGATTTGAAGCGGGCTGTGCATGCTTAGCAACCATCAAACCTAACTGAACTGGAGATGTTTTGTAAGGAGGAATGGTCCAAAATACCTTAATCCAGAATCCAGACACTCATTAGAGGCTATGGGAAGCGTCTAGAGGCTGTTATTTTAACAAAACGAGGCTCTACTAAATATTGATGTGATTTTTCTATTGGGGTGCCCAAGTTTATGCACCTGTCTAATTTTGTTTTGATGCATATTGCACATTTTCTGTTAATCCAATAAACCTCATTTCACTACTGAAATATTACTGTGTCCATCAGTTATTTGATAGATCAAAATGAAATTGCTGATCCAAACACCCAATTATTTATAAATGGAAATCATGGAAATTGTCAGGGGTGCCCAAACCTTTTCATACGACTGTATGTGTGGTGACGGAATGCACAGAATACACTGAATGACCTTAAATATATTTTTTTACTTTTCTAACTGAAAGGCCGGGGTACTGCAGGCTCTTTTTTTCTCCAAATCAGGATCCCCCATTATAGGCCATGAGAAAATGCCAATCTTTCTGGTAAATATTGTGTAAATAAAATACAATTTGAAGACAATCATAGAACCAAAAATGTATTCTATTACCACAGATGTACAGTTGAAGTCGGAAGTTTACGTACACTTAGGTTTGAGTCATTAAAACTTGTTTTTCAACCACTTCACAAATTTCTTGTTAACAAACTATAGTTTGGCAAGTCGGTTAGGACATCTACTTTGTGCATGACACAAGTCATTTTTCCAACAATTGTTTACAAACAGATTATTTCACTTATAATTCACTGTATCACAATTCCATTGGGTCAGAAATAACATCCACTAAGTTGACTGTGCATTTAAACAGCTTGGAAAATTACAGAAAATTATGTCATGGCTTTAGATGCTTCTGATTGGCTAATTGACATCATTTGAGTCAATTGGAGGTGTACCTGTGGATGTATTTCAAGGCTATGGCTGTATTTCAAACTCAGTGCCTCTTTGCTTGACAAAATGGGAAAATCAAAAGAAAATCAGCCAAGACCTCAGAAAAGAAAAGAAGTCTGGTTCATCCTTGGGAGCAATTTCCAAACGCCTGAAGGTACCACATTCATCTGTACAAACAATAGTACGCAAGTTTAAAAACCATGGGACCACGCAGCCGTCATTCCGCTCAGGAAGGAGACGCGTTCTGTCTCCTAGAGATGAACGTACTTTGCGAAAAGTGCAAATCAATCCCAGAACAACAGCAAAGGACCTTGTGAAGATGCTGGAGGAAACAGGTACAAAAGTATCTATATCCACAGTAAAACGAGTCCTATATCGACATAACCTGAAAGGCTGCTCAGCAAGGAAGGAGCCACTGCTCCAAAACCATCATAAAAAAGCCAGACTACGGTTTGTAACTTCACATGGGGACAATGATTGTACTGAGATTGTATTGAGAAATGTCCTCTGGTCTGATGAAACAAAAATAGAACTGTTTGGCCATAATGACCATCATTATGTTTGGAGGAAAAAGGAGGAGGCTTGCAAGCTGAAGAACACCATCCCAACCGTGAAGCACGGGGGTGGCAGCATCATGCTGTGGGGGTGCTTTGCTGCAGGAGGGACTGGTGCACTTCACAAAATAGATGGCATCATGAGGGAGGAGAATTGTGTGGATATATTGAAGCAACATCTCAAGACATCAGTCAGGAAGTTAAAGCTTGGTCGCAAATGGGTCTTCCAAATGGACAATGACCCCAAGCATACTTCCAAAGTTGTGGCAAAATGGCTTAAGGACAACAAAGTCAAGGTATTGAAGTGGCCATCACAAAGCCCTGACCTCAATCCAATAGAACATTTGTGGGCACAACTGAAAAAGTGTGTGCGAGCAAGGAGGCCTACAAACCTGACTCAGTTACACCAGCTCTGTCAGGAGGAATGGGCCAAAATTCACCCAACTTATTGTGGGATGCTTGTGGAAGGCTACCCAAAACGTTTGACCCAAGTTCAACAGTTTAAAGGCAATGCTACCAAATACGAATTGAGTGTATGTTAAATTCTGACCCACTGGGAGTGTGATGAAATAAATAAAGCTGAAATTAATCACTCTCCACTAAAATTCTGACATTTCACATTCTTAAAATAAAGTGGTGATCCTAACTGACCTAAGACAGGGAATTTATACTTGGATTAAATGTCAGGAATTGTGAAAAACTGAGTTTAAATATAGTTGGCTGAGGTGTATGTAAACTTCCGACTTCAACTGTATGTCCTTGAACCGATAAAAAAAAAACTCATACAGAAGAAGCATCATTTAGGTGCTACCTGTGCAGTACTCCCGGGCTGCATTCAACTTGACATACTCAATGAGAGAGGGCTGCACTGAGCTAGCCTGCAATCTTATTTCCTGGAGTAGATAAAACTGTGCATGTTATGTCTTGAGAATCCATGAAACGCCATTTCAGAAAGATAAAACTGACTTCCTAAGCTTCATCAGGGACCCCAGCCACCCCACCCATGCCCTGTTCTCTCCGCTTCAATCACTCAGATGCGGGCAGTACAGGAGCATCATGGCAATGTCTGAAAGACTGGTCAATAGTTTCTACCCTCAGATCTGCTGGTGTGATGTCATCAATGGCATTGTCCGTATTTATACAATGGGTGGGTCTAATCCTGAATGCTGATTGGTTAAAAGTGCATTCCAGCCGGTGTCTACCACCGGCTAAATCTATAAGGTTAAAATGCCTGTTTACTCTGTTCCATCTGACTGCGCAATCCACTATCTGCGCAATCAGCCCAGCCAGGCAATTTATAAACTTGATATCGACTATAAAAAGCATCTAGATATTATCTCACATTTCTTTTAGACTAACATTTTGTTTTCAACAGAGGAGATTTGTATAAACCTTGCTCTCAGTCTCGCCGACATTTGCAACATTGTTTCAATATTCAAATTCGATCTCAAGTTGTCCCATAGTAATGAAGGTGTCAGGAGTCGGGATGAGACGGACAGGCAGGTAGCTTTTCTCAGCCATGAATAAGCATCATTATTATGGATATACTGTATAAAGTGCATTCAGAAAGTATTCAGACCCTTTGACTTTTTTCCACATTTGTTACGTTACAGCCTTATTCGAACATGGATTAAATAGTTTTTCCCCCCTCATCAATCTACACACAATACCCCATAATGACGAAGCAAAAACAGGTTTTAAAATTTTTAGCAACATTTAATAATAACTAAATAATACATTTACATAAGTATTCAGCCCCTGTACTCAGTAGTTTGTTGAAGCACCTTTGGCAGCAATTACAGCCTTGAGTCTTCTTGGGTATGACGCTGCAAGCTTGGCACACCAGTATTTGCGGAGTTTCTCCCATTCTTCTCTGCAGATCCTCTCAAGCGCTGTCAGGTTGGATGTGGAGCGTCGCTGCAGAGCTATTTTCAGGTCTCTCCAGAGATGTTCGATCGGGTTCAAGTCCGGGCTCTGCAGCATGGAGTTTGCCAAAAGGCACCTAATTTTTGAGAGACTAGTCAAGGATCATATCACCTCCACTTTTCCCGCCACCCTAGACAGTTTGCCTTCAGTTTGCATACCGCTCCAACAGGTCCACAGACGATGCAATCACCATCACACTGCACACTGCACTCTACCCTATCCCATCTGGACAAGAGGAATACATATGTAAAAATGCTGTTCATTGACTACAGCTCAGCATTCAACACCATAGTACCCTCCAAGCTCATCATTAAACTTGAGGCCCAGGGTCACAACCCTGCCCTGTGCAATTGGATCCTGGACATTCTGATGGGCCGCCCCCAGATGGTGAAGGTAGGAAACAACATCTCCACTTCGCTGATCCTCAACACTGGGGCCCCACAAGGGTGTATGCTCAGCCCACTCCTGTGCTCCCTGTTCACATACAGTGGGGGAAAAAAGTATTTAGTCAGCCACCAATTGTGCAAGTTCTCCCACTTAAAAAGATGAGAGAGGCCTGTAATTTTCCTCATAGGTACACTTCAACTATGACAGACAAAATTAGAAAAGAAATCCAGAAAATCACATTGTAGGATTTTTAATTAATTTATTTGCAAATTATGGTGGAAAATAAGTATTTGGTCAATAACAAAAGTTTCTCAATACTTTGTTATATACCCTTTGTTGGCAATGACAGAGGTCAAATGTGTTCTGTAAGTCTTCACAAGGTTTTCACACACTGTTGCTGGTATTTTGGCCCATTCCTCCATGCAGATCTCCTCTAGAGCAGTGATGTTTTGGGGCTGTTGCTGGGCAACACGGACTCTCAACTCCCTCCAAAGATTTTCTATGGGGTTGAGATCTGGAGACTGGTTAGGCCACTCCAGGACCTTGAAATGCTTCTTACGAAGCCACACCTTCGTTGCCTGGGCAGTGTGTTTGGGATCATTGTCATGCTGAAAGACGCAGCCACGTTTCATCTTCAATGCCCTTGCTGATGGAAGGAGGTTTTCACTCAAAATCTCACGATACATGGCCCCATTCATTCTTTCCTTTACACGGATCAGTCATCCTGGTCCCTTTGCAGAAAAACAGCCCCATAGCATGATGTTTCCACCCCCATGCTTCACAGTAGGTATGGTGTTCTTTGGATGCAACTCAGCATTCTTTGTCCTCCAAACACGACGAGTTGAGTTTTTACCAAAAAGTTATATTTTGGTTTCATCTGACCATATGACATTCTCCCAATCTTCTTCTGGATCATCCAAATGCTCTCTAGCAAACTTCCGACGGGCCTGGACATGTACTGGCTTAAGCAGGGGGACACGTCTGGCACTGCAGGATTGGAGTCCCTGGCGGCGTAGTGTGTTACTGATGGTAGGCTTTGTTACTTTGGTCCCAGCTCTCTGCAGGTCATTCACTAGGTCCCCCCGTGTGGTTCTGGGATTTTTGCTCACCGTTCTTGTGATAATTTTGACCCCACGGGGTGAGATCTTGCGTGGAGCACCAGATCGAGGGAGATTATCAGTGGTCTTGTATGTCTTCCATTTCCTAATAATTGCTCCCACAGTTGATTTCTTCAAACCAAGCTGCTTACCTATTGCACATTCAGTCTTCCCAGCCTGGTGCAGATCTACAATTTTGTTTCTGGTGTCCTTTGACATGTGTATGTGACCAATAAAATTTGATTTAATTTGGCTGGCCACTCAAGGACATTCAGAGACTTATCCCAAAGCCACTCAGGCATTGTCTTGGCTGTATGCTTAGGGTCGTTGTCCTGTTGGAAGGTGAACCTTTGACCCAGTCTGAGCTCTCTGGAGCAGGTTTTCATCAAGGCTCTCTCTGTACATTGCTCTATTCATCTTTACCTCGATCCGGACTAGTCTCTGCCGCTGAAAAACATCCCCACTGCATGATGCTGCCTCCACCATTCTTCACCGTAGGGATGTTGCCAGGTTTCCTCCAGACGGGACGCTTGGCATTCAGCCCCAAGTGTTCAATCTTGGTTTCATCAGACTAGAGAATCTTGTTTCTCATGGTCTGAGAGTCTTTAAGGGCCTTTTGGCAAACTCCAAGTGTGCCATCATGTGCCTTTTACTGAGGAGTGGCTTCCGTCTGTCGACTCTAACATAAAGGCCTGATTGGTGGAGTACTGCAGAGATGGTTGTCCTTCTGGATGGTTCTCCCATCTCCACAGAGGAACTGTGGAGCTCTGTCAGAGTGACAATCGGGTTCCTGGTCACCGCCCTGACCAAAGTCCTTCTTGCTCAGTTTGGCCGGGAAGTCAGCTCTAGGAAGAGTCTTGGTGATTCCAAACTTCTTCCATTTAAAGAATGATGGAGGCCACTTTGTTCTTGGGGAACTTCAATGCTGCAGACATTTTTTGGTAACCTTCCCCAGATCTGTGCCTCGATACAATCATGTCCAGGAGCTCTACGGATAATTCTTCCGACTGAATGGCTTGTTTTTTTTCTGACATGCACTGTCAACTGTATGACCTTATATAGACAAGTGTGTGCCTTTCCAAATCATGTCCAATCAATCAATCAATCAATTTTATTTTATATAGCCCTTCGTACATCAGATAATATCTCGAAGTGCTGTACAGAAACCCAGCCTAAAACCCCAAACAGCTAGAATGCAGGTGTAGAAGCACGGTGGCTAGGAAAAACTCCCTAGAAAGGCCAAAACCTAGGAAGAAACCTTGAGAGGAACCAGGCTATGAGGGGTGGCCAGTCCTCTTCTGGCTGTGCCGGGTGGAGATTATAACAGAACTATGCCAAGATGTTCAAAAATGTTCATAAGTGACAAGCATGGTCAAATAATAATCATGAATAATTTTCAGTTGGCTTTTCATAGCTGATCATTAAGAGTTGAAAAACAACAGGTCTGGGACAGGTGGCGGTTCCATAACCGCAGGCAGAACAGCTGAAACTGGAATAGCAGCAAGGCCAGGCGGACTGGGGACAGCAAGGAGTCACCACGGGCGGCAGTCCCGACGCATGGTCCTAGGGCCCAGGTCCTCCGAGAGAAAGAAAGAGAGAAGGAGAAAATTAGAGAGAGCCAAGATTTTCAAAATGTTCATAAATGACAAGCATGGTCAAATAATAATCAGGAATAAATCTCAGTTGGCTTTTCATAGCCGATCATTAAGAGTTGAAAACAGCAGGTCTGGGACAGGTAGAGGTTCCATAACCGCAGGCAGAAGAGTTGAAACTGGAATAGCAGCAAGGCCAGGCGGACTGGGGGCAGCAAGGAGTCACCACGTCCGGTAGTCCCGACGCATGGTCCTAGGGCTCAGGTCCTCCGAGAGAAAGAGAGAAGGAGAAAATTAGAGAGAGCCAAGATTTTCAAAATGTTCATAAATGACAAGCATGGTCAAATAATAATCAGGAATAAATCTCAGTTGGCTTTTCATAGCCGATCATTAAGAGTTGAAAACAGCAGGTCTGGGACAGGTAGGGGTTTCGTAACCGCAGGCAGAAACAGTTGAAACTGGAATAGCAGCAAGGCCGGGCGGACTGGGGACAGCAAGGTGTCAGCATGCCCGGTAGTCCTGACGTATGGTCCTAGGGCTCAGGTTCTCAGAGAGAAAGAGAGAACGAGAGAATTAGAGAGAGCATACTTAAATTCACACAGGACACTGGATAAGACAGGAGAAGTACTCCAGGTATAACCAACTGACCCTAGCCCCCCGACACATAAACTACTGCAGCATAAATACTGGAGGCTGAGACAGGAGCGGTCAGGAGACACTGTGGCCCCATCCGAAGAAACCCCCGGACAGGGCCAAACAGGAAGGATATAACCCCACCCACTCTCAAACCGGGTCTCAAAAATAGGAGGTCCTAGGTACTATTTGTAAATGAGAATTTTATTCTTTTTGTACAGAAAATATCTTCCTTCATTTGGAAACAATCTGCATGGAAGTCTGAAAATATCAATTCTGGTCAAAGACTAAGATTCAGTATGTGGCACTGCCCAATGTCATGGCTCTTATATAGAGAATCCATTTTCACCCTAACAGATTTATACTAGCCACCGAAGGAGAAACAAAATAATAATTTTGATTTGTGCCAGTGGTGTTTCGGTAACATGCTTTATAAATCTCATAAACCATAATGAAAGATAACTCTTGCTTAAAAAAATGACAGACTACGTTTTATATTTTATGAGGTACTGTTTTTTGTTTTATGTCTGCACGATAGTCAGATTTATGGCAAGAGGTAAGAACACTTGATTTGAACAGAAGAAATAACATTATTAATGGATCACAAATCGTAAGGCTTTATTCATATTCAAATGAGCTTTGCCTTGTATGTTAAACTAATTAAAATGATCTCTGTGTTTTTTAAGTTTCACATAGAATAATGCCCCACCAAAGCTTCATCTGCAAGGCTATCCCCCCCAAAACATCCTGATATTATCTGCTATTCACAAATTCTAAATTATAGTCAAAACACAGATTCATCTTTTAGAAACCCTTTTTTAAAGCTGATTATTGTTTTTTATGTTCAAAGGCTGATCAAGTGATCTCGCTGAAAATATTCAGACGTTTCTAACTGTTGCCGCTTGTAGAATGAGGATTTAAATTGGAAACCAAGAAGCCCGGCCATCCATCACAATTACCTGATTTTCCATTGAGAACTTCGTAATCATGATGGATTGCCTTCCCAGCACTCAGTCCATGGTCCTGTCGAGAGTGGCCTGTGTCAGACATGTTTGCACTATCATCAATCTGAATGGCTGATAGACAAATTATGTCTTAAACGTTGGCCTTTCATGATCTGTCTTCCCTTCTGACGGAGGCAGTCTTTAGACTTTCAAAGACCACACAACTTTGCCCTCAGGGAATTTGCTGGATCAATTGACATGGTTCTGATTTAAATTCAGTGATGTGAAGCTACATAGCAGTAATCATGTCAACTGTCATTTAGCCTCCAAATACCAGAGCTACAAGCCTAAACAACTTGCTTCTCAGGTGTGTGTGCACGCACACGTGCATATGTACGCATACGTGTATATGTGTGCGTCCCCTTTGTTATCCTTTTGTTAGAAGGATTTTCATACCATACAGTACACAAATATTCAGTATGCAAGTGTGCAGGACACTAGTCTGTAATTTGAGACAACAGGAGTGAACACTTGAGGAAGCATTGTTATTGCTTGTGACACCATTATCTTTTATGGTGGACTTTCTCTTGTACTTTGACTTCAGTGACATTGTGTTTTTTTGGTTGTTGTTATGCTGAGTACCTCTTTTCCTCATGCATCTTATTAAGATGGCAAGGGTAATGCTTAATTGTACACTCCTGGCATGCACAGTCAAGGCTAGTCCCAAGGGAACAGAACAGTGTGTTTCTCCAAGAGAAAGAGATGCTGAATGGGGGAAAATTCTCCACACCTCTTCTATAGCCGACGACTGTACTTCCCTTCCTGGAACTTTTCGACATTCTCTCATCTTCCTCTCAATGTTCATTTTCCTAACTGAGAAACCAAATCAAATAGCTCAGCTTGACCCTGTGAGGCATGCAAAGGGGGATGCTGGGACACAAACATGAACCTCACACAGATAAGCTTTGACCACAGCCTTCGATTCCTGTACTCTGAATGTCATTACCCGCATATACAGCGAGTATTCACTGCTTTCCATGCAAGGCAAGCGGCCAAGCAACAAAAAACATATATCCTGTATGCAACAGAGTCTAAGACCTTTCCTTGCCACCTTAGGTATCTCTTTGAAAAGAGCACCATCTGGTCGTGTTACCAGGAGAGATGTAGCCAAAGCATACACTATCGTGTCGGAGCTACGTGACTATCGTGACTGCTTCATGTTGAATTAATGAGGCCTATAACCAGAAGATTCCCCGGGAGGGTGGAGATAGTGCATATGGCACAGCATCCAACCCCTGGGCGCTGATCTCGGTTCCAAATGGCACCCAGTTGTCTATATCAAGGGTCTCCAACAGGTAGATCATGAGCTACCAGTAGCTCGCAGCTCACCTACTAATAGAGCACCAATAATTTCTGAAAGTACATGCATTTTTTCATGTGTTTCATAAACATTAGGCTCCCGGATACTATCCAATCAAAGGCACATTGACATAATCCCACCCCTGGTTAGTCACTATTGGTTTAAAAAGCCAAACGTAACACAATATATGCCATATGTGGGTAGACAAAGACTTTCCCCAAAAACCTTCTCAATTAAATGTTAACAGCAAAGTAGGGTTACCTGACAGAACTATATCATGATTATTTGTATCAATTGAGTGGCCAATGGACGCCAAGGCACACTGTCATTCTTTATCAGTGGCTGGCGAAACGCCCCCCCCCCCCCCCCTCCCCTGCACTCTGTCTGCTCTCATTTCCATGATTCATTAACTCTCACTTCGGCTGCTGAAAGTCAAGTAACTTGCACAGAGACAGGGGAAGAAAGAGAGAGGGAGGGAACTGGAGTGAGATTTGTCACTTTAGATGCATATCGACTTGTTTTCGCAGCAGAACACAAAGAAAAGGGAGCTTCGGTGTTTTATGTGGAGACAGCTCTTGTAGTATCTCAGTTTTTTTATTCATATTCATTTTTTAATCGACTCTTTGATGGGCCATTGTCAAAATGGGTAAAAATAGGAAAAGTACACGATAGTTGAGCTCAATATTTGGGTGCAGATGCAATGTTTGGTAACAGAATGACAGCACAAACAGAACAAACTTAGCATCTGCATCTGTTCTTCAAGTAAATGTGTTTTTGTAAAATTTTCTGTAGAAATTGTTAAAAGTACATTTTAGACATACATTTTAAAGTGAAAAATCTGAGTCTCAGTATAATTATTTTACTAAGGATATTGCTCATGAGCGTCTCACACTCAGTTAGGCATCAAGTGTAGCAGGCCAGTTAGTGTATGCATTGTTTTCGCTTAGTCTTCTATTTCATTGCTTGTCTTTGTGTTAAGATCTCTCCACCTATCTAAATAACAGCGGTGTAAGCTTCAACTCTACTCCCCACGTGACTCCGCTCTGGCTGCTGCAGGGTTGCCTTTAATTGCAGCCATAATTATTTTAATAATGGAGTACTTCTCCAGGGACAAGAGGAGGCTGATTCACTGACTAATGGAGTCTACTTTTCCAGGGACAAGAGGAGGCTGATCCACTGACTAATGGAGTCTACTTCTCCAGGGACAAGAGGAGGCTGATCAACTGACTAATGGAGTCTACTTTTCCAGGGACAAGAGGAGGCTGATCCACTGACTAATGGAGTCTACTTCTCCAGGGACAAGAGGAGGCTGATCCACTGACTAATGGAGTCTACTTCTCCAGGGACAAGAGGAGGCTGATCCACTGACTAATGGAGTCTACTTCTCCAGGGACAAGAGGAGGCTGATTCACTGACTAATGGAGTCTACTTTTCCAGGGACAAGAGGAGGCTGATTCACTGACTAATGGAGTCTACGTTTCCAGGGACAAGAGGAGGCTGATTCACTGACTAATGGAGTCTACTTCTCCAGGGACAAGAGGAGGCTGATTCACTGACTAATGGAGTCTACTTCTCCAGGGACAAGAGGAGGCTGATCCACTGACTAATGGAGTCTACTTCTCCAGGGACAAGAGGAGGCTGATTCACTGACTAATGGAGTATACTTTTCGTGGGACAAGAGGAGGCTGATTCACTGACTAATGGAGTCTACTTTTCCAGGGACAAGAGGAGGCTGATCCACTGACTAATGGAGTCTACTTCTCCAGGGACAAGAGGAGGCTGATCCACTGACTAATGGAGTCTACTTCTCCAGGGACAAGAGGAGGCTGATCCACTGACTAATGGAGTCTACTTTTCCAGGGACAAGAGGAGGCTGATTCACTGACTAATGGAGTCTACTTCTCCAGGGACAAGAGGAGGCTGATTCACTGACTAATGGAGTCTACTTTTCCAGGGACAAGAGGAGGCTGATCCACTGACTAATGGAGTCTACTTCTCAAGGGACAAGAGGAGGCTGATCTTCTGACTAATGGGCATTCCACACGAGATCGGCCCAAATATATTTCTGATGTTTTAGATCTTCAATAAATTAAATCCATAAAAAGGTCATTTGGGGGAAGGATGTGTGGCATACCTTTGAAGTCTGGATCCAAAATGATTATTGAGAAATAACTGATTAAAGTTAGAAATGTGTAACATATTTTCTGGAATGCCCCTAATGCATTGTGCTCCACTTATATCCAGTAATGCCTGGGTAGAAAATGTGTGTCCTAATCTGGACACGATCATGGGGCATGTTGCTGGAGATCTTTATGAATATAATTGATTTTGCTTTTGCCAAGTCACAGCTATCTTGTCTCATCGCTACAACTCCCATACGGGCTCGGGAGAGACGAAGGTCGAAAGCCATGCGTCCTCCGAAGCACAACCCAACCAAGCCGCACTGCTTCTTAACACAGCGCGGAGGAAGGAAACACCGTGTACCTGGCCCCCCTGGTTAGTGCGCACTGCGCCCGGCCGCCACAGGAGTCGCTGGAGCGCTATGAGACAAGGATATCCCTACCGGCCAAACCCTCCCTAACCCGGACGACGCTAGGCCAATTGTGCGTCGCCCACGGACCTCCCGGTCGCGGCCGGCTGCGACAGAGCCTGGGCGCGAACCCAGAGACTCTGGTGGCACAGCGACGCTAGGCCAATTGACCAGCCCTAGACCACTGCGCCACCCGGGAAAAGGAGAACTTTCAGTCAAGTTAAGGCGGGAGAAAACAGATGTGCTGGGCCACAGTGGATTGTTGAAAATACTGTCCATTACATTTTCAGCAGGTTTTACATGGGTGGGGCTTAAAAAAAAATCTAGAACCAATAGAAAATCGTTCACTACTTATGTTTGCCTGACTAGCCGATAGTATCAGTTTCACTACAACCCTGATGTTTTGCAATTCACAAGTTTCCAGTTCACTCTATCTCCAGAGACTTCAGCGTTTCCAGCACAGATAATGAAAGTTTGAAAGGAGTCAATTACCATTATGCATTGGTCATTAATCATATTGAAAGCCATGAGTTGTGACGGTTCTATCCCTGAGACTATCCCTGAGACAGGTCAAGAACCATAGGTCTGACAGGGCAACCCCCCCCCCCCCCCCCCCCACACACACACACACACGTTTATCAATAATCCTGAATGCTAACTTCCGTAACTCAAATAAGGTATAGCATTTGGTGCTGTGCGGTTCTCCAAGTTCTTGGCTGACTTATAGGGAAGAATGTTTACTATGCATGCACTTACCTATTAACAATCAATACAAAGGCAGTGGGAATTACTGCAGAAAAAGAGGTAATTCATTAGTAATTAATTTTTTAAATACATTTTTTAACATTCACTATTTAATCTGACTTTCAAGTCCCCCCTCCCATGAGATGCCCATTACATTACATCTGGAAATACCTTTGTGATTTAATTTGTACTCATAGTGAATTATTAAGGGGGATTTAACATTAGGAATTCTTGCAGAATACTTGATACACAGCCTCTCTCATTCCATTTCCAATTGAATGTTAAAATGTTTGTCTCCAGCTTACTTCCCTAAATGAATCAGGATAAGGCTTCATGCTGTTGCCTTGAGGTGGTGACAAGAAGATGAAGTATAGTGGGCTGCTGTGTCAGTCAGACACACCCAACATTGATGTAATCATTTTATATGAAAATCCACTAACTGAATCTCAGAAGGTATGTTGTTGGTTTATGGCAAAACATATCCTATGAATATTTTTTTATTGAAACGGGCAGCTTAGAATCCCTACCTGTTCTTTTGCTGTGTATCTTTACACTTATTCACCTAATACACTGTGCAACCATTTAATTGCAAGGCTGTAAATAATCCGATAATCATGGTCGAGTTGTTGTCCAGTTTGTTGTGGCAGAATGGAAGTTCACTAATGCTTACATTTCCATCTAAGAGGAGCATTTCCAATTTGGTGTCAAATGAAAGCTAAGATTCTATATTTTTGAGAAATGAAGGCATAGATACATTTTTCAACCATTTTTCATTCTAAAATTAGGAATAAGCAAGAGCTTTGATTGCTGGTCAAACAGATGGTTACTTCTGGGGGGGGGAGGCGGTGATTTTATACTTGTGGGGACCTAAAATACCCAAAAGGATAGCAAAACAAGGAACATTCTCCCATGTCCCCATGAAGACAAAGACTATTTTAAGCTAAAGGGTTAGGTTTAGGGTTAGGGTAAGTGGTTAGTTGTTAGGTTTAGCGTTTGGATTAGGGTTACGGGTTAAGGTTAGGGTAAGGTTTAGGGAAAATGGAATGTATGGCTATCAATTTTAGGTCTCCACGGGGATAGAAGAACAAAACATGCGTGTGTGTATGTTTGTGTATCCACTTGCCTGTCACAACTTTTCTTAAAAGTACCTATTAATCCTTAATTCCAGTGCTCTAAACAGAATGATTTATTGAAATCTACTCAGTTCCATAGGACCTAACACCACATTTATGCAGTAAAGGAGTTGATAATAAACTATAGCTAATGTTCAGCGCTCTCCATTTTCACTGTCATCGTTCGTTAGTGGAGAAGAATGACCTGGCCGTGAGCGAGATCTTGTTGTTAACAAAAATAAGTAAAACCTCCTGAGTCCGAAATGGCGCCGTATTCCCTATATGTCCCAATGGGGCTCTGAGTCAAACATAGTGCACTATACAGGGAATAAGGTGCTATTTGAGACGCAGGCACTGGCTACCAGAAACAACGCTTCTGGAAACCACTGGGTAAAGATGGGTAATGATGTTGTGGAGAATTAGAGAAGCCACCAGTGCTGGTGATTGGTAAGTGGTTGGAATAAGCTGTCAGAGCTTTGGAGCTCTCATAATACATCTGTGAGGTTGTGCACCATGTTAAATAAAATAATTTTATAGAACCACGTACACACACATACATACACTGACATCCCAACACACACACTACATACGCCCACACACATAACATGCGCACACATGCACCACAGACACACACTTTCACACTCTCCACATACTGTACGCTGCTGCGACAGCTCAGTCTATTATCTATCCTGTTGCTTAGTCATTTTACCCCTACCTAAATGTACATACTGTAGCTACCTCAATTACCTCGTACCCCTGCACATCGACTCGGTACTGGTTCTCCCTGTACAAGCCATGTTATTTTTACTCGTTAGTCACTGTGTATTTATTCCTCATGTCACTATTTAAATGTTTTATTTTTTCATCTCTATCTCTGCATTGTTTGAAAAGGACCTGAAAGTAATCATGTCACTGTTAGTCAAGGGACGATTACAACCTTCTATAAAAGGCTGTGTGTGTGTGTGTGTGTGTGTGTGTGTGTGTGTGTGTGTGTGTGTGTGTGTGTGTGTGTGTGTGTGTGTGTGTGTGTGTGTGTGTGTGTGTGTGTGTGTGTGTGTGTGTGTGTGTGTGTGTGTGTGTGTGTGTGTGTGTGTGTGTGTGTGTGTGTGTGTGTGTGCGCATGCATACCCGTGTGTATTTTGTCTGCCCATGTTTATGTGTGTGCACATCTGTGTGTCAGCGCACATGTGTAATCTCCCGCATCCGGGAGCCCAGAGAATGAATAATTCATCGATATGCTAGCCCATGCATATCCAATGTATTGCAGCACGTGTGCTTGTAGCTATGCTGATTTGTTGACGTGGCTATGTATTGTACCACCACCAAAGCAGTGAAGTTCTTCATATTTGTATATGTCTCCAGGGCATGGTATTGGTTGACAAGAAAATGATTTACCAATTATGTCCATGGGATGCAGAGTTAATTGGATTCAATTAAGTGAGCTTAGACTCCAAGCAAAGTCATTAGAGGTGCGGATGAAAAACAAATCATTATGACAGACAGTGTACCAACTGCTCCTCAGCATCTTGTGTTATCCCAGCCAGGTTTGATGACAGAATGGACAATATCATTTTCAAATGCATTATACAAATTCCTACTGCACAAAATGAGCTGCGTTCAGCTGTTTTAGATGTCAAATTTAACATATCTCCATTAGTCAGATAATGTAGAACTGACGTCAATGTAATATCATGACTGGCACCTAACACGGTTGATAGTGTATTTTGTTTAGTGGAAATACCTGAGGTTGTCCTTCTAAGTTACCTTGAGTTGGTCTATTCTGATCACAAGGTTACATCTTTGTCAATGCCCTTTACTGGTTTGAGGTCATTGAATATATGTAATGAATCTCAATTTGTTATATCACATGACCCATTATCGTAATGTGAGTTTGGACATAAAATACAATTTTACAGTTAACAATACCAACATTGTAGAGGCCTGGGTACTCTGTAAATATCAATACTTTATAATGGGCTTATAGGGCTAGTTTCCCAAAAAAGTGATTAAGCCTAGTCCTGGACTGAAGAGCTTTCTTAACGGAGATTCTCCATTGAAAGCACTTTTTAGTCCAGGACTAGGATTACTCTGTCTGGGAGACCAGACCCTAGACCACAGGTGTCAAACTCATTCCACGGGGGGGCCGAGTGTCTGCGGGTTTTCGCTCCTCCCTTGTACTTGATTGATGAATTAACATCACTAATTAGTTAGGAACTCCCCACACCTGGTTGTCTAGGGCTTTATTGAAAGGAAAAACCAAAAACCTGCAGACACTAGGCCCTCCGTGGAATGAGTTTGACACCCCTGCCCTAGACATTGAACTGTTGTCCCAATGCATACTGTATGTATTTCTTACAGTTTTCTTTCTACCAATAATGAAGTAAGTAGATAAAGTAGGCCATAAAAACTGCTACCAAAATAACTTAAAGGAACTATTGCTCAGTAGGAATTACTAAAGATACAAGAAATGTCTTATGGGAAAAAGTAACCATTCCCAAATGAGCTCATTTTGAGTAGAACGCTGGTGCTGAGGAGGATTCCTGTCCAACTCAGCAGGGGTACATATCACCTCAGAAAAATGCCTAAACAAGGAACTAACATTTACATTTACATTTAAGTCATTTAGCAGACGCTCTTATCCAGAGCGACTTACAAATTGGTGCATTCACCTTATGACATCCAGTGGAACAGCCACTTTACAATAGTGCATCTAAATCTTTTAAGGGGGGGGGGGGGGGGGCAGAAGGATTGCTTTATCCTATCCTAGGTATTCCTTGAAGAGGTGGGGTTTCAGGTGTCTCCGGAAGGTGGTGATTGACTCCGCTGTCCTGGCGTCGTGAGGGAGTTTGTTCCACCATTGGGGTGCCAGAGCAGCGAACAGTTTTGACTGGGCTGAGCGGGAACTGTACTTCCTCAGTGGTAGGGAGGCGAGCAGGCCAGAGGTGGATGAACGCAGTGCCCTTGTTTGGGTGTAGGGCCTGATCAGAGCCTGAAGGTACTGAGGTGCCGTTCCCCTCACAGCTCCGTAGGCAAGCACCAACTAAGTTTCTCAAATGAATCAAGAGTGACATAAGTATCGAGTCAGAACTTCTTTTAGTACCTACCAGTCTTAAGTATATTTATAAACCCTATGTTTAGCTGAATAAATGTGTTATCAGCCCTGTAGGGATATTCTAAAGAACCACAGGCAACATTATTTTAGGACACCTTAGAAAAGACTATAAACATATTTCAAGCAGGTATATGTACCACATAATGGGCATGGACTCAGACTTATTAAAAAGTCATGTTACTTAAAGACAGATCATCGAAAGGAATACATTTTTGTTCTGTTGCCATTTAGGGATCATATTAACAAAATGCAACAAGCATTCCAGAAAGCTCTCAGCCGGTGCAGTGATTCTATAGGTCAGAACCCATGTGGATTGCCATTGACATTCACACAGCTTTGATATCCACTGAAGATTTGTTTACTGAGGTGGCTATTGTTCCATTTATCTATTCACCCATTTTTATTTGATACCCAGAGTTATTTACAACGTGACAAAGGTGGTTTTCAACAAAACATATAATTTCCTCATCTTCTCGTTTATTTTTAGGCCCTAATAATATGATGGCTAATTAGCGGCTAACTACAATGACCTAATAATGATGACACCATTATCTATGAAAATACCACTGTAGTCTAACTTGAGGTTCGATTTTCAGCATAATCTCAACGTGAAATAAAATCAGAAATGTAAGCCTGTGTGGACTTAAAGTAACACAATGTAACTATCAAGCATTTACTGTTGGCCTATAGGCTAACACTAAACTTAGAAAGGTTCAAAAGCAAAATTAAAATGTCTTTGAGTCATCTTTCAAGTTAGTTCTTTCTTTTATTGTCTTTCATTATCACCTCATCCCCAGTGTGTTGAAGGAAACTACGCAGTCAATATGGGACTCAAAGCAACACAGCCCACGGACTGTAGAGTAGATTATTATTACTGGGCTTTTTGCTCCAGTTACTGGAGCAGTCAAATCCCCAACACTTTGATTTCATGATAATATGCAGCTGTTTAAATGGCAAATTCACAGAGGAAACGATAACAAAACGGACACCCCGCCTCTGTTTTGGTATAAAGCTGAGGGATGGGCCTGGAGAAATGTAACCACCCTCAGATTAATAGACAGAGCTACGGATGCAAGTGTAACAGGTGTGAAATGGCTAGCTAGTTAGCGGGGTGTGCGCTAATAGCGTTTCAATTGGTGACGTCACTCGCTCTGAGACCTTGAAGTAGTTGTTTCTCTTGCTCTGCAAGGGCCACGGCTTTTGTGGAGCGATGGGTAATGATGCTTCATGGGTGGCTGTTATTGATGTGTGCAGAAGGTCCCCGGTTCGAGCCCAGGTAGGGGCGAGGAGGGGGAAGGAAGCAATACTGTTACATTGATGCTGTTGACCCGGATCACTGGTTGCTGCGGAAAAGGGGGAGGTCGAAAGGGGGGTGAGTGTAACTGATGTGAAATGGCTAGCTAGTTAGCGGTGGTGCGCGCTAATAGCGTTTCAATCGGTGACGTCACGATGTCGATGTGTGCAGAGGGTCTCTGGTTCGAGCCCAGGTAGGGGCGAGGAGAGGGACGGAAGCAATTCTGTTACACAAGGACTGACCTCCATGATATCAAAATTATTGTTTTAACCATGTTATGAGTCTATACAGTGTTTGTTTACATTTACAAAGTTTGCAAACATTGGAGAAAAACAAGATTATATTTTGGGTTCTCATGGAGTGTAACAGTTGAACTAAGCTCAGCCCGCTGATCCTCAACACTGGGGCCCCACAAGGGTGCGTTCTCAGCCCTCTCTTGTACTCCTTGTTCACCCATGACTGCGTGGCCATGCACGTCTCCAACTCAATCATCAAGTTTGCAGACGACATTACAGTTGTAGGCTTGATTAGCAACAACGACGAGATAGCTTACAGGGAGGAGGTGAGGGCCCTCAGAGTGTGGTGTCAGGAAAATAACCTCTCACTCAACGTCAACAAAACAAAACAAAGGAGATGATTGTGGACTTCAGGAAACAACAGAGGGAGCACCCCCCTATCCACAAAGACGGGACAGTAGTGGAGAAGGTGGTAAGTTAAGTTCCTCGGCGTACACATCACGGACAAACTGAAATGGTCCACCCACACAGACAGCGTGGTGAAGGTGTAACCGAGCCTCTTCAACCTCAGGAGACTGAAGAAATGTGGCTTGACACCTAGAACCCTCACAAACTTCTACAGATGCACAATCAAGAGCATCCTGTCTGGCTATATCACCGCCTGGTATGGCAATTGCACCACCCTCAACCGCAAGGCCCAGAGGGTAGTGCGGTCTGCACAACGCATCACCAGGGGCAAACTACCTGCCCTCCAGGACACCTACAGCACCCGATGTCACAGGAAGGCCAAAAAGATCATCAAGGACAACAACCACCCGAGCCACTGCCTGGTCACCCCGCTTCTATCTCAAGGCCATCAGACTGTTAAACAGCCATCACTAACATAGAGGCTGATGCCAACATACAGACTCAAGTCACTGGCCACTTTAATAAATTGATTTAATAATGGTATCACTAGACACTTTAAATAATGCCACTTTAATAATGTTTACATATCCTACATTACTCATCTCAAATGTATATACTGTATTTTGTACCATCTATTGCATCTTGCCTATGCTGCACGGCCATCGCACATCCATATATTTATATGTACATACTCTTATTCCATTCCTTTATTTTGTGTGTATAAGGTAGTCGCTGTGAATTTGTTAGATTACTTGTTTGATATAACTGCACTCGCGGAACTAGAAGCACAAGCATTTCGCTACACTCGCAATAACATCTGCTAACCATGTGTATGTGACCAATAAAAATGTATTTGATTCATATTCTTCAAGAATCAATGGATATATAATGTATGTCCAAAAATTGATGTAGCAACTACAGATTGCCCCTTTAAGTCTATCAAAAGTGTGTGAGTTTGAGCAGGTGTCCATTAGGCCTATGGATACATTTTTTTAATCAGCATGAATTAGATTGAGCAATAAAAGCCCCACTTTTATTGCATAGGCTGTGATCCGCACTATGCAGCTGTAACAAGAGCGCATTTGTCACAGGCTGTCCATTTGTTTAAAAAACAATGATTGATAGGCAGTTTAAACTTCTTTAATTCAACCATTATTGGGTTCAAATACACATTTAGATTTGTGAACAGCCGTCCACAACAACCACAATCCGTAAGGTGCAAATAGCTAAATGAGAGACCAGCTGGGTGATTCACATCAATGTGCTACATAGATATCAATAATAAGTGATATCCGTATCGCCGTAGACTACACCACTGCTGTCATCCTTACCTTCAAGCGTTTATTCAAATTGGATAATATTTGGATGCCGACAATAGTTGCACCATCGAAAGACATAGCTTGGACTGTAGCCTACAAATGCATTATTCCTGCTCTTTTCCCACAATCCATCAAACACATTTGGTGTGTCATCATACTTGGTCTGACTTGTGGTCAGACTTGCTCAGGTGGAACTAATTTAAAATGTGCGCCTTTTTTCAATGCTGATTTGAATGTCATTGAGGAAACAGAGAAGTGTCAAACATTTTTTTCCGACAACATCCTTTCTGAATTTAAGAGTAATCCTCGAAGAAATCATCTAGTTTTTCACAAGTATCTGTAATCTGATTATAATATATTTGCTGGTAATGTAACGGATTACAGTTAACGTTGTTTTGTAATCCCTTAAATGTAATGGATTATATGCAATCCGCTACTCCCCAAACCTGGATGTACATTATTTTAGTTTGGATGTTGAGTCACAGGTGGAGATGGTTACCTGGGGGCTATTCTAGTCATTAGCGCACACAGTTGCAAAACGTTTTGCAACTGAAAATGTTTTGTAACAAAAATGAGCATTTCTTAGCAGATAAATTCAGGGTTAGTACCTCCCCTTTTTGTACATTTGCTTCTGTTTGGTTTGTAGTGAATACACCCTTGTAGGATAACAAGAAGGAACCTGGGCCCTGTTTCAGAAAGCGGGATTTGTGAAAACTCAGAGTTAGTTGACTCAGAATTGAAGGAAACTCTGAGTTTTCGGTTTCACAAAGCCAGTTCAGCTTAACTCTGAGCCAGTTACTATGGAAACATACTCTGTGAAGCTAACCTGCTCGCTGGCAGGTTTTCTTCAACTAACCCTGTGTTTCTACTCTTCTTTAGCTGACACCTGCAGACTGAAGGAACTGTCAGACATGGCATGTCCTTTTCTTAAAGAGACAGTTGATATTGAAGCACAAATACAAATACGCAGACATCTCAGTCGGTAGAGGGTGATCAGGCCCTGCTTGGATGTTTTATCATTCCCTGATGATTATCTGTTTGAGCGTTTCCGTTTTTTCTGCACAATCGATCTTTCATCTGAACAATATTCTCAGCCCTCATATCGTTCATATGACACATCGTAGACATGCTCTCAATTCTTTGTGTTGCACTTTCATTTTTTTGCCAACAGGAGTTTTCTATATAACATCGGTGACGCTGAGTATATTTCCAAGGCAACTAACTGTTTGTCGGGCTGTCAGAAATGTGACTCTTACACTGAAACGTTTACTGTACACGTTTGTGTGGTCCCAAGTCACAGACCCACAAGACTCATCAAAGAAGAATTGCAGGTATCAGTCAAAGCAATAATTAATTAATTTAGTATGATGCTTTGAGACTTGAAGCACAAATCAGTTAATTTGATATAATTTAAGGTTTTCAGGTGTGATTGGCTGCATAGATGGCACTCATATTCCTATCACAGCTCCTTCAGTAATGATGGAGATTATGTGAATAGGAAGTCTTTCCACAGCATTAATGTCCAGGTAGGCCTAAATAGTAGCCTTTAGCATTACAAATGAAAATACTTCACTACTTCCCTAAGATACTTCACTACAGCTACTGCAGCTAATTACTGTTCTGCACTGTGAAAATAATATGTGATGCAGCCCACATCTTCAGCAACGTGGAAGCAAAGTGGCCTGGGTCTGTGCATGACACGCCAATTTTTTGTGAATGTACACTGAGTGCTAGATTTGCCCGTGGTGAGGTTATATATATATATAGCTATATCCTATTATAATCAATATTTCGTTTCCTCCCATTGCAACTGAAAATGTAAACTGTATCCTCGTATTATCATAGATGGTTACCTGCTCGGTGACAAAGGGTACCCCTGCCAGCCTTATTTGCTGACCCCTTACCCTGATCCCGGCCAGCAGCAATGTTATAACTTGGCTCACTGCAAGACACGAGCCAGGGCAGAGATGACAATTGGGATACTCAAGGCCCAGTTCCAGTGCCTTCGTAGGCTCAGGGTCACCCCAGAAAGGGCTTGTGACATTATTGTGGTATGTCTGATTCTCCACAACATTTCCACAATTAGAGGAGAACAATGTCCTACTCAACCAGTGAACGATCCTGATTACGATCCTGATCACCCCTCAGATGCACGAGATGGAAGAGCAGTGAGACACACAATATACTACCATAATTTATGATTGACCCATCACCTCCCCAGTGTCAAATACAGAGAATATGCCTTTCTTTTTATGAAGTCTTCTTTATGTCCTGCAAGTACAAATGTAGTACAGTAGTTAATATTTTATATGTTGTTCAAACAAGTAAAATCATCCACCTGTGGGCATCTCACTCACCTTTAACTGATGTTCCAACAGTTCTATTTTTATCTTTTGCATCTGCAGCCTTGTGGTCAATTTCTAAATTGCATTATCCAATTTGTTTCTCTAAGTACACCTTGTACAGCTGTTTCACAGGGAGCTATAGGAGCACACACAAAAAAATGACATTTAATTTCACAGTGCCAGGTGTACTTAGTTTCATTGTAAGTCATGGGCCAATGCTGAACAACATCTTATCACCAAGTTGTGCTGTGGAGGTGGATAGACCCTCTTCCTCATTATAATTTCCAGCATTGCTCTGTTAGAGAAAAAGAAGGTGCAAGTTTTATTATGGTACAATACTATCATCAACTGTTAGATGTGATTTTTAAGGTGTAAACCTTGATAGGCCTCTCTGTATCTTCCCTCTCTGTGGCAGCTGACAAGGTGTCTTCATCATCCTCCTGTAATGAAAATTGGTGTTCTACTCCAACCCATTATGAAACATCTGTGGAATATTAAGAGTACTTACAACTGCATGGAAGTCTGTTATGGCAGAAGGCTCCACCAGACAGATTACACCATCAGTCACTGGTAGAATATGAAGAAAATTAGACAGTTAAATTAAAACTTTACCCAGAAAAGTGCCCCACCTAATTTCCTTTTACAACAAAGTGTGCATGCCACATCACAATTTTTCAAATATATAACTCTGAGTCACCTTAAAATAGATTATGATGTCTGAAGGACAACTAAGTATCTGAAAAAGTAACAGCAGTCAATTACAAAGAATTATACCACTACAAGAAAATCAGCGTACCAAGTTGTGTCTAAGATGGATGTGCAGGCATCACTGAGGTAACACTGGCAAAACAATGAATGTACATATATCATTCATTTGAATAACTAACCCTACTCTAACCCTACTCTTATGTAGGCCCTTGTGTCCTGGGGGGTGGTTGGGTCAGATGAGCTTCCTCCAGAGATGCTTTCAGCAATAGGTCAGCCACTGTTTTGACTGAGGGCCATCTCTTAAGCCACCTGTTTTTCGGGCCTCAGCCTTTTTTGTATTGGCTATAATGGAGGTCAAGTAAGCACAAATTTGGAGACTTGCATGTATAAAGGCATTAAGGTGTTACTTTCAAATAGACAATATTAAATACTGGCTGTGTTGGGATGGCTGAAAGATTTTTTTTTTTTTGCTAAGACAATTTCACTAACTACTTAAATATATCACATGTTGAATGTAGCCACTGAATGCTGTTTAATTAGGTAGGGTAGGCTAAACAACATCACAATTGCTTGTATGAAATTATACCTTACCAGTTTGAAGTATATTATTATATTTCATCTTCAGTTGCTGCCAAGTATGTTTTGTGCCTGTTGGGTTGCACCTGCATAAATATTAAACAAGCGCGCACACATATATATATATATATTATTTATTTGCTATTTATTTTTTTATTTTTTATTTTTTTATTTGCTGAGTTCATACATATAATTGTTCTCTCCAGGAACAAGGTTGGGAGCCCTGAGCTAGAGACTTTTGATAGATACATCATTTATCATTATTATCTTGAAAGGTGACGAAATGTCCTTTAGTTGCATTAGACAAAACTCAGATGCAAAGCATGGTGACAGGACATTTCTCAGCATTTAAAAAAATAAATAAAGTGTGCTCCAAAACTATTTGACTTCATGACTCCAATATCGGTCGCTTTGTATTCTCATTTGCACTCCATCACACTCTGGACTATGAATACTGAGGTAGAGTTCGACTGTAGAGGCACACCCATAAGCTTTCTGATAATCTCCCTCAAGAGTCTTTGACTGATGGTGTCCGCTCCTGATTCAGAGTCTGATGAAGGTGGTTTGTCAGTCGAGGGAAGAGTAATCACTTCTGTACTTGAACAGAGTCCTCTTTGAACCTGCCTCTGTGATGTATTATTCTATCCAAAATAGTACATTTCAAACCTTGGAGCTTTCTTTACACAACCTAACAATTCTGACAATGAGTTATCCTTGAAGAGAGAATTTTCCCCAAATCGTCCCGAGAAATAGTAATTTAACGGTGTTCATTGATTCCACAACTCCACAATGAACACAGAGAATAGTTAGTATTTCTATGAAGATGCAAGGATAATGTACTGTACAGTACCAACAGTTGCTACTGATCTGACAGAGAAACAATGCTTAGCCAATCTCTTCTTCAAAATAGAATGCGGAATATAACCCTGCTAAATGTGTCCTAATGACAACATGCAGGACAATAAACTGGAGGGGAACACTAACAAACTTTCATAAACCACAAACTTGTCAGAAATAACTTGCAATAACAGTGTCTTGATAGCAAAAACATAGCGTTTCAACATAAGCTACAAAAAATCATTAAATCAGCTGAGCGAACAGTCCAGAAAGAAAATCATTAAATCAGCTGAACGAACAGTCCAGAAAGAAAATCATTAAATCAGCTGAACGAACAGTCCAGAAAGAAAATCATTAAATCAGCTGAGCGAACAGTCCAGAAAGAAAATCATTAAATCAGCTGAGCGAACAGTCCAGAAAGAAAATCATTAAATCAGCTGAGCGAACAGTCCAGAAAGAAAATCATTAAATCAGCTGAACGAACAGTCCAGAAAGAAAATCATTAAATCAGCTGAGCGAACAGTCCAGAAAGAAAATCATTAAATCAGCTGAGCGAACAGTCCAGAAAGAAAATCATTAAATCAGCTGAACGAACAGTCCAGAAAGAAAATCATTAAATCAGCTGAACGAACAGTCCAGAAAGAAAATCATTAAATCAGCTGAGCGAACAGTCCAGAAAGAAAATCATTAAATCAGCTGAGCGAACAGTCCAGAAAGAAAATCATAATATGTAAAAACCTTAGTCCTACCAGAACCCATTGTTGAGTCTTTGAATGGAAGACAAAGTCTCTGGATTGTATTTTTAAGTTGTTATCACAGAATGTCAATTCTGAGTTTGTCCTGATGGGTGATCTGAATTAGAACTGGCTAATTAGATCTAGCTCTGATCAAACTCAAAATTCTGTGCAATACCTACAATCTCACTTAGATTGTCAACAGTGTAACTAGGTTGAATATAAAATATCCTCTGAAATCCTCTTTGATTGATTTGATCTTAACCAATACTCGTTTTAATGCTTCTGGTATTTTTGCAAATTACATAAGTGATCACTGTGCTATTGCCTGTGTGAGAGATGGTAAAATTCCTAAGAAATCTCCACGTGTTATTACGAAAAGAAACTGGAAATGGTTTGATAATCAAGGTTTTTTACATGATGTATCTAGCATTGAATGGAATAGAATGGAATTAATTCCTGATGTTGAACTAGCCTTTTCTTACTTCCACAACGCATTCCAGGATGTATGCAATAGGCATGCCCCTTTTAAAAAATTCAGGATTAAGGGCAGAGAGAACCCTTGGTTTACTAAGGAACTTACAAAAATCATAAGGGAATGAAATGCTATGTAGGCTAAAGCAAGAGGGACTGGTTTGGCAGATGATTGGAAGGCTTTAAAACATCTTCAAAATATGGGTGTGGCTATGATCCGTAAATTGAAAGCAGACCACTACCTGAAATCTACTTCACAAAATGTAAATAATCCATCCAAATTTTGGCAAGTAGTGAAGGGTTTGGAGTGCAAAAAAGATACACAGCTTCCCAAACAATTGTTGGTCGATACACAGATTTTAACTGAGAGAACCTCCATTCTGAAAGCCTTGAATACGCATTTTTTAGATGCAGGCAGTTTATTTGAAAATGTCAAAGGTATAATTGAGCTCCCTGAATTTACCTGACACCCCTGTGCAGTCCTTCACCAGGTTCTCCTTTTCATCCATCTCTGTTTCAGAAGTGTGTAAAGCCCATTGTAAAGCATCATTGCTCCCCCCTTAACATGTATTTTTAACCTCACGCTTGATGCTAAGGAAAAACCCAAGTTATGGAAATCTGCTTTTGTACTGCGTCTCCTAAAAGGTGGAGATCCTTCGCTACTTGACAACTATCGACCCAAAGGTACTGGAGTCCTTAGTTAGTAGGCAGCTAAAGGTCTACTTCCAAGAAAACAACATCTTAAATGGAATGCAATCAGGTTTTAGGTCTGGCCACAGCACTGTTTCAGCAACATTGAAGGTTATAAATGACATCCACTGTGCTCTTGATAAGAAGTTACATTGTGTGTCTATTTTTATTGATTTGTTGAAGGCTTTTGACACCGTGGACCATGCTGTGTTAGTGCAAAGGTTAAAATGTTGTGGAATTACTGGTCATGCTCTAGATTGGTTTATAAATTACTTATCAAATCATGCACAATGTATAATGGCGGATGGTTGTAAATCTGAGTCCATAGAGGTGTGCTCAGGTGTTCCGCAAGGTTCTATTTTGGACCCACTGTTGTTCATTTTGTATATCAACAACATTGGGGATCTTATTGAAATAGCAGATGTTAATTGTTATGCTGATGATACTGTTCTTTATTCAAGTGGTAGTAGTTTATCTTTAGCTTTTGGAAATGCCCAAAGAGCATTTAACATCATACAACAGAATCTGTATGATTTAAAGCTGATTCTAAATGTGGGTAAAAGAAAATGCATGGTATTTTCAAATGCCAGGCATGTTACAAATCATGTCATTGCTACATTGGCTGGACATACTATAGAGCAAGTTAAAGTGTACAAATATTTGGGTGTGTGAGTTGATGATAAGCTGAGCTTCACTGTGCATGTAGAGAACTTGATAAGGAAGCTCAAGCTGAAAATAGGATTTTATTACCGGCATAAGGCTTGTTTTTCTTTTGAGGCCAGGAAGGAGTTGGTACGATGTACATTACTGTCGGTTTTAGATTTTAGTGAAGTTATATACACTGCTCAAAAAAATAAAGGGAACGCTTAAACAACACAATGTAACTCCAAGTCAATCACACTTCTGTGAAATCAAACTGTCCACTTAGGAAGCAACACTGATTGACAATAAATTTCACATGCTGTTGTGCAAATGGAATAGACAACAGGTGGAAATTATAGGCGATTAGCAAGACACCCCCAATAAAGGAGTGGTTCTGCAGGTGGTGACCACAGACCACTTCTCAGTTCCTATGCTTCCTGGCTGATGTTTTGGTCACTTTTGAATGCTGGCGGTGCTTTCACTCTAGTGGTAGCATGAGACGGAGTCTACAACCCATACAAGTGGCTCAGGTAGTGCAGCTCATCCAGGATGGCACATCAATGCGAGCTGTGGCAAGAAGGTTTGCTGTGTCTGTCAGCGTAGTGTCCAGAGCATGGAGGCGCTGCCAGGAGACAGGCCAGTACATCAGGAGACGTGGAGGAGGCCGTAGGAGGGCAACAACCCAGCAGCAGGACCGCTACCTCCGCCTTTGTGCAAGGAGGAGCAGGAGGAGCACTGCCAGAGCCCTGCAAAATGACCTCCAGCAGGCCACAAATGTGCATGTGCTCAAACGGTCAGAAACATACTCCATGGGGGTGGTATGAGGGCCCGACGTCCACAGGTGGGGGTTGTGCTTACAGCCCAACACCGTGCAGGACGTTTGGCATTTGCCAGAGAACACCAAGATTGGCAAATTCGCCACTGGCGCCCTGTGCTCTTCACAGATGAAAGCAGGTTCACACTGAGGACATGTGACAGACGTGACAGAGTCTGGAGACGCTGTGGAGAACGTTCTGCTGCCTGCAACATCCTCCAGCATGACCGGTTTGGCGGTGGGTCAGTCATGGTGTGGGGTGGCATTTCTTTGGGGGGCCGCACAGCCCTCCATGTGCTCGCCAGAGGTAGCCTGACTGCCATTAGGTACCGAGATGAGATCCTCAGACCCCTTGTGAGACCATATGCTGGTGCGGTTGGCCCTGGGTTCCTCCTAATGCAAGACAATGCTAGACCTCATGTGGCTGGAGTGTGTCAGCAGTTCCTGCAAGAGGAAGGCATTGATGCTATGGACTGGCCCGCCCGTTCCCCAGACCTGAATCCAATTGAGCACATCTGGGACATAATGTCTCGTTCCATCCACCAACGCCACGTTGCACCACAGACTGTCCAGGAGTTGGCGGATGCTTAATCCAGGTCTGGGAGGAGATCCCTCAGGAGACCATCCGCCACCTCATCAGGAGCATGCCCAGGCGTTGTAGGGAGGTCATACAGGCACGTGGAGTCCACACACACTACTGAGCCTCATTTTGACTTGTTTTAAGGACATTACATCAAAGTTGGATCAGCCTGTAGTGTGGTTTTCCACTTTAATTTTGAGTGTGACTCCAAATCCAGACCTCCATGGGTTGATAAATTTGATTTCCAGTGATAATTTTTGTGTGGTTTTGTTGTCAGCACTTTCAACTATGTAAAGAAGAAGTATTTAATAAGAATATTTAATTCATTCAGATCTAGGATGTGTTATTTTAGTGTTCCCTTTATTTTTTTGAGCAGTGTATATGCAGGCCTCAGCCACTACCCTGCGAGCACTTGATTCAGTGTATCATGCAGCCCTCAGATTCATTTCAAATCAGAAACGTCTAACACATCATTGTGATCTCTACAGTGCTGTTGGCTGGTCGTCATTCACCTTGCGTAGGCTTAAACACTGGTATACACTGATTTATAAGGCCATATTGGGTAAAATGCCATTTTATCTCTGTTCTTTTTTAGTAAGGTCAGTAAATAAATATCAATTACAGTCTCATTCTGATTTGCTTCTAACAGGCCCAAAAATTAGAACAGGACATGGTAGAAATAGTTTTAGTTACTTAGCTCCGTGGTCCTGGAATTCTCTCCTGAACATTTTAAAATGTGATGATCTAGTTTTGTTGGTGGTGTCACGATCGTCTAAGGTGGAAACAGTAGACCAAGGTGCAGCGTGGTGAGCGTACATACTTCTTTATTATAAGATGTCGCCAACAAAACAATAAACATCAAAAACGAAAACGTAAAGCCAACGTAGTGCTCACAGGCAACTATACATGGACAACTACCCACAAATACAGGTGGGGAAAAGGCTACCTAAGTATGGTTCTCAATCAGAGACAACGATAGACAGCTGCCTCTGATTGAGAACCACACCCGGGCAAACACCAGGAAATACAAACAAATCGTAGAAAAAGGAACATAGAATGCCCACCCAAATCACACCCTGACCAAACCAAAATAGAGACATAAAAAGCTCTCTACGGTCAGGGCGTGACAGTACCCCCTCCCTCCCCAAAGGTGCGGACTCCGGGCTGCAAAACTTGAACCTATAGGGGAGGGTCTGGGTGAGCATTTCTCCGCGGTGGCGGCTCTGGTGCGGTATATAGACCCCTCTCCACCTCTGGCTTGGCCCACTTAGGTGGCGCCTCTAGAGTGGGGACCCTCGCCGCCGACCCCGGACTGGGGACCCTCGTAGCGGGCCCCGGACTGGGGACCCGTCTCTGAATGCTCCGGGCTGGAGGCCGTCTCTGGAGGCGAAGGGCCTACATTTGAATATAAAAATTGATTTTATCAAACAAAACTATGCTACATTCTATCCCTTGGAACCTTAGGATGACAAATCAGAGCAAGATTACTGAATGTAAGTACATTATTTACCTTCAGAGGTGAATGTATCAAACCAGTTGCTGTGATAAAAGGGTTTTGTTGTTGTGCACTTTTCTCAAACAATAGCATGGTATTTTTCTACTGTAAATTGGACACTTCAGCTAGATTAACAAGATTTTAAGCTTTCTACCCATATAAGACATGTCTATGTCCTGGAAAGTTTGCTGTTACGTACAAACGTCATGCTAATCACATTAGCGCACGTTAGCTCAACCGTCTCGGTGGAGGGACACCGATCCCGTAGAGGGACTTTAAATTCCCTGATCAATTCGATATGGGGATGGGCAACCACAATCCACGAATAGTGGGAAACAACGCAGTAGCGCATTATGCATTCTCAGTAATGCGAAAATATAATATTTCATAGTATTGGAATTTTTCTAAATTCGAGTATTGTTTAAATGCCAGGATGTTACACTAATTGCGGCTTTTCATCTAGTAGAATTCAATGCACACATTTCCACAATGCACTGGAAGAGGTGGGCTGAAAGTGATAGGCCCTAGATCTCTTCAAGTAGCCAAACAACAAAACTAGGCTACTTAATTGGGAGATGCCGAATAGCGAAGCTTCTGAGGTGGCACCAGGGACTCGGGATGTGGCTGCGTTATTGATGTCATGTTTAGCAGACCTTTTGATTTTAACATAGATTGTTTAAGTTTTGTAGGCTAGGCTACCTATTTATTTTTTTAATTTATGGATCCAGCCTTAGCTTGATCTCGTTCCCAATGATCAGTGCTTTAGTTTATTACGTTGCTGTCTAGCAGTTCTGAATTTGCGATGCACCCGACTGTCCACGTTTCTCTGTACAATAGCTATTTGATTTAATTTATATATGTTACAGCACTTTGGTTTCACTAATACTGTAAATATGTTGAAATGGAACCAAATTATCAGTTTCTGTCTTCAGTCCTTTTTAAATAGGATAAATGTGCTATATGGGCTATGGTTAGGTCGAATGTGATAGTCTGTCTACAACCGGCCTGAGTAGGACTATAACTCCATTTATATTCTATTCAGAGTTTAGAGAAATTAATCAAATTGGAAAGGAGCTATTATCAGGCTGGTTAACGTCATGCATGTCTGTTGAATTTGGAAAAATCCAGCTGCACTCGGCCTCTCCCCACCTACTCAGCCAGTCAGGAGCCACTACTGCGTTGCGGATGTGGCATACTTTTTACTAAACAGTACGTGCTAAATAATATGCGACTATGAGTACATAGTATGCAGTTTACTGTAAGTATTTAATACGCTAGTATGGGTATTCGGACACAGATTTGCTTAGATGAAGAGGTGGCTTTTAAATTATGCAAATGCTGGGGGAATACAAACTGTAATTGTAGAGGATTGTTGCAAATGAGTCCAAATTGCCATGTTTGGAATAGGCAAAAGTGAAAACAGCACAGAAAACCTCAAACTCACTCTGGATAGACAAATGAAAGAGTTCTAAAAAAAAAAATCTTTGGATGGTCTTTACCTTTTTTTTCATCTGATGCCAAAAGGATCCAGTCTTCTTAGCATTGTCTCCCCGCTTTTCATATTTCCATTCACCTTAATTTGTCATAATGCTCTGATGATGGCTCATACAGTAGTCATTGGCACGATAGCAGAGTAGTAACTTCAGAGGGCACCAGGGTTGCCAAAAATGCATCACCTTTGCTAGGAATTAAATCACCAATGCACCATCAATGCCTATTAGCGGTAGTGAACCAAAGGATCCAGATCTTTTGCCAAATTCATTATTGGCCACTCTAAGTGTCCAGTGATGATCCATTTCTGTATTTGTGTTTACATTTTGCCGAGCCAAGAAATATTAAGAAAGTTCAAGCTCATTTACTTCATTTCTATACAATTTAAAAACTCTAAAATGCTATTTGGAGAACAGCAAAAACAAGCAAAAATTACCTCAGCCATTATCACCTTGGTTGCTTTAGCTTCATTCACCTCAGTTGATCTACAAACACATAGTCTATTAGCTATACAATTAGCAGCTACACATTAACTCACATTAACTCAGCACCGGGATTAAAAACTATCATCTAATATGTACAGAGGGATCTGTTTGGAGATAAGGTATTTTTTTATGCAGCCATTTTTATCTCAATATCAAATCATTTCTGGGTAACAATTAAGTACCATACTGTTAAAATGGTCAAAAATAAACAAAAATAGCTTCTTAGCAAAGAGCAACTATCTGGGAGGGGTCTAAGTGGGGAGGGAAAAACGAACTGTTATTGGCAGAGAGGTTTGGAACTCTGTTATTGGTCTATTAACTAATTTACCGCTTAGTGATGTCACCAGGCAGACCAAAACTCCATCCCACCAAAACAGGCTGAAATTTTCAATTTCAGTCATTTCAAACAGCTCTTACACTAAAATGGCATTATCATCCTTTTCACAATTTCCCAGTATTATTTCAACCTCATAGTGTGTAAATATATTTAAAACACAGACAAATCACGTTTTTGACTGCACTTGGACTTTAACAACAGGTAAACAAATACATTTAGTTTACAGAACTTTGTTTATGTTGCAGTTTTACAGCTAATTTCCTCCAATTCTAGTCATTTTGCCATGGAGTAGGGAGAAATTTCTGCAGTTTTAGAAGAACATTTCCTGCAATTCTTTACATTTTTCCATTACTTATGCCATGTTAATATGATATCTGAGTGAGAGTGACTAACAAAATCAATGGGGGCCCCCTGGGCACATGCCCTGCGTGCCCGGTCGGTAATTCAGCCATGATTTCTACAAGTTTAGATAGATGGCTAGACTAACTAGACACATTTACCTATCTAAAAAATGTTAACTGACATGGGCTAATAGACTGAATGTCAGTGATGCACAACCAAGTTTCAAAATTGCACCTTTTGTATTCTAGTCTCAATAGTAAAGTAAGTTGAGACCCCTACTGAGTTCCACCAAAAATAATATACTGTATATATAGATATACTGTATATATTTTGTTTTTTATTACCAGTGTCCTCATGTGTAGCTACGGCCCTGAGTAGGGCAGCAGGCTCCAAGCAGCAGCACGTGAATTGAACATTCCTGCATGTAATCCAACACAAATAAATGACTAGACATACAGCTCAGACACAATCTACATCAACAGCCTCTGAGCAAATTAATACCCAATTAATGCATGTTTGCCTGGAAATCATGAAGCTAGTTCACAGCAATGATGTCTGAAAATAAGTCTGTCATCATTGAGCTCAGTATGGGAGCTTTAATAATGCTCAATTTACCATCATGGTTATTCATTTGGAAACCATTAGTCACCAAATAAGACCCTTCAAGTTGATTCAAACAATGCCATTGTCTGCTAACAAGTATTTGTCACATTGGCTGACAGGTTCGCAGCATCATTACACATCATTAAACACACTGCTGATTACCTCGTGCCATCACCTTGTTTGCATATTAATAACACGTCTAATTATTCGCTAAAGACCTTCCCTCCTGTCCTCTCCGATTCTCATTTGCCTCGTCGCCATGTGTTAATTAGGAACTAACGTATGGTCTGGTGGCACTTGTCCGCGAGTGTTGACAGGACATGAACGCAATCTTGTCGACAGTTGACAGGATCATGGAAAGACGAGGGGGTCTTTGGTGGGCCCCAAATCAAGAACCGCCTCAGACCTATTTATGGAAAATGCATATTTAAGCCAATTATGCACTGTGCCAAGTTTAATTAACTTGTTGACAACTATCTGTTGTCAGCGAGGCCCCGAGACAAAGGTATCTTGTGATGGAACAGGGACTAAGATACTATTGGCAACGTCATTTTTAAAAATCTAGCTTGTGAGATTGAAAATTCTATATATTGTGATGGAAGCAAGAAAGCTGGCAATATGAATACCCCAGAACATCCAGTTCAGTCTGAATGATTACCTGTCAGTTTGAAATGAGGAATATTTCATGAAACGAGGCATGTAACTGTGTAGAACGTAGTATGATGCCGTGCATGCCGAGGTGCAGGTTTGTCCATGCGAGCGGCTCTTGACTGATGTTATTTAATTCCAAATGATGGGTACTACCGTCTCACTGTCGAGTAGTGGTGGGAAGCCAAGCTTTCCCTTCTCCCCTGCGACTGCTCTATTTGTTTATCTTTGCTGCCTGCAGTCTGGCATCCGCTCTATCAAAAGTACACATCGCAGGGATTGCTTCCATCACTCAACCTTGTCTAGAGCTGATCTGAATACAGCTATCTCACCAGAAGTGATTTCTCAGATGAGGGAAACCGTAGCCTGAAAAAAATATAAAGGATCATTTTCAGGTTTCAGAACATCAAGGATGGAAGTCTTTCATATTGAAATCATGGAAGACACCCTGATATTTTATTCGTCACTTTGTGGCCTAATGTATTAAACAAAGCTTAAACATTCCAATGTATTGTTGGATCATTGCAAACAGCACAAAGGACTTGATGTAGGTACTGTGCAATATTGTATACGTTCACTGTATTTGTAATTCTACCATCAGTCTGCAGTCCCACTCAGAAACCCTTAAAGTAAAACCCCAAATAAGGCAGAGAGGCGGATAATATATGGCCCCTCTCCATTAAAACAGCACGATTCACAGTTACCCTGAATTAATTCATCATGCTGCAGGGTCCTGATCTAAATGCAATTTGTTTTGAGCGGGTAATGTTCCTTGGTGAACATTCATCACTGTAGATTTCAGCACGAGTTTGTTTAGCTCTTCTAGGAACTTCATATTTCATCTGGCAGTATATATAACAGGCTTGGCTTATCATTAAGAGAAATAACTCCTAGCCGTTATCATTGATTAAGCTGATACAAATACAGTAACGCCTCCCCAATGTCCACAGGGGCATAAAAGGAAGAAAGACGGATTACCTGAGAGAGGAATATTTTCTTGTGATGTGCTCAGATCTTTGAAGTGTATGGTTTTTATCACCGTCTGTGAGCGAGTTGCTTCTTTGTGATGATGACTTTTACTTTTGTCTCCCTTACTCGTAATAAGACAAATGTACCTTCCGTTTCGCTTTGTGTAATCCATTGGATAGGCTCCAGAACCGTTCCAGAACTATTCCAAAATAGATTACGCTCTCTTGAGTTGAACTGGGAATGTGGGCAATAAGTAGTATGACATTTCAGGATCATGAGGAGTCTTGACATTTGAATTTATCATCCTGACATCGAACATTGCATCTCATTACTTGAGTAGGCTATATTTGCCAGGTCTCGTGGTATTATCGCTCAACCACGCTAGAGTTCAGGGAGGTTCAGCCCAAGACTAAATTATAGGGTGGTCGGAGGCCGCATCGGATTCCGTGGGAGCCTACATAAACGTTGACATTTCTTTAAACGAAGTGACCTATGTATGATCGTTGGAGATGACAAATTGATTGAGCCCATATGATCCCATGGAAGGTTGAAAGTAAAGGAGTGCTAATACATTCTCTCAGGGGAGGGATTGTCTTTGTGTTACTTATGACCTCCAGAGTACTTCCTGTAGCTTTCGATTATTTTAAGTCATACTGTTGGGGTAAGCTGTTCATTGGCATTGTCTCTCTTTCTGCACTTATGATAGGCTACATTTTTACATTAGATCAGATATATACTGAACAAAAATATAAACGCAACATGCAACAATTTAACAATTTTACTGAGTTACAGTTCATATAAGGAAATCAGTCAATTGAAATAAATTCATTTGGCCGCAATCTATGGTTTTCACATGACTGGGCAGGGGCGCAGCCATGGGTGGGTCATGGGGATATGATGATCGATGCTTGACTGCCATTTGACAAATAAAAATATTCTTGCTCTTATCCATAATAATCTCATCATGTAAATAGCCAACACGCATAGCCTACCCGCACTGTATATACAAACCTTTGGCTCGAGCGCAGGTGTCAAGATCAGAGTAGTCATATTTGCTATTTAACAGAACACTTTTGTGACAAAACTATCGGTAGTTTTAAAAATGCAATGGAAACACATTGAACTTTAGAATTTTATTCTGTACATGAAAACTTAAGCAGAAAACTAAATTTTGTCTGCACTATGTCAGCAAGCACTGTTTTTTATCTGCAACAAGTCCATTTGGTGAAAACACACCACTGCAGATGACAATATTCACAAGAAAATCTGTAAACAATTGGATGGAAACCTAGCTACTAATTAAATTATTTTCTATCCATTTATTTACCCGAATGTTGGTTGAAAACACTGTCCTTTCAATCTAAAACATGGGCAAAGTTAGAGTTTGACACTGTTCACATTCATTCTGGAACATTAAGTGACTTCATTGTCCAATAGAAAAGTTAATTTAGTTTGTTTTATTTAAAAAATAAAATAAAATTGCACCAATGAACCGGTGGTGAAGTACATGGTGACTCTGATCTGGCGGACTCACTAAACACAAATGCTTTGTTTGTAAATGATGTCTGAGTGTGTTTTCTTTTTTTTCATGGATTGCTAGGGGCATACACTGCATTTGAGAACATTACACTCTGGTCATTCTTGTACAATTTCACAACAATTGCATCTCTACCACAGAACTTGCAAGCATTGAATCTGAAGTGTAGTAGCGACCTATCACTGGTGCTGTGAAGATACCTGTCAGAGGAAAAACAATGAATAATGTGTGTAAATGCTTGTGGCAGTCTTCAAATGGCTCATTGCCGTTCTACTTACTCAAAAGTGTTCCCAGGCCAGATCTGCTCTAAGGACAAAATTAATTTGATTGGCTTTATGAAAGGTTGGGCTTTATGAAAGGTTGACCAAGTCCCATGGACTCAGCTATACTGGAGTGGAAGCATTATTAATGGTAGAGGTAAATCTGAGCGTTGTTTGGCATTAGTCTAGAGGGAACAGAGGTCTCTTCATTAAATCTGCATCCCAAATGGCACTCTATTCCCTTTAAAGTGGACTACATTTGACGAGGGCCCATAGGGCTCTCGTCAAAAGTAGTGAACTATATTGGGAGCCATTTGGGACTCACTTTATGTGTAACCATAAATACAACTCTTCAATCTCAATAAGTTTAGCGGCACATCAGTATGTTTGCTCTCTGGTGATTATATCTAGATTAATGAATAAAATCATTGGGGTTTGCAGTTCATTACTCTGGTAAACGTCATTGTGAGGTAAGCAAACATTTGAGAGGTATTTCTATTGGCTCTTGAACATGTCATGTATTGCTCTAGCTGCACTGCCATTCCAGTTGTGTTTATAGTACCAGTAATTTTTTTGTTTGTTCACTCTTTATAGTCAATCTGTAGGCAGTTCTTGTAAATCAAAAGGCACAATTTGTCTTCCTGGATAAGGCAAAAAATAAAAGGTAAATTGGTTGCTATGCTGAAGCATGGTACCACTTGAATCCAGATTAGTTACATATACACAGAGATTACTCTTGACACCTGCACATAATGTTGAGTCCACCAGGCTGTCTGGTGGCATTTCCAAATGCTCTCCTGAAGTCTTTGGATTCGCCAGATGGCAACATTAAAATAACATAAATCCTCTTATCCACTCAATTACCTGTAAGCTACTGGCTTGAGGTGTGTGTGTGTGTGTGTGTGTGTGTGTGTGTGTGTGTGTGTGTGTGTGTGTGTGTGTGTGTGTGTGTGTGTGTGTGTGTGTGTGTGTGTGTGTGCGTGCGTGCGTGCGTGCGTGCGTGCGTGCGTGCGTGCGTGCGTGCGTGCGTTTGTGCGCGTGCGGAGGTCTAATTTCAAGTATCTTCATCCGGACTCAATTTTCATGTCATATTGCACATCAGCAAACAGATCAAATCAAGGCCCGGAAGGTAACATGTTTACAGAGCATTCAATTCCACTGGCAGTAGGAAAGTGGGTAGAAAAACAAACTACCGCCTTCACAGCAAATATACTTATTCAGAAGGACTACGCAGAGCGCCAGTCACTTGGCTCGCAATGTCTACAGAGGGTTCCATTACCTGAGGAGCGAGATTAAATGATGGATGCACTCAAGAAGGAGGGCCAGTAACAGTTTAATAAGAGCTTAGAAATCCAGGAGAAGCTCTCAGGGAGAGGCCTTGCTCAGGGGAGACTGACCTCTTAAAGAGAGTGGCTGCCAACTCCGACTGCAGCAGCCTACTACTTTGCCAAGAAGCAAAGTTCCATTTCTAAAAGCCCATGACGTATTTAGAAATGCCCGGCCACTTATAGTGTGTAGACCTCATATTTGATCTCCATCTCCTTCCCTCCTTTCTCTTTCTCCCTCATTTTCTTCACTCCTCAGTTTTGTGGTTAATAGCTTCATCAAAGCGAGGATCAATAAGTTAATTTCATTCACTGCACACATCTCGTTGTGTTAATGGCTTAGTCTGGGCTATAACCCGTCTGCTAAACTCTGGTTAAGGAGTAGCACTCCTTCCCCCACAATGGGGTTCGGTTTCCCGCAATTATGCAAAATCCAACACCACTCTGTTGTAATTTAGGGGGTGAGTGAGGGTAGAATAATGCATTGCCTCTTGGCCTCTTATGAATTGCAACTGTGTGATGACCCAGTAGCAGAAGAAGCAGTCTGGGTTTATTCTGTCGCTAGGGGTCCCTGAAAAAGTACTGGACAATGGATGAAAGGGGGCACACACTGATTATAAAAACAACCACAATTTTGGCTTCCAGAATACTTGAGAATAAATGAAGGAACGTGCATATTTTCATGTCAGCTTTGGATGTATAGCTTGGTCAAATATAGGGGGGAAGGAAGTGGAGTTATATTATCTTGACAAGATCAACCAACCTTCTAAAAGACGCAATACCAACTACGGCTACCATACAGTTGAAATATACTAGCGACTCCACACGGCTTACAAGCAATTTACAGTGCCTTTAGAAAGTAAAATAAAGTAACATAATAATGAAGTTTATAAGCAATAGAATGGCAAAATTCTTACTAGACTTGATACATATCAATTAAACAGGGTTTATTAAAAATAGACACTTCAAATCAAATCAAATTTTATTTGTCACATACACATGGTTAGCAGATGTTAATGCGAGTGTAGCGAAATGCTTGTGCTTCTAGTTCCGACAATGCAGTAATAACCAACAAGTAATCTAACCTAACAATTCCACAACTACTACCTTATACACACAAGTGTAAAGGGATAAAGAATATGTACATAAAGATATATGAATGAGTGATGGTACAGAACGGCATAGGCAAGATGCAGTAGATGGTATAGAGTACAGTATATACATATGAGATGAGTAATGTAGGGTATGTAAACATAAAGTGGCATAGTTTAAAGTGGCTAGTGATACATGTATTACATAAAGATGGCAAGATGGAGTAGATGATATAGAGTACAGTATATACATATACATATGAGATGAGTAATGTAGGGTTTGTAACATTATATTAAGTGGCATTGTTTAAAGTGGCTAGTGGTTCATTTTTACATAATTTCTATCAATTCCCATTATTAAAGTGGCTGGAGTTGAGTCAGTATGTTGGCAGCGGCCGCTAAATGTTAGTGGTGGCTGTTTAACAGTCTGATGGCCTTGAGATAGAAGCTGTTTTTTAGTCTCTCGGTCCCTGCTTTGATGCACCTGTACTGACCTCGCCTTCTGGATGATAGCGGGGTGAACAGGCAGTGGCTTGGGTGGTTGTTGTCCTTGATGATTTTTATGACCTTCCTGTGATATCGGGTGGTGTAGGTGTCCTGGAGGGCAGGTAGTTTGCCCCCGGTGATGTGTTGTGCAGACCTCACTACCCTCTGGAGAGCCTTACGGTTGTGGGCGGAGCAGTTGCCGTACCAGGCGGTGATACAGCCCGACAGGATGCTCTCGATTGTGCATCTGTAGAAGTTTGTGAGTGCTTTTGGTGACAAGCCGAATTTCTTCAGCCTCCTGAGGTTGAAGAGGCGCTGCTGCGCCTTCTTCACAACGCTGTCTGTGTGGGTGGACCAATTCAGTTTGTCCGTGATGTGTACACCGAGGAACTTAAAACTTTCCACCTTCTCCACTACTGTCCCGTCGATGTGGATAGGGGGGTGCTCCCTCTGCTGTTTCCTGAAGTCCACAACCATCTCCTTTGTTTTGTTGACATTGAGTGTGAGGTTAATTTCCTGACACCACACTCCGAGGGCCCTCACCTCCTCCCTGTAGGCCGTCTCGTCGTTGTTGGTAATCAAGCCTACCACTGTAGTGTCATCCGCAAACTTGATGATTGAGTTGGAGGCGTGCATGGCCACGCAGTCGTGGGTGAACAGGGAGTACAGGAGAGGGCTCAGAACGCACCCTTGTGGGGCCCCAGTGTTGAGGATCAGCAGGGTGGAGATGTTGTTACCTACCCTCACCACCTGGGGGCGGCCCGTCAGGAAGTCCAGGACCCAGTTGCACAGGGCGGGGTCGAGACCCAGGGTCTCGAGCTTGATGACGAGTTTGGAGGGTACTATGATGTTAAATGCTGAGCTGTAGTCGATGAACAGCATTCTCACATAGGTATTCCTCTTGTCCAGATGGGTTAGGGCAGTGTGCAGTGTGGTTGCGATTGCGTCGTCTGTGGACCTATTGGGTCGGTAAGCAAATTGGAGTGGGTCTAGGGTGTCCGGTAGGGTGGAGGTGATATGGTCCTTGACTAGTCTCTCAGAGCACTTCATGATGACGGAAGTGAGTGCTACGGGGCGGTAGTCGTTTAGCTCAGTTACCTTAGCTTTCTTGGGAACAGGAACAATGGTGGCCCTCTTGAAGCATGTGGGAACAGCAAACTGGGATAAGGGTTGATTGAATATGTCCGTAAACACACCAGCCAGCTGGTCTGCGCATGCTCTGAGGACGCGTTAGAAACAAATACAAGAACATTCAGTTTAAGTTTAATTCAATATGCAAAACAACTAGCTATAGATTTATCAATAATGGTTGTTGATGCCGAAAAGGATTTAGACCATCTTGAATAGCCTTTTCTATTCAAAAAGTTGGAATCTTACAACTTTCCAGCTGAAATAAATACATTTCATAAACATGTATAAATGCTCTAAAGCAAAAATATACACAAATAATACATTATCTGATGAATTTGCTTTAGATAGGGACACAAGACATGGATGTCCCCTCTCCCCCGTCATGTTTCACTGGCAATTGAACCTCTTGCAGAAAAGATTAGACAGGACCAAAATTTAACAGGCATCAGTATTGTATGCTTAATCCAGTTTAAACTAACGTGTAGAATGCATTATACAAAATTCACAAATTCTACAGCACAACGGCAGAGTCATGTCTTAAATGTAAAACGAATAATGACTCAATAATCCATGCTTTCTGTGAATGAAAGTTGTGGGTGGTGCTAGAAAGTTGTCTGTCAGAAGTATTACAATGTAAAATTACTTTTAATCATCTGTCTGCATATTTCAAGACATGGCATATGGGGGTGTAGCGAGATACCCAATGGGTTGGACGATCCTCTTCTCATCCCTCATCTTGTATAAACGTATACTAAAAAGTTGGAAATGAATCAATCCACCACCATTAACACAATGGAAAAATCTACTGCTTTATTATTGAAATATTGAAAGTGCGTGGGCTATGGAGAGAAACAAAATGGTGCAGTTTCAGGCCATGTCGCAGAAAGTGATGCGGGCGCTGGAGATTGGGGTGTGTGCTAGTGGGTCTGGGCAGGTGTGATGTAGTTGATCTTTGTATGATGTTGTAGTTTGTATGTGTATGTGTATGTTTTGTATTCTTTATAAAAGATAAAAAAGCCAGTGAAAAGGCCAGTGACAAAAAATCTCAATTTAATCCATTTTAAATTCAGACTGTAACACAACAAAATGTGGAAAAAGTCGAGGGGTGTTAATACTTTCTAAAGGCACTGATTCATGGTCCCCCATGTCTGCCCATAAAATGTTTTACTTTAATCCAGGATAGATAGCAATAAGTACAGGACAGAGCAAACTGTCGGTTGAGCCAGACAATTTCAGAGATTACATATCAAACCCAGTGGAAACAGCAGACGAGGAGGATATAAAATAGAATTATGCATGGGCAATAATGAATGCAGTCATAAAGTTCTAATATTAATTGCTTGAATATAGAGACAATCTCAAGGTGACCCCTCTCCAACTCATTCTAATTCCATGATTAAAGGTAGACTCAGTGAAATAACGTTGCCACAAGCAGCACCGCAGATATTGAGATGAGCGAGACGCAATACTTTTCTCTCACACAGTCACACACAGTATCTGTGTATGTGCACGGGTTCGCTTCACGCTGTTAGAGCGTGGTAGCCAGCGCACCAAAACAGAGGAAATTGACCCACTAGGCTGTTTACTTTTTGTATCTATGTCATTTCGCTGAGTCTCCCTTTAAATTGGTCCATGTCCTTAGTAGAGTACACAGCCTTTTCAATCATTCTAACATGGAACCCAAACCGGCTGCGTGCGTGTGCCATCGTGCATGAATGTATTTTGTCCCCCCACACCAAACGCGATCACGACACGCAGATTAAAATATCAAAACAAACTCTGAACCAATTACATTAATTTGGGGACAGGTCGAAAAGCATTAAACATTTATGGCAATTTGGCTAGCTAGCTTGCACTTGCTAGCTAATTTGTCCTATTTAGCTAGCTTGCTGTTGCTAGCTAATTTGTCCTGGGATATAAACATTGAGTTGTTATTTTACCTGAAATGACCAAGGTCCTCTACTCCAACAATTAATCCACACATAAAACGGTCAACTGAATCGTTTCTAGTCATCTCTCTTCCTTCCAGGCTTTTTCTTCTCTTGACTTTATATTGTGATTGGTAACTTTCATAAATTTTGCCACCGACCTTGTTCGTCTTCCAGTCACCCACGTGGGTATAACCAATGAGGAGATGGCACGTGGGTACCTGCTTCTATAAACCAATGAGGAGATGGGAGAGGCAGGACATGCAGTGCGATCTGCGTCCGAAATAGAACTGATTTCTATTTTAGCCCTTGGCAACGCAGACGCTCGTTGACGCGCGAACAGTGTGGGTGCAATAATTGAAAAACATAGATTTCGAAATGTATTTTGTATCGCACGCTCACGCGACGCGAGCGGTGTAGTCAACCTGTTACTCAAACCAGTTCAGAACCCTTAAAGCAACTGTCTGTGATTGGTTCATCCATTTTCTGTCTGTAGCGTCCAAACCGTTTGGGCTACACACTAATATTACCTCTCTGTGCAAAAGTGAGACTCACGAACATGTACATGTTGGTTGTCTTGTCTCACAAGACTCGTTTGAAGGTCCCCTGGTACCAGTTGAAAACATTTATGTAAGTATATACAGACTGTTTAATGCCAAAAATATGGGTTTAAATTCATGTAAAAAATATATATAATGTTTCCTGATCTTTCTTATATTTCTCAGATATAGGAGAGACACTTCAGAACAAACTTCCTTTTGATGATTTTTGGGGACTATCTATTGTTCCATGTAGTGAATCTACTACTCAATTCGTTTTTATGGGCTAATAGCAGTAAGGCCAAAAGTAAAATTTTATCAAATATTTTTTTTATATACAGTACCAGTCAAAAGTTTGGACACACCTACTCATTCAAGGGTTTTTCCTTATTTATACTATTTTCTACATTGTAGAATAATAGTGAAGACATCAAAACATGTAAGGAATCATGTGGTAATCAAAAAAGTGTTAAATAAAACAGCATATGTGGTAACTCCTTCAAGACTGTTGGAAAAGCATTCCAGGTGAAGCTGGTTGAGAGAATGCCAAGAATGTGCCAATCAAGGCAAAGGGTGGCTCCTTTAAGAATCTCAAATATAAAATATATTATGATTTGTTTAACCTTTTTTTGTTTACTATATGTTTCCATATGTGTTATTTCATAGTATTGATGTCTTCACTATTATTCTAAAATGTAGAAAATAGAAAACATAAAGAAAAACCCTGGAATGAGTAGGTGTGTCCAAACTGTTGACTGGTGCTGTATTTTTTTTTGCTACTTTAGGTCTTAAGGTCTGCAAATTCTAAATCAAATAGCTAAATGATCCTTGTTTTGACTTTCTTAAAACAATTCCATATAGCTTAGTAGAACCCCCCTTAGACAGGGCTTAGACTCTGGTGGGTTAACATTGTTTTCTGAAACATCACAGTGGATGTCATCATTTTTTAAACATTTTAGTCATTTAGCAGGTCGGAAGTTAACATACACCTTAGCCAAATACAGTCGTGGCCAAAAGTTTTGAGAATGACACAAATATTAGAGGCAGTGGACAGGCGGCTGTAGGAGGGGAACCCGTGGTGTTGGATGGGGTGCCACGGAGACCGGACGCAGCACACACAGACTGGTGAGACCCGTCATCCACCATCAGCTTAGTGGACCTGCTGGACCTAGGTGTGACAAATAAAGGTCAGAAGGTAATTTCCAATAATTCAGACTAAATTCATGAGACATTTATAAGTTATATTCTTAAATAATCAACTTGTGTATCATAAATTAATGAACAAAATGGCTAAATCACAGATTGGGCCTTTAAGGCCAAATATTAGCAATTATTTATATTAGGTATAAGCAAAAGATTAGACCCTAGTGTAGGAGAAATTCATGCAGGTATTTATACTTTGTGCTTAGTTGCCTAAATGTACTGTACAGTCGTGGCCAAAAGTTGAAAGACACAAATATTAATTTTCACAAAGTCTGCTGCCTCAGTTTGTATGATGGCAATTTGCATATACTCCAGAATGTTATGAAGAGTGATCAGATGAATTGCAGTTAATTGAAAAGTCCCTCTTTGCCATGCAAATGAAATGAATCCCCAAAAAAACATTTCCACTGCATTTCAGCACTGCCACAAAAGGACCAGCTGACATCATGTCAGTGATTCTCTCGTTAACACAGGTGTGAGTGTTGACGAGGACAAGGCTGGAGATCACTCTGTCATGCTGATTGAGTTTGAATAACAGACTGGAAGCTTCAAAAGGAGGGTGGTGCTTGGAATCATTGTTCTTCCTCTGTCTACCACGGTTAATTGCAGGGAAACACGTGCTGTCATCATTGCTTTGCACAAAAAGAGTTTCACAGGCAAGGATATTGCTGCCAGTAAGATTGCAACTAAATCAACCATTTATCGGATCATCAAGAACTTCAAGGAGAGTGGTTCAATTGTTGTGATGAAGGCTTCAGGGCGCCCAAGAAAGTCCAGCAAGCGCCAAGACCGTCTACTAAAGTTGATTCAGCTGCGGGATCGGGGCACCACCAGTACATAGCTTGGTCAGGAATGGCAGCAGGCAGGTATGAGTGCATCTGCACGCACAGTGAGGCGATGACTATTGGAGGATGGCCTGGTGTCAAGAAGGGCAGCAAAGAAGCCACTTCTCCCCAGGAAAAACATCAGGGACAGACTGATATTCTGCAAAAGGTACAGGGATTGGACTGCTGAGGACTGGGGTAAAGTCATTTTCACTGATGAATCCCCTTTCCGATTGTTTGGGGTATCCGGACAAAAGCTTGTCCGAAGAAGACAAGGTGAGCACTAGCATCAGTCCTGTGTCATGCCAACAGTAAAGCATCCTGAGACCATGCCTGTGTGTGGTTGCATCTCAGCCAAGGGAGTGGGCTCACTCACAATTTTGTCTAAGAACACAGCCATGAATAAAGATTGGTACCAACACATCCTCCGAGAGCAACTTCTCCCAACCATCCAGGAACAGTTTGGTGATGAACAATGCTTTTTCCAGCATGATGGAGCACCTTTCCATAAGGCAAAGGTGATAACTAAGTGGCTTGTGGAACAAAACATCGATATTTTGGGTCCATGGCCAGGAAACTCCCCAGACCGTAATCCCATTGAAAACTTGTGGTCATTCCTCAAGAGGCGGGTGGACAAACAAAAACCCACAAATTCTGACAAACTCCAAGCATTGATTATGCAAGAATGGGCTACCATCAGTCAGAATGTGGCCCAGAAGTTAATTGACAGCATGCCAGGGCGGATTGCCGAGGTCTTTAAAAAGAAGGGTCAACACTGCAAATATTGACCCTTTGCATCAACTTCATGTAATTGTCAATAAAAGCCTTTGACACTTATGAAATGCTTGTAATTATACTTCAGTGTCACAAGCCGGCTCATAGCCTGTGACAAAAATGAGGGGACACGAACAACAGGTATAGGCCAATTCAAAAGTGTTCTTTATTATTAAACAAACTATTAACTTAAACTAAGAAAAAGGAATGAGGTGTGGATGTATCATAATGTAAGGTGTATGTAAAGTGCATGGGTGCATGAATATGTGTGTGTGAACATGACTGAGTGAAAACTATGCAAAACTAAAAAGGAACAAACAAATCATGAGCATACCTGGAGGAGCAGAGAGAGAGAGCGAGAAAAGTGATTAGTGACAGCTTTATACCCTGAGCCCAGGTGGCTCCAATCACTAACGACCCTCCTCTGCCTGCAGGAGGAACCGCCCCCTGCACTGCAGAGGAGGAGCCGTGACACCATAGTAACATCTGACAAAAATATCTAAAGACATTGAAGCAGCGAACTTCGTGGAAATTAATATTTGTGTCATTCTCAAAACTTTTGGCCACTATTGTACATTTAAACTCAGTTTTTCACAATTCCTGACATTTAATCAGAGTAAAAATTCCCTGTCTTAGGTCAGTTAGGATCACCACTTTATTTTAAGAATGTGAAATGTCAGAATAATAGTAGAGAGATTGATTAATTTCAGCTTTAATTTATTTAATCACATTCCCAGTGGGTCAGAAGTTTACATACACTCAATTGGTATTTGGTAGCATTTAAATTGTTTAACTTGGGTCAAACATTTCGGGTAGCCTTCCACAAGCATCCCACAATAAGTTGGTTGAATTTTGGCCCATTCCTCCTGACAGAGCTGGTGAAACTGAGTCAGGTTTTTAGGCCTCCTTGCTCGCCCACTCTTTTTCAGTTCTGCCCACAAATTGTCTATAGGATTTAGGTCAGGGCTTTGTGATGGCCACTCCAATACCTTGACTTTGTTGTCCTTAAGCCATTTTGCCACAACTTTGGAAGTATGCTTGGGGTCATTGTCCATTTGGAAGACCCATTTGCGACCAAGCTTTAACTTCCAGACTGATATCTTGAGATGTTGCTTCAATATATCCACATACTTTTCCATCCTCATGATGCCATCTATTTTGTGAAGTACACCAATCCCTCCTGCAGCAAAGCACCCCCACAACAAAAAGTATGATCTTTGTCCCCATGTGCAATTGCAAACCGTAGTCTGGCTTTTTTATGGCGGTTTGGAGCAGTGGCTTCTTCCTTGCTGAGCAGCCTTTCAGGTTATGTCGATATAGGACTCGTTTTACTGTGGATATAGATACTTTTGTACCTGTTTCCTCTAGCATCTTCACAAGGTCCTTTGCTGTTGTTCTGGGATTGATTTGCACTTTTCGCACCAAAGTATGTTCATCTCTAGGAGACAGAACGCATCTCCTTCCTGAGTGGTATGACGCCTGCATGGTCCCATGGTGTTTATACTTGCGTACTATTGTTTGTACAGATGAACGTGGTACCTTCAGGCGTTTAAAAATTGCTCCTAAGGATGAACCAGACTTGTGGAGGTCTACAAATTTTTTCTTGGCTAATTTATTTTGATTTCCCTATTATGTCAAGCAAAGAGGCACAGAGTTTGAAGGTAGGCTTTGACATACATTCACAGGTACGCCTCCAATTGACTCAAATGTTTTCAATTATTCTATCAGAAGCTTCTAAAGCCATGACATAATTTTCTGGAATTTTCCAAGCTGTTTAAAGGCACAATCAACTTAGTTTATGTAAACTTCTGACCCACTGGAATTGTGATACAGTGAATTATAAGGGAAATAATCAGTTTGTAAACAATTGTTGGAAAAATTACTTGTGTCATGCACAAAGTAGATGTCCTAACGGACTTTCCAAAACTATAGTTTGTTAACAAGACATTTGTGGAGTGGTTGAAAACAAGTTTTATTAATGACTCCAACCTAAGTGTATGTAAACTTCCGACTTCAACTGTACATTTTTGTACTATTGTAGTTTTTTGTACTCGTCCCCCATGGGAATCAAACCCACAACCTTGGTATTGCAAGTGCCATGCTCTACCAACTGAGTCACGTGACATTAAAATTTTTTTTTTTTTTTTTTATCTAACTACCGCCATTCAAACAGGCTAAGTAGAAATTCCATCTTTGTCTGGTGAAGAGCAGCAAATGATATGAGCGATGGCAAACATATCTAAATGGTTGTTACCGCTGGTCCCAGCCCTGTATTGTAATTCATTCCAACATTACCAGAGGTAAATATGTGTGATAATACGTTCAATGCGCCTATATCTGGAGGGAGACCAATTGTCTGAGCTCCTTGCAGAGATGTTTGAAATCCAATCCAACAGCTATTCAAACTTCCTTCTCTTCCCAAAACTCACGTATGAATTACAGGCCTTGCTCTCCTTTCTGAAGCATCGCTTGTGTGTCGGTTAAAGCTGATCTAGGTCTAATTTATGTAAGCTTTTAGCGTTCTTTCTACCTCTCTTTGCTTACCCAGTGTTGTGCCTTATTAGCCACTCTCTGGGGACATGGGGTTCCAAGGACTGAGGGATTCGATATCAAAGCTAAAGTGGGCAGTGCTCTGTTGAAGTGTCGTGCTGAGGGGAATGGGTAAACTCTCCGTTACCCAGTCTTCTCCCACCAGCCTAGAGGGACAGGGAGAGGGAGAGAGTAAGTGAGTAAGAGAGACTGAGACAGACAGACAGACAGACAGACAGACAGACAGAGGGAGAAAGGGGAATGTAAAGTCTGCGCTGTCCATACTTCTTGGAGGCTACAGGAGAGAAAGAACGACAGACCGAGGGAGAAAAAAAATGGAGATATGGTTTCTTTGACCCTCAAGACGTAGGTGGACTTGAAATTGTGCTGAAGGAGCCGGGGGCCTCAAGACAGGATATGATGACAGGATCTGAGTCAAGGTCTTGGAGCTGTCAGAGTGAGGCGCGACAAGGCTCGAAGGAGATGAAACTCTGCTGTCGCAGCATAATGTGTTTAGACAGGGACAGATGTGACGCCGGTCTTCAGAGATTCAGTGACTTTAGTTGTTTGTGGTGAGTTGTGGTGAGCATTGGCTCATTGGAGAGCATTCCTAGTATAGTAATCTCTAGTTTCTTGCTGGTGATGGGGTCACGAACTCCAAAACAACTCACTTGAATTGGGCTTCTATGCGCGACCACTTACACTTGATCATAACTTACATGAATAAACCATTTTAAAAGCTTAGAAATGCTTTAGAAATGATTATAAGTTATTAATGCTTATAAATTGTAATGCTTATGTTTATGAATGTTTATACAAATAATTTTGTTTTTTATGTATACCATTAACCAATATTTTCTTAATGCAGATTCCTAAAAGTTATTAGCGTTACCAGTGCACCTATTGGTCTTGGTCCTTTGAGATTTTAAAAGGCACATTCAGTAGCTTTTCTTGCCCTGTGGTAGCAGAATAAAGTCTACACTATTTAGATCCTCCAGTCCTAAAACTCATACTTCAACCAGGAAGCTAAGTAATGATAACTCAGGTTAAGGAATGAATTATAGGATATATGCATCAGGATTTTCATGCACAGCAGGGTGAGTAATGACCAGTTATGTCTTGTGGAAAATACATACTCCCCTAGACTCATCATACAAAACACATCGGCCGTGTAGCGAGAATGGAAAATAATTTTAGCAACGTGAAATGTTTGACAGCAGAGGAATTGATAGCAAATACGATATTCAAGAGCTTGAATATCCTAACTGTCTTCGCTTGCTCCACAGAGTTGCCTTAACCTCACTAAAGCAATGTATTTGACCTTGTTATGAATCAATGAATTCCCTACCTCGCCTAACCTACTCTCCAACTTTAACAGCTTTCTTACCATTGACATTCATGTGTGTGCACTTCAGGAAAAAATATATTTGAAGTATTCTGAGGTTCATGCCACAATTGCAAAGGTCTGTGAACCATGTCAAGAGCGCAAGTTCAAAGAGGGCACAATTTCTGGTCCAACTACACCTCAATAGCGGAACACTCCAAACTAAAGTGCCTAGATTGAAGCCACTGAGCCAGTGGAGTATACTTGATGGTACTAACGTTAGTGTTGCTAGCTGTGAAAGCAGCATTCCATTCAATGCTGGGAACATGACTACTTATTATTCGAAACCACAAGAGACAAATACCAGCGATACCAAGTCTTCTACACTCAAATTCACCAAGGTTTAAATATAATTGGCATTTCGTCAAACAAGAGGTATAAGCCTATATACAGTATTTCTGACTTGTAAGTTCTTTGAGTTTGACACATTTTGTCACATAGGTGACATGAAATACATGCTCCATGGGGGCTGGCTATGCATATCAAATCTCATGCCATGATGTATGTACGTTGAGGTTATGTAAATATCGGAGGAAGAAAAGCTCCCTATTTTATAACCCGGAAGCCTTTGCAAACATATGAAAAGTAAGACATGCATCATAAATAAAAAGGAAAGCCACATCAAATGCCTGTTTGTATGATTTTCTACCAGTGCAGTTTCCCTGTAGGGTAAGTGATGTCCCAAAACTTAGATTTTTCTATTTTACCCACGGGAGACTAGAAAGGGGGGACATGTCCATCGTGTCACATGGCACATGGTCACTTTATGGTGTCTATATGCATCTGCAAACATTGGTTGTTAAAATGATTCACCAATGTTTGCTCTCATGTCTGCTTTTAGTTATTACATTTACATTTACATTTAAGTCATTTAGCAGACGCTCTTATCCAGAGCGACTTACAAATTGGTGCATTCACCTTATGACATCCAGTGGAACAGCCACTTTACAATAGTGCATCTAGATCTTTTAAGGGGGGGGGGGGGGGGGGGGGCAGAAGGATTGCTTTATCCTAGGTATTCCTTGAAGAGGTGGGGTTTCAGGTGTCTCCGGAAGGTGGTGATTGACTCCGCTGTCCTGGCATCGTGAGGGAGTTTGTTCCACCATTGGGGTGCCAGAGCAGCGAACAGTTTTGACTGGGCTGAGCGGGAACTGTACTTCCTCAGTGGTAGGGAGGCGAGCAGGCCAGAGGTGGATGAACGCAGTGCCCTTGTTTGGGTGTAGGGCCTGATCAGAGCCTGAAGGTACTGAGGTGCCGTTCCCCTCACAGCTCCGTAGGCAAGCACCATGGTCTTGTAGCGGATGCGAGCTTCAACTGGAAGCCAGTGGAGAGAGCGGAGGAGCGGGGTGACGTGAGAGAACTTGGGAAGGTTGAACACCAGCCGGGCTGCGGCGTTCTGGATGAGTTGTAGGGGTTTAATGGCACAGGCAGGGAGCCCAGCCAACAGCGAGTTGCAGTAATCCAGACGGGAGATGACAAGTGCCTGGATTAGGACCTGCGCCGCTTCCTGTGTGAGGCAGGGTCGTACTCTGCGGATGTTGTAGAGCATGAACCTACAGGAACGGGCCACCGCCTTGATGTTGGTGGAGAACGACAGGGTGTTGTCCAGGATCACGCCAAGGTTCTTAGCGCTCTGGGAGGAGGACACAATGGAGTTGTCAACCGTGATGGCGAGATCATGGAACGGACAGTCCTTCCCCGGGAGGAAGAGCAGCTCCGTCTTGCCGAGGTTCAGCTTGAGGTGGTGATCCGTCATCCACACTGATATGTCTGCCAGACATGCAGAGATGCGATTCGCCACCTGGTCATCAGAAGGGGGAAAGGAGAAGATTAATTGTGTGTCGTCTGCATAGCAATGATAGGAGAGACCATGTGAGGTTATGACAGAGCCAAGTGACTTGGTGTATAGCGAGAATAGGAGAGGGCCTAGAACAGAGCCCTGGGGGACACCAGTGGTGAGAGCGCGTGGTGAGGAGACAGATTCTCGCCACGCCACCTGGTAGGAGCGACCTGTCAGGTAGGACGCAATCCAAGCGTGGGCCGCGCCGGAGATGCCCAACTCGGAGAGGGTGGAGAGGAGGATCTGATGGTTCACAGTATCGAAGGCAGCCGATAGGTCTAGAAGGATGAGAGCAGAGGAGAGAGAGTTAGCTTTAGCAGTGCGGAGCGCCTCCGTGATACAGAGAAGAGCAGTCTCAGTTGAGTGACTAGTCTTGAAACCTGACTGATTTGGATCAAGAAGGTCATTCTGAGAGAGATAGCAGGAGAGCTGGCCAAGGACGGCACGTTCAAGAGTTTTGGAGAGAAAAGAAAGAAGGGATACTGGTCTGTAGTTGTTGACATCGGAGGGATCGAGTGTAGGTTTTTTCAGAAGGGGTGCAACTCTCGCTCTCTTGAAGACGGAAGGGACGTAGCCAGCGGTCAAGGATGAGTTGATGAGCGAGGTGAGGTAAGGTAGAAGGTCTCCGGAAATGGTCTGGAGGAGAGAGGAGGGGATAGGGTCAAGCGGGCAGGTTGTTGGGCGGCCGGCCGTCACAAGACGCGAGATTTCATCTGGAGAGAGAGGGGAGAAAGAGGTCAAAGCACAGGGTTGGGCAGTGTGAGCAGAACCAGCGGTGTCGTTTGACTTAGCAAACGAGGATCGGATGTCGTCGACCTTCTTTTCAAAATGGTTGACGAAGTCGTCTGCAGAGAGGGAGGAGGGGGGGGGGGAGGGGGAGGAGGATTCAGGAGGGAGGAGAAGGTGGCAAAGAGCTTCCTAGGGTTAGAGGCAGATGTTTGGAATTTAGAGTGGTAGAAAGTGGCTTTAGCAGCAGAGACAGAAGAGGAAAATGTAGAGAGGAGGGAGTGAAAGGATGCCAGGTCCGCAGGGAGGCGAGTTTTCCTCCATTTCCGCTCGGCTGCCCGGAGCCCTGTTCTGTGAGCTCGCAATGAGTCGTCGAGCCACGGAGCGGGAGGGGAGGACCGAGCCGGCCTGGAGGATAGGGGACATAGAGAGTCAAAGGATGCAGAAAGGGAGGAGAGGAGGGTTGAGGAGGCAGAATCAGGAGATAGGTTGGAGAAGGTTTGGGCAGAGGGAAGAGATGATAGGATGGAAGAGGAGAGAGTAGCGGGGGAGAGAGAGCGGAGGTTGGGACGGCGCGATACCATCCGAGTAGGGGCAGTGTGGGAAGTGTTGGATGAGAGCGAGAGGGAAAAGGATACAAGGTAGTGGTCGGAGACTTGGAGGGGAGTTGCAATGAGGTTAGTGGAAGAACAGCATCTAGTAAAGATGAGGTCAAGCGTATTGCCAGCCTTGTGAGTAGGGGGGGAAGGTGAGAGGGTGAGGTCAAAAGAGGAGAGGAGTGGGAAGAAGGAGGCAGAGAGGAATGAGTCAAAGGTAGACATGGGGAGGTTAAAGTCACCCAGAACTGTGAGAGGTGAGCCGTCCTCAGGAAAGGAGCTTATCAAGGCATCAAGCTCATTGATGAACTCTCCAAGGGAACCTGGAGGGCGATAAATGATAAGGATGTTAAGCTTGAAAGGGCTGGTAACTGTGACAGCATGGAATTCAAAGGAGGCGATAGACAGATGGGTAAGGGGAGAAAGAGAGAATGACCACTTGGGAGAGATGAGGATCCCGGTGCCACCACCCCGCTGACCAGAAGGTCTCGGGGTGTGCGAGAACACGTGGGCAGACGAAGAGAGAGCAGTAGGAGTAGCAGTGTTATCTGTGGTGAGCCATGTTTCCGTCAGTGCCAGGAAGTCGAGGGACTGGAGGGACGCATAGGCTGAGATGAGCTCTGCCTTGTTGGCCGCAGATCGGCAGTTCCAGAGGCCACCGGAGACCTGGAACTCCACGTGGGTCGTGCGGGCTGGGACCACCAGGTTAGGGTGGGCGCGGCCACGCGGTGTGAAGCGTTTGTATGGTCTGTGCAGAGAGGAGAGAACAGGGATAGACAGACACATGGTTGACAGGCTACAGAAGAGGCTACGCTAATGCAATGGAGATTAGAATGACAAGTGGGCTACACGTCTCGAATGTTCAGAAAGTTAAGCTTACGTTGCAAAAAAATAAAAATAAAATACAAGATCTTATTGACTAAAATGATATAGTACTGCTGGCTGGTGAAGTAGCCTGGCTAGCAGTGGCTACGTTGTTGAAAGTGAAGCTGGCTAGGTAACCTCGACAATTTCACTAAATTTCTCTAAACTACACAATTATCATGGATACAAGGACAGCAAAGACAACTAGCTAACACTACGCTAATCAAGTCGTCCCGTTGTAAAGTAAGTTTCTACAGTGCTGCTATTCGGTAGAAGTTGGCTAGCTAGCAGTGTTGGCTAGGTAGGAGGACGGCAGCGCGGCAGGCGAAAAATAGCTGGCTAGCTAACCGATAATTACTCAAAGCTACACAATTATCTTAGATAAAAAGATAGCAAAGAAAACTATGTAGCTAGCTAACACTACACAAGTCAAGTCGTTCCGTTGTAATGTAATCGTTTCTACCGTGCTGCTAATCGGTGGCTAGCTGGCTAGTTAGCAGGGTTGACTACGTTACGTTACGTTACGTTAGGGCGAGAATACCTGGCTAGCGAACCTCAGCGAACCTTGATAACTACACAATTATCACCGATACAAAGACGGCTATGGAGCCAGCTAAGTAGCTAGCTAAGATCGAACAAATACAAATCAAAGATAGCAAAGACAACTGTGTAGTCAGCCAACACTACACTGATCAAGTCGTTCCGTTGTAATGCACTCGTTTCTACGATGCTGCTATTCGGTGGCAAGCTGGCTAGCTAGCAGTGTTGGCTACGTTGCGTTACGTTAGGGCGAAAATAGCTGGCTGGCGAACCTCAATAACTACACAATTATGTTTGATGCAAAGACGGCTATGTAGCTAGCTAAGATCAAACAAATCAAACAGTTGTACTGTAGTGAAAATGAAAATCAGACCGTTGTACTATAATGAAATGTAATGAAAAGTTTATACTACTATTCGGTAGACGGTGGACGTTTGCTAGCTGCTGGGCAGATAAGTGTGGACTACGATAGACGACGGAATACGATAATTACGCAATTATCTTTTATACACAGACGGCTAAGTAGCTAGCTAAGAAGAAATTGCTAAGGTTAGACAAATTAAACCGTTGTACTATAATGAAATGTAATGAAATGTAATGAAAATGAAATGAAAAGTTATACTACCTGCAGAGCGAATGCAAATGCGACCGCTCGCTCCAAACCGGATGATGTATGATGTACACTTGTTAAAGTGTTATTGTAAGGTTGTAAAGTTGTGGTAACGCACGCATACATTAATATTGTATATCCGTTCCTTAACAATATGACCCGGGCACTTTGCACCATGTTATCTAAAGTAGTAACATAAAATCCATCCTCTCAGGGGAAAATAGAATATTGTCACGTTCGCTGGAATAAATATCGGACCAAGGCGCAGCGGATGTTGAGTTCCACATAATTTTATGATAAAGTGAAACTTAGCAAAGACAAAAACAAATAAACAATAAACTAACAACGAACTGTGACTACAGAGGTGCTACGTGCACTAACTCAAAACAATATCCCATAAAACACAGGTGGAAAAAATGCTACTTAAATATGATCCCCAATTAGAGACAACGATAGCCAGCTGCCTCTAATTGGGAATCATACCAAACACCAACATAGAAAAACTCAATTAGAACCCCACATAGAAAATAATAACTAGAAAACCCCCAAGTCACGCCCTGACCTACTATACCATAGTAGGCTCTCTATGGTCAGGGCGTGACAAATATAGAAATGCATTTGGAAGTGTGGTATGGGAGGATAGTATGCTTTTTGGTGGGGGGTTAAATGGTGCCATGTGGTAAAGACAAAGGGTGAGTACAAACACTTATTTTTGACTTAAAGAGCCATTTGATATCACATCATAGTCAAGGTCTTGCATAAAATCTCCTAGGCATTTGGATAAGAATGTATCTTTCTAGCACTATTAAAATAAGATTTGATTCAATATCATAACAGTGAAGTTTTTTTCTCCAGAAAATCACAGATTATTTGTACTGTTATTTTTTTCCCTAGATTTGTCACAGTAATGTGTGGTTCCGCCAGAAACAGAATAATTTACAATAAAGATTTGTAACACTTTACAATAAGGTTACATGCATTAGTTATTGACTAAGCATGTACAATACTTGGGCAGAATTTTGTTATAATAATATAGTAATTATAATGTAGAATTAGTTTATAGTTAGCAAACAAAATGGTGCATAATAACATGAATTAGCATTATTTGTGTATTAGTTAACATTAACTAATGACTCAACTACATTGACAAGACTTACTTAGAATTAGTTGATAGTAAACGGAATGCAATCTCCAAAGAAAACACCTTAACTAGTCATAACTGCAGAGATAATTATGGCGTGAGGGACCATCTGTTGTGCCTTCTGTAGATTAAGGAATGTGTTGCCATTTTAATTATAACATATTTTGCCATATGTTAGCTGTCAGTCAAACTGTGCAAAAGTGAAACCAAAACTAACCTCCATGGTTAAGTTTAGGTAATAATTCCAAGTGGTTTAGATAAAGGCTAAAGCTGCAATATGTGACTTTTTGGCCGACATGACCAAATTCCCATTCATTGAAAGTCTAAGAAGCAGTAGATCTTTTCTATATGGGCCATTTCAATGCAACCTGTTTTTAAGTTTCGTTTTTACTCCATTTACTTTTGGTTTTGTACACCAAACTCAAACAGCTGAAAATAATATATTTTTATTTATGGAAAATATATTTCACAGCGGTTTAGACGGTACAATACACTATACTTGGTTGTTTTGTCGCATTGGTAAACTATTCGAATTTTGCACCCAGGAAATGGCAGATTAATTTCTGCATAGTGCATCTTTTAAGGTTAAGGATAGTATTAAAACAGAAAAACTAAAATGATAAAACAAGTGCCTAGCACTGGGATTAAACCCGTGGTCCTCTGAGCTGTAGTTTACTGCAATCATAGAACTCCATCTTTGGTGAGGAAAAATGAACATCAAATGATCAAAGCTAAATCCAGTGAATGATAACCAAAGTTATGCCATTAATCAAGTGGGGCTGCCTCAATATTTAGTTTAAATGGATTGTAATAAGCATTTAAACCTCAACCTTGGAACGAGTAGGCATAAAAAAATATTTTGTGATAATTTTAATTTGCATAAAAACTCTTCCATAAGTGCTGCTCCTCTCTAATTCAATTTTATTTCATGAGTCGCGAGTCCTTAAAGCATTTCCCTTTCATTGCTGCCTATGTAGCCAATTATGTTGGATTTGTGACTTCTTTAACCTTAACTTACCTGCGTTCACATAAACATGTCTCAGAGAGCATTGCGGTGCCCAAAAATTATGAGGTTTGCACCAAGTATTTCAAGTATCTCGCGTCCCACAACAACAGACAGCTCTCTAATGTTGTAGAGCTTCAGAGATTGAGTTTCATTATCTGAATCTACATTTAGAGGGTACTCAACCCAAGTGCAGAGGAAGAATGATTCTGACACTGAAGTACAGGCAATTGCATATGGAAAACCATGTATAAAGTTCCCTTCAGACACAGAAAAATCCCTCGTATGTAGTTTATTCAACATCAATTTGGAAAGCAAAGACTGAGGAGAAAAGACTGAAGGAGTCTCAATTGACCATACATAGCTAATGTTACAGGTCATATGCAATGCAAACAGCCCCAATCACATTAGACGAACAATGGCACTTGTCAGGCATGGGAGATAATCTTTGCACTTAAGATTTCTATGGTGCTATCCTAGTGTGTACGTACCCATCATCTGTAGACAAAGACAGTCTCAAGACAATCCCCAACGGTTAAGAAGGTTGGACCAGTAATCCAAAAGTTGCTGGTTTGAAGTCCTGAGCCAACTAGGTGAAAAATTATTTTACAAAGCATTTCGCTACACCCCAAATAACATCTGCTAAATATGTGTATGTGACCAATAAAATTTGATTTGAAATTACAAGTTTTTTAAAATCCCCCCAACATGTAATTTTCATGCCAGACTGACATGTATAGCACTCTCCAATTGAAATAAACTCGACTCCAACAATGCCTCTGCAGAACATTTAAATCTGACACGGCCAATGCCATATGGGATGCACATAATATGTATATCAGTGTCAATGCAATATACAAGACCTTATTAGGTGGAATCATATCACATTATCTCATCCTTGAGATGAAATTGCACATACTGAATCTTGGAACAATCGCTTTGAAGCTTGTATTGCATGCAAATTGTATTTTTCCTAACTTCTCTTGTTTTGACACACATGCCTACAGTTGTCACTTGTCAGAGACTGTTCTCACCCTGAATCAAATTGAGGTAATGAGCATTGCAAAGAATGTTATGGGATAGGCTTACCAGTTGTTAGGGAGGATTGTGAGCTTCTCTAGAGGGAAAATATTGAGTGCCTGTTTAAGAGCTCTGGTCTCTGTAACCATGGTGACATTAGTTTCTCAATGTGGAGACATTGGAGTTGGCGTAGACATCGCTCACCTAATTCTTTGAATTCAGATAATTAAATAGAGTGCAGACGTATTGGAAATGGTTCATGGTTTTGCAAAATGAGTTTACTTCTTTATTGGACTTGAGTCATCCTAATTGTTTGGAGAGAAAGTGCACATGAAGTTACTTCCTGTCTAAATAGGTATAAGGACTGGGTGTCGGAGTGCGAAGTCAGGCGCAGGAAACAGAGGATGCAGTAACAAATGTTCCTTTAATGAAACACGGAGAACTTCGGCCAACCTACTCACCATAGGGCGCTGGTCAAAAATAGTGCACTATATGCTGAATAGGGTGCCTTTTGGGACACACCCAAAACACGTACATTTTACAGTTTCACATGTGAAAACATGTTTTCACATGTATTCAATTTAGAGTTCACATGTGAGGAAAATAATGTTTTCACCTCACTTGTGAATTGCAGTTTCACATATTAAATGTGGAATTGTAAGTTCACATGTGAAAATCAATCACGTGAAAAAAACGAATTTGTAGGTTCACAACTAAGAAAACAATCACATGTAAAAATCTAATTTGCAGTTTCACATGTTAAAACAGGGAAGCCACTGTATACTTCCTCTTAGTCTCCATAGAAACTAATAAGAGATAGAAGTCAGTTCATCCATAGGAGGTCATATTCTACCACTGAATTCTACTTCCCATCATGATGAATGGCCTCTGTATTTTTTTTTTTTTTCATGTTAAAAGGGATAGTGGTATTTTATTAGGATCCCCATTAGCTGTTGTGAAAGCAGCAGCTTCTCTTCCTGAGGTCCACACAAAAAATGAAACATGACAAGCAACTGACGTTTAGGGAAAGAGCAATGTAAAATTCCATTAGGGGAAAAAGAAAGACAAAAATACATTAACATCTTTGAGAATCCAAGTACTCTGCATTATGAGTGGGAAAGCTATGTATTTGTGCACGGTTAGGTTAACGCACGTGCAACCGAGGTGTTTGATTTGTGATGATAAATGGCCTAACGATATCACTCACCGCTGACTCAATGCTGCGTGTCCCGGTACAGAGAGATGAGGTTCTGAAATCAATACCCTCCTAACAACCAAATGAGCAAAAATGTTGTGCAACTCGTTTGTCACTGTGGGCCTGCCCTTAATGAACCGCTCAAACACAAGTAGCGTTCTACCCGTGAGTAAAACGCGGGTAAATAAAGGAGCCTGATGAGAAATGAGGAGAGTCAGAGTTCCTCCTCACCAGGCCTGATTGGATCCCCCCCCCCCCCCCCCCCCCCCGGCCACCTGTACCTGTTCCAGTCGACTGTGTGGCATAAATCACACAATACAACCAGCAACCCACTCTACGATATAGAACTTCAACTGAATAGATTTTCACTCAGATACAGTACATGGGGGATGTCCACAACCAACCACGTCATCAATTATGGACCGGTTTTACCAGGGGACCAGAAGTCAATTACTCTGTTTAAATTCGGAAAGCTTGTTAATTCGGAAAAGAACAAAGTGAAAACGCGAATACACACACCAGCGCTCTGCTCTGTCGACTCAATAACCATGTGGGAGCGCAAAGAGTGCGGCATGTTTGATTAATGACTGATCTTTTATTAATAATATTTTCCTTCCTCTAATGGAAATAGGAGGACAAATCTTGTCTTTGCGTGGTAAAATAAAAAAGCCAAACGGGCCCCGAGGAGCAGTATATTTTCGGGTCCCCGGTTGAAGCTTGTCGGCCATGTCGTCTCTGTCCCGCTGTGACCCTGTGTGTGGTCGAGCTGGAGAGACTCACAGTCCCTTTGCCTGGAGATGCAACGGTCCCGGCTCAGTGTCCACTGTTGATTTGCTGTCTCTTGGCAGCAGCACTGACTATTGGCAGGGAGTCTAAATATGTCTCTTCTCCTTTGCTGTGTGGATAGAGAAGCAAGACGGCATCTGCAGGAAAGGTCATGGCCACATCAGAGCAGGAGAAACCAAGGGTGTAATACCAGGCTATATACCACATTTTGTCCAAAAATAGGCTGTTTTGTATTGTTGTATCATTCTATTTATGGATGTTAGACAATTGGGGCTTCAAAATGGCAGGCACACATCTCACTGAAGAGACGACCTAGCTATATATTAGTATAGAGCCAAAGTTATTATCTTTGCTATTATGAGCAAAAAGTAAAAGATGCAAAGGGTTAAGTGACTGATCAGGCAGGGTTATTCAGAGTTGGACAGACATCAAAACAGAAGTGGATCATTGACTCAAGCCCGTTAGTAACCTAACCACGATGCCTTATCAGTACCCCTATCCCCAACCATAAAATAAATAATAAGCAATTATTACAAAAGGACATTTCTCTCTACCACCAAGAGGGGTGCCATTAAAATGTTTTGCCAGCGAGGTGGGAGGCCCCCTAACCAAATATCACTTAGGGCCCCCAAAATGCTAGAAATGGCCCTGTCTGCTACATTATTTCCTTAGATGTATTGATACAACAGCATTTGTGATTGCCAACAACAACATTAAATTGTACTTTCAGGGAAGACAGTCACTACTTCAGGGGTTGGCAACAGGCTGCCAGCATGTCAAAACCGCCTTGCAATTGACTTTTTTTGCCCCACAAAGATTTAAGTTTGGGATAAACGTTTTTTTAAATCAACAGTTTTTTTTTATTTAGGAACTCTGTTCAAGTATTCCCACAAATAAAAAACAATACCCATGTGATCGTGTCTCAAGGTATGAAATAATTGTTATTTTCAAATACAATCTCTTTTTGGGCTTAGTTGTGGTCAATTTGCAGTGTACATATTATTATAATTATGTTCCGGCCCCCGGACCATCCACTCCAACAAAAATCAGGCTGCGGCATAATCTAGTTTCCTACCCTGCCCTAGTCTATGTGGATGGCAGTCGATTTGACTTGTGTTGGACTCACTGATGCACCATGTCTATTTTTAATGAGTGGAAACCCTAAAGCTTCCTGTATTTGCATATTTGCTATATTTGCATACAGATTGTTGCACTTTTTCGCAAGAGACTTCCATTACATAACGCTGAAAGCCTCAGACGGGAACTTCTGCCATCAGCAATATGATTGACTCCCAAATTGCACACTATTCATGCATTTTGAGATTCTATGAAAAGCACTATAGAAATGTAATAAATTATTATTGTTATTATTATTATTATTCAATATGTATTCCACAACTACCCTATGGGCCCTGGTCAAAAGTAGTGCACTATATAGGGAATATGTAGTATATAGGGAAATATGGTCCCATTTTGGACACACACTATGACTGAGAAACCATAACGCTACAAACTGCAGACAGGAATTTCTGCCATCATTAATGAGAATTTTTAACTACCATGTTTTGATGCAGTCCGAGTCATATTGCTTGTGAGTCTGATGTGGGTTACTCCATCATGTTTGATGATGGTTTTAATCATGTTTTTAATGTATGTCTTCTGAGGCAATCAAATCTCACTCCGCAGCCACCAGCTAGACACTCTAATGTGCTATCCATCATTGCAGTGCAGCTATCTAAATAATGTTTCTATCCACCAGCCATCTGTCCATTCATCCATTTTGTTTGATCATTTGGAAATAAGGGGAAAACACAAAACAGATTGACTATTTCTATTATGAGCACCTAATGCATTCAGATTCTGTCTAGTTATTCTACATAAAAAAAAATTTAAAGAGAGAAGAGTAAAATCAACTTGAAACAGTTATTTGAAATGCAAAGCATAGGTCCGATGCTAATGTATTTGTGGATGAGCATCAGACCTCAATCAAGCTCAATAAATCGCAGCTAAATTAGACCTATAAAAAATGAAACATTCTAATGCCATTTGAACTCACGTCTGATTCGCACATTTTCTCAAAAGCTTAAAGCCAACCACAAACATATGACCAGTTTTGGTATTCATTCTGTAGTTACAGAAGTTCTATTTTTATTAAACCATCATTGGGGCACCGGCTATCATCACAGCAAACTGACATTTATCACAATATTTCATCTCCCTGCTCGCCCCTCCAAAGGTCCTGCTCTGGCTCCCTATTTTACCCAATAAAGCAGAAAGACAAGTTAATGCCCCTGCCAAGGATGTCTGAGAAAGGAAGGTTTCTGTACAATTTGAAGATGCCAAGGATCTTTTGATGGATGACTCAAAACAGAGGAAGGTCTAGCTTATTACTCTTCAGGGGCCATTCATTGGAGATGAGGCTTTGTATTTGGGATCGAGCTACTTATTACCACTATGGTGGATCAGAAAGACAGAAAAAATAATAATAAAGGACAAAGCATTTACAGTATACTATAGTAAGAAACAGAAGACTTAAGGAAACTCAAGGGGCCAGTTTCCAGAGGGGTGAGGTTTGCACTTTTGTGACTATTTTGTTGGTACATTGCCCAGAAAAGCTCAAACAAGCCCAAATAAAGTATTATACATTTTTTCACATAGTATATGAACCCTGGTCAGGTAGGCTTTCCAGACATTAACCATGGATTATCGTGAATAACCAAGACCTATCAACCAATCAGCATCCAGGATTCAAACTACCCATTTTTTTAAAGTGTAAATATTCTCTTCATATAGGGCACCAAATGTAGTATTTGGGGAAATCTGAGACATATTACAGAAACTCAGGTAAACCATAAACTATACACAAGGCTTTCACAATATGTGTAAATGTCACACTCTCTACTGTGCAAATTGAATGAATTCTGCTCAGCCGCACTCAAATGAGCAGCCGAGACCAAATGCATCTGACTGTAGTAATGAGCTGATAGTGGTGGCAAACATTGATTCCATTTTGTGCTCGAGACAGGCTGTTGTAGCTAGCCTGAGAGAGTTGTGAACACTGCTTGCCTATTTGGTTGAGTAGTGAGTCAACACTTATACAGATGAAACATGACACTGATGAATAATGCCTAAGTGGCCCAGCCAGCGAGAATGCTTAGTCATGTGGGAAGGTCCTTGGGTTTGTTGACTTGACATAAAAATATGACTCGACAGAATGCTGAGGCTACTTAACAATGGCGGTCCTCATATATTTATGGGAGTCATTCGTCGGCCTTATTTATGACCCTGGATGCCTTCTAGGCCCTTCTAGTCTTTTTACCTTTTTACCATCGATTTTTTAGATTTTCAAGAGCCAAATTGATTTAGATATGAAAATTTAAGACAGAAAAAGACAAGCAAAAGCTCTAAATTATTGGCCTCATAAAATATAGAAAGAGAGACTGGGACATTAGTGTGTGATTTTGTGGTCTCCAGCTAGGATCTCTATGCCAGAGCTCTCACTGTCTTTGTATACAGTGCAGACTACTCACCACAACTACTTGAAATGGATGGTATTGACATTAAAGCTAAAGTCTATGATTTGTACATCTGCTTCATAACATGGTTACAACTGGTACATCAGCTTCAAAACATGGTAACAACTATCATGTGGAGGTCGTGAACTGTCTATGACAGTTGAGAGGGGTTACATGTAATTAGCCCCATCCCTCAGCTGCATATCTAAATAAGTGGCGGGCAGCTAAATAGCTGTTTTTCGAATCAAAGACCGTAGCTTTAAGACATCAGTGTTGTAATGCAGTAAATATTTCTGCTATTGAATTAATTATTGCATATTATACAATTATTATAAAAATGTAGAACAATTTCCCATGAATGGAGAGCACAATTAATCCTCTGATGTGTTTTTGACATGACGTTTCAGTAATGTCCTCTTATATGAAACGGGATAAAAACAAACCATTCTTCTTTCATATCTATTCAAATAATAATAATAAAAAATTGAAATATAGAGAGACAAAGGACATTATAGGATTCTTTAATTAGGGGAGGGGAAAACCTTGAGTCAGCACTGAGATCCCATCTTAGGCAGATACTGTATGTGCCTCAGGGCCAAGTGAAGTTACCATCATCCCAGCTTTTCATTTTAACTACAGACAACAAACAGCATAGATGTTTCCTAATAAGATAGAGTCAGCAAGGTTCTCATCCCACACTTGTGAACATTTTAATGGGAATGCAGAACCTGAGAGGATCCTGTCTTGTGGGCCACTGTATCTCTATATATATTGGAGGAGCTGGAGACTCATAGGGCAGGGGTTCTCAAACCTCTCCTCAGGGACCCCCAGCCATTCCATGTATTTTAACTATTCCACAGCTAGCACACCTGATTCAAATAGTCAACTAATAATCAAACCCTTGACTAGGAGAATCGGGTGAGTTAGTTCAGGGCTATAACAAAATTGTGAAACGACTGGGGGTCCCCGATGAGAGGTTTTGAGAACCACTGTCATAGAGTATTTAATTTAACATGACGGCAAGGCCCATAAAGACGGCCCAGTCCATCACCGGGGCCATGCCCCCACCCATATAGAACCTCTACTCAAAGCGGTGCCTGAGGAAGACCCGCAACGTCATCAAGGACCCTACACACCCCAGCCACAAACTATTCACTCCCTTGCCGTCAGGCAGACAGTATTCAAGCAATGGGTCTTGGACAACCAGGCTCAGAGACCTTTTGCTGTTCAGAATGCTGAACACTTTAATAGGACTCACTGACTCCCTGCACCTTAGCACACATGCACTCACACACACACACACACACACACACACACACACACACACACACACACACACACACACACACACACACACACACACACACACACACACACACACACACACATACTGTCACGCCCTGACCTTAGAGATCCTTTTTATGTCTCTATTTTGTTTTGGTCAGGGTGTGATTTGGGTGGGCATTCTATGTTCTGTAATTCTAGGTTTTGTATTTCTTTGTTCCTGGCAAGGTGTGGTTCCCAATCAGAGGCAGCTGTCTATCGTTGTCTCTGATTGGGGATCATACTTAGGCTGCCCTTTTCCCCCTTTCTGTGTGGGATCTTGTTCTTTGTTTGTGTGCAGGGAGTTTGCACATCGAAGCTGTTCGGTCGTTGTATTCTTTATTGTTTTGTCCTGTTTTAGTTTCACTTCGTGATTAAATTATGTGGAACTCTAAGAACGCTGCGCCTTGGTCTCTTCCTTCCGACGACATCCGTTACATATACTGTAAATTCATGCTATACACACATTGACTGCTGCTACTAGACTTTTATTTATTATTGATTTATACTGCACATTTTAAAACACTTTGTGCTCCAAATCCCCCTTCCCCCAACACGTGTAAATATTGTACTGTAAATTGTTGAGTGAGTAGCTAGCAACGACAAGATATGCCAGATAACAGTCTAAAAAGCACTTGAGGCCAAATAAATCTGATTTGACCATTGAGACACAAGTCATATGGCCAGGAATCAGATTTGTATCCGATTTCAAACCACCTTTGAATATGGTTTTAATCTGACTTGAAGATATCCGATTCCATGTGCTCTCTGGCTCTTCAGACTGCAGGAAAAATGATTGGATATCACTTCAAACTGTCAGTGTGAACAAGGCTTATGAAGCCTGATCAGAGAGTCTATATACTCAATGTATTTATGTTGCATATACAGTATTACAAACCAAATTGAATTGTATTTGTCACATGTGCCGAATACAACAGGTGTAGACTTCACCTTAAAATGCTTACTTTCCCAACAATGCAAAGTTAAAAAGTAAAAAATTGGCTGCATGGCGACACACTCACGCAGGAGGATTCTGCTCTCCAACCGGCTGGATGCCATAATGCACAGGTGTCAAACTCATTCCACGGGGGGCCGAGTGTCTGCGGGTTTTCGCTCCTCCCTTATACTTGATTGATGAATTAACATCACTAATTAGTTAGGAACTCCCCACACCTGGTTGTCTAGGGCTTTATTGAAAGGAAAAACCAAAAACCTGCAGACACTAGGCCCTCCGTGGAATGAGTTTGACACCCCTGCCCTAATGGATGGCGTTGCCTACCTGTGAGCTACGTGGGAGAACTGTGCTACCAGCTGCTGGTTGTGTATGTGTGTGTGACTTTTTGTGTCAGTGTGACAATGGAACCAAAAGAGGCCTTTGTAGCCATTTGGCCTGTTCATTGTATTACAGTTTATTATGTTACTTCATTGTAATATTGTTAACTGCTATATCCAAATATTGTATTTTAATTACTAATCATTCCTCTTTATTATGTAATTTCAGAAAACCACATGTAACGGATGTGAAATGGCTAGCTAGTTAGCGGTGGTGCGCGCTAATAGCGTTTCAATCGGTTACGTCACTCGCTTTGAGACCTTGAAGTAGTGGTTCCCCTTGCTCTGCAAGGGCCGCGGCCTTTGTGGAGCGATGGGTAACGATGCTTCGTGGGCGACCATTGTTGATGTGTGCAGAGGGTCCCTGGTTTGCGCCCGAGTCGGGGCGAGGGGACGCCATAAAGTTATACTGTTACATTGATGCTGTTGACCCAGATCACTGGTTGCTGCGGAAAAGGAGGAGGTCGAAAGGGGGGTGAGTGTAACGGATGTGAAATGGCTAGCTAGTTAGCAGTGGTGCGCGCTAATAGCGTTTCAATCGGTTACGTCACTCGCTTTGAGACCTTGAAGTAGTGGTTCCCCGCAGCCTTTGTGGAGGTATAGGTAACGACGCTTCGTGGGTGACTGTTGTTGATGTGTGCAGAGGGTCCCTGGTTCGCGCCCGGGTCGGGGCGAGGGGACGGTCTAAAGTTAAACTGTTACACACACATTTAGAACCCCCACTGAATATACTGTAATTGTCAGTAAACATCATAACTGGAACTGCAGTTGCTGACATCTTTCTTCCCGAAAAATTAGGCCAGATTTTGTATGACTAGCTAAATGTAATAAATGTACACTCCTTTACAAGTGGTTCTTTGAGTAGCTGAATGAGTACATCAGCTGCATACTCCAGTTATTATGATGGACAACAACAGCCAACACAGTGTTCCCGTCCCAGCAGGGCCCGACACATCTGGAGGACTATGTGTTGAGCTTCAGTCCACCGCACCATGTTCCACCAGCAGTGATGGAGCCATCCTACATGACTACAACAGAGGCATCACTCCCCAGTCAGGGGACCTGCATCAACTATTCAACTCCCCAGGTCCAGAAGAAAGAACACAAGGACAAGAGATGGCGATGCATGGAGACATGCATTATAGACATGAGCAAGCAGATGAAGGAACTCTGTTGTTATGGGCAACACAGCACGAGTGCCCTAACCCCACTACACATATCTCAGCAGCCCATGTCAATACCCCTCAATACAGCAGCCTCACCTGTAGCCTATTCCCATCTAAGCCCAAACACTAATACCGGCAGTCAGCCCAATTCACTCCCCAGTGAGAAATCTTACTGCTGCACAAGTTGAGTTGACAACTAGTTCCAGCTCCTCAGCCAGAGCCTCAGCCAATCCAGCCCGTCCAGCCAGCATCACTGATTAGGCCACCACCAGGTCTAGGACTAGGTCCACCTCAGCCTTCCCAGGCACCTCCATGTCCTGGACCACAGCACCTAGACCCAGCGCAGCCTGCCCCGTCACCTCAGTACGGGCCACAGCCAGCTCCACAACTCAGACAACAACCAGCTCCACAACCCAGACCACAACCGGTCCCTCAACCTGGGCCTCAACTAGCTCTACAGCCACAGACTCCTGCACCATAGCCCGTGCCACTGTCTCCCTATCCATTGCCTCCTGCTGCACCCAGCATGATGGAGATGGCCATTGTGTCATACTCTGTATACCCAAGCCTAAACTCACCATCTTCAGCTCCAGCAAGGAGAGTGACTGTCATGTTAAAGAAGGGACTGAACAGTGTACTTGACCCACATAGGCACCTAACAGAGGAATTCAAATACCAGGTGCTGCTAGATCACCTTCAGCTGCACAGTGCCTACCAGATGGCTAAACGGTATGGGAATGGCCCAACACAATATACCAAATCCATGCAGGTTCACAACCTCTTAAGGATCCACGCCTTTTTTTTTCAATTTTCGCCTAAAATGACATACCCAAATCTAACTGCCTGTAGCTTATGACCTGAAGCAAGGATATGCATATTCTTGATACCATTTGAAAGGAAACACTTTGAAGTTGTGGAAATGTGAAACTAATGTCGGAGAATATTAGATCTGGTAAAAGATAGTACACAAAACCACGTATTTTTCTTTGTATCATCATCTTTGAAATACAAGAGAAAGGCCATAATGAATTAATCTAGCCCAGGCACAATTTAGACTTTGGCCACTAGATGGCAGCAGTGTATGTGCAAAGTTTTAGACTGATCCAATGAACTATTGTATATCTATTCAAAATGTTGTATCAAACCTGCCCAAATGTGCTTAATTGGTTTATTCATACATGTTCAAGTTCATAATTGTGCACTTACCTTAAACAATAGCATGTTATTCTTTCACTGTAATAGCTACTGTAAATTGAACAGGGCAGTTAGATTAACAAGATTGTAAACTTTCTGCCCATATCAGATATGTCTATGTCCTGGGAATTTTGAGGGTTTCTTACAACCTCATGCTAATCACATCAGCCTACGTTAGCTCAACCATCCCGAGGACGGGACACCGATCCTGTATTAAGCAGAGGTACGGTCAACCCAGACAACTGGTCCAGGGTCAACTAAAGTCTATCCTGAACTCTCCTGCTGTCAAGCTCCGCGACGCCCAGGGGTTTGAAGATTTTGCCTCAGCCGTTACGTTAACACACTAGTGGGGATGTTAAGCACCATGCCTGCGACTTCCAGGGCTGAACTAAGGTGTGGTTCCCACATTGACACACTGCTCACCAAGCTACCCTCCAGCTACAGAGACAGTTTCACTGATCACTGTATATCCCGGGGAATCATCTGCAGTGGCACAGACCAAACCTACACACACTACCGGATCTCAAGTCTCCCGGTGAGCTACAGAGGCTAGTCAGCCAGACTCCCCACGAGTGGACTTCAGAGATCAAGTAAGCCACAGAAACCCAAGATGGCTACCATCTACCTCAACAGCGAACAGGAGACACAGAGTGTTCCTCCTCCAACATGCAGTTCTTCATTTCATGACTTTGGTTCTACTTCCACACCCAGGAGGAGTAAGTACAAGCCTTTCTGCCCTTACTGTAGTTCTAAGGAGCACTTCCTAAACTCCTGTGCAGACTTCATTGAGTTGAACCCTGCTCAACAGGCTACATTGGTCTAGGACAAACGCTACTGCTGGCAGTGTGGAAGAGGCCACAAGCCAGAGGATTGCACGCTTAAGAAATCCTGTCTAGCCTGTGGTGATCCTGACTGTCCTACATGACATGGCCATCACACAGAGCCAAGCCTAGACTGTCGGCACACTCACCACTAGCGTTCACCTCAACCAGTCCAGCCACTCAGGTCGAGTCCTGCTGAAGGTCGTTCCAGTCCGACTCTGGAACAACACAAAGTCAGTTGACACCTTCGCCATACTAGATGGTGGTTCAGAGAGAACTGTCATTTTACTGGAGGTGGCCCACCAACTATGTCTATAGGGACCACAAGAGAAGTTGGCCCTACAAATAACACAGCAGGACATCGTCCAGCTCAAGGACTCAACTGTGACTTTCCAAATAGCAGCAGCCTTCGACACACCATATCTAAGGCTTTTACAGTGGACAAACCCTATCTAGTTGAGCAGTCTTGTCCAGCTGCTGCTCTGAAGCATCGATTAGGCACCTGAGAGGACTCCGGCTCCAAACCTTTGAAAGGGCCAGCCCCGGCCTTCTGATAGGCTCAAACAACCCACTTAAGTCACTCCTACTCACCAGAGAGTCCTGGTGCAGTGTGCACTGCACTGGCATAGGCTGTCCAAGGCCCTACCGACCACCTCCCTGACTCAAGCCCTGAGCGCCAGCCTCCTCCAAGATGCACCACTGCACTAGCTCCGGGTTCCTCCAAGATGCAACACTGCACTACCTCCGGGTTCCTCCAAGATGCACCACTGCACTACCTCCGGGTTCCTCCAAGTCTTGAGGACTCCAGTGCTGCAGTAAGTGGGCCCACATTCATGCAACATCATAGTAGCGGTAGCAGAGCCCAGCTTCAAGACCAGCCAGCAGTGCCGTCATCGGGCAACTTCATCCTCTGTTCCTCCCCAGCTTCTGCCTAACACCTTGCCCAAACCGGCTGCACGCGTGTGCCATCGTGCGCTATCGTGCATAAATTTATTTTTCCCCCCCACACCAAACGCGATCACGACACGCAGGTTAAAATATCAAAACAAACTCTGAACCAATGACATTAATTTGGGGACAGGTCAAAAAGCATTAAACATGTATGGTAATTTAGCTAGTTAGCTTGCTCTTGCTAGCTAACGTTAATTTGTCCTATTTAGCTAGCTTGCTGTTGCTAGTAATTGGTCCTGGGATATAAACATTGAGTTGTTATTTTACCTGAAATGCACAAGGATCGCTACTCCGACAATTAATCCCCACATAAAACGGCCAACCGAATCGTTTCTAGCCAAACCAATGAGGAGATGGCACGTGGGTACTTGCTTCTATAAACCAATGAGGAGATGGGAGAGGCAGGACTTGCAGCGCGATCTGCGTCAGAAATAGGAACGACATCTATTTTAGCCCTTGGTGTCGCAGACGCTCGTGGGCGCGCGCAAGCAGTGAGGGTGCAATAATTGAATAACATGGATTTCGAAACTTTTTTTGCAATGCTCGCGCACGTGACGTGTCCGGTCTGGTCAGTATGTAAGGCAGGCAGGAGACAGCGATGCCCATGCAGACAGTGTGGACTCCTCCCACTCAATCCCAGACTTCCTAACACTGTTACTGATGGGGCAGCTGTGTTTCGGAACAAGTCCTCCCCACACAAAGGAATTGTTTATCCCAGCCCTTACCTATACCTGACCAGCTCTTGCGTTGGTTGAGTTAACCATATAAAGCCCCCTCAGAATTCTGCAGCGACTAAGTTTAACTACAAATACGTATTTGGGTCAGCTATACAATATTCCCTGCCATTCTGGTTTCTACTTTACTCACCTGTTTCTGGCGGACATATGCATATTCTCTAGTCAGGACCTGCCAAAACTTGTTTAGTGCAGCAGTGCATTTTCCCCTGGTGCCCACATTGCTTTTGTTGTTTCCTTACGATAACTTTGTACACGTGTGTTCGTCTAATAGTAAGTAGCTTACAATAACGCATATTTCCTTGTTGTATTTTGTGTTATGTTTCTACTTTAGCAATACATTATGGTATTTTTGCTAGCTATTTGATTTCCACGTGGTGGCATCATGCCAAGCAACTGGTACATGTACAGTATAGAGAAAGTGTAGGCCATGTTCTTTATTATAAACCCGGTCATTCGAGTCCTGAATGCTGATGGCTAGACAGGAAAGTCATGGTATATCAAACAGTATACCACAGGAATGACACAAAATACCTGTGAAACTAATTACATTGGTAACCTGTTTATATAATAGTAATAAGTCACCTTTGAGGTTTGTGGTAATGGCCAATATACCACGGCTAAGGGCTGTATCTAGGCACTCCGCATTGCAATTTGCCCAAGAACAACCCTTAGCCTTGGCCATATACCTTGGCCATATACCACACCCCCCCAGGCCTTACATCTTAATTATAACTGTGGACACGCAAGGTACCAATTTCATAGCCTTTAAATCAAATGAAATTTTATTGGTCACATACAAAAGGTTAGCAGATGTTATTGCGAGTGTAGCGAAATGCTTGTGCTTCTAGTTCCGACAGTGCAGTAATATCTAACAAGTAATTTAACAATTCCTCAACAACTACCTAATACACACAAATCTAAGTAAAGGGATGGAATGAGAATATATACATATAAATATATGGATGAGCGATGACCGAGCGGCATAGGCAAGATGCAATAGATGGTATAAAAATACAGTATATACATATGGGATGAGTAATACAAGATATTTAAACATTATTAAAGTGACATTATTAAAGTGACTAGTGATCTATTTATTAAAGTGTCCAATGATTTCAAGTCTGTATGTAGGCAGCAGCCTCTCTGTGTTAGTGACGGCTGTTTAACATTATGATGGCCTTGAGATAGAATCTATTTTTCAGTCTCTGTCCCAGCTTTGATGCACCTGTACTGACCTCACCTTCTGGATGGTATCGGGGTGAACAGACAGTGGTTCGGGTGGTTGTTGTCCTTGATCTTTTTGGCATACCTGTGCTTATGTACATTCCCCACCTAGTTCATTAGCTATAATCTATAAACTGGTGACGATGGAGAATTGCTAGCTTGTACTGCTAAAACTGCTTCATCTGAAGTTGCCATGGTGGCCCTTTGGCCTGTGTAGCCATCTGGCCTGTTCATTGTATAGCTCTGCCCTGCCACCTTGTGGTGCTTTCCAGTTACTGTTTCCTTTGTAAACATTGGTGCATTTATATCTGTCAGTGGCAATGTGATCTATTTACTGTTATAACAGTTTATTATGTTACTTCATTGTAATATTGTTAATTGCTATATCCTGACATTGTGTTTAATTACTAATCACTCACACATTTAGAACCCCCGGTGAAAATAATTGTCATTAAACATAACTCGAGTTGCTGACATCTTAACGAAGATTGAGGCCATCTTTTGTATAACTAGCAACATTTTGTGATGGCTCGTTCCTTTACAACGTCCAATATTCACTGCAACTGTTTCAAATAGAAACAACTATCTTTCAAATACAACTTTCACTATCCAATCATCAATGAGGTGGTCACCCATGGCAACCCAGCCAGTGAAAGAGCCTAAATATAGTAATTTGCAGTCTGGTTAGTACTACAGTTGTAATGGAGTCTCCTTCCCCCAGCCCAAGCAAGGATTTGAATTGCTCATGCTGAAGTAGATAACCGCGTGGCCGCTGCTAGCGTGATTTGTGCTGCTGTGTCTTTTTATAACCACTTACTCCTCATGCCTAACACGGCCGTGGAAAGAAAACCAATTCGTATTAATTAGGGATTAAAAATTCCTGGAATTTTAAATAAATTCCCTGGTTTTCCCGAAATCCGATTGGATAATTCCCGGATGCCGCCAACCAGGATTTCTGGAAAACCAGGGAATTTATTTACATTTTAAGGAATTTTGCAACCCTAGTTTAAATGTTTATCTCGAAAGTTTGGGGCTATGATGATAGGGTGGGAGCGTCAATTAATTAGCACAACAAAAAGACTGAAAGATTGAAAAAACACGACAGAAACAGCATATTTCATGATTAATTTGAAGTGAGAAGCACATACAGATTCTCTAATGATAAAAAAAAAAAAAAATACTCTCTGTTACCGTCTTCAGCCAAACGGGGAGAAATTCTGATGATACCGGTATTTAGGAACGGTCTATGTATTTTTGCAAACGTGTAGCGGCAACAACGATACATGGAAAGGTATCCATGATTATCTGCTCGAGCAGCATGTGGTATCTTTGATGTCAGGGAGGGAATTCATGAATGCTTTCATTGCTGGTATATTTAAATGTTTGATACAATGCTGCCCTCTACAGAAGAAGTAGCACCACATACTACAGTTTCATTTCAGAGAAAACAAGATTCACATAGTTTGCATGTTCGAAGCACAATACCTGCCGCAATAGTGACATATGAAGTTAGTCAGGATCACAATACCTAGGGTTATGTCATGGGCATCATGTGTGCCCTCTGTTACTAATGCCGCGTTCAAAATAACTAAGAACTGCGGGAAAATACGAGTTCAAATCATGATGTCCGTGATCTTCAGGTCGGAGCTCTAGAAAGAGGCAGGAGTTCCCGAGTTGGAATACCGTTCAAATACATTTTTCCCAGTCGAGGCTGGTTTTTTCCCGAGTTCCCAGTTGTTTTGAACGCGGCATAAACATACTAGTCATCCTACGAATGTCTACTCGCTATGCATGATTAACTGTTCCATAACCTGTCTGAATTTAACATGAAAAGAGTAAGCGGACCAGATGTTGGATGCAAGTGCCTAGTATCGCTATTAGCGACTCTGTTGTTGACACGCTGATGGTGTCCAGGAGAGACAGCATCTGCGCACCCGAACTAGTGTCTAGGAAGACAGCTTGGCTTTAGCAGGGTCCAGGGTGTCCTCTATCCTGAATCTTGAGTCCGGGCCAGATGAAGCAGTTCATTGAAGTTCAGTTGATGAACTGAATACAAAACGTAAAATGCAAAAGCATGCCCAAAAGAAAAGTATTCAAACAAACATAAGACAGCCCCCCCAGGCAGAGGCAACGAGTCCACATCTTTCACTGATTGCTTGCCTATCACTCACACCTATGTGCAATCATCACTTAGAACCTAACCCAGTTGCTGCTGGACTCTAGGGATAGGATTTAGAATGTAGCCTTGGCACGAACTCCTTTCCTAACACCTCAAAAAGTAAAATAAATTATTTTCAATCTATTGCTAAAGAATAAGAATCAAAGATAATTAAATTATGCTAATCAACACTACAAACGAGTAACATGGGATTCATTGATCAGTTTCTTTTTTTATTGCGGAGAACATTTTCAAACTGCTTGCATACACCTGAATACTGAGTAAAATGTCACCTAACTGGATGTTGGACAGCAGTGCGGTGGAATTGGATGATCCAGGTTAATATACCCTAAGCATGCCGAAAAAGAAAAATCCAGATTGCTCTTGATGGCTATGCTATTTTGACCAGATTGTCAGAGAAAGTGAATTGACCTGCGGTAAATTCGTTTTTCTGTTTTTAATCTTCTAGTGCAAAGCTGAGGGGGTAGGCCTATACTACAATTGAAGTGAGATCTTAGTAGCACTTCCCTTCCTCCTCTAAGTGAGATCTACTCAAGTTTTTCTACGGGTGTTTTCACACTTGGTCACCCCCTTCCAGGCAATTTTTGTGAACTTGTGCAGTTTGCTTAATTTGTGCATTGTGAACACTCCAAAAGGATCTCAGATGAAGAGAATCAAACAGACCATCAAGAGCTGGTCAATGTTCTGTTCGCTTGAATTCCACAGCCCAGTTCACTTTTTTAGGGCAATGTGAACACAGCCTGCCCCGGAGCTGGTTAGTTCTAAAGGATTCGTTGCCATTTAAAAATGTACCTGGCTCAAAGATGAGCCACTTTCATGGTACCACTTCTCTGTAGCTCTAAGTGGGTGTAGCAAAGCATCAGGGGCCGTATTCATAAAGCATCTCAGAGTAGGAGGGGTGATCTAGGATCAGTTTTGCCTTAGATAATGATTAAGATTACATAGGCCAGGGAGGACCTGATCGATATCAGCACTGCTCCTTTGTGAATACAGGCCCAGCTTAGTCTGCATTAAGCGTGACCGCATTACAAATCCACGTGTTTCCCATGAAATTAGGTGAAACAAAAAATATTACAAATGGTTAAATAATGCATTTAAATATTTATATTATGCTGAAGCAAAGGCAAAGTGAGAAGTTTCTCTTCCAGGTTATACTTCTTAATGAACTGGCATTTACAGACACATTTCTGTTCCTTTACAGTGCTTTCATTACTGACAAATATGAAAATTACCAATTAAAGAGTTCTCTCCCCCCTCCCATTATAACACAATCAAGCAGGTACTCACTTTGCTACCATTTTGTATAGTATTTAATGTGTCTGTGTATACAGTGATTTGCCTAAGTAGGCCTACATTGCTTTTCAACAGAAATATCACTAAAGTATTTGCATAATTTACCAATTTGAAAAACAATCACAGATATTAACCTGGTAATTACTATAAGTGTTAATTAAATGCACTGTCAAAACTAAAGTGCTACCGACGTCGGTGTTCCCACGCAAGAGCTGCCACCTTTCATGGAGCATGCCAAAAGAGGTGCGAAACATCAGGCTGCTCCAAAAAAAAAAAGCACAATACTTTTTTCAAGAGAAGGGTTGTGTCTAAAATGGCACCCTATTTCCTATGTAGTGCAGTACTTTTGACCAGAACCCTATGGGCCCTGGTCAAAAGTGGTTTACTTTATAGGGAACAGGTGACTAAACCAAGAGCTGGTGGAGCGCTACTACAGCAAATAAAGTCCACGACAAACCCCACATTATCAGTATGTGCAGTATTCTGCACACTGCACTTTGACATACCATCTGCTTCGCATTTAATATTTAATAAGATCAACAACAAAAAACATCCAAGTGGGAATGTGAATATGTTCTCTATGTTGAAGTAGTGACATTACGAGGAAAATGATTCAGGGTCAGTTTCACAGTCCAGAGTTTGACGCTCCTCCCTGGCTGGGGCCCTCCTGTTTGACCAGGCAGTGGTCGGTCACCCCCTGAGAGGACAGCTCGGACAGCACATTTTCCAGATAGTTGGGGTCCGGGTAGCCGTGGCCTGACACGTTGGACATCATCTCAGTCTTGTGGTGGATCTCATTCCACACCACCGTGTCGGGCTCGCCCGTGGTGCTAGACGTGCCCACTGTGAAGATGAGGCGTCGCGTCCACGCTACCTTCAGCAGCTCAAGCACCTGACATGAAATAAAAATGAAATTAGAGATGACATGCGCAACACATTTATGATGTTTTGGATCTTCCTGAGATCAAATCCATGGAAAGGTCCGTTGGGGAAAGGATGTTTGGCATACCTTTGAAGTCTGTATGCAAAACGATTGAGAAATTGATTGAACTGGGACATTTTGGCATCACCCTGGCCTTATTTAAGACACTAAAATCACATAGATGCTACAAAGCCAGTCTTGGTGTCATTTGAAACCTTAACACTTGCTCTGAAATATGAGTAGTGTTTAGATTAAGAATAGATAATTAAAAATAAATGTCAAAAGTACCCCTATTGATTGTACATTTTTACAAATTTAATGAGAACTAAAAGATGTACAACTAGAAAATGTTGTAATTTGACGATCTCCATAGATATCCAACAGCGAACTAACTTTGCCAAGGTCACACAACCGTCTGAAGCTATTTGGCAAAAGTGCGAGTTAGCAAATGAAGGTGATTAGGCCTATGTACATTTTACACATCCCTAGAATATGACTTGGTGAAATGGTGCTGCTAGCAATAGACAACAGAATACAGACAGAGGAATTTATACAAAGTGAGGATATATTATACCCCCCAAAAATTGTCAACATATTACTAAGACATTCAGTTATAAAATAAAGAACTTTCCTTTAAGTTAGTCTGTATTTTCTATATGTTACGGTAGAGGTATGTGCATTTGATTTCACATTGACAGTGAGAGATCAGATATAGAAATTGATTTACTTTGAAAAAAATATTGGGATGTATTATCAATATACCCAGCATAACATTTACCTCACTGTACAGTAAATAAGCATTCAATAAATTAGTCAATAGAACAATTTGGAGTAGCAGATTTGGTTGCAATGAGTAGCAAATCAAATGAATATGGTAATGAGGAATTGGCACACTACATCAAGAAAGACATGTCATTATTAAATCTCTCACTCAGCATTTTTACTGAAACTGCATAATCAGACTTCCCAGACTATTTTTTATCACATACAAGGATTGCGTAAGCAGAGCACAGTGAGGGGCTATGTTCATTAGAGACTAAATGAAAGAAAGTGGCCTGAAACACAGAGGAACTACGTGGTCTTAAGAAACACTTTTTTTTATTTGATTCTGTTTGCAGAGAGTCTGTCCATTCTGCTATAGAGGCTGTGTTAGCTGCTTACCTTTCTGCCCTTGTCGTTGTCTGGGAGGAAGCAGAAGCGAGGGAAGCCTCTACAGGTGTATGGCTGCCCCGGGTTAGGGTGCTCTGGACCCTGGAGAGAGAAATAAAATTGAGTCATTTATCCAGAGCGATTTACAGTCAATGTGCATGCAGTAGCCCCGGGGAGAACAGAGAGAAGCACGAGATTAGAACATTGAGTGATGTTCTAGTTTTCCCTGTTAACATCAACGTTTCCCTTTACCGTGGCAATTGTGATCGAATCAACGCAATATCCACTTTAAATGCAACATACCAAAACAAAACGAACTACACAAGAGATTCTGTTGTAGGCAGACCGCATTGCATAACCAATAAGATCTGCAGTAGGCCTATATGCAGAAAGACCATTGGCATATATGGATCTGTGCCATTTACTTTGAACTGGACTGTTTAAACAGCTGTGGTCGTGAGTATAGGCACTTGTTTTGAGATCAAAGCAAGAGCTGCATGTAGCCACGTATGCACATTTTGTTCATATCCTTTGCTAGTTAGTTATTAGCCCAGTTATAGCTAAATTTGTAGTCAGCAATAGGGGCGTGATTGCTTCCAACAAGAGTACAAAGCATGTACATTTCTGGACATATTGGAAAAGGGAGTCCGGTAAAGAGCTTTTTTGTCATAAAGGGGTAGTGTTGTATTTTGAGACCGGCTTGAATAAGCTAAGTAGCCAATAGGCAGGGGGTAGCATAATATGTCTCATTCACTGTAATAAGTGGTATGGGAATAATAATGCATTTTATTTTATAGTGTTTTCTTGCATCAAACACCATAACATTTTCAGTCACCTTCTTGTCTGAAAGACAAGTGGATAAACAGGTTAATGTCAATCCCTGCATATTTTTTTTTCTAAAGTCCTATGGAATATAGGACTACATTGAACACCACACATTGGCTGCTACTGTAGGCTCAAGGATAGAGCAGCTATTTACATGTTAACATGTTACTGGGTGCATTTTCTCCATTGTTTTTGATGGTAGGCCACTCTGGCAGGTCTACATTATGATCTAAAAGCCTACTTGACCACTGTTAAAACTAACTTAAAGTGGGTGCAGCATCAGTGTTCACAGTAAACACGCGCTGGAAGTTGCACAGAATTTTCAAAGTTCAAGTTTGCGGTCAGCAGACCTGAAATTTGCTCAGTGCCGGGAAAAAATTGAGAAAACATTGCTTACAGGAGCAATTAGGGTTAAGTGCCTTGCTCAAGGGCACAGCGACATTTTTCACCTAGTCTGCTGGGGTATTCCAACCAGCGGCCTTTCGGTTACTGGCCCAATGATCTTAACCAGTAGGCTTGGTGACGGGGAAGATAGATGAGAATACTGACATGAGGGAAGGCGCATGTCCAATCCCGCATCTGTATCTCTTGGCCCATCTGAATGGTATGGTTTCAGTCAGAAAGAATCTTAGGATAGTGGCAAGCCTCGTTTTTGTTACTGCATCAATGGAGCAAAAGCCTGCATGCACACTTGCCCGGAGTAAGATATGCTCACCCCAGACTCAGTGTGTTAATGAGTGAGTGGTGTGTGTGTCTACCTGTATCCCAGTGGGGATGCTGTAAATTATCTGGATAGTTCCACAGTCTGGGTGGCCGGGGAGGGACTGTGCGATACTATAGATCTCCATCTTGCCCTTGGGCTGGGTCCCCGTCTTCTCCCCATAGATTGTCTTGCATGACGGGCACTGGAGGCTGCCGTCCTGGAAGGGGATATAGTCAGAAACGCAGATTTTCTTTAAAAATAACCCATGTTAGTGACTGCTTACACTCAAATGATAAGGTACACCAATCTAGTACCAGGTCTGAACAACCATTTCCTCCAGAACAGCCTGAATTCATCGGGGCATGGACTACTAGATATGGCGATCAAACGTTTCACAATTTGTATCAAGGGCCCTAACATGTGCCAGGAAAACATGGCTCATAGCATTACACCACCAGCCTGTACCGTTGACACTAGGCAGGATGGGGCCCATGAACTCTTGTTGCTTACGCCAAATCCTGACTGCCATCAGCATGATGGAACAGGAACCGGGATTCATCGGTACAGGCAATGTTTTTCCACTGCTCAGTAGTCCAGAGTTGGTGATCACATGTCCACTGGAGCCGCTTCTTGTTTTTAGCTGGTAGGAGTGCAACCCGGTGTGGTCGTTTACTGTAATAGCCCATCCGTGACAAGGACCAACGAGTTGTGCGTTCCGAGATGCTGTTCTGCACACTACTTAGTTGCCTGTTTGTGGACTGCCTGTTAGTTCGCATGATTCTTGCCATTCTCCTTCAACCCCTCTCCTCAACGAGCTGTTTTCACCCACAGGACTTCCGCTGACGGGATGTTTGTTTGTCTCACCATTCTTGGTAAACCCTAGACACCGTCGTGCGTGAAAATCCCAGGAGGCCGGCCGTTTCTGAGATACTGGAACCAGCACACCTGACACCAACGATCATTCCATGATCAAAGTCGCTTAGGTCACTTGTTTTGCCCATTCTAACCAAACAGTAACTGAATGCCTCGATGCCTGTCTGCTTTATGTAGCAAGCCACAGCCACGTGACTCACTGTCTGTAGGAGTTCACCATCTTCTTGAACATTCCAACTGGCCAATGAGTGTATAAGAATATCACCATAAACTAAAATGCTAGCCTGCTTCCACCATATGTAATAGTGTTTATGATATGTGGTGGGTAACACTTAACTTTTAGCCTGCAGTTATAATGCTTCATTACTGTAACTATTCAGTTTTAAATAAAAATTAAAATAGTCGTTGCTATAAATGAGAATGTGTTCAGTCAACTTACCTGGTAAAATAAATAAAAAGCAAGTACATGCCTTTATCGTTCCTTAAGTCATATTTTACTTAATTGTCCTAAATAGACATGTGGGCTCATGTCATCCAAGCAAGCCATTGAATTACAATTGAAAGTCATTATTAGGATCTCTGTGGCACCCACCTTGGTTCCATTGTTGTACATGGCAAGCATGCAGAGCATGTGCAAGGTGTGTCCACACTTGGTGAACTTTCCCACAGCGCCGGGTGGGATGGATTGTGCTCCCTCGGACGCCACGGCGTAATCCGACGGACACGACAGCCGGTCCATACAGATGATGCAGTCCTAAAACCACAGAGACATATTAAGGTGTGAAAGTAGATTTAATTTCTTTCCGTTACACGGAGGTCTGTACGCACACTTGCACGGGCATTACATTTATGGCCCTAAAAGTAAAAGATTTGCCATTTAAGAGTTAGATTTAAATGTGGCATAAACAACCAGTCATGTTGTCATCAGTTTGTCAAACAAATCACTTCAAAAGACTCCTGTAGGTTACCTGTGCACGTTCATCCACTCAAATAACTCAAGCATCCAAACATTGCACTGTGCAACCGCCATTTGATAAATGGAAAAAGACATTGTTATAAAACATCAGAAAGTGTAGGCCTAATTACATTCAGCGATTGTCATTAGGCCTTCACTTGTAGCCTTAATTGATTGATGCCTCCACTGCTGTCCCTGCTCGCCTCAGTCATTGTTGCCTTGGCAAAAAATTCTGTGTTCGACAAGCCACACCGCATTTTGGAGTCCATAAGCACATTTTTCACATGGTAGTAATATATGAGGGTGTAATAGCATCTTAGTTCATTTTCCACTATTTCATTTGCCGAGAATCTGTACCAGACCATACCTACTGTCACCCCAGGTTATGCTGTACATGTAATTACATGATAACAAGAATGACAGGATCTGTATATGATATTATATCATGAGTCTATAAATTGAGGTTGGGATGACTTGGTGTTATGGATGGAGTATTGTTTATTTCTATGCAAAACCGCAGTTGTCTTGTTCAAACTACTTTAGAAATAACCTGTGTTCATTTTAGAGCAATCATATTTCTTCCAACTTGCATATTGCACTCTCTCTGCAAAATAAATGTTTAGTATAAAAAAAGAATTTAAATAAAATACAAAATAAAAAACACCTGTGTCATACGAATGAATCATCTTCACAAAATGGTTTCAAAACATCTGAGATGAACTATAGCTGCTTTTGTTTGCATATAGTTTATTTCATGCCTACCGTGATTAAGTGTACCAGAACGAGGATACATGACTGATTCTCCTGCAAGAGCCCTTCTTCCGTGAGCGGGGAGAAGTTTTCCTAGGTACAGATCTAGTGGAAACCTAACCTTAACCATTAGTGGGGAAAATGCTAAAATGACCAAAGATAAGCATCTAGGGGCAACTTCACCCCACACCAATAGGAAGAGGCGAGGGAGGGAGGAGGGGGTCTTTGACATTGAAATGCGTACCTCGTCTTGAGCAGAGGCCACTTCCTCCATGTAGCGGTGAATGACATCCTCTGGTTTCTGTGCTGGGGCTGAGGGAACAGCGGACAATGAACAGAGTTGGAGACACCCACCAGATGACAGACAAAAACCACACTCAGGCCCTCAATTTACAGACAGGACATACGACAACACAGGAGGGATTATAATAAGAAATTAAATAGAAAATGTGGTCTTTAGTATTGCTTTTTTAAACCATTTCAGTGGAAACTAGTGGTAGCTTAGTTGTTTTGCAGTTTCCAATTGAACACATTATGTTCACCCCCCCAAAAATTGCGATTTTATAGCATATAGTTCATCCTAAAACATTTTAACTGACAATTTCAATTGTTGTATTTTATATTACTGCAGAAATAACCGACTCATCCTGCAGATGTAGCCTACACACTTCACTGCAGCTCAAACTTTAGGCTGGCTTCGTTGGCAAATCTGTACCATACAAAAGCACTGCTCGAAGATGTAACATGAGTCGACAGATTGAGGCACACAGTATTAATGCATGACAGTTGTGGATGAACGGGAGAGAAAAGGGTTAGAGATTGACACTTAATGTACCAAAAGCACCCTCTTCCTTCGTTAGGGGCTGAAGATTCCCAAATGCCACCCTATTTACAACATAGGGCTCTGTTCAAAATGTGTGCACTATGGGGAATAGGGTGCCATTTGGGATGAAGCTTCATTGTTAGATGATTTGTGAGTATCAGTCTGCTCTGAAACAGCTACAGGGTGTCAGCAACTCAGTGTTGAGTTTAGGGGTTCTGTTTTGAGCTGCAACCTTTGTAACCAAATAGCAAGATTAGGGCCTATTTCACACCCCTGTTTGTTAGCTAATGAACACTGTCGACTGACAAGCAACATCACAACACTGATTTGTGGATAGGATAGAAATGATTGAGTCACAGATTGGTAAATGATTCTTCAGAGAAAGTGAGCATTGGAATGCGATAGAAGAGAGCATACGTAAAAGGAAAAATAAAAGGAAGCTATACCAGCCTGCAGAAAATCTAAACACTGCCTTTGATGCCATTCAGGTTAAGAACACAATATTTGATTTTAAAAGGATAAGTTTGATATTACAATTTATTGATAGATTGTTCCTTAACCTGAAAGTAGTGTGAGCCAGGAGAAAATGTAAATCGATGGTTCAGGACCAATTTTAGCCACCGCTAGCTGAAAGTCAATGGGAGTGATAGGGACACAGTGCAATGTCCATGTTATAGGCAAATCACCTTTAAGTCAAACCCAGTAAAATTCAGTTTCCCACTCCCACTCCACTCCCATTGATTCTAAGAATTGTGTATTGAATAGTGAGATCCTAACTGAGTGAGAATAGGAATTACTGGCTCGGATGTCTCCAAGGTTTCACAAGGCAGGCATTCGTTTTTAACCACATGGCACATACAAAATATCAACATACATAACAAGCCAAGTATTCCAACTTATGGATTTGGGATGACAACAATGGAAAGCATTGGATGTGACGAAGCACAGAGCTGGATGCAAGCCAATAGTGAGTTGGTGGGGGAAGGTGGCGTAGCTACCTGTCCTGTGCTGCCTCTTTGCCCTCCTAACCGAGCTGCTGCTGTGAGTTTTGGAGCCTGCGGGCCTGCTGGTGCTGCTGGGGGGAGGAGGAGCGGAGGAGGGGTGCGGGAGGGGGGCACTCGTGAAGCACACACCGAGTCCCACTGCTGACATCAAAATGGAGGCCATGCCTGGAGTGAGAGGCCCCGGGGAGACATGCAGAGGGGGTGGGGTCAGTCAGGGGGAGGAGAAACCAAACAGATGAGACATGGTGGATAAAGCAGTGAGTGACTAAAAAGGGGTGGGGGGGGGACTTTCTCATGGACAAGAGGGCATTATATTTGGTAGGCGCTTCTAGCCCCATCCTGCTTGGTATGGCTAGATAACGTCGGATTCAGGAATAAAAAGTCATCAGGATTTAGGGTTTGTACAGTAAAGAAAATGTGTTGGACTAATAAAAATGTGGGATGATATGATAAAGTGCATTCATTGCAGTTCGATTTCCTTATAAAAAGCGCTATTGTTCGGTTCTGCCTCAATACTACATGGTTTTGTGTAATTTTAAAAATATATATATTTGAGTAATTTCATGAAATCAAAATAAAAAAGGCCAAAGGAAAATCTTCAGAAACTGTCAAATTAACTTCACATTAGCCCTCCACAAAACATTTCAGCACAAATGTGTTCGTCACAGATCATGGTTCATCACAACCCTTTGAACAGACACTAACAAAAGAAGCTGAAATGCTGTCAGTATCCATTGCTAGCCTATCTGCTGGCTCAACGGCATAGTCCTCTCAAAAAAGGTTTTAGTGTAAAAAGCTAAACTGCTAGCTAAGAGATTCTGAACATTCCCAAATAACCAGCAAACAAATAAAACAGTTTGGATGAAACGAAAATAAACTAGGCTACAAATGAAAATAGTGATCTGGGCCTCCTGAGTGGCGCAGGGGTCTAAGGCGCTGCATCACAGTGCTTGAGGCGTCACTACAGACCCGGGTTCGATCCCGGGCAGTATCACAACCGGCAGTGATCAGGAGTCCCATAGGGCGGCGCACAATTGTCCCAGCATCGTCCGGGTTAGCGGAGGGTTTGGCTGGGGGGGGGGGGCTTTACATGGCTCATCGCGCCATAGCGACTCGTGGCAGGCCGGGCGCCTGCAGGCTGACCTAGGTCGTCAGGTGAACTGCGTTTCCTCCGACACATTGCTGCGGCTGGCTTCCGGGTTAGGCGAGCACGTGTTAAGAAGCAGTTTGGCATGACTCAAACTTCACCTCCCAAGCCCGTAGGGGAGTTTCAGCGATAAGACAATATCAAAATTGGGGAGAAGGGGGTAAAATACAAAATAAAAATAAAGTAAGCCCTTTTCACTAAGCCCCCAAAACCCTGAGACTACATTGGAAAACAAATGCCATCGTGGGCTGGGCAAATGACCAGAGTAAAACAGGGCCTGGTCTGTGGAGATGATGTACAGCGATAGGCCAGCTCTCCAGAGAGACACAAATTACTTTCTCACCACCGACAGGAGCTATGGTCACTGCCATGAAATCACAAAAAAAGTTCTGTATCGCTGCTTTAATGACTGATAAACAAAAGGTGTGCCTCTAAAATCTGTCAGGTCTATGAGATAAGCTTACTAAACCACGGTTGCTGAACAGTGCAGTCGAATGTGTAGACCATTTCTGGTGTATCAGCTGTCTTTGTTAAGACTTTAGCTTGCCATAGGCCACACATTTGGCTGAAACAATGTATGCTTGTTACTAATATTACTTACTAATATTGATTTTAGAATTGTTCTATTTTTGTCAAGTTTTGCTGTCGAACAGACTGACACTCAGAAGATAAATTGTCAGTGTAGAAACTCAATACTCTTTACTGTTACTTTCAAACCAAGGTGTAAATTCATGGAGCAGACAGTTCTGCCATCACCACCAAGAAAAACAATGCTTGATTCAAACCACTAGAGTTCACATTGATGGTAACTGAAAATAATACAGGTAGTACCACCATGGTGGACGTTTGGATCAATTGCTTGGGACTGCTTTACCTGCAAGGGCTGAGCTCACACTGGTGGATCCATTCCGTTGCAGAGGGATGGCAGGGACACTGCAGCAGAGGAAACAGGAAAACCGACATTAATGAATCCGTACACCATTGCTTCTGCAATCAAGTGAGAAACTGATGTGGTCGGTTCTCTCAAAGTTTGAAAACACTCTAGATCAGGGGTCTCCAACCTTTTCTTACATGAGAGCTACTTAAAATATATACACTACCGTTCAAAAGTTTGGGGTCACTTAGAAATGTCCTTGTTTTTAAAAGCAAAGCACGTTTGACCATTAAAATAACATCAAATTGATCAGAGATACAGTGTAGACATTGTTAATGTTGTAAATGACTGTTGGTGGAAACTGACTTTTTTTAATGGAATATCTACATAGGAGTACAGAGGCCCATTAAAAGCAACCATTACTCCTGTGTTCCAATGTCACGTTGTGTTAGCTAATCCATGTTTATCATTTTAAAAGGCAAATTGATCATTACAAAACCATTTTGCAATCATGTCAGCACAGCTGAAAACTGTTATTCTGATTAAAGAAGCAATAAAACTGGCCTTCTTTAGACTAGTTGAGTATCTGGAGCATCAGCATTTCTGGGTTCGATACCAGGCTCAAAATGGCTAGAAACAAAGATCTTTCTTCTGAAACGCATCTGTCTATTCTTGTTCTGAGAAATGAAAGCTATTCCATGCGAGAAAATGCCAAGAAACGGAAGATCTCGTTCAATGCTGTGTACTACTTACAATTATAAACTTGGATTAGCTAACACAAGCCATTGGAACACAGGAGTGATGGTTGCTGATAATTGGCCTCTATACACCTATGTAGATATTCCATTAAAAAAAATCTGCGGTTCCAGCTACAATAGTCATTTACAACAGTAACAATGTCTACCCTGTATTAATGATCAATTTGATGTTATTTTAAAATGGACAGAAAATGTTTGCTTTTCTTTCAAAAACAAGAATTTCTAAAAGGACCCCAAACTTTTGAACAGTATTGTGTATCCGAGGTGAGGATTTACAGATTTACTCCCGTGTACACCTGTGTCATGGCTGGGGTCTGCCTCTATATATAGACCCCATTGCCACGACACACGTTCTCTACATCTTTTTTGAGGCGCCTCTAGCACCGTGGAGGATTGGAGTGATCCATATAGCTCACATAACCGTGGTTACATACATAACCTTCATTATGTTTCACTATATTGGATCACTCCAATATATTGGTATACCGTAACAGATTTAGTAGGTGCTAGAGGGACCTGGCCAGCCAGGGGCAAAGACCTAGCGCGGGACCGAGGCGCGTCAATGTGGAAGGGGTGTCCCGGTAGAGTCCCCGGATGGGGAGGCGACGCCCAGGACCACCGAACCAACCGCAGAGGGAGGTGCCACATTTACCCGATGGTGCATAATAAAGGTGCAAGATGAAGCCCAGCTGGCCGCAGCACAGATGTCAGCGAGGGGCACTACTCTCAGTAGAGCCCAGGTGCTGCGCCACCTGGGGATGTAGGCTCCAGTCCCATGGTGGCGGGCCCTCACTCAAGAGCATATCTGCTGCCACATTCAGGATGCCAGGTACGTGCACGTAGAGACGCTAGACGTTCCTGAGCCCAGAGAAGGAGCTCCCGTGCTATAAGATGGAGGCAGTGGGACCTCAGTCCACCCTGATGGTTGATGTAAGCCACCACTGTGGGTGTTGTCCTGGTGAGAACAGACATGTCTTCACTTGAGATGTAGAAGGAAAGACTGCAGGGCCAGCAGTACAGCTCAGAGCTTGTGTATAGATGTGCCTGCCTCTCCAAGGGGGTAGCCGACAGCCAACCTGCCCTTGGTCACACCCCCCCAGCCGATCTGGGAGGCGTCTGTGCTGATCGGCGGCACAATCTCAGCATCTCCACCCCACCTGAGAGAAAGGAATGACATCGCCACCTTAACAATGCCCTGAGGCACTGCGTGGTCACTCGCAGCTGGCGGTGGCGCTTCGGGTGCAGCCAGTGGGAGTTGAACCACCGTTGAAGAGGCCGCAGATGGAGCAGGAATGGCCGATTAATTATTCATAACAATAGTAAATCGGTATTTTGGGGCGCCGATTTCATTTTTTATATACTTTATTATACCTTTATTTAACTAGGCAAGTCAGTTAAGAACACATTCTTCTTTTCAAGGACGGCCTAGGAACGGTAGGTTAACTGCCTCGTTCAGGGGCAGAACGACAGATTTTCACATTGTCATCTCTGGGGATCCAATCTTGCAACCTTACAGTTAACTAGTCCAACGCAATAACGACCTGCCTCTCTCTCGTTGCACTCCACAAGGAGACTGCCTGTTACGCGAATGCAGTAAGCCAAGGTAAGTTGCTAGCTAGCATTAAACTTATCTTATAAAAAACAATCAATCATAATCACTAGTTAACTACACATGGTTGATGATATTACTAGATATCATCTAGCGTGTCCTGCGTTGCATATAATCTGACTGAGCATACAAGTATCTAAGTATCTGACTGAGCGGTGGTAGGCAGAAGCAGGCGCGTAAACAATCATTCAAACAGCACTTCCATGCGTTTTGCCAGCAGCTCTTCGTTGTGCGTCAAGCATTGCGCTGCTTATGACTTCAAGCCTATCAACTCCCGAGATGAGGCTGAAGTGAAATGGCTAGCTAGTTAGCGCGTGCTAATAGCGTTTCAAACGTCACTCGCTCTGAGCCTTCTAGTAGTTGTTCCCCATGCTCTGCATGGGTAATGCTGCTGTTGTCGTTGTGTTGCTGGTTCGAGCCCAGGGAGGAGCGAGGAGAGGGACGGAAGCTATACTGTTACACTGGCAATACTTAAGTGCCTATAAGAACATCTAACAGTCAAAGGTTAATGAAATACAAATGGTATAGAGGGAAATAGTCCTATAATAATTACAACCTAAAACTTCTTAGCTGGCAATAATGAAGACTCATGTTAAAAGGAACCACCAGCTTTCATATGTTCTGAGCAAGGAACTTAAACGTTAGCTTTTTTACATGGCACATATTGCACTTACTTTCTTCTCCAACACTTTGTTTTTGCATTATTTAAACCAAATTGAACATGTTTCATTATTTACTTGAGGTTAAATTGATTTTATTGATGTATTATATTAAGTTAAAATAAGTGTTCATTCAGTATTGTTGTAATTGTCATTATTATTATACATTTATTTATTAAAATCAGCCGATTAATCGGTATCGGCTTTTTTGGTCCTCTAATAATCTGTATTGGTATCGGCGTTGAAAAATCATAAAATCGGTCGACCTCGAGTCAGGAGCATGTCTGTCTGACAGGACCTGGGTCCTCGTCGGGGGGCACAAATCAGCCAATCGTCCAGGTAATTGAGGATCAACAACCCTCAGGACGTGAGAGGTGCAAGGACAGCATCCATGCAGTTTGTGAAAATGTGGGGTGCCAAAGAGGCCGAAGGGAAGAACGATGAATTCGTAAGCCGTCCCTTCAAAAGCGAATCGGAGATACTGCCAATGAGCTGGGGAAACAGGAACATGGAAGTACGCATCCCTCAGGTCCAGCTTCACAAACCACTGGTTCCTGGACACGGACTGTAAAACACAGGCCGGGGACAGCATGTGGAAACCTCAGTACCTTCAATTACCCATTGAGGTTGTGGAGGTCCTGAATTGGTCGAAACCCTCTCTCTTTTTGGGACCACAAAATAAGTGGAGTAGAACCCCACCTAGCCGTTCTGATGTCTCGATCCTGCGGATGGCACCCTTGTCCAGGAGTGAGTCGGCCACTGTGGTGACAAGAACGCCCCTGAAGGATGGGGGCCAGCACCGGAATTGGAGTCGGTACCCCTTGAGCATTGTCGGTACCCCTTGAGCACAACACCTCTGGGGACTCCACACAGTCATCCCACTTTTCCCTGTGACACCAGGAGAAGTGGCAGAGGAATTGTCTGTCAGGAGTTGCTGGGGCCTACCTCTCCTCTGGCGCCCAGAGCGCCTGGGGCTCCCATGCACGTCCCTATGGCGGTGACGGTTGACAGGTTGTTTCTCCACCGCATGCTGTGCCCCTCCCCGCTGTCGTTCCTCAGCATGAAGCGATGGGGCAGGAGGGGGACCCCACCGTCATTCAAGTGCAGGTGGTTGGCGACGATCCGTCTGCCTTGGACCCGGGCCTGAGGAGGTATGAACCGTCTCAGGGTCTCCCGGTCCAGTCCCTACGAACCTTATTGGTCTGCTCTAGAATGTCATTAACCCCTGGGCCAAACGTCAGCCCAGGGGTGCTGGGGAGAGTGGCAAATATGTTCTGGAGACCAGCTGGCAGACGGGGATTGGGCCAGCCAGAGATGGTGCCGGGTGGTAACCACCTGCGCTATGGCCTGTCCATTGGAGCGGGCCACATCCCTCTGGAGCAGGGAAAGCAGGCGAGACACCTCCACTTCCCAGAGGAGCTCCTTTTTGCCTCCCTTGCAGCAGGGGCCACAGTCTGCAGGTAAGCCAAGAGAGCACATGGACCCATATGGGTCTTTCAAGTCTGCATCAACGACTCAGGGGAGTCCCGGCTTCAGTCACGGGTTCCGCCCTATAATCTCCCAGTCAGGGAGGACTATGGCAGCTATCATGGTGTCCATGGTCGGGTACTCCCGGAGGCCGAGTGACTCTGCGCCCGGAACATAACTCCATGGTCCAGTCTCTGCTTTGGAAGCACCCCCGGGCAGAGGCAAAGCTCTCCTACAAGGCCGCACGGAACGCAGCAGAGTTGGGACAGATGGAGAGTCATCACTGTCCACCAGTTTGATGTCCAGTGCAGTGGCTACCCGAGTGAGTAGGCCCCTCATAGCTCTCTCTCTCTCTACCTACATGATCGCTGAGGGCGATGATGGCCAACTGCCAGCTTCTGATGGCCTGTCAGCCCCGCTCACAGTGGTGAACAGTGCCAGCATCGTCCCCCAGGAAAAGCAGATCACTGGCCAACAGGGAGCTGCTGTCTTCACCATCAAAGCTATCAAGCTGCCCAGGACTGGCAGCAGATGGGCTCTGCCTGTGATGGCTCTGGCCACGCTTCCTGGGAGGAGTACTGGGCCCAGTAGAGGGACTGGCACAACTCCTGAGGGAGCTCATCCCCAGCCTGAGCCAGAGCCTGGTCGACCAACTCGTGCATGGCCTCCAATCGCACCAGGCGCAGGCGTTCTGAGAACACCACACAAAATAGACATCCAGTAGTGCGCTCCACCGCCCTCTCCGCATGGCTTAAACCCAGGCAATGCATACAAGAGTTATGTGGATCCCCAGGGGGATGCCACCATCAATCCTGTCACAAAGGGAAGCCATAAGCTCAGCCAAGCCAACAAGGCCACGGAGCAGGGGTCCGACACCCTGGGAGAGCTTATGTCGTGACCCACTTGGGGGAATAGGAACCCGGTGAGGGATAAATTAACCAGTACCTCTGCAAAAAACACTGAAGACCCGTGTGGGAAAAACAGACAGACAAAATAAATAAAAAACATTCACCAAGGTAACGGATTTGATTTATTTGTTTTATTTATTTTAATAAAAAATGTTTTACGCCAACTACAATATTACCTAGCCGGTTTAATATCCAAGCAGAAAACAAAACAGCACCATATGGAGTAACTCCGTTAAGGAACTCCAAAGTTAATGTCTCAACGTAGTGGAAGCCCACCACGATATTCTTACATTATGCAGGTGAAGAACAAGAAAAATAAACCCTGTAGGGTAATTAGCAGAGAGTCGGGGCATGTTAAAGCAATTCACAACATACATAACTTGCCGGCCGGCTTGTTCTGTGTAAGGAAAAAACTGTTTGTGGCAGCAAGAGCCACCAATATATTAATAGATGCACAAGGAGTTCTAGTGTAACGCTAAAGAAACACAAGCACGACAAACCACGGGCGGAAGATACAGATCGACCGTGCACAGTGAGTGTGGCACTCAAGAGGTGCTGGCCATGTGGCCAGCTGCTCCAGGCTGCAAACAACCAGTGAGTATACTTCCACGCAAGATATTACACCTACCAGTGACTTACCAAGCGATCTTCAGAAAGTTTGTACCTCAAACCATACGGACGTCCGCCGAGAAAATGAAAGAGAATGTGTGTCGCGGCCATGGGGTCTATATATAGGGGCGGACAAGCCGTGACACAGGTGTACACTGGAGTAAATGTGTAAATCCTCACCTCGGATGTTTCCCTCAGCCGCGGAGTGATACCAATATTTTGGAGTGATCCAATATAGTGAAATATTACACACGCAGAGGGCCTACCGAAGTTACGCACATCCAGTGTCAGACGCTTTTCTGTGTGCTTTTTCGACAAGTTGATAAGGCTTTGTTACAGTATGTTCATTTTTATGTTCAACATTGCTCCATGCTGCCATCTTTTTTCCACAAAATGTGTTTTAGCGCTGTGTGGCATCAGGGCTGCATCGAAGCTTTCAACAGAAAGTGCCAGGAAGGTATTCTTAAAAAAAATATATATATATATAACTGTCACAAGAATAACATACTAGTATGCAAACTTTCTTCCCTGTGCTTTGTTCTTCACAAGGAGTGACAAAGCTTAGGCCTACTACTATCAGGGACCGCATGGTAACACAACAATGGGAGGAAGTGTGTGTGAGATACACCAGTTGATGTAATGTGACTCATATCAGCTGGCTTACTGACCGAGCAGAAATTTGGGTCCCAAATCTGGTTTCCTATCCACTGCAAAACAATTCTGCGTATCACCACTTCCTCTTTAGAGGACATCAATCACTGACAAATTGTAACCCCAAACCAATGTGTCAAATAGCTCAACATTAGATTTATTTATGTTCTAAAAAAAAAAATCAAAACAACAATTTGGTCTAAGTCTGCATTTACACAAACAGTCCAATTCAGATTTTTGCCACTAATTGGTCTTTTGACCGATCATATCTTTTGCCCATAATTGGGCAAAATATCAGAATTGGACTGCCTGTGTAAACGCAGCCTCAATGTCAGAGCCCCTAACAGTAGGCTATGTTTAATTAGTGCTCTTCAACAGATCGCTGCCCGCACATGCTCGCCCGTCCAGCATCACTACTCTGGACGGTTCTGACTTAGAATATGTGGACAACTACAAATACCTAGGTGTCTAGGTTAGACTGTAAACTCTCTTTCCAGACTCCCATTAAGCATCTCCAATCCAAAATGAAATCTAGAATTGGCTTCCTATTTCACAACAAAGCATCCTTCACTCATCCTGCCAAACATACCTTCGTAAAACAGACTATCCTACCGATCCTTGACTTCGGCGATGTCATTTACAAAATAGCCTCCAATACCCTACTCAGCAAGTTGGACTCAGTCTATCACAGTGCCATTTGTTTTGTCACCAAAGCCCCATATACTACCCACCATTGCAACCTGTATGCTCTTGTTGGCTGGCCCTCGCTTCATATTCGTCGCCAAACCCACTGGCTCCAGGTCATCTATAAGTCTTTGCTAGGTAAAGCCCTGCCTTATTTCAGCTCACTGGTCACCACAGCCGCACCCACCCTCAGCACACGCTCCAGCAGGTATATTTCACTGGTCACCCCCAAAGCCAATTCTTCCTTTGGCTGCCTTTCCTTCCAGTTCTCTGCTGCCAATGACTGGAACGAATTGCAAAAAAAAAAATCACTGAAGCTGGAGACTCATATCTCCCTTACTAACATTAAGCATCAGCTGTCAGAACAGCTCACAGATCTCTGCATCAGTACATAGCCCATCTGTAAATAGCCCATCCAACTCATTTGCACCCGCATCTCTACTTGCACATTCATCTTCTGCACATCAATCCAGTGTTTAATTGCTCAATTGTAATTATTTCGCCACTATGGCCTATTTATTACCTTCCCGCTCTATCTTACATCATTTGCACACACTGTATATAGACTTTTTTATTATATTATTGACTGCATGTTTGTTTATTCCATGTGTAACTCTGTTATTGTTTAGTCGCACTGCTTTGCTTTATCTTGGCCAGGTCGCAGTTGTAAATGAGAACTTGTTCTCAACTGGCCTACCTGGTTAAATAAAAATTACATGTAAAAAAATCAACGCATAGTTAGTCAAGAGTGTAGTATAAATGGATAAGCTGCTAAATTAGACGACAATGACTATTCAAACAAAGCCAACCTACCTTAAGCCATTAGCACTGGTAGGGTAAGACAGTGGAGGTCCAGGGAACTGACTAGCGGAGGGTGTCGGGGGCCAGGGACCACCCCACGCCATGCCCCCCACAGAAAGAGGCCTCCTGGGGTAGGGCGAGTACACTGAGGTGGGGTGAGCTCCAGCCGCCCTGCTGGGGCCCTGGAAGCTGGGCCGGCTCAGCTGCCCAGAGGAGAAGGAATGGCGTGAGCGGCTGGGCATGGGGCCAGTGCAGCTGTGGCTCAGACACTGGTGGCAGGAGCAGGCAGGGCCCGAGTGGATGACGGAGGCGCCAGACGCCAGTGGGTAGGGAAAGTTACCCTGCCGTCGGACCTGCCGCCTGAAGCCCGTGGCCTTGTTGACCTGGGCCAGCGCTGTGAGGTCCACTATGTAGTTATAGCCGTGTGAAGCCATATCCGCCGTGGCCTGCCGTGCCAGGTAGCTGTGTTCTAGTAGAATAGAAGTGCGAGTCTCGTATGGAGTCCATCCTCCTTCGTCATTTGCCCACTCCCAATATACTCCGCTACCCAAGCCTGAGGACTGGGCAAACAATTGACGGCGTACAGACCGCGTTTTCCCTGGAAAGATAACACAGTGAATTTATACTTAGAGGTAAAGGTGCCTAGCACAGAAAATGATGCAGTAGACGTCACATCAGTGAATGTCTAACTGTGTATTATAGTCTAGTACCTAGTGGTGTGCCTATATAAATGTCAGCTAAGCATTATACTACACATCCTGTGCTATTGAGAAGACTTCCTGCTGTTTTTCTCTCTTTTCCTGGACAAGTTTGTATCACAGGCTGCAGGTGTCAAAGGACATTTGAATTTGTCCAATCCGACCCACTTTCCAACCAAGAGACTTGGCTGTATCACTGCCTACTATCATGTCTGTCACGTTCGTTTTCGAGTTAGCCAGCTAGCCAACTAGTTACCTAAAGAAAACATTGACATCGCTGGAAAACAACAAGACTGTTCGCTATAGATGTTAGCAAGATAAGCAATGCTATTATCTTTGGTTTATGGAGGCTAACTACAACCGCTAGCTAGCGTAAAATAACTAACGATGCGCTAGCCAGGGCACAACAAAGCTCGAAAGCTTCAGTTAATTTGTAAATGTAATAACTAGCTACTGTTAGCTAGCTACATCACACACACAGTGCAGTGTGAGTGGCTTAATTCCCTTACCTGTATCTTGGCGGAACTGGTTCAAGCTTGGTATGTCTATGAGATAAGGCGACAAGCTGGGATCTGATTGTCCTAGGCTGATGCTGGTGGAGCCAGGACCCCCACCTCTGTGTCCCCGCGGAGAGGAGAAGTATTGTTCGATATAGCCGCTCACCTGGCCGCTATATGGTCGCCAGAAGCCAAGATCATCCTGCCATTCCCATACAACGACCATGGGCTGAGATTGTCCAGATGCTACCAATGTCGGTGTAGAGATAGAGGGTCCATTTCTAGACCCATTTATCCCCACACAGGAGCTAGAGGCAGTGGCCATATCTTACAGCTAGTAGCGATACGTCAAATTCAGTAAACGACAGAAAAAGCTGATGCTAGCTAATTCGGCTAACGTAACAAGCTAGGCTAAGAAGCTAAGTCAGATGGACAAAACACGTTTTAACACTTTGCCAAACTACAGGACACCCTGCAGTTACCCTATCAATAAATTGTAGCGATCAAACCTAACTATGTTAGCTAGCTAGCAAAACATCTTCAATTTACAAGATGTAGCTAAAGTTAGCTAGCTTGGATTATTAAAATGACCCATTTTTACAAGACTGATTCGAGGTCAGGCGGCAAACACTCAAGCAAATTGTTTAAAAGCATTTTGGCAAACCTTGCGAAGCTATAAATCTTTAGATGCGGAAATATATTGAGCTATGCTAGTTTACAAATCATTGCATTCCAACAAACTCAAACTGGCTAGCTACGCAAACCACAGATAAACCAGTCGGAACAATCGTTGCTTGGCAAATAAGACATGCGCACATCATTATATTTTTAAAGCTCCAATGCAGCCGTTTTTATCTCAATATCAAATCATTTCTGGGTAACAATTAAGTACCTTACTGTGACTGTTTTCAATTAAAATGGTCAGAAATAAACAAAAATAGCAATTTCTCAAGCAACAATTTCGCTAGGAGTGGTCAGGGGAAAACTGACAACTTGCTGTCATTGGCAGAAAGGTTTGGAACTCTCTTTCTTATTGGTCTATTAACTAATTTACTGCCTGGGATGTCACTACACAGGCCAAAATTCCATCCCACCAAAACAGGCAGACATTTCATGTGGTCTTTTCAAACAGCGCTTAACACTAAAAGTGCATTATCATAATTTCACAGTATTATTTCAACCTCAGTGTGGAAATATATATAAAACAAATTATGTTTTTAACGGCACTGGAGTAGTCTTAATAACTGTTGTCCTTTCAAACCTCAATGATGATATACTCTTCATTGCTCCATGATACCATGACATTCTGAAGAAATGTCTAAACCTACTATAATAATACGAAAGTAGTAGGTTTAAACATTCTATAGATTTTTTAAAAATACTTTAATTCAACACACACAAAGTCACTGCAGTCCTATAAAAGTGCAAGGCAACACATTTTATTTCAAAGGCCTAAATGGCATTAAGGTACAGCATATAAATACTGGTGAATCCAGAGATAGCTGTTACAGGATAACACAGACCATTCTTTCTTTAACACACGTTACATTCATGTTGACTTGAAGAGATATTTTACTTAGCACAGATGTGCTACAAACATAAAAGCCTAGCTGAGAAAATCTCAACTCCACGTACAAGTACTCAGCTAAAGAAAAGCCATGAGGAGTTTAACAAAATATGAAAATTTGTCTTAGATATAGTGCTATCACCTTGGGTTATTCCTACCACGGAGTATACCGGTACGTACACCTGAAGGCGAACATATTTCAGTTGATATACTTTGAGTTACATACAGTAGTAGTTAGTGTTGTAGAGACATGTGATTCAGTACTTATTACTGAACATTGTAATTTACATCCCTGCACATGATCTTTGTTTTTAATCTTCAAAATAAATAAATAAATAAATCATACAAATGTTGTAAAGCCAGATTGATCCAAGACATTTGTGCTGTAGTTACACCCCATAACAAAAGTTTATGATAGATCAGACAAAAATAACCTAAAATGGTGAATACTTCAATGATTGTAAATTCCATAAGCTTAGTGCCATAACATAACCCCAGTCGGTTGGAATCACTTTTCTTTTGTAGAGTATTTTGAAAAAGGTGTATCAAAAAAGTACCATCAGGGCTTGTGGGGATGAACAACTGTATATAAACACTAGATTTCTGATGCTATGTATTGGCCAATGAGAGGCTTTGAAGCCACAAATCGGCCATATTGGCACTCCTCAGAAGAAGCAGTCCTTCATTGGTATTCAGTATTTAAATTAAAATGTTTCAAGGACAAAAGTACATGTATTTAAGTATTTATTTTGTTGTTGTAGTGGGGACAGTAACAATGTCTTTCTGTATTTTGTTTAGCGCACATAATATAATTTAAAAGTATGCATTAAGTTGTCTATAATAGAATAAGCATGGCAAGAATGAATGCAGACATTAATAAATGCATTTATATAGCTTCCAAAATATTTTTTACAATGGTGGGGGAGTAATAAAATGGAGGCGCAGTGGCTTCAAAGCAGCACTCCCTGCCTGTCATCTAGTGTTTATAAATCAGTGAAGGAAACAAAATCAAAGAAAGCACTTATCTTGCAACAAATTATGCACAGATTCAATTGTTCCTCCTCACATTTCCACCCAAGCCACCATTTAAAAACATATCCAAACCTATATTTTCAGTCAGTAAAGTTTTTAAGCAACAGCACTCGGGCAAAGCTGAAACTTGGCGATGTGATTATAAGTATTGGTTTGATAAAGTCCTCTCATTATATCCTCTTCCTGTAGCAGAGTATCTGTTTTCTTCTCTTCTAGTATTTCACCTTCCCAGGGACTTGCCCATTCACTCCACTGTAGTCCACCATGTACATGGGCCATTGCTAAAAGTAGACGGAGACAAAGCAAAAGGAGGATAAATTAGAGAGAGCATGAGGGAGATCAGTTATGCCGTTGCAGAAGCAAATGATGGCCCATCAATTACACAACCATATTAGTGCCTTTTACAAATTTCTTTAATACCTACAAGTATAATATGAATGTATAAATAAATTCAACTGTATCAAAGTATCAAATCAGAGCATTTCCGTTATGTATTTTTGATAATGAAAGGGAAAGGGGGACACCTAGTCAGTTGTACAAATGAATGCATTCAACTGAAATGTGTCCACATTTAACACAATCCCCCTGAATCAGAGAGGTATGGAGGGTTGACTTAATCGACATCCACGTCTTCGGCGCCCGGGGAACAGTCGGTTAACTGCCTTGCTCAGGGGCAGAACGACAGATTTATACCTTTATCAGCTCGGAGATTCGATCCAGCAACCTTTCGGTTACTGGCCCAACGCTCCTACCCGCCAGGCTACAATAACCACTAAATACTGTACAACAAACTATTATATAATAGCTTTATTAGTACCACGTACCATCACTGGAATCTGATTGGTTGATACCCCTGACTCGGAGGGTAAGGACACTCGGCTGCTCTCCAGGACTCTTTTGCGCTTGCGTCGATTGGTAGAAACCTCTTTCCCTTCTTAAACCACAAAAACAACACAACCATTTTGAACATACTTCTAAAGCACGTGTCCTTATGGACGGCATTACTTAAAACAAAGAAGAAATTGGCTACTGTTATAACAATCCTTACCTGTGTTACATGTTTGGGTGCATATTTCCGCAAAAGGCCTGTAGAATAGAAAATGTATTAAATATGAATTTCAGTTCTGTAGATAGACAGAGAAGGGAGCCTGGCTTTTGCCCAAGAGTGAGTCTTTCTACAAAAATTTCAACTCGCACAGTTCTTTCATGTCCTTCTTTCACATTTCAGGCTTTTAATACAAAATCTAGGATATTTCTACAAACTCCAGACTCATACAATTATTACACTGACAAAGACACTCACTGAAGCTGGCTCTTGATGTTGATGGTGATATCATCTCGGGCTTGAAGGATCTTTTCCAGGCGGACTATGTCGTAAGTGTTGGGATTTCGGAAGGGAATATCATCCGGAAGGCCAATAACTTCAACAGAGTCGGGACTGGCACGGATCAGCTTGTATGGGACTATGACGGAGCGGTCCAGGCCCAGAGCGTCACCTGAACATAAAGCTATTCAGTCAGTTTGGGGCAGATTTTAACTCCCAATAAGTTAGAATTTTAACTAAGTGTGCATTGCATTGCATTGCATTGCATTACATTGCATTGCATTGATGTCAATGGGAGACTAAGTGAATATTTAACTTGTGTAAATTGGGATTTACCCCTTTGGGAATAAATCACTAGAAGTTAATACTTTAACTCCATTTTTTTAGTAAGGTTTATATAGATAAAGCAAACTGTACAAATGGAGGATATACACTGACCATATTTCTGGTTGAAGAGTTCTTTCACTTGCTCGCGGAGGATCACTTTCTCCCCCATGCGGTTGACGTCCTCGTCATCTGTCGGTTCAGGAGGAGAGGAGTCAAACAGAATTGGTGGGGACAGTTTATCAGATGTTACAGTGCCTTCAGAAATGATTTTACACTCCTTGACTTTTTCCACATTTTGTTGTGTTACAGCCTAGTTTACAATGGATTCAATTTAGATTTTTGGGCATTGGCCTAAACATAATACCCCATAATGTCAAAGTGGAATGATGTTTTCAATTGTTTTACTAATTAATTAAAAATGAATAGCTGACAGTGGTGTAAAATACTTTAGTAAAAATACTTTAAAGTACTACTTAAGTAGTTTGTTTGGGTATCTGTGATTTACTTTTTATACTTTAGACAACTTTTACTCCCCATCATTTCTAAAGAAAATGAAGTACTTTTTACTCCATACATTTTCCCTTACATCCAAAAGTAGTTGTTTAATTTAGAATGCTTATCAGGACAAGAAAATGGTCCAATTCACACACTTATCAAGAGAACATCCATGGTCAACCCTACAGCCTCTCATCTGGCGGACTCACTAAACACAAAGGATTAATGTCTGAGTATGGACTGTGCCCCTGGCTATCCGTAAATTAAAATAACAAGAAAATCATGCCGTCTGGTTTGCTTAATATAAGGAATGTGAAATGATTTATACTTGTACTTTTACTTTTGATTCGTAAGTATATTTGAGCAATTCCAATTACTTTTGATACTTAGGTATATTTAAAACCAAATACTTTTAGACTTTTACTCAGCTAGTATTTTACTGTGTGATTTTCACTTTTACTCAATTCATTTTCTATTAAGGTACCTTTACTTTTACTCAAGTATAACAATTCGGTACTTTTTCCACCACTGATAGCTGAAATGTCTTGAGTCAGTAAGTATTCAACCCCCTTGTTATGGCAAGCCTAAATAAGTTCAGGAGTAAACATTTGCCTAACAAGTCACATAATAAGTTGCATGGACTCACTCTGTGTGCAAAAAATAGTGTTTAACATGATTCTTGAATGACTACCTCATCTCTGTACCCCACACATACAATTATCTGTAAGGTCCCGGAGTCGAGCAGTGAATTTCAAACACAGATTCAACCACAAAGTCCAGGGAGGTTTTCCAATGCCGTGCTAAGAAGGGCAGCTATTGCTAGATGGGTAAAAATTTAAAAAGCAGACATTGAATATCCCTTTGAGCATGGTGATACACTTTGGATGGTGTATCAATACACCCAGTCAGTACAGAAATACAGGTGTCCTTCCCAACTCTGTTGCCGGAGAGGAAGGAAACCGCTCAGGGATTTCACCATGAGGCCAACGGGGACTTTAAAACAGTTACAAAGTTTAATGGCTATGATATGATAAAACTGAGGATGGATCAACAACATTGTAGTTACTCCACAATACTAACCTAATTGACAGAGTAAAAAGAAGAAAGCCTGTACAAAATACAAATATTCCAAAACATGCATCCTGTTTGCAACAATGCAATAAAGTAATACTGCAAATAATGTGGCAAAGCAACAACATTCACTTTTTGTCCTGAATCGAAAGTGTTACGTTCGTGGAAAATCCAGTACAACACATTACTGAGAACCACTCTCCATATTTTCAAGCATAGTTGTGGCTGCATCATGTTATGGGTATGCTTGTAATCGTAAAGGACTAGGGAGTTTTTTCAGGGGAAAAAAGAAACGGAACAAAGCTAAGCACAGGCAAAATCCTAGGGGAAAACCAGGTTCAGTCTACTTTCCACCAGACACTGGGAGATTAATTCACCTTTCAGCAGGACAATAACCTAAAACACAAGGCCAAATCTACACTGGAGTTGCTTACCAAGAAGACAGTGAATGTTCCTGAGTGGCCAACTTACAGTTTTGACTTACAGTACCAGTCAAAAGTTTGGACACACCTACTCATTAAAGAGTTTTTCTTTATTTTTACTATTTTCTACATTGTAGAATAATAGTGAAGACATCAAAACCATGAAATAACACATATGGAATCATGTAGTAACCAAATAAGTGTTAAACAAATTAAAATATATTTTATATTTGAGATTCTTCAAAGTAGCCACCCCTTGCCTCGATGACAGCTTTGCACACTCTTGGCATTCTCTCAACCAGCTTCATGAGGTAGTCACCTGGAATGCATTTCAATTAACAGGTGTGCCTTAAACGTTAATTTGTGTAATTTCTTTCCTTCTTAATGCGTTTGATCTAATCAGTTGTGTTGTGACAAGGTAGGGGTGGTATACATATGATAGCTCTATTTGGTAAAAGACCAAGTCCAGCTCAAATAAACAAAGAGAAACGACAGTCCATAATTACTTGAAGACATGAAGGTCAGTCAATACAAAAAATTTCAAGAACTTTGAAAGTTTCTTCAAGCGCTGTTGCAAAAACAATCAAACGGTATGATGAAACTGTCTGTCATGAGGACCGCCACAGGAAAGGAAGACCCAGAGTTTCCAATGCTGCAGAGGATAAGTTTATTTGAGTTAACTGCACCTCAGATTGCAGCCCAAATAAATGCTTCACAGAGTTCAAGTAACAGACACATCTTAACATCAACTGTTCAGAGGAGACTGCGTGAATCAGATCTTAATGGTAGAATTGCTGCAAAGAAACCACTACTAGAGGACACCAATAATAAGAAGAGACTTGCTTGGGCCAAGAAACACGAGCAATGGACATTAGACCGGTGGAAATCTGTCTTTTGGTCTGACGAGTCCAAATTTGAGATTTTTGCTTCCAACCGCCGAGTCTTTGTGAGACACATAGTAGGTGAACGGATGATCTCCGCATATGTGGTTCCCACCATGAAGCATAGAGGAGGTGTGAGTGTGTGGGGATACATTGCTGGTGACACTAACTGTGATTTATTTAGAATTCAAGGCACACTTAACCAGCATGGCTACCACAGCACTCTGCAGCGATACAGCATCCCATCTGGTTTGCGCTTAGTGGGACTATCATTTGTTTTTCAATAGGACAATGACCCTAAACACACCTCCAGGCTGTGTAAGGGCTATTAAGAAAGTGATGGAGTGCTGCATGAGATGACCCGACCTCCACAATCATCCAACCTCAACCCAATTGAGATGGTTTGGGATGAGTTGGACCGCAGAGTGAAGGAAAAGCAGCCAACAAGTGCTCAGCATATGTGGGAACTTCTTCAAGACTGTTTGAAAAGCATTCCTCATGAAGCTGGTTGAGAGAATGCCAAGAGTGTGCAAAGCTGTTATCAATGCAAAGGGTGGCTACTTTGAAGAATCTCAAATATAAAATATTTTTTAGGTTACTACATGATTCCATATGTGTTATTTCATATAGTTTTGATGTCTTCACTACTATTCTACAATGTAGAAAATAGTAAAAGAAAAACCCTTGAATGAGTAGGTGTGTCCAAACTTTTGACTGATACTGTAAATCTACTTGAAAATCTATGGCAAGACTTGAAAATGGTTGTCTAGCAATGATCCACAACCAATTTGACAGAGCTTGAAGAATTTTTTAAATAATAACATCGGCAAATGTTGCACAATCCAGTTGTGGAAAGGTCTTAGAGACTTATTCAAAAAGACTCACAGCTGTAATCGCTGCCTAAGGTGATTCTACAAAGTATTGACTTAAGGGTGTGCATACTTATGCAACTAGCGCCTAACAGTGCAGCAAATGTCAAACAACTACACAAATAATAAATAATCAAAAACTAGAAACAAGAAATCAAGAATGTCAGAACTAATCAAATTAACACTGTATCTGTAATCCAAATGCAATATATGTGTATATACATGTATGTGGTGATAAGTGCACTGTATACTTTATTTTGCTTGCTCTGGGCATCTGCATGCTCCTATTTAATGGATGAAATCATGACAGTTTCAAACCAAGTATTCTTACAGCTGTTACAGGCTTTGGTTTTTCCATTTATGTTTTGGGGTTGGACTTTAGCACGTACAGCTCGTTAGCACATAGGGCACATCGATTGGTGTCACATCATTGGTCAGTATGTGTTACACCTGTGCAGATTGCCATCTGGTTAGTGGGAAGGTGTTTCACCTGTGCTGGCCCAGGTGCTATTTAAGAGTGGCTGCCCCAGAACTCTAGTTGTCTTGATCGATGCGGAGGGTTAACACCTTTAGTTGGCACTTCGGTTTTTGATTTCTAGACAAACAATCCTTTATCTGATTTTGTTTTGTGCCATCTTTTTGATTTGCTTCCTGTATTTAAGTTTGGAGTGGATTATATTTTGTTTGCCTCTTCTTGGGCAAATTTAGTGGGTGCTCATGGTGGCTGTCTTAAGTTCTAGTTGTTGTTGCTAGTCAACTTTTAGTGGACATCCCCATGAGTATCTTTCAGAACCCCTCCTAAAACCCCACCTGTTCAGTTTTGGTTGTTGGTCAGATCCTTCTGTTTGAGTGACATTTTTGGTTTTCTTGCTGGGGAACGTAACAAAACGTAACACAGCATCAAAATAAACAGGCAACACAATTAGAATGCTCACCACTTATTGAGGCGTAGGCCTTCTTCAATAAAGTGATCCGACGAGGTGCTAAGAGGGAGACAAATTTAATGTCACTTTTATATTATTACTACACTAGTAATATAAAACAAACAGTTGGGCCTGACACAGGATATTTCCTATCCAATCATGCTCTTTAATTGGAAATTCATAAATATGAATTGAATATGCCATAAATACAGTGTTACCTGGTTTAGGGATGAGTCCTTGGAAAGGTCTGCAAGAGACAAAGATGGAATCTTAACATCAGTAAACCAACTACCAGGGAGAAAAGAAAAGTAGCAGTATGTTGTCCACTGAGGGTCGGTAGTTGAGTAGCCCTGCCGTATGCCTTATTTTCACAATCCCATGAAAAGGTGAAGGAGAACTACCCACCTGGTGATGGTGAAGCGGATCTTGTCAGCCACCGCCAAGATCCTTTCCAGGTTTTGCGAGCCAAAGGTACATGGTTTCCTGAAAGGGATGCCAGGGGGCAGGCCCTCGATGATCACCGAGCCCGGGTTGCTCTTGATCCTCTTGTAAGGCACCTGGACCGGGTATTTTATGCCAAGTGCCTCCCCATACTTCCTGTTGAACAGGTCCTGTACCTGCTCTCTCAGGGTGTTGGCAAGGTCGATCCTGGACAGCTTAGCCTCTAAGCTATCTGTTAACAGAACCACATGACTATATCAGATGAATGGATAAGTTTAATTTATTTCATAATATACACATTTTCAGCTTTTGGTATTTTATTAGGATCCCCATTAGCTGTTGCAATAGCAGCAGCTACTCTTCCTGGGGTCCACACAAAACATGAAACATGACATAATATAGAACATTAATAGACAAGAACAGTGCAAGGACAGAACTACATCAATTAAAACATGTATTTAAAAAGGCATACATAGCCTACATATCAATACATACACACAAACTCTCTAGGTCAAATAGGGGAGAGGCGTTGAGCCGTGAGGTGTTGCTTTATCAGTTTTTTTTAAAGCAGGTTTGCTGTTCATTTGAGTAACACATTAATGTTTCTTATAAAAAGAAGAAGTGATGCAGTCAGTCTCTCCTCAACTCTTAGGCAAGAGAGATTGCAATGCATAGTATTAATATCACCCATCTGATTACAATGAACAGCAAGATGTGCTGCTCTGTTCTGGGCCAGCTGCAGCTTAACTAGGTCTTTCCTTGCTGCACTCGACCATAAGACTGGGCAATAATCAAGATAAGACAAAACTAGAGCCTGCAGAACTTGCTTTTTATATGATATTTATATACACTGCTCAAAAAAATAAAGGGAACACTTAAACAACACAATGTAACTCCAAGTCAATCACACTTCTGTGAAATCAAAACTGTCCACTTAGGAAGCAACACTGATTGACAATAAATTTCACATGCTGTTGTGCAAATGGAATAGACAACAGGTGGAAATTATAGGAAATTAGCAAGACACCCCCAATAAAGGAGTGGTTCTGCAGGTGATGACCACAGACCACTTCTCAGTTCCTATGCTTCCTGGCTGATGTTTAGGTCACTTTTGAATGCTGGCGGTGCTTTCACTCTAGTGCTAGCATGAGACGGAGTCTACAACCCACACAAGTGGCTCAGGTAGTGCAGCTCATCCAGGATGGCACATCAATGCGAGCTGTGGCAAGAAGGTTTGCTGTGTCTGTCAGCGTAGTGTCCAGAGCATGGAGGCGCTACCAGGAGACAGGCCAGTACATCAGGAGACGTGGAGGAGGCCGTAGGAGGGCAACAACCCAGCAGCAGGACCGCTACCTCCGCCTTTGTGCAAGGAGGAGCACTGCCAGAGCCCTGCAAAATGACCTCCAGCAGGCCACAAATGTGCATGTATTTTGTGTATATTTTTTCTATATGTTTTGGCCATGACAGTTTACAATCTAAGGTAACGCCAAGTAATTTAGTCTCCTCAACTTGTTCAAAAGTCACACCATTCATTGCCAGATTCAGCTGAGGTCTAGAACTTAGAGAATGATCTGTATCAAATACAATGCTCTAAGTTTTAGTTTATTACTGGTCACCCATTACAAAACAGACTGCCACTCTTTGTTAAGGGTTTCAGTGACTTCATTAGCTGTGGTTGCTGATGCGTATATGTTTAATCATCAGCATACATGGACACACATGCTGTGTTTAATGCCAGTGGCAGGTCATTGGTAGAAATAGAAAATAGTAGAGGGCCTGGAGAACTGCCCTGCGGTACACCACACTTTACATGTTTGACATTATAGAAGCTTCCATTAAATAAAATCCTTTGAATTCTATTAGATAGATAGCTCTGAATCCACAATATGGCAGAGGTTGAAAAGCCATAACACATACATTTTTTCAACAACAGATTATGGTCAATAATATCAAAGGCTGCACTGAAATCTAACAGTACAGCTCCCACAATCTTCTTATCAATTTATTTCAACCAATCATCAGTCATTGGTCAGTGCAGTACATGTTGGGTGCCCTTCTCTATAAGCATGCATTAATTTGTTTACAGAGAAATATCATTGTATTTGGTCAAACACAATTATTTCTAACAGTTTGCTAAGAGCTGGCAGCAAGCTTATAGGTCTGCTGTTAGAACCAGTAAAGGCCGCTTTACCACTCTTGGGTAGTGGAATTACTTTGGCTTCCCTCCAGGCCTGAGGACAAATACTTTCCTCTTGGCTCAGATTAAAAATAAGACATAGGAGTGGCTATAGAGTCAGCTACCATCCTCAGTAGCTTTCCATCTAAGTTGCCAATGCCAGGAGGTTTGTCATTATTGATCGTTAACAATAATTTCCCCACCTCTCCACACTAACTTTTCAAAAATCAAACTTGCAATGATTTTCTTTCATTATTAGTTTTTGTATGCATGAACACAATGGCTCACTGTTCATTGTTGGCATTTCCTGCCTAGGTTTGCCCACTTTGCCAATGGCAACATCAAATGGTTTTGTGATTAAAAAAAAAGCCATCTGATTCGATAAAAGATGGAGTTGAATTTGTCTTTCTGACCATAATTTTATTTCAAGTACTCAAGTTTTTTCCCATCATTGTTTATATCATTGATCTTGGCTTCATAATACAGTTTCTTCTTCTTTTTGTTGAGTTTAGACATATAATTTCTCAATTTGCAGTAAGTAAGTCAGATGTGCAGCCAGACTTTTTAGCCACTCCTACAGTTTTTCAATTCCTCATCAATCCACGAAGCCTTAACAGTTCTAACAGTCAGTTTCTTAACAGGTACATGTTTATCAATAATTGGAAGAAGCAATTTTATAAATTCATCAAGTCCAGCATCTGGATGCTCCTTATTAATCACATCAGACCAACAAATATTCTTTACATCATCCACATAACAGTGACTGCAAAATCTTTTACACTATTTTAGGCCCAGCTTTTGTAACTTTGGCTTTCCTGGATATAGCCACAATATTGTGATCACTCTATCCAATGGGTACAGATACAGCTTTAGCAGTGGTATAAAGTACTTAAGTAGAACGTTCAAGTAGTTTTACTTAAGTAGTTTTTTCAGGTATCTGTACTTTACTATTTATATTTTTGACAACTTTTACTTCACTACATTCCTAAAGAAAATGAAGTACTTTTTACTCTATACATTTTCTCTGACACCCAAAAGTACTTGTTACATTTTGAATGCTTAATAGGACAGAAAATGGTCTAATTCGCACACTTATCAAGAGAGCATCCCTGGTCATCCCTACTTCTGAAAACCAGTCAATATTCAGGTCCCCAAGAAAGTAGACCTCCCAGTTTACATCACATACGCTATTAAGCATTTCACACATATTATTTAGATACTGACTGTTAGCACTTGGTGGCCTACAGCAACACCCCAAAAGAAAAGGCTTTAGATGTGCCAAGGAAACCTGCAACCACAACACTTCAATAACACCTGACATAAGATATTTTCTAAACATTACAGGCATATGGCTCTGAATATATACAGCAACACATCCCACATAAACATTTCTGTATCTTCTATAGATAGCTTGAAGCTGAATTGCAGCATATAAATAGCACTTCTCTTCTCTTTAAGTGAACAAGCAAAGGGAAAAACAAATCCTAACCAGGACTCCATAAGTACTCGACTATGTATTGCTCAAAGTATAGGAGGGCAAAGTACTCTACTGATATTGGCTCAAGTATTTGGTCTCCCTATTACCTGAGAACCCTGGTCTCTTCGAATCGGCTCCTGCATCTTCTGTCAAAGCATCTTTGGAGTCGAGGTCTGCGGAAAAAATATCAGCAGAGTTGTCTAAACTTGCAGTGAATACATCCAGTTCACCAGACCTATCTAAAAGCCACATTGAAAAATATGGATCCTAACCACTGGATCAACCGTGGAATTACCAGTTAATTCTAATTAATTACAGCGTTAATAATATTTAATTACTGAGTAAATTGTAATTCTATGCGCTCAACATTTGTAGGCTAAGGGTTGCTTGAAGATTTGCTCACTGGGGTAATGGACCATCATACCCCAGTAAGAAAGAGTACTGTTGGGGCTCGTCCATCTCCATGGATTGATGAGGAACTGGGTGAGGCATTTTCTCAAAGAAATATGGCAAAAGTCTTAGCAGCCAAATCTAAACTAGAAATTGATTAACAGAATTATAGAACACTATGTAATTAGGCAGCTAAATTAAATCGTAAGAAGAACACTGTATTTTACAAAAATGGTTATATTGATTGTAAAAATGATTTAAAAAAGGGATAGAATACAGTTAAGGGCTTACTTGGTACATCTATCTCATCATACCCATCTAGTGTGGAGATTGATTGGAGAACAATAACAAAACCAGCTGACATTGCCAATCATTTTGCAGATTTTTCTTTAGAAATGTATTTACTGAGCGATAATGTAAACGCCCATTCTTCCAAACAAGCTATTGTCCAATAGATTGATGATCATGTTTTGAGCAAAAGAAATGCAATTTTAATCTACAAATGCTGTAAGTAAAGGAGTTGTTAAACCTATTGAAGCCATTACCCAATGGTAAATACATTTTTTACTTCACTATGCTGCTCCCCAGATTGCAGCTCCACTGAAATACAGTGGCAAGAAAAAGTATGTGAACCCTTTGTAATTACCTGGATATATGCTTAAATTGGTTATCAAATTTGATCTGATCTTCATCTCAGTCACAACAATAAACAAAAATAGTGTGCTTAAACTAATAACACACAAATGATTGTATTTTTCTTGTTGATATTGAATACACCATTTAAACATTCACAGTGTAGGTTGGAAAAATTATGTGAACCCCTAGGCTAATGACTTCTCCAAAAGCTAATTGGAGTCAGTCAGCTAACCTGGAGTCCAATCAATGAGACGAGATTGGAGATGTTGGATAGAGCTGCCTTGCCCTATAAAAAACACTCACAAAATTTGAGTTTGCTATTCACAAGAACCATTACCTGATGTGAACCATGCCTTGAACAAAAGAGATTTCAGAAGACCTAAGAATTGTTGACTTGCATAAATCTGGAAAGGGTTACAAAAGTATCTCTAAAAGCCTTGATGTTCATCCGTCCACGGTAAGACAAATTGTCTATAAATGGAGAAAGTTCAGCACTGTTGCTACTCTCCCTAGGAGTGGCCGTCCTGCAAAGATGACTGCAAGAGCACAGCACAGAACGCTCAAGGATGTTAAGAAGAATCCTAGAGTGTCAGCTAAAGACTTAGAGAAATCTCTGGAACATGCTAACATCTCTGTTGACAAGTCTACGATACGTAAAACACTAAACAAGAATGGTGTTCATGGGAGGACACCACAGATGAAGCCACTGCTGTCCAAAAAAACATTGCTGCACATCTGAAGTTTTCAAAAGTGCACCTGGATGTTCCATAGCTCTACTGGGAAAATATTCTGTGGACAGATGAAACTACAGTTGAGTTGTTTGCAAGGAACACACAACACTATGTGTGGAGAAAAAAGGTACAGCACACCAACATCAATATCGCATCCCAACTGTAAAGTATGGTGGAGGGAGCATCATGGTTTGGGGCTGCTTTGATGCCTCAAGGCCTGGACAGCTTGCTATCGTTGACGGAAAAATGAATTCCCATGTTTATGAAGACATTTTGTAGTAGAATGTAAGGCTATCTGTCTGCCAATTTAAGCTCAACAGAAATTGGGTGATGCAACAGGACAACGACGCAAAACACAGAAATAAATCAACAACAGAATGGCTTCAACACAATACATTTTTCCTACTGGAGTGGCCCAGCCAGAGTCCTGTCCTCAAACCATTCACACCAGACATCCCAAGAATATTGCTGAACTGAAACAGTTTTGTAAAAAGGAATGGTCCAAAATTCTTCCTGACCGTTGTGCAGGTCTGGTCCGCAACTACAGAAAACGTTTGGTTCAGGTTATTGCTGCCAAAGTAGGGTCAACCAGTTATTAAATCCAAGTGTTCACATACTTTTCCCACCCTGCACTGTGAATGTTTACACAGTGTGTTCAATAAAGACATGAAAACGTATCATTGTTTGTGTGTTATTAGTTTAAGCAGACTGTGTTTGTCTATTGTTGTGACATAGATGAAGTTCAGATCAAATTTCATGACCAATTTATGCAGAAATCCAGGTATTTCCAAAGCGTTCACATACTTTTCTTACCATGCTACATATTTAATTGGTCACTGGAAAAGGGGACATTTCCAAATGTATAGAAGCATGCTAAACTGTGTCCAATCCCGAAAAGACAGCAAAGAACCCATTACTCCTGCCAATAGACAACCAATCAGTCTACTCCCTTCCCTCAGTAAGATTATGGAGGGTATTTTGAGTAGACAAATATGTGAGTATATGGAAAAGAATGATCTGATTACAGCCAATCAGCATGCTTATCGCAAAAACCATTCCACTACCATTGCATTGGTTGACATGACTGACCAGTGGCTCAATGCTATGGATAATGGCAGGTTTGTCGATTTACTATTTTTAGATTTTTGTGCAGCATTTGATTTAGTGGCTCATGAAATAATTTAGACAAAATTATTGCATTATGGGTTGAAGGAGGCAGCATTGAATTGGGTACAGTCATATCTAACTGACAGGAAACAGTCCACCTATATCAATGGGTCGTTTTCTTCCACTCATGCTTTAAACTGTGGAATAACGCAGGGCAGCTGCCTTGGGCCCCTTCTTAACTTCCTTATGCCTTATCTGAAACTCAAGCTACTATATTTGATGCTACAATTTATACAGCAAGACAATTGGTTCAACAGGTACAGCAAGCTTTACAAGTAGATCTGGGAAATATCAGGGAGTGGGTTTGCCAGAACAAACTTGTTTTGAAAACCAAGGTTATGTTGGTCTGTTCCACCAGGAAAAGGCCAGCACAGCATGGGATAGAATTAAGTATGGGGGGAGTAAAAATTGAGGAAGTGTCAGAAACCAAACTACTAGGGGTGCAGCTAGACAACTGTTTACCATCGTCGTCTTACATAACTCATCTATGTGAAAAAAAATATGCATGCATGCATGATCAGAAGGATAGCTAAATATTTACCGGGAAAGATTCTTAAGCAAACAACTCAAGCATTAATTGGGAGTCAGGTGAACTACTGTTCTGTGGTCTGAGGAAATGCAACAGCAAGTCAAATTAGGAGGCTGCAGATCGCACAGAACAAAGCAGCAATGATTGTTTTAAGTTGGAGATATGGTTCTTCTGTTGTAGTCATGCACAATGCTCTTGGTTGGTCATCTATCAACAAGATAATTGAAAAAACATGCTTATCTTAGTAAATACTAAGAATAGATTGTCCAACATCTATGTGTTATACAGACAGAAGAGAGAAATAGGCTAAATAACATTGCGATTCAGAGCAATAAAGAAATTGTATAATTTTTTATCTGAGCAAACCAGAAACCTTTCGATATATAAATTCAAACAATACTTTAGAACCATTTAAATATAATAAATTGAAAGGTTGTGCAGGACTATGGTAGATGAAGGAATCAATCTATAATTTCAGACTGTTAGAGTATTAATCGGGTCAATATGTCAGTGTATTATGTTTGTTTGTAACAGTGTGTTACATGTGAAATATGTATTCGTATTATAAATTGTATTTTAACGTTTAAGGACTCTTGGAAGATTAGTCCAAATTAGGACTAAAATATATCCTTATCAAATCAAATAGGAGGGCTTGGCTCATTTACACTCAGTCAATTCAGGAATGAACTGACATTTAACTAATTTAGTTTGTAAACGTACTATTTTTAAAGGTAAATAATGTGATATACTTATTAAATCAGCTGGCATTTAGAATGAAGATGTACTCACCTGAATCACAGGCCGGGAAAGGAGGCGTCTCTAGCTTGACTTGATCCGTTAAAAGTTCTGGCCTGGATAGGAAACCACAACAAAACATGGTTAGAACATCATAAAGAGTAACCTGTTGTCCTTTATTCCTGCACCAACATATACAACGTTTCACCTATATCCTCTTCATACAACAACAATTCACAGACTAGGGCCATGTTCCAGGCTGACTACACTTTAGATGCCTTCCATATCTCACAACGCCTGGACAGGTGTTGAACATATCAGTTAACCACATCATATTATATAGCAGTCTGATGCCGACTGCGTAGTTGATGACGCAACCTTTGGTTGATGTAATACAATGTCAGCAATGTAGTCAGCCTGGAACGTGACCAAGACCATGTGCGCGTCACAATGATTCCTCCTGAAGTGCACACTCGTTCACTACTCCCCACAAATTTAAAAGCATTGGATTGGTGTAGGCATTGGCTTAAGGGTTTCCATATACCAGTCCATTCCCTTCAAATCAATGATCAATGAAGGGACGTGGACAAGTGCAAGCTTCCGGAGAAAGGAGAGATTATTGGGATGCACTCCTTGATTGACTTGCGGAGGTTCTTTCCCCTATGTGACAATGTATGATCTCTGACCTTTTGATGACAAACTGAATCTGACTGCCAACGGCCAGGATCTTGCGCAGCTTGGCCGCTCCGAAACAGTTGGGTCTGCGGAAAGCCACACCCTCCGGTAGCCCTGTGACACACAGCTCCTCTGGGTACATCTGAAACTTGGAGTAGGGCACCTTCGCAGGTTCAAGTAGTCCAAGCGCCTCGGCTACAGAAAGAAAGGGTGGGATGGAAAATGGAGAGAGGAATACAGGTGAATTATTCTATGCAAAAGACTATGCTGCTCAGTACTTAACTATTCCCCTGATAGTCAAATAGATTTTTAGGAGAAACATTGCTTTCTTAAAAAGGCTAGAAAATAACGTGGATGTGTAGAAACGGTTGATTAAGTCTGTGTAATTTATGATTTAATGCTTGATTCAGTTTCTCTTGCTTGGCCAGTCTGAACATTGAGCGTGCAAGTAAGTGCATTGGATAACTTACCATACTTAGTGCTGAATATGCTTTCCACTTGCCTCCGAAGCTGGAGGATCATTTCACCTATGTCCTCAGCGATATTTCCTGTCAAGAAAAATGAAAATGAAGAGAAATGTTTAAGTGGGTTTTATTCAGAGCTGAAAGAAAGAACACGATTAGTGAATGTGTCTGAAACAGTCTGAATCAACAATGGGTCCTGAAAGTGAAAACAGTTTAACTAAGCTAATGAGGCATTTACACTGAACAAAAATATAAACACATGACTGAGAATATCTGTTGGTCACAGATACCCTTTTTTTTTTTAAAGTAGGAGCGTGGATCAAAAAAACAGTCAGTATTTGGTGTGACCACCATTATCCTCATGCAGCGTGACACATTTCCTTCACATAGAGTTGTTCAGGCTGTTGATTGTGGCCTGTGGAACACGCTATCATACACGTTGGTACAAAGCATCCCAAACATGCTCAATGGATGACATGTCTGGTGAGTATGCAGGCCATGGAAGAACTGGGACATTTTCTGCTTTCAGGAATTGTGTACAGATACTGGCGACATGGGGCCGTGCATTATCATGATGAAACATGAGGTGATGGCAGTGGAACAATAGGCCTCAGGATCTCGTCACGGTATATCTGTGCATTCAAATTGCCATTGACAAAATGCAATTGTGTTCGTTGTCCGTAGCTTATGTCTGCCCATACCATAACCCAACTGCCACCATGGGGCACTCTGTTCACAATGTTGACATCAGCAAACAACTCGCCCACACAACACCATACACGCTGTCTGCCATCTGCCCGGTATCTTTGAAACCAGGATTCCGTGTGAAGAGCATACTTTACCAGTGTGCCAGTGCCATCGAATGTGAGCATTTGCCCAATTAAGTTGGTTAAGACCCTGGTGAGTACGACAAGCACGCATATGAGCTTCCCTGAGACGGTTTCTGACAGTTTGTGCAGAAATTCTTCCGTATTGCAAACCCAGTTTCATCAGCTGTCCGAGTGGCTGGACTCAGATGATCCTGCAGGTGAAGAAGCCGGATGTGGAGATCCTGGTTTGGCGTGGTTACACTTGGTCTGCGGTTGTGAGGCCGGTTGGATGTACTGCCAAATTCTCTAAAACAAGGTTGGAGGTGGCTTATGGTAGAGAAATTAACATTAAATTCTCTGGCGAAAGCTCTGGTGGACATTCCTGCAGTCAGCATGGCAATTGCACGCTCCTTCAAAACTTGAGATATCTGTGGCATTGTGTTGCTGTTTTGGATTATGCTGTTTAATCAGCTTCTTGTAATGCCACACCTGTCAGGTAGATGAATTATCTTTACAAAGGACAAATGCTCACTAACAGGGAAGTAAACAAATTTGTGCGCAACATTTTAGAGAAATAAGCTTTTGGTGTGCATGGAACATTTCTGGGATCTTTTATTTCAGCTAGAGGTCGACCGATTATGATTTTTCAACGCCGATACCGATTATTGGAGGACCAAAAAAGCCGATACCGATTAATCGGCTGATTTTTATATATATATATATATATATATATATATATATATTTGTAATAATGACAATTACAACAATACTGAATGAACACTTATTTTAACTTAATATAATACATCAATAAAATCAATTTAGTCTCAAATAAATAATGAAACATGTTACATTTGGTTTAAATAATGCAAAAACAAAGTGTTGGAGAAGAAAGTAAAAGTGCAATATGTGCCATGTAAAAAAGCTAACGTTTAAGTTCCTTGCTCAGAACATATGAAAGCTGGTGGTTCCTTTTAACATGAGTCTTCAATATTCCCAGGTAAGAGGTTTTAGGTTGTAGTTATTATAGGAATTATAGGATTATTTCTCTCTATACCATTTGAATTTCATATACCTTTGACTATTGGATGTTCTTATAGGCACTTTAGTATTGCCAGTGTAACAGTATAGCTTCCGTCCCTCTCCTCGCTCCTATCTGGGCTCGAACCAGGGATACATCGACAACAGCCACACTCGAAGCATCGTTACCCATCGCTCCACAAAAGCAGAGCAGAGCAAGGGGAACAACTACTTCAAGGTCTCAGAGCGAGTGACGTCACCGATCGAAACGCTATTAGCACGCAGCCCGCTAACTAGCTAGCCATTTCACATTGGTTACACCAGCCTAATCTCTGGAGTTGATAGGCTTGAAGTCATAAACAGCTCAATGCTTGAAGCACAGCAAAGAGCTGCTGGTAAATGCACAAAAGTGCTGTTTGAATGAATACTTACGAGCCTGCTGCTGCCTACCACCGCCCAGTCAGACTGCTCTATCAAATATCAAATTATAGACTTAATTATAACATAATAACACACAGAAATACGAGCCTTAGGTCATTAATATGGTCAAATCCAGAAACTATCATTTCGGAATCGTTCCGTATTTTATCTAACGGGTGGCATCCCTAAGTCTAAATATTGCTGTTACATTGCACAACCTTCAATGTTATGTCATAATTATGTATGTTTCTGGCAAATTAATTATGGTCTTTGTTAGGAAGAAATGGTCTTCACACAGTTCGCAACGAGCCAGGCGGCCCAAACTACTGCATATACCCTGACACTGCTTGCACGGAACGCAAGGGAAGTGACACAATTTCCCTAGTTAAAAGAAATTCATGTTAGCAGGCAATATTAACTAAATATACAGGTTGAAAAATATATACTTATGTATTGATTTTAAAGAAAGGCATTGATGTTTATGGTTAGGTACACATTGGTGCAACGACAGTGCTTTTTTCACGAATGCGCTTGTTAAATCATCACCCGTTTGGCGAAGTAGGCTGTGATTCGATGAGAAATTAACAGGCACCGCATCGATTATATGAAACGCAGGACAAGCTAGATAAACTAGTAATATCATCAACCATGTGTAGTTAACTAGGGATTATGTTAAGATTCATTGTTTTTTATAAGATAAGTTGAATGCTAGCTAGCAACTTACCTTGGCTTCTTGCTGCACTCGCGTAACAGGTAGTCAACCTGCCATGCAGTCTCCTCGTGGAGTGTAATGTAATCGGCCACAATCGGTGTCCAAAAAATTACCGATTGTTATGAAAACTTGAAATCGGCCCTAATTAAAATCGGCCATTCCGATTAATCGGTCAACCTCTAATTTCAGCTCATGAAACATGGGACCAACACTTTACATGTTGTGTTTATATCTTTGTTCAGTATATAAATTATATTAATCAAGAATTTATGTAACAATCACATCACACCTTTTAAAAATCAATAATTTGAAATGGAGGTTAGGCTGTGTCTATTGTAAGCCTACAGTGAATCCAACAGATAGGTCTTAGGGAGAGGTTGTCAAACCTACTGTACCTTCAGATGATCTTCTGAGGCCTTGCAAAGCTGGTTTAGGTGACAGTGCTTCAGTTTAAAGGAAGAGGGCAAAGAGGTGAGTAGGGTTGACAAGTTTCAAAGGTTTCACATAACTAATTTCGGTTCAGGCGAGCCAAGAAATACTGTTTTGAATGAGACAAAGCCCAAACTACAGTAGAACCTCAAAGAATTACGGAATGACCGATCAACCAAACCGGGAGGACATGTATTAAATGCAAAAACAGCACACTTCTTTAGGCTACAGACAAATGTAAATGTTGCTTATGTGCTAAAATATATCTACAGTATCTGGCTAAATATTAGAAAACACATGTAAATACATAATCAATATTTTCTCAATGGCTTTAAGTGAATTTCAAAGTTCCGAACATTTCAGTTTTTCTGAATGACCACTATTTCCAAGCTGTTCATGTCTCTGAGGTCATATGGTAGCTTATTTGAGTAAAAAAAAAAAAAGAGTAATACCAACAGCCAAAGTATGACTTCACATGTGCCATGGTGATAGGATGTTATCTTTATCTCTGTCTACATGACAATTGTGCACATTCATTGTGTCTCTCCATTGATAATAGCTGAAAGATAACTTACATATCTTTCAAAATACTGCAGAAAAAATAGCATGATATTTAAATAAACACTGAAATCTAGTGTCTATTTTCAGCACTTACCCGCCCACGACTTCTTCCTTCATGATCAATGATGAAAAAGAAAACTTTAACAAAACATGAAAGCAACCAAAATAAAACAAACAAAATGTCTAAGGATCTAGACTAGAGGTTAATGTGGACACTTGAGTACCATTCTTTTTCTTTCCTCTTCTCTACAAATCTTCAAATATTGAATAACTGGGTTTTAAATCTAGCCTGGTCCCAGATCTGTTTGTTTTTGACAATGAGTGACAAGGAGTTGACATGATAGCACAAACAGACTGGCACTCAGGCTAGTATATCTCTACAGCTATAGCACAACTTAGAATTGAGGTTAAGAAAGAGAGTGGTCCTTTGTAGCTTAGTTGGTGGTAGAGCATGGTGCTTGTAACGCCAGGGTAGTGGGTTCGATTCCCGGGACCACCCATATGTAAAATGTATGCATGCATGACTCTAAGTTGCTTCGGATAAAAGGCATATATTATTATTATCGCATGTAGTGTACTCAAGTGTTCTTAGTTACCTCGTGCTACTAAACTACAATAAGGACTTGGGGAAGGGTGACTACGGTAAGGAACAAAATTATCTCAGACTACTAAACTGGGTGTTCAGGTGTCTTAAAGGGACTCTAGACAAATCACAGGACTGGTAGAGATAGGGAGCATGAGAAACAGGCTAATTCTATACAGGGTTGGGCTGCAAGGGCTGGGGTTGAGACGAGAAGTTGTGTACGGTGAATATACTATTCAACCAAACCTGAGACAGAGAGTCCAGATTTAAAACATACTCACAAACTGGACAAAATAAACCCAGGTTTGGTAAATGCTCCAATTTAAAAAATAAATACATTGAGGGTTGCTATTGCAGTGTTCTTACAAATAACCTTTAGACTAGAAAACTGAAACTGCTCTGGATGTCTTGCAAAATGGTGTCATATGTTCCAATCCCAGTAAACAGATTCGATGGTGACCAATCTTTCTTCAAGTATGTTTTGTGGGAAAACAGGCTCGACTGTGAAATCTGTGTTTAATCTGAGGTATTGCTTATGGAGACAAGCTCAAATATGCACAATCCATCAGATTCTAATGACACACAAATGACACCTCCAATGATGAAAGCCAATTAATATATACCATCAAAAATAGGATTAAAAATTATAAATCAAACTGATGGAAAGTGTCCAGAGCAGGCAGCCTATTACTTACTTAGTGTGCTACAGGTTTGGCAGAGACTCTGTGGGTGGGAGGTGGGGCGTAAGGGGTGGTACAGGGTACTAGTGACTCTGGGTGGAGTACGAAGTGTGAAAGGGGGGCAAGGAGACATGGAGATGGGAGTATCTGTGAAAAGTGGTTTCATACGTGTACTGGTAACCTAGCTCCCTAACAGAGGGAGAGAGCTTGTTGGCAGTGGTGGACCCAGGGTGGCGCCGGGCCTGGGCAGTCCTGATGCAACCATGAGGTAGAGGGGACTGGTACGGAAGGCGGGGCTGCAGTTACCTGCGTGGGTCTCCAGGGAGCGGCAAGAAGCAGCCTGGGCTGGGGTGGCCACCACCACCACTGCTGCTGCAGCCGGGTCAGCATGAGACTCATTCGGCTCCTCCACTGAAACACTGGCATCTGGGGGAGGAGAAACAACACATTGTTACGGTACTGGGTATCTTAGGGACAGACAGCACATTGTTAGGCTACTAGGTATCAAGACAGAGTCACGTGAAGGAGGAGAGAAAGTACCAGCCTGGTCCCAGATCTATTTGTGCTCTTGCCAACTCCACTGCTGTCACTGTTTAAGACTGGGCCAAACATGTTTAAGACTGGGTTATGGTAAAATGCTAGAGTACTGGGCACAGGGGCAGGGTAAGAGAAAGTAACTGTAGAGACAAATTCGAGGAGTGGTGAGAATATAGGGTCAGGCAGGCTACAGAGTAGACCTCAGGTAATTAGCAGGTAAGGGAAGAGGGGAACAGCCTCACAATGCAAGGGGAACTATTAGAGGTCATTGTAAAGAGGAAATAACATGTGTCAGGATCACAGCAGGTGCATGCATAAATGCACACACGTCCTAGCCCACACAGTCAAATCCAGAGGTGTTGGATTCCTGCTAGCATGTCGCATCTACTGCCTCTCAAAACACGTTTAAATATTTCCAAGATTCACGACTCCCCATATTTGATCTGGTTTAACAGCTAAAGCCATTTAAAATGTAATATAATGACAGAGGTGCACCACTTACCTGGTACAGTCACCTGGATGATTTCCCCATCTGGGGGCTCCGTTTTAATCTTTTTCAAGGGAATACAATCTCCCGAAGGCCCTAAAAGAGTAAGAGTAAAAACAGTTAATATGGCAAGGCGGCATCCCATATGGAACCCTATTCGCTACAGTGCACTACTTTTGATCAGGGCCCATTGCGCTCGAGTCAAAGGTAGTGTACTATATAGGGAATAGGGTGTCATTTGGGACATAACCAGATCTTCCTCCCAGAAAGTGCCATTTGAAATGGATCTATGAAATCCAATGTTAGACATTCTGAGAGGAAGATCTGTTCAGTTTCAGACGGTTTAAGTTTTTAATTTGCAATTCCCAAGGGGTTACAGAGTGGATATGAAACGTGGAACGTATTTCTTGATGTTAGACTACCATAAAAAGGAGTGCCAACCTCAGAGTTCACGTCTTGGGTTCGCATTACAGTATTACTATAGTAGGCCATAGCATTGCCTTGTCACTTACCTGCTTCAAAGTCAGCCAATGGACTCACACAAGAGCTTGTAGATCTAAAAAGAAAAACACATCCTTTGAATGCACAACTTCGAATTATGACATTGAAATGAACTGGCATAGATAAATTGTGGTTATTGTGGTACATCAGGCTATGGCCTTCCATTACAAGTGATGGACACGCAGCATTTACTGAAAGGATCTATCAAAATATCAAAATGGTTTGTTTGTATTGTCTTCTGATCTAATTGTCTTTTATATCTCTGGATGCAGATTGGGTAAGACAGGTGCGGAACAGATTTCTCTGATGATTTCAAATAACATCTTGTGTCACTACACCCTCTACATTACTGACTGAGGCCTAGCCGTTGCATACATACCTGCTGCTGTGAGGATTGGTGACCAGCTCCAGTGCAGCCAACGGGACCCGGAGGTTGTCAGGGAAACCGTCCTCGGAGGTGGAGCCTATGTCATGCTTGCCCTCTTCCTTGGCCACCTTACCAGCAGCTTTGTGACCCAACATAACAGAATCAATCAGATCAATCAATCAGATTATCCATGATGCACAGCAAGCTATTACAACTAAACATACACAATATCAAAAGAAAAACAAGGACATGGCATCTCTGAAGTTGGAGACTTTTATCTCCCTCAACAACTTTAAAAATCTGCTATCCGAGCAGCTAACCGATCGCTGCAGCTGTACATAGTCCATCTGTAAACTACCCACCCAATTTACCTACCTCACCCCCCATACTGCTTTTATTTATTTACTTTTCTGCTCTTTTGCACACCAGTATCTCTTCTTGCACATGATCATCTGATGATTTATCACTCCAGTGTTAATCTGCTAAATTGTAATTACTCGATTTATTGCCTACCTCATGCCTTTTGCACACATTGTATATAGATTCTCTTTTTTTTTCTACCATGTTATTGACTTGTTTAATGTTTACTCCATGTGTAACTCTGTGTTGTTGTCTGTTCACACTGCTATGCTTTATCTTGGCCAGGTCGCAGTTGCAAATGAGAACTTGTTCTCAACTAGCCTACCTGGTTAAATAAAGGTGAAAAAAAAAAAAAAAAGAAAAAAAATGCTAAATGGCATACTAATGGCTTCTTTGGATAGATATCAACAATGCAAGATGAAATTACTCATTATAATCTGGGTGGTTCGAGCCCTGAATGCTTATTGGCTGAGAGCCGTGGTATATCAGACCGTATACCACAGGTATGACCAAAAATGACTTTTTACTGTTCTAATTATGTTGGTAACCAGTTTATAATAACACACCTATGGGGTTTGTGGTATATGGCCAATATACCACGGCTAACGGCTGTATCCAGGCACTCCGCATTGCGTTGTGCGAAAGAACAGCCCTTAGCTGTGGTTTATTGGCCATATACCACACCCCCCCCCGTGCCGAATTGCTGAAGTCTTACCTGTGAAAATCCTTTCGTCAAACATTCTGGAATGAGAACAGAGATGGTCGTTATTGTTAATCAATGTGATTATTGACATTGGTCACAGTCAAGTAGAAAGGGCCCCTGTAGTAAACTGTTGGTGAACAACAGTGGACATGTCAACAGGGGAACAAGATCAAACAGACATCTCTACACGGTCTGCAGGGTTCATGTCTGGGCCATCTTGAATAAACAACAATACATATCAACAACAACACCAGGAGTGTATGACTCTTAGATAAAAATCGAATCTTCAATCTGCTGGAATTATATTAACATTAATGACCATGTCGCCTTATGCATGAGCCATGCGCTGATGGCGGTGTTGACCCAAACTAAGCCTGTCGCCCCGATCTAAATGTATTTCATCACATGGTTTCAACAACAGCGAGACATTGGCTCAATATGCCAGAGAGCAGAGGGCACCATAATGTGTGGTTCATGCGGTGGTTACCAGTAAGTTGGGCATTGTCTATTGGAGGGCAGGGAATTTAACCAACAGATGGCCTGGGTTGACACTTCTCCCTTCGTTGATTCAATTTTCCAAATAGGACATTTTAGATAAATGACAGATGCTGTGCTAGCTCTTGTGGCTCATAAATCAGTGGTTCTCCTCAAACAGGGTTATTTTCATTAGCGCATGTTTCTTACTAGACAGCTGCAGTAGTAGTAGTTCTTCCCTGTTTCACAACGTTTTTTTCATTTAGTGCCTTATCACGAAACCCTGGTATGATGCGTTATGCAGCCCTGATATGGGTCCCCTATACACTACAGTGTAATCTCTTATTTCTGGAGGAAAGAATGAGAGACTTTCCCAGTATAATCTCAGATGGATCTCAGATCGTCTTTACCTTTTGACTACAAAGCGGACCCCATGGCGCTCCTCCAGGATGCGTTTGAGTTTGGGCACTCCGTAGGTGCAGGGCCTCTTGAAGGGGATGTTGTCTGGGATGCCGATGATCTCCACGGCCTCTGGGTCACAGGCTATCTTCCGGTACGGCACTGGAACCATGTGGTCCAAGCCCAGGGCCTCCGCTGAAAATACAGGGGTTGTCAGAAATCATTGACGGACATCAATCATGAGACCCTACAATACTGTCTTAATAAGTATGTAATGAATGGATCAATTAATGGATGGATGGATGGGTGGGTGTGGATAGATTAATAAGCAATCCTGACACCTGAAAACAGACTAAAGACAATCATTCTATAGTAAAGAAATTACATGAAAAAAAGTGTTGAGAAAATGACTAATTGTATAAGGGACATTTTCCCAGAGAATCTCCATTGGGCGTGCTTTTTGGATGAGGACTAACCTTAATATGGGTCTGGGAAACAGGAAAGTTTTAAAACCCTAAACGTTTTTAATCAGCTAATGCCCTACAATAGGAAACCATGCTGAGAAAGAGTGGTTGACCATCTCACCATAGCGACTGTTGAACAGGATCTGCACACATTCTCTCAGTGTGTTTATGTCCTCAGTCTCTCGAATGAACGAGTCCCATTTTTCTGTTGAGCGCAAAACAGAATAACGTAAACATACAAATGGGGGGAAAAATGGGAGGGAAAAAAATAAAATTCTTCCATTTGTATGTCTACTTTCCACATGTATACTAACAGTTTTATTTTCTGGATCAAAATAGGGCTTAGGTGGTGGGCATCAGGGTTGGTTGGGGTCAATTCCAATTTTAATTTACAATTCAATTATTTAATTCACTCATGAAGTGGAGGATTTATGTTGAATTCCAACAATCTTAAAGTTATTGAATTTAATTGGAATTAGACTTTTTGTATTGGAATTAAATTTGAATTGTAAAAAATGTATTCTTTGGAATTGAATTGGAATTCAATATTTGCATATTTCCAAGTTAATGGAATTAATGCACTTAGTATCACAAACTGTCTGCATGATTTGTTTTAGGTCATTTCAACTTGTATTCCTATATTTCAAGTATAGCTAGGTTGTCTAAATAGTAACATGATCAGCCTGACCACCTAAGGAAATTGCATTTGAATTTGTGGAATTGTTGGGGATAATATTAAATTGTGATTTTAATTTTTGTCATTTACCTAACATTGGAATGGAATTTACAGGGAAAGGGAATTGAATTCGAATTGCATTTGTGGAATTAACCCCAACCCTGGTGGCCATGTCAGGGTGCAATATGCCCGTGGGTGTGGCGCGGGGCTGAATTCCCTATTCACAATTAGGTATAGAGTATGGCAGTAAGAGTCATAACACCCATAAAACCTAATGCTCAAACAGGGAAATGGTTCCAATCACTTTTTACACCATTCATTTTTCCCATAGGGGATTTTAGAAACACTTCAAATAAGGGCTGTGTTTTGTGCAGGCTTACCCCAGCGTGACGTTTTGATACCCGTGTAAATCTCTCTAGAACAAGGTGAAATGGACTGTCGTCGTTTGGTCTGGAATCCAAGTTGGAGATTTTTGGTTCCAACCGCTGTGTCTTTGTGAGACGCGGTGTGGGTGAACGGATGATCTCCGCATGTGTATTTCCCACCGTAAAGCATGGATGAGGTGGTGTTATGGTTTCTTGGTGCTTTGCTGGTGACATTGATTTATTTAGAATTCACGGCGCGCTTAACCGGCATGGCTACCACATCATTCTGCAGCGATACGCCATCCCATCTTGTTTGGGCTGAGTGGGACTATCATTTGTTTTTCAACAGAACAATGACCCAACACACCTCCCGGCTATGTTAGGGCTATTTTACCAAGAAGGAGAGTGATGGAGTGCTGCATCAGATGACCTAGCCTCCACAATCCCCCGACCTCAACCAAATTAAGATGGTTTGGGATGAGTGGGACCGCAGAATGAAGGAAAAGCAGCCAATAAGTGCTCAGCATATGTGGGAACTCCTTAGAGACTGTTCCAGCATTCCAGGTGAAGCTGGTTGAGAGAATGCCAACAGTGTACAAAGCTGTCATCAAGGCAAAGGGTGGCTATTTGAAGAATCTCAAATATAAAATATATTTTGATTTGTTTAACACTTTTTTGGTTACTACAAAAATGAAATAGTAATAATTTCTCCATCATGTCAGACAACATGACAGTATTGCATTATTTGCTCTGCTCTGAAGCATATGGGAATGCAGCATTTGAATTGTGGCATTACAAAGGAGAGGAGTCTATAACGTGGGGTAAAATCCATTGGTTGATTGATATGATTGTTGACATACCCCTCCCCTTTAATGAACTGCATTGTGGGATTCAGAGGAAAAAATTGCCAATAAGTAAGCTGACAAGTAATTCTCTTAGACTGGGTCTGTACCCAGAACTAGAGTATATGCATTGTCTGGCAGGGGGGTGAGGTGAGCTGCCTAAAGACTGAACCCTGTTCCACATTAATGAGCTGAGCCAAACTGAGCCAAGCTGTACCGGTTACACAACCACCATAGTTGCTGGAACCATGAACAATTTGAATGGAAAATATCCGACCCGGCATAGATGGTTTGGGTCAAAACGATAGTGTGAAAAGGGTATGAGTTTGTGGCCTACAGGTGTGTGTCTATCTGTGTCCAGTTCCAGTTCAAGCCTACCTGACTTCTCATGAACTATGGAAAACAGGAGGCGCTTGGAGACGTGGATGCTGGGAGGACTCTGGCCCAAATCCCCTTGGAGTCCTATCCACTCAACTGAACAGACAAAATGGCAGAAACTAAACATTGATAAACATCATACTGATGCTTTCAGAGTCGAGCAAATCTTGAAAAATCTAAATCCCATAATCAAAACAGATTCTCTATCAAATAAGTTATGTGAAATGACAGCCAGTAGTACAACCACTCTCATAAATGACAGGGAGAATAGTAACCACTCTCCTGCCAAATGAATAAAATCACAGACAATAATTAATGCATAAACAAGTGACTCAAAAAGATGAGGGGCTTTTAAGAAGTAACCTGGATATCCATCAACTGCTACCTCAGTAACAGTTTGTTCCTGTGGGGTCAAATATCTCTTACCATTGTCGGAACTGTCCTTGGCGGCCGTCCCTTTCTCTGCCCCCGCCACCCAGGCCCCCAGGCGGTCTTTACCCAGGTTGAAGAGGGATGTGGGCTTGAGGTCCAGCTTGCCGTCGGGGTGTGGCTGGGAGGACATGGGCATGCCATACAGGAAGCTGGAGAGCATGGAGTTGCTGGCTGAGACTGAAGCGTTGGACACTTCCTGGGCGGTGGCGGCAGGCTTGGAGGCCGGGCCATGGTTAGCTAGGCTCTTGGTGGCGCCCGAGAAGGAGTTGTGGTTTCTGATGTCGCCGGCGCTTGACTTAGCCTCCCGCGAGGGCTCTGCTGTTGTTCTATAAACAGATGAAGAAGGAAACAGGAGAAGATAAAGCTGTGTGTCCACGTGAAACCTAATTATGACACACCAATAGCAAATTGTCACAAGGTGCCTTATTCTTGGCAGAGAAATCCTCCAGTTACTTTCTGTTGTTCAAAAGTAATCTAGAATCAGGTCTCCTCCTATCATCTAACCATGAATTCAACAACAAGACCAGCCCTGTATCAATCCTAATTATGCTGCTACACTTATGCCATTTATGCACAGGAACAAGTCACGTAAGGGATTATACAGTTGAAGTCGGAAGTTTACATACACCTTAGCCAAAAACATTTAAACTCAGTTTTTCACAATTCCTGTCACGCCCTGGCCATAGAGAGGCTTTTATTCTCTATTTTGGTTAGGCCAGGGTGTGACTAGGGTGGGCATTCTAGTTTCTTTATTTCTATGTTTTCTGTTTCTATTTTTTGGCCGAGAATGGTTCTCAATCAGGGACAGCTGTCTATCGTTGTCTCTGATTGGGAATCATACTTAGGCAGCCTGTTTTTCCACCTTAGTTGTGGGTAGTTGTCTGTGTTAGTGGCCTGTATAGCCCTAGTCAGCTTCACGTTGGTTGGTTCTTGTTGGCGACTTTCATTATAAAAAGAAATGTACGCTCACCACGCTGCACCTTGGTCCGGTCATTTCCAACCTGACGACGTTCGTGACAATGCCTAACCTTTAATCCTAGTAAAAATTCCCTGTCTTAGGGTCAGTTAGGATCTGCACTTTATTAGTGGAACCAGTTAGGTTCTCACCACAAATGTTCTATAGGATTGAGGTCAGGGCTTTGTGATGGCCACTCCAATACCTTGACTTTGTTGTCCTTAAGCCATTTTGCCACAACTTTGGAAGTATGCTTGGGGTCATTGTCCATTTGGAAGACCCATTTGCGACCATGCTTTAACTTCCTGACTGATGTCTTGAAATGTTGCTTCAATATATCCACATAATTTTCCATCCTCATTATGCCATCTATTTTGTGAAGTGCACCAGTCCCTCCTGCAGCAAAGCACCCCCACAACATGATGCTGCCACCCCCGTGCTACACAATTGGGATCGTGTTCTTCGGCTTGCAAGCATCACCCTTTTTCCTCCAAACATAACGATGGTCATTATGGCCAAACAGTTCTATTTTTGTTTCATCAGACCAGAGGATATTTCTCCAAAAAGTATGATCTTTGACCCCATGTGCAGTTGCAAACCGTAGTATGGCTTTTGTATGGCGGTTTTGGAGCAGTGGCTTCTTCCTTGCTGAGCGGCCTTTCAGGTTATGTCGATATAGGACTCGTTTTTACTGTGGATATAGATACTTTTGTACCTTTTTCCTCCAGCATCTTCACAGGGTCCTTTGCTGTTGTTCTGGGATTGATTTGCACTTTTCGCACCAAAGATGTTCATCTCTAGGAGACAGAATGCGTATCCTTCCTGAGTGGTATGACGGGTGCGTGGTCCCATGGTGTTTATACTTGCGTACTATTGTTTGTACAGATGAATGTGGTATCTTCAGGCGTTTGGAAATTGCTCCCAAGGATGAACCAGACTTGTGGAGGTCTACAATTTCTTTTCTGAGGTCTTGGCTGATTTCTTTTCATTTTCCCATGAGGTCAAGCAAAGAGGCAAAGAGTTTGAAGGTAGGCCTTGAAATATATCCACAGGTACACCTCCAATTGACTCAAATTATGTCAATTAGCCTA